>NC_086102.1:99404143-100044982 GCF_963921235.1 Mobula hypostoma
CTGATGAAGGGTTTCAGCACGAAATGTCAATTGCCAATGGAAGGGGAGGGGCAAAACTGGAGGAGAGTAGAATTGAGTGTTTTGGAGTTATAGGGAACAAAGTTAAAATGGGATGAGATAGGAGAAAGCCAGCATGACAATTTTATAAATTGAGGTACAACTTCCATGGCTGAATTAATATAGTCATTTGATCCCAATCGATTCACTGAAATGAAGTACCGACTTTTAAGGTTACAATCTGTATATTGAGTCATGGATGGTTTACATCCAAGTAAATAATTTTCTATTATCAATTTTGCAGGAAGACATCTGATTAAAGATCCTTGGGATAAATGAAATGACTAAACCTGTGGCAAACTAAACTCAATACACAGGCAAATAAACTAAAGCCTATTAAAAGGGGGAAAAGATGGCAGATTACACATTGGAATTAACTAGAGCTGTTTGAGAAGGATCTGGGTTTGTAATATTTGGCACTTCACATGCCAGCAATTAAGTAAACAGACTGCTGAATTATGTTGGCCAATTGTTTTAAATGCAAGTCAAATTTATGTCAGACGACACTGCAATGACTTAGAGAGGGCTTACTGAGTCAAAGAAAAAACAATTTCTACTGATGGCATAAGTATTGATGCTAAAGGACAAAATTTCCCTAGAGCAAAGCTTAATCCTTGCCCCTGAGTCTGATCATTCTGCGTCAAGCTGGAGACCACTGCAAAATCCAAGCTAATAAACAATTTGCTGGAGGAACCCCATGGGTCAAGCAGTATCTGTGGGAGGAAAGGAATTGCTGATGGTTTGGGCCAAAGACCTGCATCAGTCCTGTGCAACCACAGATGCTGAGTTCCACCAGCAGTTTGCTTGTTGCTCCAGATTCCAGCATTTACAGCATTTGTGTGTTGATTTGAAATTCTAGGCTGTTTCTCCAGCTTAGCACTGATGGATTGGTGTATCATTGGAAGCACTGTCTTTTGAACAGTATCTTCAAAAGAGATAGTCTCCTGTTCTGGATTGACACAAGAACATTGTGGGTGACATAAGAAAATGTAGAGGCCAGGTCATTGGGTATACTTAAAGTGGAGGTTGATTGGTTCTTGATTAGTAAGTACATCAAAAGTTACAGGCAAATGGGGTTGAGAGGGATAATAAATCAGCCATGACGGAATGGTGGATCATACTCGATGGACCAAATGGCCTAACTCTTCTGCTATATCTTATGAAGGAGGAGAGATCACAGTGGTGAATTCCATTACCAGCATTTTTCAATCACTCAGGACATTGTATCTGGACATCGGGCTGCAAAGTTACTGGTGATGTCAGATCATGTCTCAACAACCACAGCAGACAAATAGAGTGCATTTCATTTGAAAGTAGTTACTGGTACTGATTGAAAAGTTAAGTGATTATTTTTTTCTTTGAATGTAGTAGCTCACAATGGCTCGTTGTCTTGCTTTGCTGAGGGGTGGCTTGGTAGTATAGTGGTTAACGTAACATTATTACTTCACCAGCGACCCAAATTCAATTCCTGCTGCTGCTTGTAAGGAGTTTGTATGTTCTCCCCATGACCACATGACCTTCCCCCGGGTGCTCCGGTTTCCTCCCACAGTCCAAAGACGTGCAGGTTAGTAGCTGATTGGGCACACGTGGCGCAGGCTCCTTGGTCCTGAAGAGCCTGTCACCATGCTGAATCCCTAAATAATTTAAAAATAATGTGTGGCACCATATATATTTTATATTTTGTTTCAGTCTATTTGACCTGTTTTAAAATGTATCTGATAATCAACAATTAAAAACAGCTCAACACAGCCAAAGGCCATTTTAACTATCAATGACATGCAAGGGTTTTGGCTTCAGGGTCAGGCTGAGTCAATCCTCAAAGCTCTGCCAATTCTGTGGTGTCTACTTGGCTTTGTCGATTTACAGCGAGAAACCAAAAGGCAAAAGAAAACATGGAATGCAGAATATAGCACAGGAACAGGTTCTTCAGTCAACAGTGTACAGTTTTGGGCGCCTTATCTCAGAAAGGATGTGTTGTCATTGGAGAGTCCAGAGGAGGTTCACGAGGATGATTCTGGGAATGAAGGGGTTAACACATTAGGAGCGTTTTGCAGCTTTGGGCCTGTACTCATCAGAATTTAGAAGATCTCATTGGGCGGGGGGGGGGGAGGTGGGGTATCTCATTGAAACCTACCAAATGTTGAAAGGACTAGATAGGGTGGATGTGGAGAGGATGTTTCCTATGGGGGGGGGGGCGGGTATCCAGAACTAGAGAACACGGCCTCAAAATTGAGGGCAACCTTTTAGAACAGGGGTAAGGAGGAATATTTTTAGCCATAGAGTGGTGAATCTGTGGAATACTCTGCTACAGACTGTGGTGGAGCCCATGTCCGTGGGTATATTTAAGGTGCAAGTTGATAGTTTCCTGATTGGTCAGAGCATCAAAGGATATGGTGAGAAGACAGGTCTGCGGGGTTGAGTGGGATCCAGGATCAGCCATGATGGAATTGCGGAGCAGATCTATGGCTGAATGGCCTAATTCTGCTCCTATGTCTTAGGATCTTATGATGATGCCAATCCAAACTAATGTCATCTGCCTGCACATGGTCGGTACCCCTCCATCCTCTGACTCAGTATTGCATTGTTTGGTGGGTGGTATGCAAATTGGCTGCTCTATCTTCTACATTACAATAATTACAGGTATGTAAATGTTGTAAAGAGAGTTTTTGGCAGATTGTCTTTCATAACTCAAAGTATTGAGTACAGGAGTTGGTATGTTATATTGAAGTTGAAAAAGATGTTGGTGAGTCCTAATTTGGAGTGTTGTGTGCAGTTCTGGTCACCTTCCTACAGGAAAGATGAAAAATATGATTGAAAGAATACAGAGAAAATTTACAAGAATGTTGCTGGAACTTGAGGACCTGAGTTGCAGAGAAATGTTGAATAGGTTAGGACTTCATTCCTTTGAGTGTAGGAGAATGAAGAGAGATTTGATAGAGGTATATAAAATTATTAGGGGTATAAAAAGGGTAAATGCAAGCACTGAGGTTGGATGAGATGAGAGCTATAGTCATGGATTAAGGGTGAAATGTTTAAGGGGGACATGCCATTGGAAGTGATGGACACAGGTTCGATTTCAGTATTTAAGAGAAGTTTGCATAAGGACATGGACAGGAAGAGTATGGTGGCTATGATCCAGGTGTAGGCTGATGGTACCAGGCAGAATAATAGTTTGGCATGGACTAGATGGGCTGAAGGGTGCATTTTGTGCTGTTGTGCTCTATGACTACATTTCAAACCTACTTCATTGCATCTCCAAGATGCTTCCATGTCCCGGACAGCCACTGTTCTGGAAGTATCCAAACTGGAGGAACTTGAACTTGAGGTATTGGAGTTTGACCACAGTAATGCATTTGTAGTGACTTACAATTAACTTCAACATCTTCCCAGCCACTGAGGTCAGACTAACTGGACTAAAATTTCCTTTCTTTTGCCTCTCTACGTTCTTGAAGAGTGAGTGACTTTTGCAATTTTCCCGTCTTCCAAACCCATTCCAGAATCTAGTGATTACCATAGAAACTACAGCACAGAAACAGGCCTTTTGGCCCTTCTTGGCTGTGCCGAACCATTTTCTGCCTAGTCCCACTGACCTGCACACGGACCATATCCCTCCATACACCTCCCATCCATGTATCTGTCCAATTTATTCTTAAATGTCTATCCAAATGCTTGTAGATTCTGTCTCTTAGTACTCCCTCCAATAACTTACCCACTACCGACATTAAACTTACTGGCCTATAATTTCCTGGATTACTTTTCGATCCTTTTTTAAACAACGGAACAACATGAGCCACTCTCCAATCCTCTGGCACCTCACCTGTAGACAGCGACATTTTAAATATTTCAGCCAGGGCCCCAGCAATTTCAACACTAGCCTCCTTCAAGTTCCGAGGGAACACCCTGTCAGGTCCCAGGGATTTATCCACTTTAATTTTCCTCAAGACAGCAAGGACCTCCTCCTTTTCGATCTGTACAGTTTCCATGATCTCACTATTTGTTTCCCTTAATTCCATAGACTTCATGCCAGTTTCCTTAGTAAACACAGACACAAAAAACCTGTTTAAGATCTCCCCCATTTCCTTTGGTTCCGCACATAGCCGACCACTCTGATCTTCAAGAGGACCAATTTTATCCCTTACAGTCCTTTTGCTCTTAATATACCTGTAAAAGCTCTTTGGATTATCCTTCACTTTGACTGCCAAGGCAACCTCATGTCTTCTTTTAGCCCTCCTGATTTCTTTCTTAAGTATTTTCTTGCACTTCTTATACTCCTCAAGCACCTTATTTACTCCCTGCTTCCTATACACGTCATACAACTCCCTCTTCTTCTTCATCAGAGTTGCAATATCCCTTGAGAACCAAGGTTCCTTATTCCTATTCACCTTGCCTTTAATCCTGACAGGAACATACAAATTCTGCACTCTCAAAATATCTGCTTTGAAAGCTTCCCACCTACCGATCACATCCATGCCAGAGAACAACCTGTCCCAACCCATGTTTTTTAGATCCTTTCTCATTTCTTCAAATTTGGCCTTCTTTCAGTTAAGAACCTCAACCCTAGGACCAGGTCTATCCTTGTCGATGATCAAATTGAAACTAATGGTGTTATGATCACTGGAACCAAAGTGCTCCCCTACACAGACTTCTGTCACTTGTCCTAACTCGTTTCCTAACAGGAAATCCACTATTGCATCCCCTCTAGTTGGTCCCTCTATATATTGATTTAGAAAACTTTCCTGAATACATTTTACAAACTCTAAACCATCTAGACCCCTAACAGTATGGGAGTCCCAATCAATGTATGGAAAATTAAAATCCCCTACCACCACAACTTTATGTTTCCTGCAGTTGCCTGCTATCTCTCTGCAGATTTGCACTTCCAATTCTCTTTGACTATTGAAATTCTCTTTGATTCTTGAAATATCATTACTAATGCCTCCACAATCATTACTAATGCCTCCACAATTTCTTCAAACACCTCCTTCAGAACCTTGGGGTGTACATCATTCGGTCCTGGTGATTTATCCTCCTTCAGACCTTTCGGTTTCCTGTGAGGATTCTCCCTAGTAATGCCAACTTCACACACCTCTGACCTCTGACACTCCGGAACTTTCACCATACTGCTAGCGTCTTCCACAACAGAGACTGATGCCAAATACTTATTCAGTTTATCTGCCCTTTCCTTGCCCCCCATTATTATCTCTCCAGTGTCATTTTCCAGCAGTCCAATATCCACTCTTGCCTCTCTTTTACACTTTATGTCTCTGAAGAAACTTTTGATATCCTTTTTAATATTATTGGCTAGCTTACTTTTGTACTCCATGTTTTACTTCTTATTGACTTTTTTAGTTGCCTTCTGTTGTTTTTTAAAAGCTTACTGTCCTCTAACTTCCCACTAATTTTTTCTCTATTTTATGCCCTCTCTTTTGCTTTTATGTTGGCTTTGACTTCTCTTGTTAGCCATATTGATGTCATCTTGCCTTTGGAATACTTCTTCCTCTTTGGGTTGTAAGTATCCTCTGTCTTTTGAATTGTTTTTCAGAAATTCCAGCCATGGCTGCTCTCCTGTCATCCCTGCCAGTGTTCTTTGCAATCATTTTTGGCCGACTCCTCTCTAATAGTCATAGTCATAGTCATGCTTTATTGATCTCGAGGGAAATTGGGTTTTGTTACAGTTGCACCAACCAAGAATAGAGTATAAATATAGCAATATAAAACCATAAATAATTAAATAATAATATGTAAATTATGCCAGGAAATAAGTCCAGGACCAGCCTATTGGCTCAGGGTGTCTGACCCTCCAAGGGAGGAGTTGTAAAGTTTGATGGCCACAGGCAGGAATGACTTCCTATGATGCTCTGTGTTGCATCTCGGTGGAATGAGTCTCTGGCTGAATGTACTGCTGCGCCCATCCATTACATTATGTAGTGGATGGGAGACATTGACCAAGATGGCATGCAACTTGGACAGCATCCTCTTTTCAGACACCACCGTCAGAGTCCAGTTCCATCCCCACAACGTCACTGGCCTTACGAATGAGTTTGTTGAATCTGTTGGTGTCTGTTACCCTCAGCCTGCTGCCCCAGCACACAACAGCAATCATGATCGCACTGGCCACCACAGACTCGTAGAACATCCTCAGCATCGTCCGACAGATGTTAAAGGACTTCAGTGTCCTCAGGAAATAGAGACGGCTCTGACCCTTCTTGTAGACAGCCTCAGTGTTCTTTGACCATAAGACCGTAAGACCATAAGACAAAGGAGCAGAAGTAGGTCATTCGGCCCATCGAGTCTGCTCCGCCATTTTATCATGAGCTGATCCATTCTCCTATTTAGTCCCACTCCCCCGCCTTCTCACCATAACCTTTGATGCCCTGGCTACTCAGATACCTATCAATCTCTGCCTTAAATACACCCAATGACTTGGCCTCCACTGCTGCCCGTGGCAACAAATTCCATAGATTCACCACCCTCTGACTAAAAAAATTTCTTCACATTTCTGTTCTGAATGGGCGCCCTTGAATCCTTAAGTCATGCCCTCTCATACTAGACTCCCCTATCATGGGAAACAACTTTGCCACATCCACTCTGTCCATGCCTTTCAACATTCAAAATGTTTCTATGAGGTCTCCCCTCATTCTTCTAAACTCCAAGGAATACAGTCCAAGAGCGGACAAACGTTCCTCATATGTTAACCTTCTCATTCCCGGAATCATTCTAGTGAATCTTCTCTGTACCCTCTCCAACGTCAGCACATCCTTTCTTAAATAAGGAGACCAAAACTGCCCACAGTACTCCAAGTGAGGTCTCACCAGCACGTTATAGAGCCTCAACATCACATCCCTGCTCCTATACTCTATTCCTCTAGAAATGAATGCCAACATTGCATTCGCCTTCTTCACTACTGACTCAACCTGGAGGTTAACTTTAAGGGTATGCTATACAAGGACTCCCAACTCCCATTGCATCTCAGAACTTTGAATTCTTTCCCCATTTAAATAATAGTCTGCCCATTTATTTTTTCTGCCAAAGTGCATAACCATACACTTTCCAACATTGTATTCATTTGCCACTTCTCTGCCCATTCTTCTAATCTATCCAAGTCTCTCTGCAGACTCTCCGTTTCCTCAGCATTACCGGCCCCTCCACCTATCTTCGTATCGTCAGCAAACTTAGCCACAAAGCCATCTATTCCATAACCCAAATCGTTGATGTACAATGTAAAAAGAAGCGGCCCCAACACTGAACCCCGTGGAACACCACTGGTAACCGGCAGCCAACCAGAATAGGATCCCTTTATTCGCACTCTCTGTTTCCTGCCAATCAGCCAACGCTCTATCCACGTATGTAACTTTCCCGTAATTCCATGGGCTCTTATCTTGTTAAGTAGCCTCATGTGTGGCACCTTGTCAAAGGCCTTCTGAAAATCCAAATATACAACATCCACTACATCTCCCTTGTCTAGCCTACCAGTCCAGTTTATTGTCAATTCGTATCCTCAGGTATTTGTAATCCTCCACCATGTCCACACTGACCCCCTGGATGGAAACAAGGGTCACCGGTACCTTAGCTCTCCTCAGGTCTACCACCAGCTCCTTAGTCTTTTTCACATTAAGCTGCAGATAATTCTGCTCTATAATTCTCTTTACTCCACTGTAATACTGACTTCAGCTTCTCCTCAAATTTCACAGTGAATTCTCTGAAATTATGATCACTTTCTGCAAAAGGTTCTTTTATCTTAAGCTCTCTAATCTGGTTCATTGCACAACACCCAATCCAGAACAGTTGATCCTCTCGTAGACTCAACCAAGAAATAAAGCCATCTCATAGGAATCCTAGAAACTCTCCCACTTGGGATTCAGCACCAACCTAATTTTCCCAATCAAACTGCATGTTGAAATCCCCCATGACATCCCCCTTTTGGCATGCATTTTCTATCTCCCATTAAGGGTAGATGGAGCTCGTCAGCCTGGGAAGGCAGTCCATCTACGAGAGAGAAAACTCTGATTTCAAACCTCCGCTGCCTTGCGGCCACACCCAATTATGGGAAAGGCTTCAGGAGTAAACCCTGAAGACAAATCCGGAGCTGGAGTCCCTAAGGAGGTCCGACATTGCTTTCAGCTTTGCTGTGGCAACTCCTGCGACATCACTGGTACCAAGCTGTATTGGCCCTTGTCCTCCCCTTGGACAACATTGGTGGCATGGAGAGGGGAGACTTGCTGCTTGGGCAACTGCCGGTCTTCCATACAACCTTGTCCAGGCCTGTGCCCTGGAGAGACTGAAGCAAAACTTTCCAGGTGCAGATCCATGGTCTCGCGAGACTAACCGATGCCATCTATCTCCCATTATAATTTGTAAACCACATCCTTACTACTGTTTGGCGGTCTGTATATAACTCCTATCAGGGTCTTTTTACCCTTGCAGTCTCTTAGCTTTACCCACAATGATTCAACTCCTTCCAACCCTGTGTCACCTCTTTTTAATGATTTGCTTTCATTTTTTACCAACAGAGCTATGCCACCCCTCTGCCTATCTGCCTGTCCTTTCAATACACTGATACTATCCTTGAATGAATGTTAAGCTCGCAGCTATATTTTTCTTTCCACCACAATCCAGTGATGCCCAGACCATCATACCTGCAAATCTGTAACTGTGCAACAAATTCACCTACCTTATTCCCTATACTGTGTGCATTCAAATATAACACCAGCAGTCCTGTATTCACCCTTTTCAGTTTTGTCAACTTTTTACATTGCAACTCATCCTATTGACAACAAATTTGCCCAATGCTCGGAGTCTCACTACACACCTGTAAACCCAACTACCTCCCCTCAGCATGATCATTCTGGTTCCCATCCCACTGCCAAATTAGTTTAAGTGATCCAAAACAACTCTAGCGAATCTACCCCATTGAGTTCAGGTGTAATCCGCCCCTTTTGTACAGGTCGTACCTTCCCCTGAAGATATGACCGTGGGGAGGAGCGAGGATGAGCTCTGTATGACTGTGCAGACGAGCGAGGAACTGCTCTCTGTATTACTGTGGAGAGGAGCGAGGAAGTGCACTCTGTATGACTGTGGGGAGGAGCGAGGAAGTGCTCTCTGTTTGACTGTGGGGCGGAGCGAGGAAGTGCTCTCTGTATGACGGCGGAGAGGAGCGAGGAAGTGTTCTCTGTATGACTGTGGAGAGGAGCGAGGAAGTGCTCTCTGTATGACGGCGGAGAGGAGCGAGGACGTGCTCTATGTATGATCGTGGAGAGGAGCAAGGAAGAGCTCTCTTTATGACTGTCGCGAGGACTGACGAAGTGCTCTCTGTATGACTGTGGAGACAAGCGAGGAAGTGCTCTCTCATTGACCGTGGGGAGGAGCGAGGAAGTGCTGTCTGTATGACTGTGGAGAGGAGCGAGGAAGTGCTCTCTGTATGACTGTGGGGAGGAGAGAGGAAGTTCTCTCTGCATGACTGTGGGGAGGAGAGAGGAAGTGCTCTCTGTATGACGGTGGAGAGGAGCGAGGAAGTGCTCTCTGTATGACTGTGGGGAGGAGAGAGGAAGTTCTCTCTGCATGACTGTGGGGAGGAGAGAGGAAGTGCTCTCTGTATGACGGTGGAGAGGAGCGAGGACGTGCTCTATGCATGATTGTGGAGAGGAGCGAGGAAGTGCTCTCTGTATGACTGTGGAGAGGAGCGAGGAAGTGCTCTCTGTATGACTGTGGGGATGAGCGAGGAAGTGCTCTCTGGATGACTGTGGAGAGGAGCGAGGAGTGCCCTCTGTATGACTGTGGGGAAGAGCGAGGAAAAGCTCTCTGTATGACTGTGGAGAGGAGCGAGGAGTGCCCTCTGTATGACTGTGGGGAAGAGCGAGGAAAAGCTCTCTGTATGACTGTGGACAGGAGCAAGGAAATGCTCTCTGTAAGACTGTGGAGAGGAGCGAGGAAGTGCTCTCTGTAAGACTGTGGAGAGGAGCGAGGAAGTGTTCTCTGTATGACTGTGGAAAGGAGAGAAGAAGTGCTCTCTGTATGACTGTGCAGAGGAGCGAGCAAGTGCTCTCTGTATGACTGTGGGAAGGATCGAGGAAGAGCTCTCTGTATGACTGTGGGGCGGAGCGAGGAAGTGCTCTCTGTATGACTGTGGGAAGGATCGAGGAAGTGCGCTCTGGATGACTGTGGGAAGGATCGAGGAAGTGCTCTCTGTATGATTGTGGAGAAGAGCGAGGAAGTTCTCTCTGTATGACTGTGGAGAAGAGCAAGGATGTGCTCTCTGTATGACTGTGGAGAGGAGCAAGGATGGGCTCTCTGTATGACTGTGGAGAGGAGCGAGGAAGTGCTCTCTGTATGACTGTGGGGAGGAGCGAGGAAGTGCTCTCTGTATGACTGGGGAGAGGAGCGAGGAAGTGCTCTATGTATGACTGCGGAGAGGAGCGAGGAGTGTTCTCTGTATGACTGTGGGGAGGAGCGAGGAAGATCTCTCTGTATGACTGTGGGGAGGAGCGCGGAAGTGCTCTTTGTAGGACTGTGGAGAGGAGCGAGGAAGTGCTCTCTGTATGACTGTGGGGAGGAGCGAGGAAGTGCTCTCTGTATGACTGTGGAGAGGAGCGAGGAAGTGCTCTCTGTATGACTGTGCAGAGGAGCGAGGAGTGCCCTCTGTATGACTGTGGGGAAGAGCGAGGAAAAGCTCTCTGTATGACGGTGGAGAGCAGTGCGGACGTGCTGTATGTATGGCTGTGGAGAGGAGCAAGGAGGTGCTCTCTGTATGACTGTGGAGTGGACCGAGGAAGTGCTCTCTGCATGACTGTGGGGAGGAGACAGGAAGTGCTCTCTGTATGACGGTGGAGAGGAGCGAGGATGTGCTCTATGTATGATTGTGGAGAGGAGCAAGGAAGTGTTCTCTTTATGACTGTCGCGAGGACCGACGAAGTGCTCTCTGTATGACTGTGGAGAGGAGCGAGGAAGTGCTCTCTGTATGACTGTGGAGAGGAGCGAGGAAGTGCTCTCTGTATGACTGTGGAGAGGAGCGAGGAAGTGCTCTCTGTATGACTGTGGGGAGGAGAGAGGAAGTTCTCTCTGCATGACTGTGGGGAGGAGAGAGGAAGTGCTCTCTGTATGACGGTGGAGAGGAGCGAGGACGTGCTCTATGTATGATTGTGGAGAGGAGCGAGGAAGTGCTCTCTGTATGACTGTGGAGAGGAGCGAGGAAGTGCTCTCTGTATGACTGTGGGGATGAGCGAGGAAGTGCTCTCTGGATGACTGTGGAGAGGAGCGAGGAGTGCCCTCTGTATGACTGTGGGGAAGAGCGAGGAAAAGCTCTCTGTATGACTGTGGAGAGGAGCGAGGAGTGCCCTCTGTATGACTGTGGGGAAGAGCGAGGAAAAGCTCTCTGTATGACTGTGGACAGGAGCAAGGAAATGCTCTCTGTATGACTGTGGAAAGGAGCGAAGAAGTGCTCTCTGTATGACTGTGCAGAGGAGCGAGCAAGTGCTCTCTGTATGACTGTGGGAAGGATCGAGGAAGAGCTCTCTGTATGACTGTGGGGCGGAGCGAGGAAGTGCTCTCTGTATGACTGTGGGAAGGATCGAGGAAGTGCTCTCTGTATGACTGTGGGAAGGATCGAGGAAGTGCTCTCTGTATGATTGTGGAGAAGAGCGAGGAAGTTCTCTCTGTATGACTGTGGAGAAGAGCAAGGATGTGCTCTCTGTATGACTGTGGAGAGGAGCAAGGATGGGCTCTCTGTATGACTGTGGAGAGGAGCGAGGAAGTGCTCTCTGTATGACTGTGGGGAGGAGCGAGGAAGTGCTCTCTGTATGACTGTGGGGAGGAGCGAGGAAGTGCTCTCTGTATGACTGGGGAGAGGAGCGAGGAAGTGCTCTATGTATGACTGCAGAGAGGAGCGAGGAGTGTTCTCTGTATGACTGTGGGGAGGAGCGAGGAAGATCTCTCTGTATGACTGTGGGGAGGAGCGCGGAAGTGCTCTTTGTAGGACTGTGGAGAGGAGCGAGGAAGTGCTCTCTGTATGACTGTGGGGCGGAGCGAGAAAGTGCTCTCTGTATGATTGTTGGGTGGAGCGAGGAAGTGCTATCTCTAAGACTGTGGGGAGGAGCGAGGACGTTCTCTATGTATGATTTTGGGGAGGAGCGAAGAAGTGCTCTCTGTATGACTGTGGAGAGGAGCGAGGAAGTGTTCTCTGTATGACTGTGGAGAGGAGCGAGGAAGTGCTCTCTGTATGACTGTGGAGAGGAGCGAGGAAGTGCTCTCTGTATGACTGTGGAGAGGAGCGAGGACGTACTCTATGTATGATTGTGGAGAGGAGCAAGGAAGTGCTCTCTGTATGACTGTGGGGAGGAGCGAGGAAGTGCTCTCTGTAAGACTGTGGAGAGGAGCGAGGAAGTGCTCTCTGTAAGACTGTGGAGAGGAGCGAGGAAGTGCTCTCTGTATGACTGTGCAGAGGAGCGAGGAGTGCCCTCTGTATGACTGTGGGGAAGAGCGAGGAAAAGCTCTCTGTATGACTGTGGAGAGGAGCGAGGAAGTGCTCTCTGTATGACTGTGGGGAGGAGCGAGGAAGTGCTCTCTGTATGACTGTGGAGAGGAGCGACGAAGTGCTCTCTGTATGATTGTGGAGAAGAGCGAGGAAGTTCTCTCTGTATGACTGTGGGGAGGAGCGAGGAAGATCTCTCTGTATGACTGTGGGGAGGAGCGCGGAAGTGCTCTTTGTAGGACTGTGGAGAGGAGCGAGGAAGTGCTCTCTGTATGACTGTGGGGAGGAGCGAGGAAGTGCTCTCTGTATGACTGTGGGGAGGAGCGAGGAAGTGCTCTCTGTATGACTGTGGAGAGGAGCGAGGAAGTGCTCTCTGTATGACTGTGGGAAGGATCGAGGAAGTGCTCTCTGTATGACTGTGGGGCGGAGCGAGGAAGTGCTCTCTGTATGACTGTGGGAAGGATGAGGAAGTGCTCTCTGTATGACTGTGGGAAGGAGCGAGGAAGTGCTCTCTGTATGACTGTGGAGAGGAGCGAGGAAGTGCTCTCTGTATGACTGTGGGGAGGAGCGAGGAAGTGCTCTCTGTATGACTGTGGAGAGGAGCGAGGAAGTGCTCTCTGTATGACTGTGGAGAGGAGCGAGGAAGTGCTCTCTGTATGACTGTGGGGAGGAGCGAGGAAGTGCTCTCTGTATGACTGTGGAGAGGAGCGAGGACGTACTCTATGTATGATTGTGGAGAGGAGCAAGGAAGTGCTCTCTTTATGACTGTCGCGAGGACCGACGAAGTGCTCTCTGTATGACTGTGGAGAGCAGCGAGGAAGTGCTCTCTCATTGACCGTTGTGAAAAGCGAGGAAGTGCTCTATGTATGACTATGGAGAGGAGCGAGGAAGAGTTCTCTGTATGACTGTGGAGAGGAGCGAGGAAGTGCTCTCTGTATGACTGTGGAGAGGAGCGAGGAAGTGCTCTCTGTATGACTGTGGGGAGGAGAGAGGAAGTTCTCTCTGCATGACTGTGGGGAGGAGAGAGGAAGTGCTCTCTGTATGACTGTGGAGAGGAGCGAGGAAGTGCTCTCTGTATGACTGTGGAGAGGAGCGAGGAAGTGCTCTCTGTATGACTGTGGAGAGGAGCGAGGAAGTGCTCTCTGTATGACTGTGGGGAGGAGCGAGGAAGTGCTCTCTGTATGACTGTGGAGAGGAGCGAGGAAGTGCCCTCTGTATGACTGTGGGGAAGAGCGAGTAAAAGATCTCTGTATGAATGTGGAGAGGAGCGAGGAGTGCCCTCTGTATGACTGTGGGGAAGAGCGAGGAAAAGCTCTCTGTATGACTGTGGAGAGGAGCGAGGAAGTGCTCTCTGTATGACTGTGGAGAGGAGCGAGGAAGTGCTCTATGTATGACTGTGGAGAGGAGCAAGGAAGTGTTCTCTTTATGACTGTGGGGAGGAGCGAGGAAGTGCTCTCTGTATGACTGTGGAGAGGAGCGAGGAAGAGTTCTCTGTATGACTGTGGAGAGGAGCGAGGAAGTGCTCTCTGTATGACTGTGGAGAGGAGCGAGGAAGTGCTCTCTGTATGACTGTGGGGAGGAGAGAGGAAGTTCTCTCTGCATGACTGTGGGGAGGAGAGAGGAAGTGCTCTCTGTATGACGGTGGAGAGGAGCGAGGACGTGCTCTATGTATGATTGTGGAGAGGAGCGAGGAAGTGCTCTCTGTATGACTGTGGAGAGGAGCGAGGAAGTGCTCTCTGTATGACTGTGGGGATGAGCGAGGAAGTGCTCTCTGTATGACTGTGGAGAGGAGCGAGGAAGTGCCCTCTGTATGACTGTGGGGAAGAGCGAGGAAAAGCTCTCTGTATGACTGTGGAGAGGAGCGAGGAAGTGCCCTCTGTATGACTGTGGGGAAGAGCGAGGAAAAGCTCTCTGTATGACTGTGGACAGGAGCAAGGAAATGCTCTCTGTATGACTGTGGAGAGGAGCGAGGAAGTGCTCTCTGTATGACTGTGGAGAGGAGCGAGGAAGTGCTCTCTGTATGACTGTGGGAAGGATCGAGGAAGTGCTCTCTGTATGACTGTGGGGCGGAGCGAGGAAGTGCTCTCTGTATGACTGTGGGAAGGATCGAGGAAGTGCTCTCTGTATGACTGTGGGAAGGAGCGAGGAAGTGCTCTCTGTATGATTGTGGAGAAGAGCGAGGAAGTTCTCTCTGTATGACTGTGGAGAGGAGCAAGGATGTGCTCTCTGTATGACTGTGGAGAGGAGCAAGGAAGTGCTCTCTGTATGACTGTGGAGAGGAGCGAGGAAGTGCTCTCTGTATGACTGTGGGGAGGAGCGAGGAAGTGCTCTCTGTATGACTGTGGGGAGGAGCGAGGAAGTGCTCTCTGTATGACTGTGGAGAGGAGCGAGGAAGTGCTCTATGTATGACTGTGGAGAGGAGCGAGGAAGTGTTCTCTGTATGACTGTGGGGAGGAGCGAGGAAGTTCTCTCTGTATGACTGTGGGGAGGAGCGAGGAAGTGCTCTTTGTAGGACTGTGGAGAGGAGCGAGGAAGTGCTCTCTGTATGACTGTGGGGCGGAGCGAGGAAGTGCTCTCTGTATGATTGTTGGGTGGAGCGAGGAAGTGCTATCTCTATGACTGTGGGGAGGAGCGAGGACGTTCTCTATGTATGATTTTGGGGAGGAGCGAAGAAGTGCTCTCTGTATGACAGGGGAGAGGAGCGAGGAATTGTTCTCTGTATGACTGTGGAGAGGAGCGAGGAAGTCCTCCCTGAATGACTGCAGAGAGCAGCGAGGAAGTGCTCTCTGTATGACTGTGGAGAGGAGCGAGGAAGTGCTCTATGTATGACTGTGGAGAGGAGCGAGGAAGTGCTCTCTGTATGACTGTGGGGAGGAGCGAGGAAGTGCTCTCTGTATGACTGTGGAGAGGAGCAAGGAAGTGCTCTCTGTAAGACTGTGGAGAGGAGCGAGGAAGTGCTCGCTGTATGACTGTGGAGAGGAGCGAGGAGTGCCCTCTGTATGACTGTGGGGAAGAGCGAGGACGTTCTCTATGTATGACTATGGGGAGGAGCGAGGAAGTGCTCTCTGTATGACTGTGGGGAGGAGCGAGGAAGTGCTCTCTGTATGACTGTGGAGAGGAGCGAGGAAGTGCTCTCTGTATGACTGTGGGGAGGAGCGAGGAAGTGCTCTCTGTATGACTGTGGGGAGGAGCGAGGAAGTTCTCTCTGTATGACTGTGGGGAGGAGCGCGGAAGTGCTCTTTGTAGGACTGTGGAGAGGAGCGAGGAAGTGCTCTCTGTATGACTGTGGGGAGGAGCGAGGAAGTGCTCTCTGTATGACTGTGGGGAGGAGCGAGGAAGTGCTCTCTGTATGACTGTGGAGAGGAGCGAGGAAGTGCTCTCTGTATGACTGTGGGAAGGATCGAGGAAGTGCTCTCTGTATGACTGTGGGGCGGAGCGAGGAAGTGCTCTCTGTATGACTGTGGGAAGGAGCGAGGAAGTGCTCTCTGTATGACTGTGGGAAGGAGCGAGGAAGTGCTCTCTGTATGACTGTGGAGAGGAGCGAGGAAGTGCTCTCTGTATGACTGTGGGGAGGAGCGAGGAAGTGCTCTCTGTATGACTGTGGAGAGGAGCGAGGAAGTGCTCTCTGTATGACTGTGGAGAGGAGCGAGGAAGTGCTCTCTGTATGACTGTGGGGAGGAGCGAGGAAGTGCTCTCTGTATGACTGTGGAGAGGAGCGAGGAAGTGCTCTATGTATGACTGTGGAGAGGAGCAAGGAAGTGCTCTCTGTATGACTGTGGCGAGGAGCGACGAAGTGCTCTCTGTATGACTGTGGAGAGGAGCGAGGAAGTGCTCTCTCATTGACCGTGGGGAAAAGCGAGGAAGTGCTCTATGTATGACTATGGAGAGGAGCGAGGAAGAGTTCTCTGTATGACTGTGGAGAGGAGCGAGGAAGTGCTCTCTGTATGACTGTGGAGAGGAGCGAGGAAGTGCTCTCTGTATGACTGTGGGGAGGAGAGAGGAAGTTCTCTCTGTATGACTGTGGGGAGGAGAGAGGAAGTGCTCTCTGTATGACTGTGGAGAGGAGCGAGGACGTGCTCTATGTATGATTGTGGAGAGGAGCGAGGAAGTGCTCTCTGTATGACTGTGGAGAGGAGCGAGGAAGTGCTCTCTGTATGACTGTGGGGATGAGCGAGGAAGTGCTCTCTGTATGACTGTGGAGAGGAGCGAGGAAGTGCTCTCTGTATGACTGTGGGGAAGAGCGAGGAAAAGCTCTCTGTATGACTGTGGAGAGGAGCGAGGAGTGCCCTCTGTATGACTGTGGGGAAGAGCGAGGAAAAGCTCTCTGTATGACTGTGGAGAGGAGCGAGGAAGTGCTCTCTGTATGACTGTGGGGAGGAGCGAGGAAGTGCTCTCTGTATGACTGTGGGGAGGAGCGAGGAAGTGCTCTCTGTATGACTGTGGAGAGGAGCGAGGAAGTGCTCTCTGTATGACTGTGGAGAGGAGCGAGGAAGTGCTCTCTGTATGACTGTGGGGAGGAGCGAGGAAGTTCTCTCTGTATGACTGTGGGGAGGAGCGAGGAAGTGCTCTCTGTATGACTGTGGAGAGGAGCGAGGAAGTGCTCTATGTATGACTGTGGAGAGGAGCGAGGAAGTGTTCTCTGTATGACTGTGGGGAGGAGCGAGGAAGTGCTCTCTGTATGACTGTGGAGAGGAGCGAGGAAGTGCTCTCTGTATGACTGTGGAGAGGAGCGAGGAAGTGTTCTCTGTATGACTGTGGAGAGGAGCGAGGAAGTGCTCTCTGTATGACTGTGGAGAGGAGCGAGGAAGTGCTCTCTGTATGACTGTGGAGAGGAGCGAGGAAGTGCTCTCTGTATGACTGTGGAGAGGAGCGAGGAAGTGCTCTCTGTATGACTGTGGGGAGGAGCGAGGAAGTGCTCTCTGTATGACTGTGGGGCGGAGCGAGGAAGTGCTCTCTGTATGACTGTGGGGAGGAGCGAGGAAGTGCTCTCTGTATGACTGTGGAGAGGAGCGAGGAAGTGCTCTCTGTATGACTGTGGGGAGGAGCGAGGAAGTGCTCTCTGTATGACTGTGGAGAGGAGCAAGGAATTGCTCTCTGTCTGACTGTGGGGAGGAGCGAGGAAGTGCTCTCTGTATGACTGTGGGGAGGAGCGAGGAAGTGTCTGTATGACTGTGGAGAGGATCTCTCTGTAGACTGTGGGAGGAGCGAGGAAGTGCTCTCTGTATGACTGTGGAGAGGAGCGAGGAAGTGCTCTCTGTATGACTGTGGGGAGGAGCGAGGAAGTGCTCTCTGTATGACTGTGGAGAGGAGCGAGGAAGTGCTCTCTGTATGACTGTGGGGAGAGCGAGGAAGTGCTCTCTGTATGACTGTGGAGAGGAGCGAGGAAGTGCTCTCTGTATGACTGTGGGGAAGAGCGAGGAAGTGCTCTCTGTATGACTGTGGAGAGGAGCGAGGAAGTGCTCTCTGTATGACTGTGGGGAGGAGCGAGGAAGTGCTCTCTGTATGACTGTGGACAAGAGAGCGAGGAAGTGCTCTCTGTATGACTGTGGAGAGGAGCGAGGAAGTGCTCTCTGTAGACTGTGGAGAGGAGCGAGGAAGTGCTCTCTGTATGACTGTGGGAGGAGCGAGGAAGTGCTCTCTGTATGACTGTGGAGAGGAGCGAGGAAGTGCTCTCTGTATGACTGTGGAGAGGAGCGAGGAAGTGCTCTCTGTATGACTGTGGGAGAGGAGCGAGGAAGTGCTCTCTGTATGACTGTGGGGAGGAGCGAGGAAGTGCTCTCTGTATGACTGTGGGGAGGAGCGAGGAAGTGCTCTCTGTATGACTGTGGGAGAGGAGCGAGGAAGTGCTCTCTGTATGACTGTGGAGAGGAGCGAGGAAGTGCTCTCTGTATGACTGTGGGGAGGAGCGAGGAAGTGCTCTCTGTATGACTGTGGGGAGGAGCGAGGAAGTGCTCTCTGTATGACTGTGGGAGGAGCGAGGAAGTGCTCTGTATGACTGTGGGAGGAGCGAGGAAGTGCTCTCTGTATGACTGTGGGAGGAGCGAGGAAGTGCTCTCTGTATGACTGTGGGGAGGAGCGAGGAAGTGGCTCTCTGTATGACTGTGGAGAGGAGCGAGGAAGTGCTCTCTGTATGACTGTGGGGAGGAGCGAGGAAGTGCTCTCTGTATGACTGTGGAGAGGAGCGAGGAAGTGCTCTCTGTATGACTGTGGGGAGGAGCGAGGAAGTGCTCTCTGTATGACTGTGGAGAGGAGCGAGGAAGTGCTCTCTGTATGACTGTGGAGAGGAGCGAGGAAGTGCTCTCTGTATGACTGTGGAGAGGAGCGAGGAAGTGCTCTCTGTATGACTGTGGAGAGGAGCGAGGAAGTGCTCTCTGTATGACTGTGGAGAGGAGCGAGGAAGTGCTCTCTGTATGACTGTGGGGAGGAGCGAGGAGTGCTCTCTGTATGACTGTGGGAGGAGCGAGGAAGTGCTCTCTGTATGACTGTGGAGAGGAGCGAGGAAGTGCTCTCTGTATGACTGTGGGGAGGAGCGAGGAAGTGCTCTCTGTATGACTGTGGAGAGGAGCGAGGAAGTGCTCTCTGTATGACTGTGGAGTGCTTCTGTATGATGTGGGAGGAGCGAGGAAGTGCTCTCTGTATGACTGTGGAGAGGAGCGAGGAAGTGCTCTCTGTATGACTGTGGGGAGAGCGAGGAAGTGCTCTCTGTATGACTGTGGAGAGGAGCGAGGAAGTGCTCTCTGTATGACTGTGGGGAGGAGCGAGGAAGTGCTCTCTGTATGACTGTGGAGAGGAGCGAGGAAGTGCTCTCTGTATGACTGTGGGGAGGAGCGAGGAAGTGCTCTCTGTATGACTGTGGAGAGGAGCGAGGAAGTGCTCTCTGTATGACTGTGGGGAGGAGCGAGGAAGTGCTCTCTGTATGACTGTGGAGAGGAGCGAGGAAGTGCTCTCTGTATGACTGTGGAGAGGAGCGAGGAAGTGCTCTCTGTATGACTGTGGGGAGGAGCGAGGAAGTGCTCTCTGTATGACTGTGGAGAGGAGCGAGGAAGTGCTCTCTGTATGACTGTGGGGAGGAGCGAGGAAGTGCTCTCTGTATGACTGTGGAGAGGAGCGAGGAAGTGCTCTCTGTATGACTGTGGGGAGAGCGAGGAAGTGCTCTCTGTATGACTGTGGAGAGGAGCGAGGAAGTGCTCTCTGTATGACTGTGGGGAGGAGCGAGGAAGTGCTCTCTGTATGACTGTGGAGAGGAGCGAGGAAGTGCTCTCTGTATGACTGTGGGGAGGAGCGAGGAAGTGCTCTCTGTATGACTGTGGGAGAGGAGCGAGGAAGTGCTCTCTGTATGACTGTGGGGAGGAGCGAGGAAGTGCTCTCTGTATGACTGTGGGGAGGAGCGAGGAAGTGCTCTCTGTATGACTGTGGGGAGGAGCGAGGAAGTGCTCTCTGTATGACTGTGGAGAGGAGCGAGGAAGTGCTCTCTGTATGACTGTGGGGAGGAGCGAGGAAGTGCTCTCTGTATGACTGTGGGGAGGAGCGAGGAAGTGCTCTCTGTATGACTGTGGAGAGGAGCGAGGAAGTGCTCTCTGTATGACTGTGGGGAGGAGCGAGGAAGTGCTCTCTGTATGACTGTGGGAGGAGCGAGGAAGTGCTCTCTGTATGACTGTGGAGAGGAGCGAGGAAGTGCTCTCTGTATGACTGTGGAGAGGAGCGAGGAAGTGCTCTCTGTATGACTGTGGAGAGGAGCGAGGAAGTGCTCTCTGTATGACTGTGGGGAGGAGCGAGGAAGTGCTCTCTGTATGACTGTGGGAGGAGCGAGGAAGTGCTCTCTGTATGACTGTGGAGAGGAGCGAGGAAGTGCTCTCTGTATGACTGTGGGGAGGAGCGAGGAAGTGCTCTCTGTATGACTGTGGGGAGGAGCGAGGAAGTGCTCTCTGTATGACTGTGGAGAGGAGCGAGGAGTGTCTCTGGACTGTGGAGGAGTGCTCTCTGTATGACTGTGGGAGGAGCGAGGAAGTGCTCTCTGTATGACTGTGGGGAGGAGCGAGGAAGTGCTCTCTGTATGACTGTGGAGAGGAGCGAGGAAGTGCTCTCTGTATGACTGTGGAGAGGAGCGAGGAAGTGCTCTCTGTATGACTGTGGGAGGAGCGAGGAAGTGCTCTCTGTATGACTGTGGGGAGGAGCGAGGAAGTGCTCTCTGTATGACTGTGGAGAGGAGCGAGGAAGTGCTCTCTGTATGACTGTGGGGAGGAGCGAGGAAGTGCTCTCTGTATGACTGTGGGAGGAGCGAGGAAGTGCTCTCTGTATGACTGTGGAGAGGAGCGAGGAAGTGCTCTCTGTATGACTGTGGGAGGAGCGAGGAAGTGCTCTCTGTATGACTGGGGGAGAGCGAGGAAGTGCTCTCTGTATGACTGTGGGAGGAGCGAGGAAGTGCTCTCTGTATGACTGTGGGAGGAGCGAGGAAGTGCTCTCTGTATGACTGTGGAGAGGAGCGAGGAAGTGCTCTCTGTATGACTGTGGGGAGGAGCGAGGAAGTGCTCTCTGTATGACTGTGGGGAGGAGCGAGGAAGTGCTCTCTGTATGACTGTGGAGAGGAGCGAGGAAGTGTAGGAGCGAGGAAGTGCTCTCTGTATGACTGTGGGGAGGAGCGAGGAAGTGCTCTCTGTATGACTGTGGAGAGGAGCGAGGAAGTGCTCTCTGTATGACTGTGGGAGGAGCGAGGAAGTGCTCTCTGTATGACTGTGGAGAGGAGCGAGGAAGTGCTCTCTGTATGACTGTGGGAGGAGCGAGGAAGTGCTCTCTGTATGACTGTGGAGAGGAGCGAGGAAGTGCTCTCTGTATGACTGTGGGAGGAGCGAGGAAGTGCTCTCTGTATGACTGTGGAGAGGAGCGAGGAAGTGTCTCTGTATGACTGTGGAGAGGAGCGAGGAAGTGCTCTCTGTATGACTGTGGAGAGGAGCGAGGAAGTGCTCTCTGTATGACTGTGGAGAGGAGCGAGGAAGTGCTCTCTGTATGACTGTGGAGAGGAGCGAGGAAGTGCTCTCTGTATGACTGTGGAGAGGAGCGAGGAAGTGCTCTCTGTATGATGTGGAGAGAGCGAGGAAGTGCTCTCTGTATGACTGTGGAGAGGAGCGAGGAAGTGCTCTCTGTATGACTGTGGGGATGAGCGAGGATGTGCTCTCTGTATGACTGTGGAGAGGAGCGAGGAAGTGCTCTCTGTATGACTGTGGGGAAGAGCGAGAAAAGTCTCTGTATGATGTGGAGAGGAGCGAGGAGTGCTCTCTGTATGACTGTGGGGAAGAGCGAGGAAAAGCTCTCTGTATGACTGTGGAGAGGAGCGAGGAAGTGCTCTCTGTATGACTGTGGGGAGGAGCGAGGAAGTGCTCTCTGTATGACTGTGGGGAGGAGCGAGGAAGTGCTCTCTGTATGACTGTGGAGAGGAGCGAGGAAGTGCTCTCTGTATGACTGTGGAGAGGAGCGAGGAAGTGTTCTCTGTATGACTGTGGGGAGGAGCGAGGAAGTGTTCTCTGTATGACTGTGGAGAGAGGAGCAAGGAATTGCTCTCTCTGTATGACTGTGGGGAGGAGCGAGGAAGTGCTCTCTGTATGACTGTGAGAGGAGCGAGGAAGTGCTCTCTGTATGACTGTGGAGAGGAGCGAGGAAGTGCTCTCTGTATGACTGTGGAGAGGAGCGAGGAAGTGCTCTCTGTATGACTGTGGGGAGGAGCGAGGAAGTGCTCTCTGTATGACTGTGGAGAGGAGCGAGGAAGTGCTCTCTGTATGACTGTGGAGAGGAGCGAGGAAGTGCTCTCTGTATGACTGTGGAGAGGAGCGAGGAAGTGCTCTCTGTATGACTGTGGGGAGGAGCGAGGAAGTTCTCTCTGTATGACTGTGGGGAGGAGCGAGGAAGTGCTCTCTGTATGACTGTGGAGAGGAGCGAGGAAGTGCTCTCTGTATGACTGTGGAGAGGAGCGAGGAAGTGCTCTCTGTATGACTGTGGAGAGGAGCGAGGAAGTGCTCTCTGTATGACTGTGGGGAGGAGCGAGGAAGTGCTCTCTGTATGACTGTGGAGAGGAGCGAGGAAGTGCTCTCTGTATGACTGTGGGGAGGAGCGAGGAAGTGCTCTCTGTATGACTGTGGAGAGGAGCGAGGAAGTGCTCTCTGTATGACTGTGGGGAGGAGCGAGGAAGTGCTCTCTGTATGACTGTGGAGAGGAGCGAGGAAGTGCTCTCTGTATGACTGTGGAGAGGAGCGAGGAAGTGCTCTCTGTATGACTGTGGAGAGGAGCGAGGAAGTGCTCTCTGTATGACTGTGGGGAGGAGCGAGGAAGTGCTCTCTGTATGACTGTGGAGAGGAGCGAGGAATTGCTCTTTGTATGACTGTGGGGAGGAGCGAGGAAGTGCTCTCTGTATGACTGTGGGGAGGAGCGAGGAAGTGCTCTCTGTATGACTGTGGAGAGGAGCGAGGAAGTGCTCTCTGTATGACTGTGGAGAGGAGCGAGGAAGTGCTCTCTGTATGACTGTGGAGAGGAGCGAGGAAGTGCTCTCTGTATGACTGTGGGGAGGAGCGAGGAAGTGCTCTCTGTATGACTGTGGAGAGGAGCGAGGAAGTGCTCTCTGTATGACTGTGGGAGGAGCGAGGAAGTGCTCTCTGTATGACTGTGGGGAGGAGCGAGGAAGTGCTCTCTGTATGACTGTGGAGAGGAGCGAGGAAGTGCTCTCTGTATGACTGTGGGAGGAGCGAGGAAGTGCTCTCTGTATGACTGTGGAGAGGAGCGAGGAAGTGCTCTCTGTATGACTGTGGAGAGGAGCGAGGAAGTGCTCTCTGTATGACTGTGGAGAGGAGCGAGGAAGTGCTCTCTGTATGACTGTGGGGAGGAGCGAGGAAGTGCTCTCTGTATGACTGTGGGGAGGAGCGAGGAAGTGCTCTCTGTATGACTGTGGGGAGGAGCGAGGAAGTGCTCTCTGTATGACTGTGGGGAGGAGCGAGGAAGTGCTCTCTGTATGACTGTGGAGAGGAGCGAGGAAGTGCTCTCTGTATGACTGTGGGGAGGAGCGAGGAAGTGCTCTCTGTATGACTGTGGGGAGGAGCGAGGAAGTGCTCTCTGTATGACTGTGGAGAGGAGCGAGGAAGTGCTCTCTGTATGACTGTGGAGAGGAGCGAGGAAGTGTTCTCTGTATGACTGTGGGGAGGAGCGAGGAAGTGCTCTCTGTATGACTGTGGAGAGGAGTGAGGAAGTGCTCTCTGTACGACTGTGGAGAGGAGCGAGGAAGTGCTCTCTGTATGACTGTGGAGAGGAGCGAGGAAGTGCTCTCTGTATGACTGTGGAGAGGAGCGAGGAAGTGCTCTCTGTATGACTGTGGAGAGGAGCGAGGAAGTGCTCTCTGTATGACTGTGGGGAGGAGCGAGGAAGTGCTCTCTGTATGACTGTGGAGAGGAGCGAGGAAGTGCTCTCTGTATGACTGTGGGGAGGAGCGAGGAAGTGCTCTCTGTATGACTGTGGAGAGGAGCGAGGAAGTGCTCTCTGTATGACTGTGGGGAGGAGCGAGGAAGTGCTCTCTGTATGACTGTGGGGAGGAGCGAGGAAGTGCTCTCTGTATGACTGTGGGGAGGAGCGAGGAAGTGCTCTCTGTATGACTGTGGGGAGGAGCGAGGAAGTGCTCTCTGTATGACTGTGGAGAGGAGCGAGGAAGTGCTCTCTGTATGACTGTGGGGAGGAGCGAGGAAGTGCTCTCTGTATGACTGTGGGGAGGAGCGAGGAAGTGCTCTCTGTATGACTGTGGAGAGGAGCGAGGAAGTGCTCTCTGTATGACTGTGGGGAGGAGCGAGGAAGTGCTCTCTGTATGACTGTGGGGAGGAGCGAGGAAGTGCTCTCTGTATGACTGTGGGGAGGAGCGAGGAAGTGCTCTCTGTATGACTGTGGGAGGAGCGAGGAAGTGCTCTCTGTATGACTGTGGGGAGGAGCGAGGAAGTGCTCTCTGTATGACTGTGGGGAGGAGCGAGGAAGTGCTCTCTGTATGACTGTGGGGAGGAGCGAGGAAGTGCTCTCTGTATGACTGTGGAGAGGAGCGAGGAAGTGCTCTCTGTATGACTGTGGGAGAGCAGAACTGTATGACTGTGGAGAGGAGCGAGGAAGTGCTCTCTGTATGACTGTGGGAGGAGCGAGGAAGTGCTCTCTGTATGACTGTGGAGAGGAGCGAGGAAGTGCTCTCTGTATGACTGTGGGAGGAGCGAGGAAGTGCTCTCTGTATGACTGTGGAGAGCGAAGTGCTTTATGACTGGGGAGAGAGGTCTCTTGACTGTGGAGGAGCGAGGAAGTGCTCTCTGTATGACTGTGGAGAGGAGCGAGGAAGTGCTCTCTGTATGACTGTGGAGAGGAGCGAGGAAGTGCTCTCTGTATGACTGTGGAGAGGAGCGAGGAAGTGTCTCTGTATGACTGTGAAGACGAGGAGGCTTGATGACGTGAGGAGCGAGGAGTGCTCTTGTATGACTGTGGAGAGGAGCGAGGAAGTGCTCTCTGTATGACTGTGGAGAGGAGCGAGGAAGTGCTCTCTGTATGACTGTGGGGAGGAGCGAGGATGTGCTCTCTGTATGACTGTGGAGAGGAGCGAGGAGTGCTCTCTGTATGACTGTGGGGAGGAGCGAGGAAGTGCTCTCTGTATGACTGTGGAGAGGAGCGAGGAGTGCTCTCTGTATGACTGTGGGGAGGAGCGAGGAAGTGCTCTCTGTATGACTGTGGAGAGGAGCGAGGAAGTGCTCTCTGTATGACTGTGGGGAGGAGCGAGGAAGTGCTCTCTGTATGACTGTGGGGAGGAGCGAGGAAGTGCTCTCTGTATGACTGTGGAGAGGAGCGAGGAAGTGCTCTCTGTATGACTGTGGGGAGGAGCGAGGAAGTGCTCTCTGTATGACTGTGGGGAGGAGCGAGGAAGTGCTCTCTGTATGACTGTGGGGAGGAGCGAGGAAGTGCTCTCTGTATGACTGTGGAGAGGAGCGAGGAAGTGCTCTCTGTATGACTGTGGGGAGGAGCGAGGAAGTGCTCTCTGTATGACTGTGGAGAGGAGCGAGGAAGTGCTCTCTGTATGACTGTGGAGAGGAGCGAGGAAGTGCTCTCTGTATGACTGTGGAGAGGAGCGAGGAAGTGCTCTCTGTATGACTGTGGGGAGGAGCGAGGAAGTGCTCTCTGTATGACTGTGGGGAGGAGCGAGGAAGTGCTCTCTGTATGACTGTGGAGAGGAGCGAGGAAGTGCTCTCTGTATGACTGTGGGGAGGAGCGAGGAAGTGTTCTCTGTATGACTGTGGGGAGGAGCGAGGAAGTGCTCTCTGTATGACTGTGGAGAGGAGCGAGGAAGTGCTCTCTGTATGACTGTGGAGAGGAGCGAGGAAGTGCTCTATGTATGACTATGGAGAGGAGCGAGGAAGAGTTCTCTGTATGACTGTGGAGAGAAGCGAGGAAGTGCTCTCTGTACGACTGTGGCGAGGAGCGAGGATGCGCTCTCTGTATGACTGTGGGGAGGAGCGAGGAAGTGCTCTCTGTATGACTGTGGGGAGGAGCGAGGATGTGCTCTCTGTATGACTGTGGAGAGGAGCGAGGAAGTGCTCTCTGTATGACTGTGGAGAGGAGCGAGGAAGTGCTCTCTGTATGACTGTGGAGAGGAGCGAGGAAGTGCTCTCTGTATGACTGTGGAGAGGAGCGAGGAAGTGCTCTCTGTATGACTGTGGAGAGGAGCGAGGAAGTGCTCTCTGTATGACTGTGGGGAAGAGCGAGGAAGTGCTCTCTGTATGACTGTGGAGAGGAGCGAGGTGTGCCATCTGTATGACTGTGGGGAAGGGCGAGGAAAAGCTCTCTGTATGACTGTGGACAAGAGCAAGGAAATGCTCTCTGTAAGATTGTGGAGAGGAGCGAGGAAGTGCTCTCTGTAAGACTGTGGAGAGGAGCGAGGAAGTGTTCTCTGTATGACTGTGGAAAGGAGCGAAGAAGTGCTCTCTGTATGACTGTGCAGAGGAGCGAGGAAGTGCTCTCTGTATGACTGTGGGAAGGAGCGAGGAAGTGCTCTCTGTATGACTGTGGGGAGGAGCGAGGAAGTGCTCTCTGTATGACTGTGGGAAGGATCGAGGAAGTGCTCTCTGTATGACTGTGGGAAGGATCGAGGAAGTGCTCTCTGTATGATTGTGGAGAAGAGCGAGGAAGTTCTCTCTGTATGACTGTGGGGAGGAGCGAGGAAGATCTCTCTGTATGACTGTGGGGAGGAGCGCGGAAGTGCTCTTTGTAGGACTGTGGAGAGGAGCGAGGAAGTGCTCTCTGTATGACTGTGGGGAGGAGCGAGGAAGTGCTCTCTGTATGACTGTGGGGAGGAGCGAGTAAGTGCTCTCTGTAAGACTGTGGAGAGGAGCGAGGAAGTGCTCTCTGTATGACTGTGGAGAGGAGCAAGGAAGTGCTCTCTGTATGACTGTGGAGAGGAGCGAGGAAGTGCTCTCTGTATGACTGTGGAGAGGAGCGAGGAAGTGCTCTCTGTATGACTGTGGGAAGGATCGAGGAAGTGCTCTCTGTATGACTGTGGGAAGGATCGAGGAAGTGCTCTCTGTATGACTGTGGGAAGGATCGAGGAAGTGCTCTCTGTATGATTGTGGAGAAGAGCGAGGAAGTTCTCTCTGTATGACTGTGGGGAGGAGCGAGGAAGATCTCTCTGTATGACTGTGGGGAGGAGCGCGGAAGTGCTCTTTGTAGGACTGTGGAGAGGAGCGAGGAAGTGCTCTCTGTATGACTGTGGGGAGGAGCGAGGAAGTGCTCTCTGTATGACTGTGGGGAGGAGCGAGGATGTGCTCTCTGTATGACTGTGGAGAGGAGCGAGGAAGTGCGCTCTGTATGACTGTGGAGAGGAGCAAGGAAGTGCTCTCTGTAAGACTGTGGAGAGGAGCGAGGAAGTGCTCGCTGTATGACTGTGCAGAGGAGCGAGGAAGTGCTCTCTCATTGACCGTGGGGAAAAGCGAGGAAGTGCTCTATGTATGACTATGGAGAGGAGCGAGGAGTGTTCTCTGTATGACTGTGGAGAGGAGCGAGGAAGTGCTCTCTGTATGACTGTGGAGAGGA
Organism: Mobula hypostoma; assembly: GCF_963921235.1. Taxonomy (NCBI): domain Eukaryota; kingdom Metazoa; phylum Chordata; class Chondrichthyes; order Myliobatiformes; family Myliobatidae; genus Mobula; species Mobula hypostoma. The sequence goes on from NC_086102.1 coordinate 99,431,742, forward strand.
GCGAGGAAGTGCTCTCTGTATGACTGTGGGGAGGAGCGAGGAAGTGCTCTCTGTATGACTGTGGGGAGGAGCGAGGAAGTGCTCTCTGTATGACTGTGGGGAGGAGCGAGGAAGTGCTCTCTGTATGACTGTAGAGAGGAGCGAGGAGTGCCCTCTGTATGACTGTGGGGAAGAGCGAGGAAGTGCTCTCTGTATGACTATGGAGAGGAGCGAGGAAGTGCTCTCTGTATGACTGTGGGGAGGAGCGAGGAAAAGCTCTCTGTATGACTGTGGAAAGGAGCGAGGAAGTGCTCTCTGTATGACTGCGGAGAGGAGCGAGGAGTGTTCTCTGTATTACTGTGGAGAGGAGCGAGGAACTGTTCTCTGTATGACTGTGGAAACGAGCGAGGAAGTGCTCCCTCTATGACTGTGGAGAGGAGCAAGGAAGTGCTCTCTGTATGACTGTGAGAAGGAGCGAGGAAGTGCACTCTGTATGACTGTGGGGAGGAGCGAGGAAGTGATCTCTGTATTACTGTGGGAAGGATCGAGGAAGTGCTCTCTGTATGACTGTGGGAAGGATCGAGGAAGTGCTCTCTGTATGATTGTGGAGAAGAGCGAGGAAGTTCTCTCTGTATGACTGTGGGGAGGAGCGAGGAAGATCTCTCTGTATGACTGTGGGGAGGAGCGCGGAAGTGCTCTCTGTATGACTGTGGAGAGGAGCGAGGAAGTGCTCTCTGTATGACTGTGGGGAGGAGCGAGGAAGTGCTCTCTGTATGACTGTGGGGAGGAGCGAGGAAGTGCTCTCTGTATGACTGTGGGGAGGAGCGAGGAAGTGCTCTCTGTATGACTGTGGGGAGGAGCGAGGAAAAGCTCTCTGTATGACTTTAGAGAGGAGCGCGGAAGTGCTCTCTGTATGACTGTGGGGAGGAGCCAGGAAGTGCTCTCTGTATGACTGTGGGGAAGAGCGAGGAAGTGCTCTCTGTATGACTGTGGAGAGGAGCGAGGAAGTGCTCTCTGTATGACTGTGGAGAGGAGCGAGGAAGTGCTCTCTGTATGACTGTGGGGAGGAGCGAGGAAGTGCTCTCTGTATGACTGTGGGGAGGAGACAGGAAGTGCTCTCTGTATGATTGTGGAGAGGAGCAAGGAAGTGCTCTCTCATTGACCGTGGGGAAAAGCGAGGAAGTGCTCTATGTATGACTATGGAGAGGAGCGAGGAAGAGTTCTCTGTATGACTGTGGAGAGGAGCGAGGAAGTGCTCTCTGTATGACTGTGGAGAGGAGCGAGGAAGTGCTCTCTGTATGACTGTGGGGAGGAGCGAGGAAGTGCTCTCTGTATGACTGTGGAGAGGAGCGAGGAAGTGCTCTCTGTATGACTGTGGAGAGGAGCGAGGAAGTGCTCTCTGTATGACTGTGGAGAGGAGCGAGGAAGTGCTCTCTGTATGACTGTGGGGAGGAGCGAGGAAGTGCTCTCTGTATGACTGTGGAGAGGAGCGAGGAGTGCCCTCTGTATGACTGTGGGGAAGAGCGAGTAAAAGATCTCTGTATGAATGTGGAGAGGAGCGAGGAGTGCCCTCTGTATGACTGTGGGGAGGAGCGAGGAAGTGCTCTCTGTATGACTGTGGAGAGGAGCGAGGAAGTGCTCTCTGTATGACTGTGGGGAGGAGCGAGGAAGTGCTCTCTGTATGACTGTGGGGAGGAGCGAGGAAGTGCTCTCTGTATGACTGTGGAGAGGAGCGAGGAAGTGCTCTCTGTATGACTGTGGGGAGGAGCGAGGAAGTGCTCTCTGTATGACTGTGGGGAGGAGCCAGGAAGTGCTCTCTGTATGACTGTGGGGAAGAGCGAGGAAAAGCTCTCTGTATGACTGTAGAGAGGAGCGAGGAAGTGCTCTCTGTATGACTGTGGGGAGGAGCCAGGAAGTGCTCTCTGTATGACTGTCGCGAGGACCGACGAAGTGCTCTCTGTATGACTGTGGAGAGGAGCGAGGAAGTGCTCTCTGTATGACTGTGGAGAGGAGCGAGGAAGTGCTCTCTGTATGACTGTGGGGAGGAGAGAGGAAGTTCTCTCTGCATGACTGTGGGGAGGAGAGAGGAAGTGCTCTCTGTATGACGGTGGAGAGGAGCGAGGACGTGCTCTATGTATGATTGTGGAGAGGAGCAAGGAAGTGTTCTCTTTATGACTGTCGCGAGGACCGACGAAGTGCTCTCTGTATGACTGTGGAGAGGAGCGAGGAAGTGCTCTCTCATTGACCGTGGGGAAAAGCGAGGAAGTGCTCTATGTATGACTATGGAGAGGAGCGAGGAAGAGTTCTCTGTATGACTGTGGAGAGGAGCGAGGAAGTGCTCTCTGTATGACTGTGGAGAGGAGCGAGGAAGTGCTCTCTGTATGACTGTGGGGAGGAGAGAGGAAGTTCTCTCTGCATGACTGTGGGGAGGAGAGAAGAAGTGCTCTCTGTATGACGGTGGAGAGGAGCGAGGACGTGCTCTATGTATGATTGTGGAGAGGAGCGAGGAAGTGCTCTCTGTATGACTGTGGAGAGGAGCGAGGAAGTGCTCTCTGTATGACTGTGGGGATGAGCGAGGAAGTGCTCTCTGGATGACTGTGGAGAGGAGCGAGGAGTGCCCTCTGTATGACTGTGGGGAAGAGCGAGGAAAAGCTCTCTGTATGACTGTGGAGAGGAGCGAGGTGTGCCATCTGTATGACTGTGGGGAAGGGCGAGGAAAAGCTCTCTGTATGACTGTGGACAAGAGCAAGGAAATGCTCTCTGTAAGATTGTGGAGAGGAGCGAGGAAGTGCTCTCTGTAAGACTGTGGAGAGGAGCGAGGAAGTGTTCTCTGTATGACTGTGGAAAGGAGCGAAGAAGTGCTCTCTGTATGACTGTGCAGAGGAGCGAGCAAGTGCTCTCTGTATGACTGTGGGAAGGATCGAGGAAGTGCTCTCTGTATGACTGTGGGGCGGAGCGAGGAAGTGCTCTCTGTATGACTGTGGGAAGGATCGAGGAAGTGCTCTCTGTATGACTGTGGGAAGGATCGAGGAAGTGCTCTCTGTATGATTGTGGAGAAGAGCGAGGAAGTTCTCTCTGTATGACTGTGGGGAGGAGCGAGGAAGATCTCTCTGTATGACTGTGGGGAGGAGCGCGGAAGTGCTCTTTGTATGACTGTGGAGAGGAGCGAGGAAGTGCTCTCTGTATGACTGTGGGGAGGAGCGAGGAAGTGCTCTCTGTATGACTGTGGGGAGGAGCGAGGAAGTGCTCTCTGTATGACTGTGGAGAGGAGCGAGGAAGTGCTCTCTGTATGACTGTGGAGAGGAGCGAGGAAGTGCTCTCTGTATGACTGTGGAGAGGAGCGAGGAAGTGCTCTCTGTATGACTGTGGAGAGGAGCGAGGAAGTGCTCTCTGTATGACTGTGGGGAGGAGCGAGGAAGTGCTCTCTGTATGACTGTGGGGAGGAGCGAGGAAGTGCTCTCTGTATGACTGTGGGAAGGATCGAGGAAGTGCTCTCTGTATGACTGTGGAGAGGAGCGAGGAAGTGCTCTCTGTATGACTGTGGGGAGGAGCGAGGAAGTGCTCTCTGTATGACTGTGGGGAGGAGCGAGGAAGTGCTCTTTGTAGGACTGTGGAGAGGAGCGAGGAAGTGCTCTCTGTATGACTGTGGGGAGGAGCGAGGAAGTGCTCTCTGTATGACTGTGGGGAGGAGCGAGGAAGTGCTCTCTGTAAGACTGTGGAGAGGAGCGAGGAAGTGCTCTCTGTATGACTGTGGAGAGGAGCAAGGAAGTGCTCTCTGTATGACTGTGGAGAGGAGCGAGGAAGTGCTCTCTGTATGACTGTGGAGAGGAGCGAGGAAGTGCTCTCTCATTGACCGTGGGGAAAAGCGAGGAAGTGCTCTATGTATGACTATGGAGAGGAGCGAGGAAGAGTTCTCTGTATGACTGTGGAGAGGAGCGAGGAAGTGCTCTCTGTATGACTGTGGAGAGGAGCGAGGAAGTGCTCTCTGTATGACTGTGGGGAGGAGAGAGGAAGTTCTCTCTGCATGACTGTGGGGAGGAGAGAGGAAGTGCTCTCTGTATGACTGTGGGGAGGAGCGAGGAAGTGCTCTCTGTATGACTGTGGAGAGGAGCGAGGAGTGCCCTCTGTATGACTGTGGGGAAGAGCGAGGAAAAGCTCTCTGTATGACTGTGGAGAGGAGCGAGGAGTGCCGTCTGTATGACTGTGGGGAAGAGCGAGGAAAAGCTCTCTGTATGACTGTGGACAGGAGCAAGGAAATGCTCTCTGTAAGATTGTGGAGAGGAGCGAGGAAGTGCTCTCTGTATGACTGTGGAGAGGAGCGAGGAAGTGCTCTCTGTATGACTGTGGAGAGGAGCGAGGAAGTGCTCTCTGTATGACTGTGGAGAGGAGCGAGGCAGTGCTCTCTGTATGACTGTGGGGAGGAGCGAGGAAGTGCTCTCTGTATGACTGTGGGGAGGAGCGAGGAAGTGCTCTCTGTATGACTGTGGGGAGGAGCGAGGAAGTGCTCTCTGTATGACTGTGGGAAGGATCGAGGAAGTGCTCTCTGTATGACTGTGGAGAGGAGCGAGGAAGTTCTCTCTGTATGACTGTGGGGAGGAGCGAGGAAGTGCTCTCTGTATGACTGTGGGGAGGAGCGAGGAAGTGCTCTTTGTATGACTGTGGAGAGGAGCGAGGAAGTGCTCTCTGTATGACTGTGGGGAGGAGCGAGGAAGTGCTCTCTGTATGACTGTGGGGAGGAGCGAGGAAGTGCTCTCTGTATGACTGTGGAGAGGAGCGAGGAAGTGCTCTCTGTATGACTGTGGGGGAGAGCGAGGAAAAGCTCTCTGTATGACTGTGGAGAGGAGCGAGGAAGTGCTCTCTGTATGACTGTGGGGAGGAGCCAGGAAGTGCTCTCTGTATGACTGTGGGGAAGAGCGAGGAAGTGCTCTCTGTATGACTGTGGAGAGGAGCGAGGAAGTGCTCTCTGTATGACTGTGGGGAGGAGCGAGGAAGTGCTCTCTGTATGACTGTGGGGAGGAGAGAGGAAGTTCTCTCTGCATGACTGTGGGGAGGAGACAGGAAGTGCTCTCTGTATGATTGTGGAGAGGAGCAAGGAAGTGCTCTCTCATTGACCGTGGGGAAAAGCGAGGAAGTGCTCTATGTATGACTATGGAGAGGAGCGAGGAAGAGTTCTCTGTATGACTGTGGAGAGGAGCGAGGAAGTGCTCTCTGTATGACTGTGGAGAGGAGCGAGGAAGTGCTCTCTGTATGACTGTGGAGAGGAGCGAGGAAGTGCTCTCTGTATGACTGTGGGGAGGAGCGAGGAAGTGCTCTCTGTATGACTGTGGAGAGGAGTGAGGAGTGCCCTCTGTATGACTGTGGGGAAGAGCGAGGAAAAGCTCTCTGTATGACTGTGGAGAGGAGCGAGGAAGTGCTCTCTGTATGACTGTGGAGAGGAGCGAGGAAGTGCTCTCTGTATGACTGTGGAGAGGAGCGAGCAAGTGCTCTCTGTATGACTGTGGGAAAGATCGAGGAAGTGCTCTCTGTATAACTGTGGGTCGGAGCGAGGAAAAGCTCTCTGTATGACTGTGGACAGGAGCAAGGAAATGCTCTCTGTAAGACTGTGGAGAGCAGCGAGGAAGTGCTCTCTGTAAGACTCTGGAGAGGAGCGAGGAAGTGTTCTCTGTATGACTGTGGAAAGGAGCGAAGAAGTGCTCTCTGTATGACTGTGCAGAGGAGCGAGGAAGTGCTCTCTGTATGACTGTGGAGAAGAGCGAGGAAGTGCTCTCTGTATGACTGTGGAGAGGAGCGAGGAAGTGCTCTCTGTATGACTGTGGGAAGGATCGAGGAAGTGCTCTCTGTATGACTGTGGGAAGGATCGAGGAAGTGCTCTCTGTATGATTGTGGAGAAGAGCGAGGAAGTGCTCTCTGTATGACTGTGGAGAGGAGCGAGGAAGTGCTCTCTGTATGACTGTGGAGAGGAGCAAGGAAGTGCTCTCTGTATGACTGTGGAGAGGAGCGAGGAAGTGCTCTCTGTATGACTGTGGGGAGGAGCGAGGATGTGCTCTCTGTATGACTGTGGTGAGGAGCGAGGAAGTGCTCTATGTATGACTGCGGAGAGGAGCGAGGATTGTTCTCTGTATGACTGTGGGGAGGAGCGAGGAAGATCTCTCTGTATGACTGTGGGGAGGAGCGCGGAAGTGCTCTTTGTAGGACTGTGGAGAGGAGCGAGGAAGTGCTCTCTGTATGACTGTGGGGAGGAGCGAGGAAGTGCTCTCTGTATGACTGTGGGGAGGAGCGAGGAAGTGCTCTCTGTATGACTGTGGAGAGGAGCGAGGAAGTGCTCTCTGTATGACTGTGGAGAGGAGCGAGGAAGTGCTCTCTGTATGACTGTGGAGAGGAGCGAGGAAGTGCTCTCTGTATGACTGTGGGGAGGAGCGAGGAAGTGCTCTCTGTATGACTGTGGGGAGGAGAGAGGAAGTGCTCTCTGTATGACGGTGGAGAGGAGCGAGGACGTGCTCTATGTATGATTGTGGAGAAGAGCGAGGAAGTGCTCTCTGTATGACTGTGGAGAGGAGCGAGGAAGTGCTCTCTGTATGACTGTGGGGATGAGCGAGGAAGTGCTCTCTGGATGACTGTGGAGAGGAGCGAGGAGTGCCCTCTGTATGACTGTGGGGAAGAGCGAGTAAAAGCTCTCTGTATGAATGTGGAGAGGAGCGAGGAGTGCCCTCTGTATGACTGTGGGGAAGAGCGAGGAAAAGCTCTCTGTATGACTGTGGACAGGAGCAAGGAAATGCTCTCTGTAAGACTGTGGAGAGCAGCGAGGAAGTGCTCTCTGTATGACTGTGGAGAGGAGCGAGGAAGTGTTCTCTGTATGACTGTGGAAAGGAGCGAAGAAGTGCTCTCTGTATGACTGTGGAGAGGAGCGAGCAAGTGCTCTCTGTATGACTGTGGGAAAGATCGAGGAAGTGCTCTCTGTATAACTGTGGGAAGGATCGAGGAAGTGCTCTCTGTATGACTGTGGGAAGGATCGAGGAAGTGCTCTCTGTATGATTGTGGAGAAGAGCGAGGAAGTTCTCTCTGTATGACTGTGGGGAGGAGCGAGGAAGTGCTCTCTGTATGACTGTGGAGAGGAGCAAGGATGTGCTCTCTGTATGACTGTGGAGAGGAGCGAGGAAGTGCTCTCTGTATGACTGTGGGGAGGAGAGAGGATGTGCTCTCTGTATGACTGTGGTGAGGAGCGAGGAAGTGCTCTATGTATGACTGCGGAGAGGAGCGAGGATTGTTCTCTGTATGACTGTGGGGAGGAGCGAGGAAGATCTCTCTGTATGACTGTGGGGAGGAGCGCGGAAGTGCTCTTTGTAGGACTGTGGAGAGGAGCGAGGAAGTGCTCTCTGTATGACTGTGGGGAGGAGCGAGGAAGTGCTCTCTGTATGACTGTGGGGAGGAGCGAGTAAGTGCTCTCTGTAAGACTGTGGAGAGGAGCGAGGAAGTGCTCTCTGTAAGACTGTGGAGAGGAGCGAGGAAGTGCTCGCTGTATGACTGTGCAGAGGAGCGAGGAGTGCCCTCTGTATGACTGTGGGGAAGAGCGAGGAAAAGCTCTCTGTATGACTGTAGAGAGGAGCGAGGAAGTGCTCTCTGTATGACTGTGGGGAGGAGCCAGGAAGTGCTCTCTGTATGACTGTCGCGAGGACCGACGAAGTGCTCTCTGTATGACTGTGGAGAGGAGCGAGGAAGTGCTGTCTGTATGACTGTGGAGAGGAGCGAGGAAGTGCTCTCTGTATGACTGTGGGGAGGAGAGAGGAAGTTCTCTCTGCATGACTGTGGGGAGGAGAGAGGAAGTGCTCTCTGTATGACGGTGGAGAGGAGCGAGGACGTGCTCTATGTATGATTGTGGAGAGGAGCAAGGAAGTGCTCTCTTTATGACTGTCGCGAGGACCGACGAAGTGCTCTCTGTATGACTGTGGAGAGGAGCGAGGAAGTGCTCTCTCATTGACCGTGGGGAAAAGCGAGGAAGTGCTCTATGTATGACTATGGAGAGGAGCGAGGAAGAGCTCTCTGTATGACTGTGGGGAGGAGAGAGGAAGTTCTCTCTGCATGACTGTGGGGAGGAGAGAGGGAAGTGCTCTCTGTATGACTGTGGGGAGGAGAGAGGAAGTTCTCTCTGCATGACTGTGGGGAGGAGAGAGGAAGTGCTCTCTGTATGACGGTGGAGAGGAGCGAGGACGTGCTCTATGTATGATTGTGGAGAGGAGCGAGGAAGTGCTCTCTGTATGACTGTGGAGAGGAGCGAGGAAGTGCTCTCTGTATGACTGTGGGGAGGAGCGAGGAAGTGCTCTCTGTATGACTGTGGAGAGGAGCGAGGAGTGCCCTCTGTATGACTGTGGGGAAGAGCGAGGAAAAGCTCTCTGTATGACTGTGGAGAGGAGCGAGGAGTGCCGTCTGTATGACTGTGGGGAAGAGCGAGGAAAAGCTCTCTGTATGACTGTGGACAAGAGCAAGGAAATGCTCTCTGTAAGATTGTGGAGAGGAGCGAGGAAGTGCTCTCTGTAAAACTGTGGAGAGGAGCGAGGAAGTGTTCTCTGTATGACTGTGGAAAGGAGCGAAGAAGTGCTCTCTGTATGACTGTGCAGAGGAGCGAGCAAGTGCTCTCTGTATGACTGTGGGAAGGATCGAGGAAGTGCTCTCTGTATGACTGTGGGGCGGAGCGAGGAAGTGCTCTCTGTATGACTGTGGGAAGGATCGAGGAAGTGCTCTCTGTATGACTGTGGGAAGGATCGAGGAAGTGCTCTCTGTATGATTGTGGAGAAGAGCGAGGAAGTTCTCTCTGTATGACTGTGGGGAGGAGCGAGGAAGATCTCTCTGTATGACTGTGGGGAGGAGCGCGGAAGTGCTCTTTGTAGGACTGTGGAGAGGAGCGAGGAAGTGCTCTCTGTATGACTGTGGGGAGGAGCGAGGAAGTGCTCTCTGTATGACTGTGGGGAGGAGCGAGTAAGTGCTCTCTGTAAGACTGTGGAGAGGAGCGAGGAAGTGCTCTCTGTATGACTGTGGAGAGGAGCAAGGAAGTGCTCTCTGTAAGACTGTGGAGAGGAGCGAGGAAGTGCTCTCTGTATGACTGTGGGGAGGAGAGAGGAAGTTCTCTCTGTATGACTGTGGGGAGGAGCGAGGAAGTGCTCTCTGTATGACTGTGGAGAGGAGCGAGGAAGTGCTCTCTGTATGACTGTGGGGAGGAGCGAGGAAGTGCTCTCTGTATGACTGTGGAGAGGAGCGAGGAAGTGCTCTCTGTATTGACCGTGGGGAAAAGCGAGGAAGTGCTCTATGTATGACTATGGAGAGGAGCGAGGAAGTGTTCTCTGTATGACTGTGGAGAGGAGCGAGGAAGTGCTCTCTGTATGACTGTGGAGAGGAGCGAGGAAGTGCTCTCTGTATGACTGTGGGGAGGAGCGAGGAAGTGCTCTCTCATTGACCGTGGGGAAAAGCGAGGAAGTGCTCTATGTATGACTATGGAGAGGAGCGAGGAAGAGTTCTCTGTATGACTGTGGAGAGGAGCGAGGAAGTGCTCTCTGTATGACTGTGGAGAGGAGCGAGGAAGTGCTCTCTGTATGACTGTGGGGAGGAGAGAGGAAGTTCTCTCTGCATGACTGTGGGGAGGAGAGAGGAAGTGCTCTCTGTATGACGGTGGAGAGGAGCGAGGACGTGCTCTATGTATGATTGTGGAGAAGAGCGAGGAAGTGCTCTCTGTATGACTGTGGAGAGGAGCGAGGAAGTGCTCTCTGTATGACTGTGGGGATGAGCGAGGAAGTGCTCTCTGGATGACTGTGGAGAGGAGCGAGGAGTGCCCTCTGTATGACTGTGGGGAAGAGCGAGTAAAAGCTCTCTGTATGACTGTGGAGAGGAGCGAGGAGTGCCCTCTGTATGACTGTGGGGAAGAGCGAGGAAAAGCTCTCTGTATGACTGTGGACAGGAGCAAGGAAATGCTCTCTGTAAGACTGTGGAGAGCAGCGAGGAAGTGCTCTCTGTAAGACTCTGGAGAGGAGCGAGGAAGTGTTCTCTGTATGACTGTGGAAAGGAGCGAAGAAGTGCTCTCTGTATGACTGTGCAGAGGAGCGAGCAAGTGCTCTCTGTATGACTGTGGGAAAGATCGAGGAAGTGCTCTCTGTATAACTGTGGGGCGGAGCGAGGAAGTGCTCTCTGTATGACTGTGGGAAGGATCGAGGAAGTGCTCTCTGTATGACTGTGGGAAGGATCGAGGAAGTGCTCTCTGTATGATTGTGGAGAAGAGCGAGGAAGTTCTCTCTGTATGACTGTGGAGAGGAGCAAGGATGTGCTCTCTGTATGACTGTGGAGAGGAGCAAGGATGTGCTCTCTGTATGACTGTGGAGAGGAGCGAGGAAGTGCTCTCTGTATGACTGTGGGGAGGAGCGAGGAAGTGCTCTCTGTATGACTGTGGGGAGGAGCGAGGAAGTGCTCTATGTATGACTGCGGAGAGGAGCGAGGAGTGTTCTCTGTATGACTGTGGGGAGGAGCGAGGAAGATCTCTCTGTATGACTGTGGGGAGGAGCGCGGAAGTGCTCTTTGTAGGACTGTGGAGAGGAGCGAGGAAGTGCTCTCTGTATGACTGTGGGGAGGAGCGAGGAAGTGCTCTCTGTATGACTGTGGGGAGGAGCGAGTAAGTGCTCTCTGTAAGACTGTGGAGAGGAGCGAGGAAGTGCTCTCTGTATGACTGTGGAGAGGAGCGAGGAAGTGCTCGCTGTATGACTGTGCAGAGGAGCGAGGAGTGCTCTCTGTATGACTGTGGGGAGGAGCGAGGAAGTGCTCTCTGTATGACTGTAGAGAGGAGCGAGGAAGTGCTCTCTGTATGACTGTGGGGAGGAGCCAGGAAGTGCTCTCTGTATGACTGTGGGGAAGAGCGAGGAAGTGCTCTCTGTATGACTGTGGAGAGGAGCGAGGAAGTGCTCTCTGTATGACTGTGGGGAGGAGAGAGGAAGTTCTCTCTGCATGACTGTGGGGAGGAACGAGGAAGTGCTCTCTGTAAGACTGTGGAGAGGAGCGAGGAAGTGCTCTCTGTAAGACTGTGGAGAGGAGCGAGGAAGTGTTCTCAGTATGACTGTGGAAAGGAGCGAAGAAGTGCTCTCTGTATGACTGTGAGGAGGAGCGAGGAAGTGCTCTCTGTATGACTGTGGAGCGGAGCGAGGAAGTGCTCTCTGTATGACTGTGGAGAGGACCGAGGAAGTGCTCTCTGCATGACTGTGGAGAGGAGCGAGGAAGTGCTCTCTCATTGACCGTGGGGAAAAGCGAGGAAGTGCTCTATGTATGACTATGGAGAGGAGCGAGGAAGAGTTCTCTGTATGACTGTGGAGAGGAGCGAGGAAGTGCTCTCTGTATGACTGTGGAGAGGAGCGAGGAAGTGCTCTCTGTATGACTGTGGAGAGGAGAGAGGAAGTGCTCTCTGTATGACTGTGGAGAGGAGCGAGGACGTGCTCTATGTATGATTGTGGAGAGGAGCGAGGAAGTGCTCTCTGTATGACTGTGGAGAGGAGCGAGGAAGTGCTCTCTGTATGACTGTGGAGAGGAGCGAGGAAGTGCTCTATGTATGACTGTGGAGAGGAGCGAGGAGTGTTCTCTGTATGACTGTGGGGAGGAGCGAGGAAGATCTCTCTGTATGACTGTGGGGAGGAGCGCGGAAGTGCTCTTTGTAGGACTGTGGAGAGGAGCGAGGAAGTGCTCTCTGTATGACTGTGGGGAGGAGCGAGGAAGTGCTCTCTGTATGACTGTGGGGAGGAGCGAGTAAGTGCTCTCTGTAAGACTGTGGAGAGGAGCGAGGAAGTGCTCTCTGTATGACTGTGGAGAGGAGCGAGGAAGTGCTCTCTGTATGACTGTGGGGAGGAGCGAGGAAGTGCTCTCTGTATGACTGTGGGGAGGAGCGAGGAAGTGCTCTCTGTATGACTGTGGAGAGGAGCGAGGAAGTGCTCTCTGTATGACTGTGGGGAGGAGAGAGGAAGTGCTCTCTGTATGAATGTGGAGAGGAGCGAGGAAGTGCTCTCTGTATAACGGTGGAGAGGAGCGAGGACTTGCTCTATGTATGATTGTGGAGAGGAGCAAGGAAGTGCTCTCTTTATGACTGTGGGGAGGAGCGACTATGTGTTCTCTGTATGACTGTGGAGAGGAGCGAGGAAGTGCTCTATGTATGACTGTGGGGAGGAGCGAGGAAGTGCTCTATGTATGACTGTGGAGAGGAGCGAGGAAGTGCTCTCTGTATGACTGTGGAGAGGAGCGAGGAAGTGCTCTCTGTATGACTGTGGGGAGGAGCGAGGAAGTGCTCTCTGTATGACTGTGGAGAGGAGCGAGGAAGTGCTCTCTGTATGACTGTGGGGAAGAGCGAGGAAAAGCTCTCTGTATGACTGTGGAGAGGAGCGAGGAGTGCCCTCTGTATGACTGTGGGGAAGAGCGAGGAAAAGCTCTCTGTATGACTGTGGAGAGGAGCGAGGAAGTGCTCTCTGTATGACTGTGGGGAGGAGAGAGGAAGTGCTCTCTGTATGACGGTGGAGAGGAGCGAGGAAGTGCTCTCTGTATGATTGTGGAGGGGAGCGAGGAAGTGCTCTCTGTATGACTGTGGAAAGGAGCGAAGAAGTGCTCTCTGTATGACTGTGAGGAGGAGCGAGGAAGTGCTCTCTGTATGACTGTGGAGCGGAGCGAGGAAGTGCTCTCTGTATGACTGTGGAGTGGACCGAGGAAGTGCTCTCTGCATGACTGTGGAGAGGAGCGAGGAAGTGCTCTCTCATTGACCGTGGGGAAAAGCGAGGAAGTGCTCTATGTATGACTATGGAGAGGAGCGAGGAAGAGTTCTCTGTATGACTGTGTAGAGGAGCGAGGAAGTGCTCTCTGTATGACTGTGGAGAGGAGCGAGGAAGTGCTCTCTGTATGACTGTGGGGAGGAGCGAGGAAGTGCTCTCTGTATGACTGTGGAGAGGAGCGAGGAAGTGCTCTCTGTATGACTGTGGGGATGAGCGAGGAAGTGCTCTCTGTATGACTGTGGGGAGGAGAGAGGAAGTGCTCTCTGTATGACTGTGGAGAGGAGCGAGGAAGTGCTCTATGTATGACTGCGGAGAGGAGCGAGGAGTGTTCTCTGTATGACTGTGGGGAGGAGCGAGGAAGATCTCTCTGTATGACTGTGGGGAGGAGCGCGGAAGTGCTCTTTGTAGGACTGTGGAGAGGAGCGAGGAAGTGCTCTCTGTATGACTGTGGGGAGGAGCGAGGAAGTGCTCTCTGTATGACTGTGGGGAGGAGCGAGTAAGTGCTCTCTGTAAGACTGTGGAGAGGAGCGAGGAAGTGCTCTCTGTATGACTGTGGAGAGGAGCAAGGAAGTGCTCTCTGTAAGACTGTGGAGAGGAGCGAGGAAGTGCTCTCTGTATGACTGTGGAGAGGAGCGAGGAAGTGCTCTCTGTATGACTGTGGGGAGGAGAGAGGAAGTTCTCTCTGCATGACTGTGGGGAGGAACGCGGAAGTGCTCTCTGTAAGACTGTGGAGAGGAGCGAGGAAGTGCTCTCTCATTGACCGTGGGGAGGAGCGAGGAAGTGCTGTCTGTATGACTGTGGAGAGGAGCTAGGAAGTGCTCTCTGTATGACTGTGGGGAGGAGAGAGGAAGTTCTCTCTGCATGACTGTGGGGAGGAGAGAGGAAGTGCTCTCTGTATGACGGTGGAGAGGAGCGAGGACGTGCTCTATGTATGATTGTGGAGAGGAGCAAGGAAGTGCTCTCTTTATGACTGTCGCGAGGACCGACGAAGTGCTCTCTGTATGACTGTGGAGAGGAGCGAGGAAGTGCTCTCTCATTGACCGTGGGGAAAAGCGAGGAAGTGCTCTATGTATGACTATGGAGAGGAGCGAGGAAGAGTTCTCTGTATGACTGTGGAGAGGAGCGAGGACGTGCTCTATGTATGATTGTGGAGAGGAGCGAGGAAGTGCTCTCTGTATGACTGTGGAGAGGAGCGAGGAAGTGCTCTCTGTATGACAGTGGGGATGAGCGAGGAAGTGCTCTCTGGATGACTGTGGAGAGGAGCGAGGAGTGCCCTCTGTATGACTGTGGGGAAGAGCGAGGGAAAGCTCTCTGTATGACTGTGGAGAGGAGCGAGGAGTGCCCTCTGTATGACTGTGGGGAAGAGCGAGGAAAAGCTCTCTGTAAGACGGTGGAGAGGAGCGAGGAAGTGCTCTTTGTAAGACTGTGGAGAGGAGCGAGGAAGTGTTCTCTGTATGACTGTGGAAAGGAGCGAAGAAGTGCTCTCTGTATGACTGTGCAGAGGAGCGAGCAAGTGCTCTCTGTATGACTGTGGGAAGGATCGAGCAAGTGCTCTCTGTATGACTGTGGGGCGGAGCGAGGAAGTGCTCTCTGTATGATTATGGAGAAGAGCGAGGAAGTTCTCTCTGTATGACTGTGGAAAGGAGCAAGGATGTGCTCTCTGTATGACTGTGGAGAGGAGCGAGGAAGTGCTCTCTGTATGACTGTGAGGAGGAGCGAGGAAATGCTCTCTGTATGACTGTGGAGAGGAGCGAGGAAGAGCTATCTCTATGACTGTGGGGAGGAGTGAGGACGTTCTCTATGTATGATTTTGGGGAGGAGCGAAGAAGTGCTCTCTGTATGACAGGGGAGAGGAGCGAGGAATTGTTCTCTGTATGACTGTGGAGAGGAGCGAGGAAGTGCTCTCTGTATGACTGTGGGGAGGAGCGAGGAAGTGCTCTCTGTATGACTGTGGAGCGGAGCGAGGAAGTGCTCTCTGCATGACTGTGGAGAGGAGCGAGGAAGTGCTTTCTCATTGACCGTGGGGAAAAGCGAGGAAGTGCTCTATGTATGACTATGGAGAGGAGCGAGGAAGAGTTCTCTGTATGACTGTGTAGAGGAGCGAGGAAGTGCTCTCTGTATGACTGTGGAGAGGAGCGAGGAAGTGCTCTCTGTATGACTGTGGGGAGGAGAGAGGAAGTTCTCTCTGCATGACTGTGGGCAGGAGACAGGAAGTGCTCTCTGTATGACGGTGGAGTGGAGCGAGGACGTGCTCTATGTATGATTGTGGAGAGGAGCGAGGAAGTGCTCTCTGTATGACTGTGGAGAGGAGCGAGGAAGTGCTCTCTGTATGACTGTGGGGATGAGCGAGGAAGTGCTCTCTGTATGACTGTGGGGAGGAGCGAGGAAGTGCTCTCTGTATGACTGTGGAGAGGAGCGAGGAAGTGCTCTATGTATGACTGCGGAGAGGAGCGAGGAGTGTTCTCTGTATGACTGTGGGGAGGAGCGAGGAAGATCTCTCTGTATGACTGTGGGGAGGAGCGAGGAAGTGCTCTTTGTAGGACTGTGGAGAGGAGCGAGGAAGTGCTCTCTGTATGACTGTGGGGAGGAGCGAGGAAGTGCTCTCTGTATGACTGTGGGGAGGAGCGAGTAAGTGCTCTCTGTAAGACTGTGGAGAGGAGCGAGGAAGTGCTCTCTGTATGACTGTGGAGAGGAGCGAGGAAGTGCTCTCTGTAAGACTGTGGAGAGGAGCGAGGAAGTGCTCTCTGTATGACTGTGGAGAGGAGCGAGGAAGTGCTCTCTGTATGACTGTGGGGAGGAGCGAGGAAGTTCTCTCTGTATGACTGTGGGGAGGAGCGAGGAAGTGCTCTCTGTATGACTGTGGAGAGGAGCGAGGAAGTGCTCTCTCATTGACCGTGGGGAGGAGCGAGGAAGTGCTGTCTGTATGACTGTGGAGAGGAGCGAGGAAGTGCTCTCTGTATGACTGTGGGGAGGAGAGAGGAAGTTCTCTCTGCATGACTGTGGGGAGGAGAGAGGAAGTGCTCTCTGTATGACGGTGGAGAGGAGCGAGGACGTGCTCTATGTATGATTGTGGAGAGGAGCGAGGAAGTGCTCTCTGTATGACTGTGGGGAGGAGCGAGGATGTGCTCTATGTATGACTATGGAGAGGAGCGAGGAAGAGTTCTCTGTATGACTGTGGAGAGGAGCGAGGAAGTGCTCTCTGTATGACTGTGGAGAGGAGCGAGGAAGTGCTCTCTGTATGACTGTGGGGAGGAGCGAGGAAGTGCTCTCTGTATGACTGTGGAGAGGAGCGAGGAAGTGCTCTCTGTAAGACTGTGGAGAGGAGCGAGGAAGTGCTCTCTGTAAGACTGTGGAGAGGAGCGAGGAAGTGTTCTCAGTATGACTGTGGAAAGGAGCGAAGAAGTGCTCTCTGTATGACTGTGAGGAGGAGCGAGGAAGTGCTCTCTGTATGACTGTGGGGCGGAGCGAGGAAGTGCTCTCTGTATGACTGTGGAGAGGAGCGAGGAAGTGCTCTCTCATTGACCGTGGGGAAAAGCGAGGAAGTGCTCTATGTATGACTATGGAGAGGAGCGAGGAAGAGTTCTCTGTATGACTGTGGAGAGGAGCGAGGAAGTGCTCTCTGTATGACTGTGGGGAGGAGAGAGGAAGTTCTCTCTGCATGACTGTGGGGAGGAGACAGGAAGTGCTCTCTGTATGACGGTGGAGAGGAGCGAGGACGTGCTCTATGTATGATTGTGGAGAGGAGCGAGGAAGTGCTCTCTGTATGACTGTGGAGAGGAGCGAGGAAGTGCTCTCTGTATGACTGTGGGGATGAGCGAGGAAGTGCTCTCTGTATGACTGTGGGGAGGAGAGAGGAAGTGCTCTCTGTATGACTGTGGAGAGGAGCGAGGAAGTGCTCTATGTATGACTGCGGAGAGGAGCGAGGAGTGTTCTCTGTATGACTGCAGGGAGGAGCGAGGAAGTGCTCTCTGTATGACTGTGGGGAGGAGCGCGGAAGTGCTCTCTGTATGACTGTGGGGAGGAGCGAGGAAGTGCTCTCTGTATGACTGTGGAGAGGAGCGAGGAAGTGCTCTCTGTAAGACTGTGGAGAGGAGCGAGGAAGTGCTCGCTGTATGACTGTAGAGAGGAGCGAGGAAGTGCTTTCTGTATGACTGTGGGGAGGAGCCAGGAAGTGCTCTCTGTATGACTGTGGGGAAGAGCGAGGATGTGCTCTCTGTATGACTGTGGAGAGGAGCGAGGAAGTGCTCTCTGTATGACTGTGGGGAGGAGAGAGGAAGTTCTCTCTGCATGACTGTGGGGAGGAACGAGGAAGTGCTCTCTGTATGACTGTGGGGATGAGCGAGGAAGTGCTCTCTGTATGACTGTGGAGAGGAGCGAGGAGTGCCCTCTGTATGACTGTGGGGAAGAGTGAGGAAAAGCTCTGTGTATGACTGTGGAGAGGAGCGAGGAGTGCCCTCTGTATGACTGTGGGGAAGAGCGAGGAAAAGCTCTCTGTATGACTGTGGACAGGAGCAAGGAAATGCTCTCTGTAAGACTGTGGAGAGGAGCGAGGAAGTGCTCTCTGTAAGACTGTGGAGAGGAGCGAGGAAGTGTTCTCTGTATGACTGTGGAAAGGAGCGAAGAAGTGCTCTCTGTATGACTGTGCAGAGGAGCGAGCAGGTGCTCTCTGTATGACTGTGGGAAGGATCGAGGAAGTGCTCTCTGTATGACTGTGGGGCGGAGCGAGGAAGTGCTCTCTGTATGATTATGGAGAAGAGCGAGGAAGTTCTCTCTGTATGACTGTGGAGAGGAGCAAGGATGTGCTCTCTGTATGACTGTGGAGAGGAGCAAGGATGTGCTCTCTGTATGACTGTGGAGAGGAGCGAGGAAGTGCTCTCTGTATGACTGTGGGGAGGAGCGAGGAAGTGCTCTCTGTATGACTGTGGAGAGGAGCGAGGAAGTGCTCTATGTATGACTGCGGAGAGGAGCGAGGAGTGTTCTCTGTATGACTGTGGGGAGGAGCGAGGAAGATCTCTCTGTATGACTGTGGGGAGGAGCGCGGAAGTGCTCTTTGTAGGACTGTGGAGAGGAGCGAGGAAGTGCTCTCTGTATGACTGTGGGGAGGAGCGAGGAAGTGCTCTCTGTATGACTGTGGGGAGGAGCGAGGAAGTGCTCTCTGTATGACTGTGGAGAGGAGCGAGGAAGTGCTCTCTGTATGACTGTGGAGAGGAGCGAGGAAGTGCTCTCTGCATGACTGTGGAGAGGAGCGAGGAAGTGCTCGCTCTCTGACTGTGGGGAGGAGCGAGAAAGTGCTCTCTGTATGACTGTGGGAAGGATCGAGGAAGTGCTCTCTGTATGACTGTGGGGCGGAGCGAGGAAGTGCTCTCTGTATGATTGTGGAGAGGAGCGAGGAAGTGCTCTCTGTATGACTGTGGGGAAGAGCGAGGACGTTCTCTATGTATGACTATGGGGAGGAGCGAGGAAGCGCTCTCTGTATGACTGTGGAAAGGAGCAAGGAATTGTTCTCTGTATGACTGTGGAGAGGAGCGAGGAAGTACTCTATGTATGACTGTGGAGAGGAGCAAGGAAGTGCTCTCTGTATGACTGTGGGGAGGAGCGAGGAAGTGCTCTCTGTATGACTGTGGAGAGGAGCGAGGAAGTGCTCTATGTATGACTGTGGGGAGGAGCGAGGAAGTGCTCTCTGTATGACTGTGGGGAGGAGCGAGGAAGTGCTCTCTGTATGACTGTGGAGAGGAGCGAGGAAGTGCTCTCTGTATGACTGTGGAGAGGAGCGAGGAAGTGTTCTCTGTATGACTGTGGAGAGGAGCGAGGAAGTGCTCTCTGTATGACTGTGAGGAGGAGCGAGGAAGTGTTCTCTGTATGACTGTGGGGAGGAGCGAGGAAGTGTTCTCTGTATGACTGTGGAGAGGAGCGAGGAAGTGCTCTCTGCATGACTGTAAGGAGGATCGAGGCAGTGCGCTCTGTATCACTGTGGGGAGGAGTGAGGAAGCGCTCTCTGTATGACTGTGGAGAGGAGCAAGGAAGTGCTCTCTGTATGACTGTGGAGAGGAGCGAGGAAGTGCTCTCTGTATGACTGTGGAGAGGAGCGAGGACGTTCTCTATGTATGACTATGGGGAGGAGCGAGGAAGCGCTCTCTGTATGACTGTGGGGCGGAGCGAGGAAGCGCTCTCTGTATGACTGTGGGGAGGAGCGAGGAAGTGCTCTCTGTATGACTGTGGGGAGGAGCGAGGAAGTTCTCCATGTATGACTTTGGGGGAGGAGCGAGTAAGTGCTCTCTGTATGACTGTGGAGAGGAGCGAGGAAGTGCTCTCTGTATGACTGTGGAGAGGAGCGAGGAAGTGCTCTCTGTATGACTGTGGAGAGGAGCGAGGAAGTGCTCTCTGTATGACTGTGGAGAGGAGCGAGGACGTTCTCTATGTATGACTATGGGGAGGAGCGAGGAAGCGCTCTCTGTATGACTGTGGGGCGGAGCGAGGAAGTGCTCTCTGTATGACTGTGTGGCGGAGCGAGGAAGTGCTCTCTGTATGACTGTGGGAAGGAGCGAGGAAGTGCTCTCTGTATGACTGTGGGGAGGAGCGAGGAAGTGCTCTATGTATGACTGCGGAGAGGAGCGAGGAGTGTTCTCTGTATGACTGTGGGGAGGAGCGAGTAAGTGCTCTATGTATGACTGTGGAGAGGAGCAAGGAATTGCTCTTTGTATGACTGTGGGGAGGAGCGAGGAAGATCTCTCTGTATGACTGTGGGGAGGAGCGCGGAAGTGCTCTTTGTAGGACTGTGGAGAGGAGCGAGGAGTGCCCTCTGTATGACTGTGGGGAAGAGCGAGGAAAAGCTCTCTGTATGACTGTAGAGAGGAGCGAGGAAGTGCTCTCTGTATGACTGTGGGGAGGAGCGAGGAAGTGCTCTCTGTATGACTGTGGAGAGGAGCGAGGAAGTGCTCTCTGTATGACTGTGGAGAGGAGCGAGGAAGTGCTGTCTGTATGACTGTGGAGAGGAGCGAGGAAGTGCTCTCTGTATGACTGTGGGGAGGAGAGAGGAAGTTCTCTCTGCATGACTGTGGGGAGGAGAGACAAGTGCTCTCTGTATGACGGTGGAGAGGAGCGAGGACGTGCTCTATGTATGATTGTGGAGAGGAGCGAGGAAGAGTTCTCTGTATGACTGTGGAGAGGAGCGAGGAAGTGCTCTCTGTATGACTGTGGAGAGGAGCGAGGAAGTGCTCTCTGTATGACTGTGGGGAGGAGCGAGGAAGTGCTCTCTGTATGACTGTGGGGAGGAGAGAGGAAGTGCTCTCTGTATGACTGTGGAGAGGAGCGAGGAAGTGCTCTATGTATGACTGCGGAGAGGAGCGAGGAGTGTTCTCTGTATGACTGTGGAGAGGAGCAAGGAAGTGCTCTCTGTATGACTGTGGAGAGGAGCGAGGAAGTGCTCTCTGTATGACTGTGGAGAGGAGCGAGGAAGTGCTCTATGTATGACTGTGGAGAGGAGCGAGGAGTGTTCTCTGTATGACTGTGGATAGGAGCAAGGAAGTGCTCTCTGTAAGACTGTGGAGAGGAGCGAGGAAGTGTTCTCTGTATGATTGTGGAGAAGAGCGAGGAAGTTCTCTCTGTATGACTGCAGGGAGGAGCGAGGAAGATCTCTCTGTATGACTGTGGGGAGGAGCGCGGAAGTGCTCTTTGTAGGACTGTGGAGAGGAGCGAGGAAGTGCTCTCTGTATGACTGTGGGGAGGAGCGAGGAAGTGCTCTCTGTATGACTGTGGGGAGGAGCGAGGAAGTGCTCTCTGTATGACTGTGGGGAGGAGCGAGGAAGTGCTCTCTGTATGACTGTGGAGAGGAGCGAGGAAGTGCTCTCTGTATGACTGTGGAGAGGAGCGAGGAAGTGCTCTCTGTATGACTGTGGAGAGGAGCGAGGAAGTGCTCTCTGTATGACTGTGGGGAGGAGCGAGGAAGTGCTCTCTGTATGACTGTGGGGAGGAGCGAGGAAGTGCTCTCTGTATGACTGTGGAGAGGAGCGAGGAAGTGCTCTCTGTATGACTGTGGGGAGGAGCGAGGAAGTGCTCTCTGTATGACTGTGGAGAGGAGCGAGGAGTGCCCTCTGTATGACTGTGGGGAAGAGCGAGGAAAAGCTCTCTGTATGACTGTGGACAGGAGCAAGGAAATGCTCTCTGTAAGACTGTGGAGAGGAGCGAGGAAGTGCTCTCTGTAAGACTGTGGAGAGGAGCGAGGAAGTGTTCTCTGTATGACTGTGGAAAGGAGCGAAGAAGTGCTCTCTGTATGACTGTGCAGAGGAGCGAGCAGGTGCTCTCTGTATGACTGTGGGAAGGATCGAGGAAGTGCTCTCTGTATGACTGTGGGGCGGAGCGAGGAAGTGCTCTCTGTATGATTATGGAGAAGAGCGAGGAAGTTCTCTCTGTATGACTGTGGAGAGGAGCAAGGAAGTGCTCTCTGTATGACTGTGGAGAGGAGCAAGGATGTGCTCTCTGTATGACTGTGGAGAGGAGCGAGGAAGTGCTCTCTGTATGACTGTGGGGAGGAGTGAGGAAGTGCTCTCTGTATGACTGTGGAGAGGAGCGAGGAAGTGCTCTATGTATGACTGCGGAGAGGAGCGAGGAGTGTTCTCTGTATGACTGTGGGGAGGAGCGAGGAAGATCTCTCTGTATGACTGTGGGGAGGAGCGCGGAAGTGCTCTTTGTAGGACTGTGGAGAGGAGCGAGGAAGTGCTCTCTGTATGACTGTGGGGAGGAGCGAGGAAGTGCTCTCTGTATGACTGTGGAGAGGAGCGAGGAAGTGCTCTCTGTATGACTGTGGAGAGGAGCAAGGAAGTGCTCTCTGTAAGACTGTGGAGAGGAGCGAGGAAGTGCTCGCTGTATGACTGTGCAGAGGAGCGAGGAGTGCCCTCTGTATGACTGTGGGGAGGAGCCAGGAAGTGCTCTCTGTATGACTGTGGGGAAGAGCGAGGAAGTGCTCTCTGTATGACTGTGGAGAGGAGCGAGGAAGTGCTCTCTGTATGACTGTGGGGAGGAGAGAGGAAGTTCTCTCTGCATGACTGTGGGGAGGAGCGAGAAAGTGCTCTCTGTATGACTGTGGGAAGGATCGAGGAAGTGCTCTCTGTATGACTGTGGGGCGGAGCGAGGAAGTGCTCTCTGTATGATTGATGGGTGGAGCGAGGAAGTGCTATCTCTATGACTGTGGGGAGGAGCGAGGACGTTCTCTATGTATGATTTTGGGGAGGAGCGAAGAAGTGCTCTCTGTATGACAGGGGAGAGGAGCGAGGAATTGTTCTCTGTATGACTGTGGGGAGGAGCGAGGACGTACTCTCTGTATGATTGTGGAGTGGAGCGAGGAAGTGCTCTCTGTATGACTGTGGGGAGGAGCGAGGAAGTGCTCTCTGTATGACTGTGGAGAGGAGCGAGGAAGTGCTCTCTGTATGACTGTGGGGAGGAGCGAGGAAGTGCTCTCTGTATGACTGTGGAGAGGAGCGAGGAAGTGTTCTCTGTATGACTGTGGAGAGGAGCGAGGAAGTGCTCTCTGTATGACTGTGGGGAGGAGCGAGGAAGTGCTCTCTGTATGACTGTGGAGAGGAGCGAGGAAGTGCTCTCTGTATGACTGTGAGGAGGAGCGAGGAAGTGCTCTCTGTATGACTGTGGGGAGGAGCGAGGAAGTGCTCTCTGTATGACTGTGGAGAGGAGCGAGGAAGTGCTCTCTGTATGACTGTGGAGAGGAGCGAGGAAGTGCTCTCTGTATGACTGTGGAGAGGAGCGAGGACGTTCTCTATGTATGACTATGGGGAGGAGCGAGGAAGTGCTCTCTGTATGACTGTGGGGAGGAGTGAGGAAGTGCTCTCTGTATGACTGTGTGGCGGAGCGAGGAAGTGCTCTCTGTATGACTGTGGGGAGCAGCGAGGATGTTCTCCATGTATGACTTTGGGGGAAGAGCGAGTAAGTGCTCTCTGTATGACTGTGGAGAGGAGCGAGGAAGTGCTCTCGGTATGACTGTGGGGAGGAGCGAGGAAGTGTTCTCTGTATGACTGTGGGAAGGAGCGAGGAAGTGCTCTCTGTATGACTGTGGGGAGGAGCGAGGAAGTGCTCTCTGTATGACTGTGGAGAGGAGCGAGGAAGTGCTCTCTGTATGACTGTGGAGAGGAGCGAGGAAGTGCTCTATGTATGACTGTGGGGAGGAGCGAGGAAGTGCTCTCTGTATGACTGTGGGGAGGAGTGAGGAAGTGCTCTCTGTATGACTGTGGAGAGGAGCGAGGAAGTGCTCTCTGTATGACTGTGGGAAGGAGCGAGGAAGTGCTCTCTGTATGACTGTGGGGAGGAGCGAGGAAGTGCTCTATGTATGACTGCGGAGAGGAGCGAGGAGTGTTCTCTGTATGACTGTGGGGAGGAGTGAGGAAGTGCTCTCTGTATGACTGTGGAGAGGAGCGAGGAAGTGCTCTCTGTATGACTGTGGGGAGGAGCGAGGAAGTGCTCTCTGTATGACTGTGGGGAGGAGCGAGGAAGTGCTCTTTGTATGACTGTGGAGAGGAGCGAGGAAGTGCTCTCTGTATGACTGTGGGGAGGAGCGAGGAAGTGCTCTCTGTATGACTGTGGAGAGGAGCGAGGAAGTGCTCTCTGTATGACTGTGGGGAGGAGCGAGGAAGTGCTCTCTGTATGACTGTGGAGAGGAGCGAGGAAGTGCTCTCTGTATGACTGTGGAGAGGAGCGAGGAAGTGCTCTCTGTATGACTGTGGGGAGGAGCCAGGAAGTGCTCTCTGTATGACTGTGGGGAGGAGCGAGGAAGTGCTCTCTGTATGACTGTGGAGAGGAGCGAGGAAGTGCTCTCTGTATGACTGTGGGGAGGAGAGAGGAAGTGCTCTCTGTATGACTGTGGGGAGGAGCGAGGAAGTGCTCTCTGTATGACGGTGGAGAGGAGCGAGGATGTGCTCTATGTATGATTGTGGAGAGGAGCAAGGAAGTGCTCTCTTTATGACTGTCGCGAGGACCGACGAAGTGCTCTCTGTATGACTGTGGAGAGGAGCGAGGAAGTGCTCTCTGTATGACTGTGGGGAGGAGCGAGGAAGTGCTCTATGTATGACTGTGGAGAGGAGCGAGGAAGAGTTCTCTGTATGACTGTGGAGAGGAGCGAGGAAGTGCTCTCTGTATGACTGTGGAGAGGAGCGAGGAAGTGCTCTCTGTATGACTGTGGGGAGGAGCGAGGAAGTGCTCTCTGTATGACTGTGGGGAGGAGCGAGGAAGTGCTCTCTGTATGACGGTGGAGAGGAGCGAGGACGTGCTCTCTGTATGATTGTGGAGAGGAGCGAGGAAGTGCTCTCTGTATGACTGTGGAGAGGAGCGAGGAAGTGCTCTCTGTATGACTGTGGGGAGGAGCGAGGAAGTGCTCTCTGTATGACTGTGGAGAGGAGCGAGGAGTGCCCTCTGTATGACTGTGGGGAAGAGCGAGGAAAAGCTCTCTGTATGACTGTGGAGAGGAGCGAGGAGTGCCGTCTGTATGACTGTGGGGAAGAGCGAGGAAAAGCTCTCTGTATGACTGTGGACAGGAGCAAGGAAATGCTCTCTGTAAGATTGTGGAGAGGAGCGAGGAAGTGCTCTCTGTATGACTGTGGAGAGGAGCGAGGAAGTGTTCTCTGTATGACTGTGGAAAGGAGCGAGGAAGTGCTCTCTGTATGACTGTGGAGAGGAGCGAGGAAGTGCTCTCTGTATGACTGTGGGAAGGATCGAGGAAGTGCTCTCTGTATGACTGTGGGGAGGAGCGAGGAAGTGCTCTCTGTATGACTGTGGGAAGGATCGAGGAAGTGCTCTCTGTATGACTGTGGGAAGGATCGAGGAAGTGCTCTCTGTATGACTGTGGAGAGGAGCGAGGAAGTGCTCTCTGTATGACTGTGGGGAGGAGCGAGGAAGTGCTCTCTGTATGACTGTGGGGAGGAGCGAGGAAGTGCTCTCTGTATGACTGTGGAGAGGAGCGAGGAAGTGCTCTCTGTATGACTGTGGGGAGGAGCGAGGAAGTGCTCTCTGTATGACTGTGGGGAGGAGCGAGGAAGTGCTCTCTGTATGACTGTGGGAAGGATCGAGGAAGTGCTCTCTGTATGACTGTGGAGAGGAGCGAGGAAGTGCTCTCTGTATGACTGTGGGAAGGATCGAGGAAGTGCTCTCTGTATGACTGTGGGGAGGAGCGAGGAAGTGCTCTCTGTATGACTGTGGGAAGGATCGAGGAAGTGCTCTCTGTATGACTGTGGGAAGGATCGAGGAAGTGCTCTCTGTATGACTGTGGAGAGGAGCGAGGAAGTGCTCTCTGTATGACTGTGGGGAGGAGCGAGGAAGTGCTCTCTGTATGACTGTGGGGAGGAGCGAGGAAGTGCTCTCTGTATGACTGTGGAGAGGAGCGAGGAAGTGTTCTCTGTATGACTGTGGGGAGGAGCGAGGAAGTGCTCTCTGTATGACTGTGGGGAGGAGCGAGGAAGTGCTCTCTGTATGACTGTGGAGAGGAGCGAGGAAGTGCTCTCTGTATGACTGTGGAGAGGAGCAAGGAAGTGCTCTCTGTAAGACTGTGGAGAGGAGCGAGGAAGTGCTCGCTGTATGACTGTGGAGAGGAGCGAGGAAGTGCTC
Source organism: Mobula hypostoma (assembly GCF_963921235.1). Taxonomy (NCBI): domain Eukaryota; kingdom Metazoa; phylum Chordata; class Chondrichthyes; order Myliobatiformes; family Myliobatidae; genus Mobula; species Mobula hypostoma. The sequence goes on from NC_086102.1 coordinate 99,457,094, forward strand.
TCTGTATGACTGTGGGGAGGAGCGAGGAAGTGCTCTCTGTATGACTGTGGAGAGGAGCGAGGAAGTGCTCTCTGTATGACTGTGGGGAGGAGCGAGGAAGTGCTCTCTGTATGACTGTGGGGAGGAGCGAGGAAGTGCTCTCTGTATGACTGTGGAGAGGAGCGAGGAAGTGCTCTCTGTATGACTGTGGGGAGGAGCGAGGAAGTGCTCTCTGTATGACTGTGGAGAGGAGCGAGGAAGTGCTCTCTGTATGACTGTGGAGAGGAGCAAGGAAGTGCTCTCTGTATGACTGTGGGGAGGAGCGAGGAAGTGCTCTCTGTATGACTGTGGAGAGGAGCGAGGAAGTGCTCTCTGTATGACTGTGGAGAGGAGCGAGGAAGTGCTCTCTGTATGACTGTGGAGAGGAGCGAGGAAGTGCTCTCTGTATGACTGTGGAGAGGAGCGAGGAAGTGCTCTCTGTATGACTGTGGAGAGGAGCGAGGAAGTGTTCTCTGTATGACTGTGGAGAGGAGCGAGGAAGTGCTCTCTGTATGACTGTGGAGAGGAGCGAGGAAGTGCTCTCTGTATGACTGTGGGGAGGAGCGAGGAAGTGCTCTCTGTATGACTGTGGGGAGGAGCGAGGAAGTGCTCTCTGTATGACTGTGGAGAGGAGCGAGGAAGTGCTCTCTGTATGACTGTGGAGAGGAGCGAGGAAGTGCTCTCTGTATGACTGTGGAGAGGAGCGAGGAAGTGCTCTCTGTATGACTGTGGGGAGGAGCGAGGAAGTGCTCTCTGTATGACTGTGGAGAGGAGCGAGGAAGTGCTCTCTGTATGACTGTGGGGAGGAGCGAGGAAGTGCTCTCTGTATGAATGTGGAGAGGAGCGAGGAGTGCCCTCTGTATGACTGTGGGGAAGCGCGAGGAAAAGCTCTCTGTATGACTGTGGACATAGCAAGGAAATGCTCTCTGTAAGACTGTGGAGAGCAGCGAGGAAGTGCTCTCTGTAAGACTCTGGAGAGGAGCGAGGAAGTGTTCTCTGTATGACTGTGGAGAGGAGCGAGGAAGTGCTCTCTGTATGACTGTGGAGAGGAGCGAGGAAGTGCTCTCTGTATGACTGTGGGGAGGAGCGAGGAAGTGCTCTCTGTATGACTGTGGGGAGGAGCGAGGAAGTGCTCTCTGTATGACTGTGGGGAGGAGCGAGGAAGTGCTCTCTGTATGACTGTGGAGAGGAGCGAGGAAGTGCTCTCTGTATGACTGTGGAGAGGAGCGAGGAAGTGCTCTCTGTATGACTGTGGAGAGGAGCGAGGAAGTGCTCTCTGTATGACTGTGGAGAGGAGCGAGGAAGTGCTCTCTGTATGACTGTGGGGAGGAGCGAGGATGTGCTCTCTGTATGACTGTGGAGAGGAGCGAGGAAGTGTTCTCTGTATGACTGTGGGGAGGAGCGAGGAAGTGCTCTCTGTATGACTGTGGGGAGGAGCGAGGAAGTGCTCTCTGTATGACTGTGGAGAGGAGCGAGGAAGTGCTCTCTGTATGACTGTGGGGAGGAGCGAGGAAGTGCTCTCTGTATGACTGTGGGGAGGAGCGAGGAAGTGCTCTCTGTATGACTGTGGAGAGGAGCGAGGAAGTGCTCTCTGTATGACTGTGGAGAGGAGCAAGGAAGTGCTCTCTGTATGACTGTGGAGAGGAGCGAGGAAGTGCTCTCTGTATGACTGTGGAGAGGAGCGAGGAGTGCCCTCTGTATGACTGTGGGGAAGAGCGAGGAAAAGCTCTCTCTATGACTGTAGAGAGGAGCTAGGAAGTGCTCTCTGTATGACTGTGGGGAGGAGCGAGGAAGTGCTCTCTGTATGACTGTGGGGAGGAGCGAGGAAGTGCTCTCTGTATGACTGTGGAGAGGAGCGAGGAAGTGCTCTCTGTATGACTGTGGAGAGGAGCGAGGAAGTGCTCTCTGTATGACTGTGGGGAGGAGCGAGGAAGTGCTCTCTGTATGACTGTGGGGAGGAGCGAGGAAGTGCTCTCTGTATGACTGTGGGGAGGAGCGAGGAAGTGCTCTCTGTATGACTGTGGAGAGGAGCAAGGAAGTGTTCTCTGTATGACTGTGGAGAGGAGCGAGGAAGTGCTCTCTCTGTATGACTGTGGAGAGGAGCGAGGAAGTGCTCTCTGTATGACTGTGGGGAGGAGCGAGGAAGTGCTCTATGTATGACTGTGGAGAGGAGCGAGGAAGTGCTCTCTGTATGACTGTGGAGAGGAGCGAGGAAGTGCTCTCTGTATGACTGTGGAGAGGAGCGAGGAAGTGCTCTCTGTATGACTGTGGGGAGGAGCGAGGAAGTGCTCTCTGTATGACTGTGGGGAGGAGCGAGGAAGTGCTCTCTGTATGACTGTGGAGAGGAGCGAGGACGTGCTCTCTGTATGACTGTGGAGAGGAGCGAGGAAGTGCTCTCTGTATGACTGTGGAGAGGAGCGAGGAAGTGCTCTCTGTATGACTGTGGGGAGGAGCGAGGAAGTGCTCTCTGTATGACTGTGGAGAGGAGCGAGGAAGTGCTGTTTGTATGACTGTGGGGAGGAGCGAGGAAGTGCTCTCTGTATGACTGTGGACAGGAGCAAGGAAATGCTCTCTGTAAGATTGTGGAGAGGAGCGAGGAAGTGCTCTCTGTATGACTGTGGAGAGGAGCGAGGAACTGTTCTCTGTATGACTGTGGAAACGAGCGAGGAAGTGCTCCCTCTATGACTGTGGAGAGGAGCAAGGAAGTGCTCTCTGTCTGACTGTGGGGAGGAGCGAGGAAGTGCTCTCTGTATGACTGTGGGGAGGAGCGAGGAAGTGCTCTCTGTATGACTGTGGAGAGGAGCGAGGAAGTGCTCTCTGTATGACTGTGGGGAGGAGCGAGGAAGTGCTCTCTGTATGACTGTGGAGAGGAGCGAGGAAGTGCTCTCTGTATGACTGTGGGGAGGAGCGAGGAAGTGCTCTCTGTATGACTGTGGGGAGGAGCGAGGAAGTGCTCTCTGTATGACTGTGGAGAGGAGCGAGGAAGTGCTCTCTGTATGACTGTGGAGAGGAGCGAGGAAGTGCTCTCTGTATGACTGTGGAGAGGAGCGAGGAAGTGCTCTCTGTATGACTGTGGAGAGGAGTGAGGAAGTGCTCTCTGTATGACTGTGGGGAGGAGCGAGGAAGTGCTCTCTGTATGACTGTGGGGAGGAGCGAGGAAGTGCTCTCTGTATGACTGTGGGGAGGAGCGAGGAAGTGCTCTCTGTATGACTGTGGGGAGGAGCGAGGAAGTGCTCTCTGTATGACTGTGGAGAGGAGCGAGGAAGTGCTCTCTGTATGACTGTGGGGAGGAGCGAGGAAGTTCTCTCTGTATGACTGTGGGGAGGAGCGAGGAAGTGCTCTTTGTAGGACTGTGGAGAGGAGCGAGGAAGTGCTCTCTGTATGACTGTGGGGAGGAGCGAGGAAGTGCTCTCTGTATGACTGTGGGGAGGAGCGAGGAGGTGCTCTCTGTATGACTCTGGAGAGGAGCGAGGAAGTGTTCTCTGTATGACTGTGGAGAGGAGCGAGGAAGTGCTCTCTGTATGACTGTGGAGAGGAGCGAGGAAGTGCTCTCTGTATGACTGTGGAGTGGAGCGAGGAAGTGTTCTCTGTATGACCCTGGAGAGGAGCGAGGAAGCGCTCTCTGTATGACTGTGGAGATGAGCGAGGAAGTGCTCTCTCTTTGACTGTCGGGAGGAGCGAGGAACTGCTCTATGTATGACTGTGGAGTGGAGTGAGGATGTGCTCTCTGTATGACTGTGGAGTGGAGTGAGGAAGTGTTCTCTGTATCACTGTGGGGAGGAGCGAGGAGGTGCTCTCTCTATGAATGTGGAGAGGAGCGAGGAAGTGCTGTTTGTATGACTGTGGGGAGGAGCGAGGAAGTTCTGTCTGTATGACTGTGGGGAGGAGCGAGGAAGTGTTCTCTGTATGACTGTGGAGAGGAGCGAGGAAGTGCTCTCTCTATGACTGTGGGGAGGAGGAAGGAAGTGCTCTCTCTTTGACTGTGGGGAGGAGCGAGGAACTGCTCTATGTATGACTGTGGAGTGGAGTGAGGAAGTGTTCTCTGTATGACTGTGGAGAGGAGCGAGGAATTGTTCTCTGTATCACTGTGGGGAGGAGCGAGGAGGTGCTCTCTCTATGAATGTGGAGAGGAGCGAGGAAGTGCTCTTTGTATGACTGTGGAGTGGAGCGAGGAAGTGTTCTCTCTATGACTGTGGAGAGGAGCGAGGATGTATTCTCTGTATGACCCTGGAGAGGAGCGAGGAAGCGCTCTCTGTATGACTGTGGAGATGAGCGAGGAACTGCTCTCTGTTTGACTGTGGAGTGGAGTGAGGAAGTGCTCTCTGTATGACTGTGGAGAGGAGTGAGGAAATGTTCTCTGTATGACTGTGGAGAGGAGCGAGGAAGTGTTCTCTGTATCACTATGGGGAGGAGCGAGGAGGTGCTCTCTCTATGAATGTGCAGAGGAGCGAGGAAGTACTCTTTATATGACTGTGGGGAGGAGCGAGAAAGTTCTGTGTGTATGACTGTGGGGAGGGGCGAGGAAGTGTTCTGTTACCGCAATGTAACAGAACAAGGGTCATTGATCAATCAGTTCCTCAGTGTAATGGTATAGAGGGCCATTTATCGATCATGCCCTTAGTTTAACAGTACAGAGGGTCTTTGATCGTTCAGGTCCTCAGTTTAACAGCACACAGGGCCATTGATCGATCAGGTTTTCAGTGTGACACTACAGAGGGTCATTGAACAGATACTCAGTGTAATAGTACAGCGGGTCATCGATCCATCAGGTCCTCAGTGTAACAGTACAGAGGGCCACTAATTGATCAGATCTTCAGTGTAACAGTACAGAAGGCCTTTAATCGATCAGGTCTTCAGTATAAAAGTGCAGAGGGTCATCGATCAGATCCTCAGTGTAACAGTACAGAGGGTCATTGATCGATCAGATCCTCGTTGTAACAGTACGGAGGGCCACTGATCGATCAGGTCTTCCGTGTAACGGTACAGAGAGCCACTGATCGCTCAGTCCTCAGTAAAAAAGTGCAGAGGGTCATCGATCAGTTCATCAGTGTAACGGTACAGAGGGTTATGGTTCCATCAGGTCCTCAGTGTAACAATACAGAGGGTCATTGATCGATCAGCTCCTCAGTGTAACAGCAGAGAGGGTCATCGATCCATCAGGTCCTCAGTGTAATGATACAGAGGGTCATTGAACTGTCAGATACTCAGCGCAACAGTACAGAGCGTCTTTAATCGATCAGGTCCTCAGTGTAACAGTACAGAGGGCCGTTGATTGATCAGGTCTTCAGTATAAAAGTTCAAAGGGCCATTGATCCATCAGCTCCTCAGTGTAACGGTACAGAGGGTCTTCGATCCATCAGGTCCTCAGCTTAATAGTATACACCAGTCATTGAAAGTGGGCATGCAGGTACAGCAGGCGGTGAAAAAGGCGAACGGTATGCTGGCATTTATAGCGAGAGGATTCGAGTACAGGAGCAGGGAGGTACTACTGCAGTTGTACAAGGCCTTGGTGAGACCACACCTGGAGTATTGTGTGCAGTTTTGGTCCCCTAATCTGAGGAAAGACATCTTTGCCATAGAGGGAGTACAAAGAAGGTTCACCAGATTGATTCCTGGGATGGCAGGTCTTTCATATGAAGAAAGACTGGATGAACTGGGCTTGTACTCGTTGGAATTTAGAAGATTGAGGGGGGATCTGATTGAAACGTATAAGATCCTAAAGGGATTGGACAGGCTAGATGCGGGAAGATTGTTCCCGATGTTGGGGAGGTCTAGAACGAGGGGTCACAGTTTGAGGATAGAGGGGAAGCCTTTTAGGACCGAGGTTAGGAAAAACTTCTTCACACAGAGAGTGGTGAATCTGTGGAATTCTCTGCCACAGCAAACTGTTGAGGCCAGTTCATTAGCTATGTTTAAAAGGAAGTTAGATATGGCCCTTGTGGCTACAGGGGTCAGGGGGTATGGAGGGAAGGCTGGGTTCTGAGTTGGATGATCAGCCATGATCATAATAAATGGCGGTGCAGGCTCGAAGGGCCGAATGGCGTACTCCTGCACCTATTTTCTATGTTTCTATGTTTCTATGTAACAGTACAGAGGGCCATTGATCATTCAGATCCTCAGTGTAACGGTACAGAGGGCCATTCATGGTTCAGATGCTCAGCGTAACTGTACAGAGGGCCATTGATCTATCAGGTCCTCATTGTAACAGTACAGAGGGCGATTGATCGATCATATCCCCAGTGTAACGGTACAGAGTGTCAACGATCGATCAGGTCCTCAGTGTAACAGAACAGAGGGTCATTGATCAGGTCCTCAGTGTAACGGTACAGAGGGTCATTGATCGGTCAGATCCTCAGCATAACAGTACAGAGGGTCTTTTATCGATCAGCTCCTCAGTGTAACAGTACAGAGGGCCGTTGATTGATCAGGTCTTCAGTATATAAGTTCAGAGGGCCATTGATCAATCAACTCCTCAGTGTAACAGTACAGAGGGTCATCGATCAGATCCTCAGTGTAACAGTACAGAGGGCCACTGATCGATCAACTCTTCAGTGTAACGGTACAGAGGGCCATTGATCGATCAGATCCTTAGTGTAACAGTACAGAGGGTCATCGATCCGGTCCTCAGTGTAATAATACAGAGGGCCATTGATTGACGAAGTCCTCAGTGTAACAGTACAGAGGGTCATTGATTGTTCAGGTCCTCAGTCTAACAGCACACAGGGCCACAGGGCCATTGATCGATCAGGTCTTCAGTGTGACTCTACAGAGGGTCATCAATCAGATCCTCAGAGTATCAGTACAGAGGGTCATCGATCAGATCCTCAGTGTAACGGTACAGAGGGCCATTGATCGATCAGATCCTCGGGTAACAGTACAGAGGGTCATCGATCCATCAGATCCTCATTGCAACAGTACGGAGAGCCACTGATCGATCAGGTCTTCCGTATAATGGTACAGAGGGCCATTGATCGCTCAGGTCTTCAGTACAAAAGTGCAGAGGTTCATCGATCAGGTCCACAGTGTAACGGTACAGAGTGTCATCGACCAATCAGGTCCTCAGTTTAACAGTACAGAGGGTCACTGATCGCTCAGATCCTCAGTGTAACAGTGCAGACAGCCATTGATCGATCAGGTCCTCATTGTAACAGTACAGAAGGCCATTCATCGTTCAGATCCTCAGTGTAACAGTATAGAGGGCCATTAATCGATCAGGTCCTCAGTGTAACAGTACAGAGGGTCATTGATCAGATTCTCAGTGTAACAGTACAGAGGGTCATTGATCGATCAGGTCCTCAGTGTAACGGCAGAGAGGGTCATCGATCCATCAGGTCCTCAGTATAACAGCACAGAGGGTCATTGATCGATCAGCTCCTCAGTGTAACAGTACAGAGGGTCATCGATCTATCAGGTCCTCAGTGTAAAAGTACAGTGGGCCATTGATCGATGAGGTCCTCAGTGTAACAGTGCAAAGGGTCTTTGATCGGATCCTCAGTGTAACAGTACAGAGGGTCATTGATTGATCAGGCCCTCAGTTTAATGTTACAGAGGGCCATTGTTAGATCATGCCCTGAATGTAACAGTACAGAGGGTCATCGATCAGAACCTCAGTGTAACAGTACAAGAGGGTCATCGATCGATCAGATCCTCAGTGTAATGGTGCAGATGGCCATTGATCGATTATGTCCCCATTGTATCAGTACAGAAGGGTATTGATCGTTCAGATCCTCAGTGTAACAGTTTTGAGGGCCATTGATCGATCAGCTCCTCAGTGTAAAAGTACAGTGGGCCATTGATCGATGAGGTCCTCAGTGTAACAGTACAGAGGTCATTGATCAGATCCTCAGTGTAACAGTACAGAGGGTCATCGATCGATCAGCTCCTCAGTGTAGCGGTACAGAGTGTCATCGATCCATCAGGTCCTCTGTGTAACAGTACAGAGGGCCATTCATGGTTCAGATGCTCAGTGTAACAGTAGAGAGGGCCATTGAACGATCAGGTCCTCAGTGTAACGGTACAGAGTGTCAATGATTGATCAGGTTCTCAGTGTAACAGTACAGAGGGTCATCGATCGATCAGATCCTCAGTGTAACAGTGCAAAGGGTCATTGATCGATCAGGTACTGAGAGTAATAGTACAGAGAGCCATTGATCGACGAAGTCCTCAGTGTAACTGTACAGAGGGCCATTGATTGATCAGGTCCTCATTGTAACAGTAGAGAGGGCGATTGATCGATCAGATCCTCAGTGTAACAATACAGAGGGTCATTGATAGGGGCCTCAGTGTAATGGTACAGAGGGTCATCGATCAATCAGATCCGCAGTGTAACAGAACAAGGGTCATTGATCGATCACCTCCTCAGTGTAACGGCAGAGAGGGTCATCGATCCATCAGGTCCTCAGTATAACAGCACAGAGGGTCATTGATCGATCAGCTCATCAGTGTAACAGTACAGAGGGTCATCGATCTATCAGGTCCTCAGTGTAACGGTACAGAGGGTCATTGATCGGTCAGATCCTCAGAGTAACAGTACAGAGGGCCGTTGATTGATCAGGTCATCGGTATAAAAGTTCAGAGGGCCATTGATCAATCAGCTACTCAGCGAAAAAGTACAGAGGGTTATCGATCGACCAGATCATCACTGTAACAGTACAGAGGGTCATCGATCGATCAGCTCCTCAGTGTAGCGGTACAGAGTGTCATCGATCCATCAGGTCCTCTGTGTAACAGTACAGAGGGCCATTCATGGTTCAGATGCTCAGTGTAACTGTACGGAGGGCCATTGATCGATCAGGTCCTCAGTGTAACGGTACAGAGTGTCAATGATTGATCAGGTTCTCAGTGTAACAGTACAGAGGGTCATCGATCGATCAGATCCTCAGTGTAACAGTGCAAAGGGTCATTGATCGATCAGGTCCTGAGAGTAATAGTACAGAGAGCCATTGATCGATGAAGTCCTCAGTGTAACTGTACAGAGGGCCATTGATCGATCAGGTCCCCATTGTAACAGTACAGAAGGCCATTGATCGTTCAGATCCTCAGTGTAAAAGTACAGTGGGCCATTGATCGATGAGGTCCTCAGTGTAACAGTGCAAAGGGTCTTTGATCGGATCCTCAGTGTAACAGCACAGAGGGTCATTGATTGATCAGGCCCTCAGTTTAATGTTACAGAGGGCCATTGTTAGATCATGCCCTGAATGTAACAGTACAGAGGGTCATCGATCAGAACCTCAGTGTAACAGTACCAGAGGGTCATCGATCGATCAGATCCTCAGTGTAATGGTGCAGATGGCCATTGATCGATTATGTCCCCATTGTATCAGTACAGAAGGGTATTGATCGTTCAGATCCTCAGTGTAACAGTTTTGAGGGCCATTGATCGATCAGCTCCTCAGTGTAAAAGTACAGTGGACCATTGATCGATGAGGTCCTCAGTGTAACAGTACAGAGGTCATTGATCAGATCCTCAGTGTAACAGTACAGAGGGTCATCGATCGATCAGCTCCTCAGTGTAGCGGTACAGAGTGTCATCGATCCATCAGGTCCTCTGTGTAACAGTACAGAGGGCCATTCATGGTTCAGATGCTCAGTGTAACAGTAGAGAGGGCCATTGATCGATCAGGTCCTCAGTGTAACGGTACAGAGTGTCAATGATTGATCAGGTTCTCAGTGTAACAGTACAGAGGGTCATCGATCGATCAGATCCTCAGTGTAACAGTGCAAAGGGTCATTGATCGATCAGGTACTGAGAGTAATAGTACAGAGAGCCATTGATCGATGAAGTCCTCAGTGTAACTGTACAGAGGGCCATTGATCGATCAGGTCCCCATTGTAACAGTACAGTGGGCCATTGATCGATGAGGTCCTCAGTGTAACAGTACAGAGGTCATTGATCAGATCCTCAGTGTAACAGTACAGAGGGTCATTGATCAATCAGGTCCTCAGAGTAATAGTACAGAGAGCCATTGATCGACGAAGTCCTCAGTGTAACTGTACAGAGCGCCATTGATTGATCAGGTCCTCATTGTAACAGTAGAGAGGGCGATTGATCGATCAGATCCTCAGTGTAACAATACAGAGGGTCATTGATAGGGGCCTCAGTGTAATGGTACAGAGGGTCATCGATCAATCAGATCCGCAGTGTAACAGAACAAGGGTCATTGATCGATCACCTCCTCAGTGTAACGGCAGAGAGGGTCATCGATCCATCAGGTCCTCAGTATAACAGCACAGAGGGTCATTGATCGATCAGCTCATCAGTGTAACAGTACAGAGGGTCATCGATCTATCAGGTCCTCAGTGTAACGGTACAGAGGGTCATTGATCGGTCAGATCCTCAGAGTAACAGTACAGAGGGCCGTTGATTGATCAGGTCATCGGTATAAAAGTTCAGAGGGCCATTGATCAATCAGCTACTCAGCGAAAAAGTACAGAGGGTTATCGATCGACCAGATCATCACTGTAACAGTACAGAGGGTCATCGATCGATCAGCTCCTCAGTGTAGCGGTACAGAGTGTCATCGATCCATCAGGTCCTCTGTGTAACAGTACAGAGGGCCATTCATGGTTCAGATGCTCAGTGTAACTGTACGGAGGGCCATTGATCGATCAGGTCCTCAGTGTAACGATACAGAGTGTCAATGATTGATCAGGTTCTCAGTGTAACAGTACAGAGGGTCATCGATCGATCAGATCCTCAGTGTAACTGTACAGAGGGCCATTGATCGATCAGGTCCCCATTGTAACAGTACAGAAGGCCATTGATCGTTCAGATCCTCAGTGTAAAAGTACAGTGGGCCATTGATCGATGAGGTCCTCAGTGTAACAGTGCAAAGGGTCTTTGATCGGATCCTCAGTGTAACAGTACAGAGGGTCATTGATTGATCAGGCCCTCAGTTTAATGTTACAGAGGGCCATTGTTAGATCATGCCCTGAATGTAACAGTACAGAGGGTCATCGATCAGAACCTCAGTGTAACAGTACCAGAGGGTCATCGATCGATCAGATCCTCAGTGTAATGGTGCAGATGGCCATTGATCGATTATGTCCCCATTGTATCAGTACAGAAGGGTATTGATCGTTCAGATCCTCAGTGTAACAGTTTTGAGGGCCATTGATCGATCAGCTCCTCAGTGTAAAAGTACAGTGGGCCATTGATCGATGAGGTCCTCAGTGTAACAGTACAGAGGTCATTGATCAGATCCTCAGTGTAACAGTACAGAGGGTCATCGATCGATCAGCTCCTCAGTGTAGCGGTACAGAGTGTCATCGATGCATCAGGTCCTCTGTGTAACAGTACAGAGGGCCATTCATGGTTCAGATGCTCAGTGTAACAGTAGAGAGGGCCATTGATCGATCAGGTCCTCAGTGTAACGGTACAGAGTGTCAATGATTGATCAGGTTCTCAGTGTAACAGTACAGAGGGTCATCGATCGATCAGATCCTCAGTGTAACAGTGCAAAAGGTCATTGATCGATCAGGTACTGAGAGTAATAGTACAGAGAGCCATTGATCGATGAAGTCCTCAGTGTAACTGTACAGAGGGCCATTGATCGATCAGGTCCCCATTGTAACAGTACAGTGGGCCATTGATCGATGAGGTCCTCAGTGTAACAGTACAGAGGTCATTGATCAGATCCTCAGTGTAACAGTACAGAGGGTCATTGATCAATCAGGTCCTCAGAGTAATAGTACAGAGAGCCATTGATCGACGAAGTCCTCAGTGTAACTGTACAGAGCGCCATTGATTGATCAGGTCCTCATTGTAACAGTAGAGAGGGCGATTGATCGATCAGATCCTCAGTGTAACAATACAGAGGGTCATTGATAGGGGCCTCAGTGTAATGGTACAGAGGGTCATCGATCAATCAGATCCGCAGTGTAACAGAACAAGGGTCATTGATCGATCAGTTCCTCAGTGTAATGGTATAGAGGGCCATTTATCGATCATGCCCTTAGTTTAACAGTACAGAGGGTCTTTGATCGTTCAGGTCCTCAGTTTAACAGCACACAGGGCCATTGATCGATCAGGTTTTCAGTGTGACACTACAGAGGGTCATTGAACAGATACTCAGTGTAATAGTACAGCGGGTCATCGATCCATCTGGTCCTCAGTGTAACAGAACAGAGGGCCACTAATTGATCAGGTCTTCAGTGTAACAGTACAGAAGGCCTTTAATCGATCAGGTCTTCAGTATAAAAGTGCAGAGGGTCATCGATCAGATCCTCAGTGTAATAGTACAGAGGGTCATTGATCGATCAGATCCTCGTTGTAACAGTACGGAGGGCCACTGATCGATCAGGTCTTCCGTGTAACGGTACAGAGAGCCACTGATCGCTCAGTCCTCAGTAAAAAAGTGCAGAGGGTCATCGATCAGTTCATCTGTGTAACGGTACAGAGGGTTATGTTTCCATCAGGTCCTCAGTGTAACAATACAGAGGGTCATTGATCGATCAGCTCCTCAGTGTAACGGCAGAGAGGGTCATCGATCCATCAGGTCCTCAGTGTAATGGTACAGAGGATCATTGAACTGTCAGATACTCAGCGCAACAGTACAGAGCGTCTTTAATCGATCAGGTCCTCAGTGTAACAGTACAGAGGGCCGTTGATTGATCAGGTCTTCAGTATAGAAGTTCAAAGGGCCATTGATCCATCAGCTCCTCAGTGTAACGGTACAGAGGGTCTTCGATCCATCAGGTCCTCAGCTTAATAGTACAGAGGGTCATTCATCGATCAGTTCCTCAGTGTAAAAGCACAGAGGGCCATTGATAGATCAGGTCCTCATTGTAACAGTACAGAGGGCCATTGATCATTCAGATCCTCAGTGTAACAGTACAGAGGGCCATTGATCGATCAGCTCCTCAGTATAACGGTACAGAGTGTCATCGATCCATCAGGTCCTCAGTGTAACAGTACAGAGGGCCATTCATGGTTCAGATGCTCAGCGTAACTGTACAGAGGGCCATTGATCTATCAGGTCCTCATTGTAACAGTACAGAGGGCGATTGATCGATCATATCCCCAGTGTAACAGTACAGAGTGTCAACGATCGATCAGGTCCGCAGTGTAACAGGACAGAGGGTCATTGATCAGGTCCTCAGTGCAACGGTACAGAGGCCATTGATCATTCAGATCCTCAGTGTAACAGTACAGAGGGTCATTGATTAATCACGACCTCAGTGGAACAGTACAGAGGGTTATCGATCAGGTCCTCATTGTAACAGTACAGAGGGCGATTGATCGATCAGATCCCCTGTGTAACAGTACAGAGTGTCATCAATCAGATCCTCAGTGTAACAGAACATAGGGTCATTGATCAGGTCCTCAGTGTAACGGTACAGAGGGTCATTGATCAATCAGGTCCTCAGTGTAACGGTACAGAGTGTCAACGATTGATAAGGTCCTCAGCGTAACAGAACAGAGGGTCATTGATCAGGTCCTCAGTGTAACGGTACAGAGGGTCATTCATCGGTCAGATCCTCAGCATAACAGTACAGTGGGTCTTTTATCGATCAGCTCCTCAGTGTAACATTACAGAGGGCCGTTCATTGATCCGGTCTTCATTATAAAAGTTCAGAGGGCCATTGATCAATCAAATCATCAGTGTAAAAGTACAGAGGGTCATTGATCGACGAAGTCCTCAGTGTAAAAGTACAGAGGGTCATTGATCGATCAGATCCTCACTGTAACAGTACAGAGGGTCATCGATCGATCAGCTCCTCAGTATAATGGTACAGAGTGTCATCGATCCATCAGGTCCTCAGTGTAACAGTACAGAGGGTGATTGATTCATCAGATCCGCAGTGTAACGGTATAGAGGGCCATTTATCGATCATTTTCTCAGTGTAACAATACAGAGGGTCATCGATCAGATCCGCAGTGTAACAGTACAGAGTGTCATCGATCGATCAGGTCCTCAGTGTAACAGTACAGAGGGTCATTGATCGGATCCTCAGTGTAACAGTACAGAGGATCATTGATCGATCAGGCCCTCAGTTTTACCGTACAGAGGGCCATTGTTCGATCATGCCTTGAATGTAACAGTACAGAGGGTCATCGATCAGGTCCTCAGTGTAACAGTACAGAGGGTCATTGGTCGGACAGATCTTCAGCTTTACAGTACAGTGGGTCTTTTATAGATCAGCTCCTCAGTGTAACAGTACAGAGGGACGTTGATTGATCAGGTCTTCAGTATAAAAGTTCAGAGGGCCATTGATCAATCAACTACTCATGTAACAGTACAGAGGGTCATCGATCAGATCCTCAGTGTAACAGTACAGAGGGCCATTCATGGTTCAGATGCTGAGTATAACTGTACAGAGGGCCATTAATAGATCACGTCCTCATTGTAACAGTACAGAGGCCATTGATCACTCAGATCCTCTGTGTAACAGTACAGAGGGCCATTGATCAATCAGGTCCCCAGATTAACAGTACAGGTTCATCGATCGATCAGATCCTCAGCGTAACAATACAGAGGGCCATCAATCGATCAGATCCTCAGTATAAAATACAGAGGGCCATTGATCGATCAGATCCTCAGTGTAACAGTCCAGAGTGTAATCGTTCAGATCCTGAGTGTAAAAGTACAGAGGGTCATAGATCGATCAGATCCTCACTGTAACAGTACAGAGCGTCATCGATCCATCAGGTCCTCAGTGTAACAGTACAGAGGGCCATTAATGGTTCAGATGCTCAGCGTAACTGTACAGAGGGCCATTGATCAATCAGGTCCTCATTGTAACAGTACAGAGGGCGATTGATCGATCTGATCCCCAGTGTAACAGTCCAGAGGGTCATCGATCAGGTCCTCAGTGTAACAGTACAGAGAGCCGTTGATTGATCAGGTCTTCAGTATAGAAGTTCAGAGGGCCATTGATCAATCAACTCCTCAGTGTAACAGTACAGAGGGTCATCGATCAGATCCTCAATGTTACAGTACAGAGGGCCAGTCATGGTTCAGATGCTCAGTGTAACTGTACAGAGGGCCATTGATCGATAAGGTGCTCAGTGTAAAAGTACAGTGGGCCATTGATCGATGAGGTCCTCAGTGTAACAGTACCGAGGGTCATCGATCAGATCCGCAGTGTAGCAGTACAGAGGGTTATCCATCGATCAGATCCTCACTGTAACAGTACTTAGGGTCATTGATCGACGAAGTCCTCAGTGTAGAAGTACAGAGGGTCATCGATCGATCAGATCCATTCATGGTTCAGATGCTCAGTGCAACAGTACAGAGGGTCATTGATCGATCAGGACCTCAGTGTAACGGTATAGAGGGCCATTTATCACTCGTGCCCTCAGTGTAACAATACAGAGGTCATCGATCAGATTGCCGTGTAACAGTACAGAGTGTCATCGATCGATCAGGTCCTCAGTGTAATAGTACAGAGAGTCATCGATCAGATCCTCAGTGTAACATTGCAAAGGGCCATTCATGGTTCAGATGCTCAGTGTAACTGTACAGAGGGCCATTGATAGATCAGGTCCTCATTGTAACAGTACAGAGGCCATTGATTGTTCAGATCCTCAGTGTAAGAGCACAGAGGGCCATTGATCGATCAGATCCTCAGTGTAACAGTACGGAGGGCCACTGATCGCTCAGGTCCTCAGTAAAAAAGTGCAGAGGGTCATCGATCAGTTCATCAGTGTAACGGTACAGAGGGTTATGGTTCCATCAGGTCCTCAGTGTAACAATACAGAGGGTCATTGATCGATCAGCTCCTCAGTTTAACGGCAGAGAGGGTCATCGATCCATCAGGTCCTCAGTGTAATGGTACAGAGGGTCATTGATCCATCAGGTCCTCAGCTTAACAGTACAGAGGGTCATTAATCGATCAGTTCCTCAGTGTAACAGTACAGAGGGCCATTGATCGATCAGGTCCTCAGTGTAACGGTGTAGAGGGCCATTTATCGATGATGTCCTCAGTTTAACAGTACAGAGGGTCTTTGATCATTCAGGTGTACAGTTTAACAGCACACAGGGTTATTGATCGATCATGTCTTCAGTGTGACACTACAGAGGATCATCGAACATATCCTCAGTGTAACAGTACGCGAGTCATCGATCCATCAGGTCCTCAGTGTAACAGCACAGTGGGTCATCGATCCATCAGGTGCTCATTGTAACAGTACGGAGGGCCACTGATCGATCAGGTCTTCCGTCTAACGGTACAGAAGGCCATTGATCGCTCAGGTCTTCAGTAAAAATGTGCAGAGGGTCATCGATCAGTTCATCAGTGTAACGGTACAGAGAGTTTTCGTTCCATCAGGTCCTCAGTGTAACGGCAGAGAGGGTCATCGATTGATCAGGTCCTCAGTGTAACAGTGCAAAGGGTCATTGATCGATCAGGTCCTGAGAGTAATAGTACAGAGAGCCATTGATCGATGAAGTCCTCAGTGTAACTGTACAGAGGGCCATTGATCGATCAGGTCCCCATTGTAACAGTACAGAAGGCCATTGATCGTTCAGATCCTCAGTGTAAAAGTACAGTGGGCCATTGATCGATGAGGTCCTCAGTGTAACAGTACAGAAGGCCATTGATCGTTCAGATCCTCAGTGTAACAGTACAGAGGGTCATTGATTGATCAGGCCCTCAGTTTAATGTTACAGAGGGCCATTGTTAGATCATGCCCTGAATGTAACAGTACAGAGGGTCATCGATCAGAACCTCAGTGTAACAGTACCAGAGGGTCATCGATCGATCAGATCCTCAGTGTAATGGTGCAGATGGCCATTGATCAATTATGTCCCCATTGTATCAGTACAGAAGGGTATTGATCGTTCAGATCCTCAGTGTAACAGTTTTGAGGGCCATTGATCGATCAGCTCCTCAGTGTAAAAGTACAGTGGGCCATTGATCGATGAGGTCCTCAGTGTAACAGTACAGAGGTCATTGATCAGATCCTCAGTGTAACAGTACAGAGGGTCATCGATCGATCAGCTCCTCAGTGTAGCGGTACAGAGTGTCATCGATGCATCAGGTCCTCTGTGTAACAGTACAGAGGGCCATTCATGGTTCAGATGCTCAGTGTAACAGTAGAGAGGGCCATTGATCGATCAGTTCCTCAGTGTAATGGTATAGAGGGCCATTTATCGATCATGCCCTTAGTTTAACAGTACAGAGGGTCTTTGATCGTTCAGGTCCTCAGTTTAACAGCACACAGGGCCATTGATCGATCAGGTTTTCAGTGTGACACTACAGAGGGTCATTGAACAGATACTCAGTGTAATAGTACAGCGGGTCATCGATCCATCTGGTCCTCAGTGTAACAGAACAGAGGGCCACTAATTGATCAGGTCTTCAGTGTAACAGTACAGAAGGCCTTTAATCGATCAGGTCTTCAGTATAAAAGTGCAGAGGGTCATCGATCAGATCCTCAGTGTAACAGTACAGAGGGTCATTGATCGATCAGATCCTCGTTGTAACAGTACGGAGGGCCACTGATCGATCAGGTCTTCCGTGTAACGGTACAGAGAGCCACTGATCGCTCAGTCCTCAGTAAAAAAGTGCAGAGGGTCATCGATCAGTTCATCTGTGTAACGGTACAGAGGGTTATGTTTCCATCAGGTCCTCAGTGTAACAATACAGAGGGTCATTGATCGATCAGCTCCTCAGTGTAACGGCAGAGAGGGTCATCGATCCATCAGGTCCTCAGTGTAATGGCACAGAGGGTCATTGATCGGTCAGATACTCGGCGTAACAGTACAGAGGGTATTTAATCGATCAGGTCCTCAGTGTAACAGTACAGAGGGCCGTTGATTGATCAGGTCTTCAGTATAGAAGTTCAAAGGGCCATTGATCCATCAGCTGCTCAGTGTAACGGTACAGAGGGTCTTCGATCCATCAGGTCCTCAGCTTAATAGTACAGAGGGTCATTCATCGATCAGTTCCTCAGTGTAAAAGCACAGAGGGCCATTGATAGATCAGGTCCTCATTGTAACAGTACAGAGGGCCATTGATCATTCAGATCCGCAGTGTAACAGTACAGAGGGCCATTGATCGATCAGCTCCTCAGTATAACGGTACAGAGTGTCATCGATCCATCAGGTCCTCAGTGTAACAGTACAGAGGGCCATTCATGGTTCAGATGCTCAGCGTAACTGTACAGAGGGCCATTGATCTATCAGGTCCTCATTGTAACAGTACAGAGGGCGATTGATCGATCATATCCCCAGTGTAACAGTACAGAGTGTCAACGATCCATCAGGTCCTCAGTGTAATGGTACAGAGGATCATTGAACTGTCAGATACTCAGCGCAACAGTACAGAGCGTCTTTAATCGATCAGGTCCTCAGTGTAACAGTACAGAGGGCCGTTGATTGATCAGGTCTTCAGTATAGAAGTTCAAAGGGCCATTGATCCATCAGCTCCTCAGTGTAACGGTACAGAGGGTCTTCGATCCATCAGGTCCTCAGCTTAATAGTACAGAGGCTCATTCATCGATCAGTTCCTCAGTGTAAAAGCACAGAGGGCCATTGATAGATCAGGTCCTCATTGTAACAGTACAGAGGGCCATTGATCGATCAGCTCCTCAGTATAACGGTACAGAGTGTCATCGATCCATCAGGTCCTCAGTGTAACAGTACAGAGGGCCATTCATGGTTCAGATGCTCAGCGTAACTGTACAGAGGGCCATTGATCTATCAGGTCCTCATTGTAACAGTACAGAGGGCGATTGATCGATCATATCCCCAGTGTAACAGTACAGAGTGTCAACGATCGATCAGGTCCGCAGTGTAACAGGACAGAGGGTCATTGATCAGGTCCTCAGTGCAACGGTACAGAGGCCATTGATCATTCAGATCCTCAGTGTAACAGTACAGAGGGTCATTGATTAATCACGACCTCAGTGGAACAGTACAGAGGGTTATCGATCAGGTCCTCATTGTAACAGTACAGAGGGCGATTGATCGATCAGATCCCCTGTGTAACAGTACAGAGTGTCATCAATCAGATCCTCAGTGTAACAGAACAGAGGGTGTTTGATTGATCAGGTCCTCAGTGTAACGGTACAGAGGGTCATTGATCAATCAGGTCCTCAGTGTAACGGTACAGAGTGTCAACGATTGATAAGGTCCTCAGCGTAACAGAACAGAGGGTCATTGATCAGGTCCTCAGTGTAACGGTACAGAGGGTCATTGATCGGTCAGATCCTCAGCATAACAGTACAGTGGGTCTTTTATCGATCAGCTCCTCAGTGTAACATTACAGAGGGCCGTTCATTGATCCGGTCTTCATTATAAAAGTTCAGAGGGCCATTGATCAATCAACTCCTCAGTGTAAAAGTACAGAGGGTTATCCATCGATCAGATCCTCACTGTAACAGTACTGAGGGTCATTGATCGACGAAGTCCTCAGTGTAGAAGTACAGAGGGTCATCGATCGATCAGATCCTCACTGTAACAGTACAGAGGGTCATCGATCGATCAGCTCCTCAGTATAACGGTACAGAGTGTCATCGATCCATCAGGTCCTCAGTGTAACAGTACAGAGGGTGATTGATTCATCAGATCCGCAGTGTAACGGTATAGAGGGCCATTTATCGATCATGCCCTCAGTGTAACAATACAGAGGGTCATCGATTGATCAGGTCCTCAGTGTAACAGTACAGAGTGTCATCGATCCATCAGGTCCTCAGTGTAACAGTACAGAGGGTCATTGATCGGATCCTCAGTGTAACAGTACAGAGGATCATTGATCGATCAGGCCCTCAGTTTTACCGTACAGAGGGCCATTGTTCGATCATGCCTTGAATGTAACAGGACAGAGGATCATCGATCAGGTCCTCAGTGTAACGGTACAGAGTGTCAACGATCGATCAGGTCCTCAGTGTAACAGTACACAGGGTGATCGGACAGATCCTCAGCTTTACCATAGAGTGGGTCTTTTATCGATCAGCTCCTCAGTGTAACAGTACAGAGGGACGTTGATTGATCAGGTCTTCAGTATAAAAGTTCAGAGGGCCATTGATCAATCAACTACTCATGTAACAGTACAGAGGGTCATCGATCAGATCCTCAGTGTAACAGTACAGGGGGCCATTCATGGTTCAGATGCTGAGTATAACTGTACAGAGGGCCATTAATAGATCACGTCCTCATTGTAACAGTACAGAGGCCATTGATCACTCAGATCCTCTGTGTAACAGTACAGAGGGCCATTGATCAATCAGGTCCCCAGATTAACAGTACAGGTTCATCGATCGATCAGATCCTCAGCGTAACAATACAGAGGGCCATCAATCGATCAGATCCTCAGTATAAAATACAGAGGGCCATTGATCGATCAGATCCTCAGTGTAACAGTACAGAGTGTCATCGATCAGATCCTCAGTGTAAAAGTACAGAGGGTCATTGATCGATCAGATCCTCACTGTAACAGTACAGAGGGTCATCGATCCATCAGGTCCTCAGTGTAACAGTACAGAGGGCCATTAATGGTTCAGATGCTCAGCGTAACTGTACAGAGGGCCATTGATTGATCAGGTCCTTATTGTAACAGTACAGAGGGCGATTGATCGATCAGATTCCCAGTGTAACAGTACAGAGGGTCATCGATCAGATCCTCAGTGTAACGGTACAGAGGGTCATTGATTGATCAGGTCTTAAGTGTAACAGTTCAGAGGGCCATTGATCAATCAATATCCTCAGTGTAACAGTACAGTAGGGCCATTAATCGATCAGGTCTTCAGTATAACATTACAGAGGGGTCATCGATCAGATCCTCAGTGTAACGGCACAGAGGGCCATTGATCGATCAGGTCTTCAGTGTAACACTACATAGGGCCATTGATCGATGAGGTCCTCAGTGTAACAGCACAGAGGGGTGATGGATCAGATCCTCAGTGTAACAGTACAGAGGGTTATCCATCGATCAGATCCTCACTGTAACAGTACTGAGGGTCATTGATCGACCAAGTCCTCAGTGTAGAAGTACAGAGGGTCATCGATCGATCAGATCCATTCATGGTTCAGATGCTCAGTGCAACAGTACAGAGGGTCATTGATCGATCAGGACCTCAGTGTAACAGTACAGTGGGTCATTGATCATCAGCTCCTCAGTGTAACGGGACAGAGGTCATCGATCCATCAGCTCCTGCATTGTAACAGTACAGAGGGTCATCGATCGATCAGGTCCTCAGTGTAAAAGTACAGAGGGTTATCGATCGATGAGATCCTCACTGTAACAAGACAGAGGGCCATTCATGGTTCAGATGCTCAGTGTAACTGTACAGAGGGCCATTGATCGATCAGGTCCTCATTGTAACAGTACAGAGGGTCATTGATCGATCAGGTCCTCAGTGTAACAGTACAGAGGGTCATTGATGATCAGGTCCTCAGTGTAACAGTACGGAGTAGGCCATTGATCGCTCAGGTCCTCAGTAAAAAAGTGCAGAGGGTCATCGATCAGTTCCTCAGTGTAATGGTACAGAGGGTTATGGTTCCATCAGGTCCTCAGTGTAACAATACAGAGGGTCATTGATCGATCAGCTCCTCAGTGTAACGGGACAGAAGATCATCGATCCATCAGCTCCTCAGTGTAACGGTACAGAGGGTCTTCGATCCATCAGGTCCTCAGCTTAACAGTACAGAGGGTCATTAATCGATCAGGTCCTCAGTGTAAAAGTACAGAGGGCCATTGATCGATCAGGTCCTCAGTGTAACGGTGTAGAAGGCCATTAATCGATCAGGTCCTCAGTGTAACAGTACAGAGGGTCATTGATCGATCAGGTCCTCAGTGTAACGGCACAGAGGGTCATCGATCCATCAGGTCTTCAGTGTGACACTACAGAGGGTCATCGAACAGATCCTCAGTGTAACAGTACAGAGGGCCATGATCGATCAGCTCTTCAGTGTAACGGTACAGAGGGTCATCGATCCGGTCCTCAGTGTAATAGGACAGAGGGCCATTGAACATTCAGATCCTCAGTGTAACAGTACAGAGGGCCATTGATCGATCAGGTCCTCAGTGTAAAAGTACAGAGGGTAATCAATTGATCAGCTCCTCAGTGTAACGTTACAGAGTGTCATCGATCCATCAAGTCCTCAGTGTAACGGCAGAGAGGGTCATCGATTGATCAGGTCCTCAGTGTAACAGTACAGAGGGTCATTGATCGATCAGGTCCTCAGTGTAACAGTACAGAGGGCCATTGATCGATCAGGTCCTCAGTGTAACAGTACAGAGGGCCATTGATCGATCAGGTCCCCAGTGTAACAGTACAGAGGTTCATCGATCGATCAGATCCTCAGTGTAACAGTACAGAGGGTCTTTGATCGATCAGATCCTCAGTGTAACAGTACAGAGGGTCATTGAACAGAACCTCAGTGTAACTGTACAGAGGGCCATTGATCGATCAGGTCCTCATTGTAACGGGACAGAAGGTCATCGATCCATCAGGTCCTCAGCTAAACAGTACAGAGGATCATTAATCGATCAGGTCCTCAGTTTAATAGTACAGATGGCCATTGATCGATCAAGTCCTCAGTGTGAAATTACAGAGGGTAATCGATTGATCAGCTCCTCAGTGTAGCGGTACAGAGTGTCATCGATCCATCAGGTCCTCTATGTAAAAGTACAGAGGACCATTCATGTTTCAGATGCTCAGTGTAACAGTACTGAGGGTCATTGATCAATCAGGTCCTCAGTTTCACAGCACAGAGGGCCATTGATCGATCAGGTCCTCAGTGTAACAGTACAGAGGGTCATTGATCAGATCCTCAGTGTAACAGTACAGAGGGTCATCGATCGATCATTCCTCAGTGTAACAGTACAGAGGGTCATCGATCGATCAGATCCTCAGTGTAACAGTACAGAGGGCCATTCATGTTTCAGATGCTCAGTGTAACAGTACAGAGGGCCATTGATTGATCAGGTCCTCAGTGTAACAGTACAGAGGGTCATTGATCGATCAGATCCTCAGTGTAACAGTACAGAGAGTCATCGATCGATCAGATCCTCAGTGTAACAGTACAGAGGGTCATCGATCGATCAGGTCCTCAGTGTAACAGTACAGAGGGTCATCGATCAGATCCTCAGTGTAACAGTACAGAGGGCCATTGATCGATCAGGTCCTCAGTGTAACAGTACAGAGGGTCATTGATCGATCAGGTCCTCAGTGTAACAGTACAGAGGGTCATTGATCAGATCCTCAGTGTAACAGTACAGAGGGTCATCGATCGATCAGGTCTTGAGTGTAATAGTACAGAGGGCCATTGATCGACGAAGTCCTCAGTGTAACAGTACAGTAGGCCATTGATCGATCAGGTCTTCAGTATAACAGTGCAGAGGGATTATCGATCAGATCCTCAGAGTAACAGTACAAAGGGTCATCGATCCGATCCTCATTGTAACAGTACAAAGGGTCATTGATCGATCAGACCCTCAGTGCAACAGTACAGAGGGTCATTGATCCATCAGGTCCTCAGTGTAACAGTACAGAGGGCCATTGATCCATCAGGTCTTCAGTATAAATGTACAGAGGGTCATTGATCGATCAGCTCCTCAGTGTAACAGTACAGAGGGTCATCGATCCATCAGGTCCTCAGTGTAACAGTACAGAGGGTCATTGATCGATCAGGTCCTCAGT
This sequence comes from Mobula hypostoma, assembly GCF_963921235.1. NCBI lineage: Eukaryota > Metazoa > Chordata > Chondrichthyes > Myliobatiformes > Myliobatidae > Mobula > Mobula hypostoma. Next base: position 99,480,702 of record NC_086102.1, read on the forward strand.
GTAACAATACAGAGGGCCGTTGATTGATCAGGTCTTCAGTATAAAAGTTCAGAGGGCCATTGATCGATCAGCTTCTCAGTGTAAAAGTACAGATGGTTATCGATCAACCAGATCAACACTGTAACAGTACAGAGGGTCATCGATCGATCAGCTCCTCAGTATAGCGGTACAGAGTGTCATCGATCCATCAGGTCCTCAGTGTAACAGTACAGAGGGCCATTCATGGTTCAGATGCTCAGTGTAACTGTACAGAGGGCCATTGATTGATCAGGTCCTCATTGTAACAGTACAGAGGGTCATCGATCGATCAGGTCCTCAGTGTAAAAGTACAGAGGGTCATCGATCGATCAGATCCTCAGTGTAACAGTACAGAGGGTCATTGATCGATCAGGTCCTCAGTGTAACAGTACAGAGGGCCATTGATCGATCAGGTCCTCAGTGTAACAGTACAGAGGGCCATTGATTGATCAGGTCCTCATTGTAACAGTACAGAGGGTCATTGATCGATCAGATCCTCAGTGTAACAGTACAGTTGGCCATTGATCGATCAGGTCTTCAGTGCAACGGTACAGAGGGCCATAGATCTATCAGGTCCTCAGCTTAACAGTACAGAGGGTCATTAATCGATCAGGTCCTCAGTGTAATAGTACAGAGGGCCATTCATGGTTCAAATGCTCAGTGTAACTCCACAGAGGGCCATTGATAGATCAGTTCCTCAGTGTAACAGTACACAGGGTCATCGATCAGATCCTCAGTGTTACAGTACAGATGGCCATTGATCGATCGGGTCCTCAGTGTGAAATTACAGAGTGTAATCGATTGATCAACTCCTCAGTGTAGCATTCCAGAGTGTCATCGATTCATCAGGTCCTCAGTGTAACAGTACAAAGGGTCATCAATCAGATCCTCAGGGTAACAGTACAGAGGGTCATTGATCAATCAGATCCTCAGTGTAACAGTACAGAGGAGCATTGATCGATCAGCTGCTCAGTGTAACAGTACAGAGGGTCATTGATCGGTCAGCTCCACAGCACAACAGTACAGATGGTCTTTGAATAATCAGGTCCTCAGAGTAACATTACGGAGTGCCGTTGATTGATCAGGACTTCAGTATAAAATTTCAAAGGGCCATTGATCGATCAGCTCCTCAGTGTAACGGTACAGAGTGTCTTCCATCCATCACGTCTGCAGCGCAACAGTACAGAGGGTCATTAATCGATCAGGTCCTCAGCGTAACAGTACAGAGGGTCATTAATCGAACAGGTCCTCAGTTTAACAGTATAGAGGGTCTTTGATCATTCAGGGCCTGAGTTTAACAGCACAGAGGGCTATTGATCGATCAGGTCTTCAGTGTGACACTACAGAGGGTCATAAAAACAAAACCTCAGTGTAACTCTAAAGAAGGGCCATTGATCGATCAGGTCCACATTGTAACGTGACAGAAGGTCACCGATCCATCAGGTCCTCAGCTTAACCGTACAGAGGGTCATTAATCGATCAGGTCCTCAGTTTAATAGTACCGAGGGCCATTCATGGTTCAAATGCTCAGTGTAACTCTACACAGGGCCATTGATAGATCAGGTCCTCACTGTAACAGTACAGAGGGCCATTGATTGATCAGATCCTTATTGTAACAGTACAGAGGCCATTGATTGATCAGGTCCTCATTATAACAGTACAGAGGGCCATTGATCGATCAGATCCTCAGTGTAACAGTACAGAGGGCCATTGATCAATCAGGTCCTCAGTGTAACAGAACACAGGGTCATCGATCAGATCCTCAGTGTAACAGTACAGATGGTCATTGATCGATCAGGTCCTCAGTGTGAAATTACAGAGTGTAATCGATTGATCAGCTCCTCAGTGTAGCGTTACAGAGTGTCATCGATCCATCAAGTCCTCAGTGTAACAGTACGCAGTGTCATCAATTAGATCCTCAGTGTAGCAGTACAGAGGGTCATCGATCAGGTCCTCAGTGTAACAGTACATAGGGCCGTTGATTGATCAGGTCATCAGTATAAAAGTTCAAAGGGTCATTGATCGATCAGCTCCTCGCTGTAACGGCACAGAGGGTCATCGATCCATCAGGTCCTCAGTTTAACAGTAGAGAGGGTCTTTGATCATTTAGGTCCTCAGTTTAATAGCACAGAGGGCCATTGATCGATCAGGTCTTCTGTGTGACACTACAGACGGTCATCAAACAGATCCTCAGTGTAACCGTACAGAGGGTCATCGAACAGATCCTCAGTGTAACAGTACAGAGAGTTGTTAATCGATCAGATCCTCAGTTTAATAGTACAGAGTGGTATTGATCGATCAGCTCCTCAGTGTGACAGTACAGAGGGTCATTGATCGGTCAGCTCCACAGCATAACAGCACAGAGGGTCTTTGAATGATCAGGTCCTCAGAGTAACATTACGGAGTGCCGTCGATTGATCAGGTCTTCAGTATAAAAGTTCAAAGGGCCATTGATCGATCAGCTCCTCAGTGTGACACTACAGAGGGTGATCGAACAGAACCTCAGTGTAACTGTACAGAGGGCCATTGATCGATCAGGTCCTCATTGTAACGGGACAGAAGGTCATCGATCCATCAGGTCCTCAGCTAAACAGTACAGACGGCCATTCATGGTTCAGAAGCTCAGTGTAACAGCACAGAGGGCCATTGATCGATCAGTTCCTCATTGTAACAGTACAGAGGGCCATTGATCGTTCAGATCCTCAGTGTAATGGCACAGAGGGTCATCGAACCATCAGGTCCTCAGTTTAACAGTACAGAGGGTCTTTGATCATTCAGGTCCTCAGTTTAATAGCATAGAGGGCAATTGATCGATTATGTCTTCTGTGTGACACTACAGAGGGTCAGCGAACAGATCCTCGGTGTAACAGTACAGAGGGTCTTTGATCGATCAGATCCTCAGTGTAACAGTACAGAGGGCCATTGACCAATAATGTGTTCAGTGTAACGGTACAGTAGGCCATTAATCGATCAGGTCTTCATTATAAAAGTGCAGAGGGTCATCGATCAGATCCTCCTCAGAGTAACGGTACAGAGGGTCATCGATCAGATTCTCAGAGTAACAGTACAGAGGGTCGACGTTCCGATCCTCATTGTAACAGTACAGAGGATCATTGATCGATCAGCTCTTCAGTGTAACGGTATAGAGGGCCATTGATCGATCAGGTCCTCAGTGTAACAGTACAGAGGGCCATTGATCGATCAGTTCCTCATTGTAACAGTACAGAGGGCTATTGATTGTTCAGATCCTCAGTGTAATGGCACAGAGGGTCATCGATCCATCAGGTCCTCAGTTTAACAGTACAGAGGGTCTTTGATCATTCAGGTCCTCAGTTTAATAGCATAGAGGGCCATTGATCGATCAGGTCTTCTGTGTGACACTACAGAGGGTCATCGAACAGATCCTCAGTGTAACAGTACAGAGGGTGTTTGATCGATCAGATCCTCAGTGTAACAGTACAGAGGGCCATTGATCAATAACGTCTTCAGTGTAACGGTACAGTAGGCAATTAATCGATCAGATCTTCAGTATAAAAGTGCAGAGGGTCATCGATCCGATCCTCATTGTAACAGTACAGAGGGTCATTGATCGATCAGATCCTCAGTGAAATAGTACAGAGGGTCATCGATCCATCAGGTCCTCAGTGTAACAGTACAGTGGGTCATTGATCGATCAGCTCCTCAGTGTAACGGGACAGAAGATCATCGATCCATCAGGTCCTCAGTGTAACAGTACAGAGGGCCATTGATTGATCAGGTCTTTAGCATAAAAGTTGAAAGGGTCATTGATCGATCAGCTCCTCAGTGTAACGGTACAGAGGGTCTTCGATCTATCAGGTCCTCAGCTTAACTGTAAAGAGGGTCATTAATCGATCAGGTCCTCAGTGTAATAGTACAGAGGGCCATTAATGGTTCAAATGCTCAGTGAAACTCTACACAGGGCCATTGATAGATCAGGTCCTCAGTGTAACAGTACAGATGGCCATTGATCGATCAGGTCCTCAGTGTAACAGTACAGATGGCCATTGATCAATCGGGTCCTCAGTGTGAAATTACAGTGTGTAATCGATTGATCATCTCCTCAGTGTAGCGTTACAGAGGGTCATTGATCCATCAGGTCTTCAATGTGACACTACAGAGGGTCATCGAACAGATCCTCAGTGTAACAGCACAGAGGGTGTTTGATGGATCAGATCCTCAGTGTAACAGTACAAAGGGCCATTGATCAATAACGTCTTCAGTGTAACGGTACAGTAGGCCATTAATCGATCAGGTCCTCAGTATAAAATTGCAGAGGGTCATTGATCAGATCATCAGAGTAACAGTACAGAAGGTCATCGATCAGATCCTCAGAGTAACAGTACAGTGGGTCGTCGATCGGATCCTCATTGTAACAGTACAGAGGGTCATTGATCGATCAGATCCGCAGTGCAATAGTCCAGAGGGTCATCGATCCATCAGCTCTTCAGTGTAACAGTACAGAGGGCCGTTGATTGATCAGGTCTTCAGTGTAAATGTTCAAAGGGTCATTGATTGATCAGCTCCTCAGTGTAACGGTACAGAGGGTCTTCGATCCATCAGGTCCTCAGCTTAACAGTACAGAGGGTCATTAATCGATCAGGTCCTCAGTGTAAAAGTACAGAGGGCCGTTTATGGTTCAAATGCTCAGTGTAACTCTGCACAGGGCCATTGATAGATCAGGTCCTCACTGTAATAGTACAGAGGGCCATTGATCATTGAGATCCTGGGTGTAACAGTACAGAGGGCCATTAATCGAACAGTTCCTCAGTATAAAAGTACAGAGGATAATTGATTGATCAGCTCCTCAGTGTAGCGGTACAGAGTGTCATCAATCCATCAGGTCCTCTGTGTAACAGTACAGAGGGCCATTAATGGTTCAAATGCTCAGTGAAACTCTGCACAGACCATTGATAGATCAGGTCCTCAGTGTAACAGTACACAGGGTCATCAATCAGATGCTCAGTGTAACAGTACAGATGGCCATTGATCGATCGGGTCCTCAATGTGAAATTGCAGAGTGTAATCGATTGATCATCTCCTCAGTGTAGCGTTACAGAGGATCATTGATCCATCAGGTCTTCAATGTGCACTACAGAGGGTCATCGAACAGATCCTCAGTGTAACAGTACAGAGGGTCTTTGATCGATCAGATCCTCAGTGTAACTTTACAAAGGGACATTGATCAATAATGTCTTCAGTGTAACGGTACAGTAGGCCATTAATCGATCAGGTCCTCAGTATAAAATTGCAGAGGGTCATTGATCAGATCATCAGAGTAACAGTACAGAGGGTCATCGATCAGATCTTCAGAGTAACAGTACAGAGGGTCGTCGATCTGATCCTCATTGTAACAGTACAGAGGGTCATTGATCGATCAGATCCTCAGTGGAACAGCACAGAGGGTCATCGATCCATCAGGTCCTCAGTGTAACAGTACAGAGGGCCGTTGATTGATCAGGTCTTCAGTACAAATGTTCAAAGGGTCATTGATCGATCAGCTCCTCAGTGTAACGTTACAGAGGGTCTTCGATCCATCAGGTCCTCAGCTTAACAGTACAGAGGGTCATTAATCAATCAGGTCCTCAGTGTAATAGTACAGAGGGCCGTTCATGGTTCAAATGCTCAGTGTAACTCTACACAGGGCCATTGATAGATCAGGTCCTCACTGTAATAGTACAGAGGGCCATTGATCATTCAGATCCTGGGTGTAACAGTACAGAGGGCCATTAATCGAACAGTTCCTCAGTAAAAAAGTACAGAGGGTAATCGATTGATCAGCTCCTCAGTGTAGCGGTGCAGAGTGTCATCGATCCATCAGGTCTTCTGTGTAACAGTACAGAGGGCCATTCATGGTTTAGATGCTCAGTGTAACAGTACAGAGGGCCATTGATTGATCAGGTCTTTAGTATAAAAGTTCAAAGGGTCATTGATCGATCAGCTCCTCAGTGTAACGGTACAGAGGGTCTTTGATCTATCAGGTCCTCAGCTAAACAGTACAGACGGCCATTTATGGTTCAGATGCTCAGTGTAACAGTACAGAGGGCCATTGATCAATCAGGTCCTCAGTATAAAAGTACAGAGGGAATCGATTGATCAGCTCCTCAGTGTAGCGGTACAGAGGGTCATCGATCCATCAGGTCCTCTGTGTAACAGTACAGAGGGCCATTCATGGTTCAGATGCTCAGTGTAACAGTACAGAGGGCCATTGATCGATCAGTTCCTCATTGTAACATTACAGAGGGTCTTTGATCGATCAGATCCTTAGTGTAACAGTACAAAGGGCCATTGATCAATAATGTCTTCAGTGTAACGGTACAGAAGGCCATTAATCGATCAGGTCTTCAGTGTAAAAGTGCAGAGGGTCATCGATCAGATCCTCAAAGTAAAAGAACAGAGGGTCATCGATCAGATCCTCAGAGTAACAGTACAGAGGGTCATCGATCAGATCCTGAGTGCAACAGTACAGAGGGTCATTGATCGTTCAGATCCTCAGTGTAATGGCACAGAGGGACATCGATCCATCTGGTCCTCAGTTTACCAGTAGAGGGGGTCTTTGATCATTCAGGTCCTCAGTTTAATAGCATAGAGGGCCATTGATAGATTAGGTCTTCTGTGTGACACTACAGAGGGTCAGCGAACAGATCCTCAGTGTAACAGTACAGATGGTCTTTGATCGATCAGATCCTCAGTGGAACAGTACAGAGGGTCATCGAATAGATCCTCAGTGTAACAGTACAGTGGGTCTTGGATCGATCAGATCCTCAGTGTAACAGTACAGAGGGTCATCGAACAGGTCCTCTTTGTAACAGTACAGAGGGTCTTTGATCGATCAGATCCATAGTGTAACAGAACAGAGGGCAATTGATCAATAATGTCTTCAGTGTAACGGTACAGAAGGCCATTAATCGATCAGGTATTCAGTATAAAAGTGCAGAGGGTCATCGATCAGATCCTCAGTGAAATAGTACAGAGGGTCATCGATCCATCAGGTCCTCAGTGTAACAGTACAGTGGGTCATTGATCGATCAGCTCCTCAGTGTAACGGGACAGAAGATCATCGATCGATCAGCTCCTCAGTGTAACGGTACAGAGGGTCTTCGATCCATCAGGTCCTCAGCTTAACAGTACAGAGGGTCATTAATCGATCAGGTCCTCAGTGTAATAGTACAGAGGGCCGTTTATGGTTCAAATGCTCAGTGTAACTCTGCACAGGGCCATTGATAGATCAGGTCCTCACTGTAATAGGACAGAGGGCCATTGATCATTGAGATCCTCAGTGTAACAGTACAGAGGGCCATTGATCGATCAGGTCCTCAGTGTAAAAGTACAGAGGGTAATTGATTGATCAGCTCCTCAGTGTAGCGGTACAGAGTGTCATCAATCCATCAGGTCCTCTGTGTAACAGTACAGAGGGCCATTAATGGTTCAAATGCTCAGTGAAACTCTGCACAGACCATTGATAGATCAGGTCCTCAGTGTAACAGTACACAGGGTCATCAATCAGATGCTCAGTGTAACAGTACAGATGGCCATTGATCGATCGGGTCCTCAATGTGAAATTGCAGAGTGTAATCGATTGATCATCTCCTCAGTGTAGCGTTACAGAGGATCATTGATCCATCAGGTCTTCAATGTGCACTACAGAGGGTCATCGAACAGATCCTCAGTGTAAAGTACAGAGGGTCTTTGATCGATCAGATCCTCAGTGTAACTTTACAAAGGGACATTGATCAGTAATGTCTTCAGTGTAACGGTACAGTAGGCCATTAATCGATCAGGTCCTCAGTATAAAATTGCAGAGGGTCATTGATCAGATCATCAGAGTAACAGTACAGAGGGTCATCGATCAGATCTTCAGAGTAACAGTACAGAGGGTCGTCGATCTGATCCTCATTGTAACAGTACAGAGGGTCATTGATCGATCAGATCCTCAGTGGAACAGCACAGAGGGTCATCGATCCATCAGGTCCTCAGTGTAACAGTACAGAGGGCCGTTGATTGATCAGGTCTTCAGTATAAATGTTCAAAGGGTCATTGATCGATCAGCTCCTCAGTGTAACGGTACAGAGGGTCTTCGATCCATCAGGTCCTCAGCTTAACAGTACAGAGGGTCATTAATCAATCAGGTCCTCAGTGTAATAGTACAGAGGGCCGTTTATGGTTCAAATGCTCAGTGTAACTCTACACAGGGCCATTGATAGATCAGGTCCTCACTGTAATAGTACAGAGGGCCATTGATCATTCAGATCCTGGGTGTAACAGTACAGAGGGCCATTAATCGAACAGTTCCTCAGTAAAAAAGTACAGAGGGTAATCGATTGATCAGCTCCTCAGTGTAGCGGTGCAGAGTGTCATCGATCCATCAGGTCTTCTGTGTAACAGTACAGAGGGCCATTCATGGTTTAGATGCTCAGTGTAACAGTACAGAGGGCCATTGATTGATCAGGTCTTTAGTATAAAAGTTCAAAGGGTCATTGATCGATCAGCTCCTCAGTGTAACGGTACAGAGGGTCTTTGATCTATCAGGTCCTCAGCTAAACAGTACAGACGGCCATTTATGGTTCAGATGCTCAGTGTAACAGTACAGAGGGCCATTGATCAATCAGGTCCTCAGTATAAAAGTACAGAGGGTAATCAATTGATCAGCTCCTCAGTGTAGCGTTACAGAGTGTCATCGATCCATCAAGTCCTCAGTGTAACAGTACAGAGGGCCATTCATGGTTCAGATGCTCAGTGTAACAGTACAGAGGGCCATTGATCGATCAGTTCCTCATTGTAACATTACAGAGGGTCTTTGATCGATCAGATCCTTAGTGTAACAGTACAAAGGGCCATTGATCAATAATGTCTTCAGTGTAACGGTACAGAAGGCCATTAATCGATCAGGTCTTCAGTGTAAAAGTGCAGAGGGTCATCGATCAGATCCTCAAAGTAAAAGAACAGAGGGTCATCGATCAGATCCTCAGAGTAACAGTACAGAGGGTCATCGATCAGATCCTCAGTGCAACAGTACAGAGGGTCATTGATCGTTCAGATCCTCAGTGTAATGGCACAGAGGGACATCGATCCATCTGGTCCTCAGTTTACCAGTAGAGGGGGTCTTTGATCATTCAGGTCCTCAGTTTAATAGCATAGAGGGCCATTGATAGATTAGGTCTTCTGTGTGACACTACAGAGGGTCAGCGAACAGATCCTCAGTGTAACAGTACAGATGGTCTTTGATCGATCAGATCCTCAGTGGAACAGTACAGAGGGTCATCGAATAGATCCTCAGTGTAACAGTACAGTGGGTCTTGGATCGATCAGATCCTCAGTGTAACAGTACAGAGGGTCATCGAACAGGTCCTCTTTGTAACAGTACAGAGGGTCTTTGATCGATCAGATCCTTAGTGTAACAGAACAGAGGGCAATTGATCAATAATGTCTTCAGTGTAACGGTACAGAAGGCCATTAATCGATCAGGTATTCAGTATAAAAGTGCAGAGGGTCATCGATCAGATCCTCAGAGTATCAGTACAGAGGGTCATCGATCAGATCCTCAGAGTATCAGTACAGAGGGTCATCGATCAGATCCTGAGTGTAACAGTACAGAGGGTCATTGATCGATCAGATCCTCAGTGTAACGGTACAGATGGTCATCGATCCATCAGGTCCTCAGTGTAATGGTACAGAGGGCCATTGATCGATCATGCCCTCAGTGTAACAATACAGAGGGCCGTTGATTGATCAGGTCATCAGTATAAAAGTTTGAAGGGTCATTCATCAATCAGCTCCTCAGTGAAACAGTACAGAGGGTCATCGATCCATCAAGTCCTTGGTGTAACAATACAGTGGGTCATTGATTGATCAGCTCCTCAGTGTAACGGGACAGAGGGTTATTGAACAGATCCTCATTGTAACAGCCATTGATCGTTCAGACCCTCAGTGTAATGGCACAGAGGGTCATCGATCCATCAGGTCCTCAGTTTAACAGTACAGAGGGTCTTTGATCATTTAGGTCCTCAGTTTAATAGCACAGAGGGCCATTGATCGATCAGGTCTTCTGTGTGACACTACAGAGGGTCATCGAACAGAACCTCAGTGTAACAGTACAGAGGGTCTTTGATCAATAATGTCTTCAGTGTAACGGTACAGTAGGCAATTAATCGATCAGGTCTTCAGTATAAAAGTGCAGAGGGTCATCGATCAGATACTCAGAGTATCAGTACAGAGGGTCTTTGATCATTCAGGTCGTCAGTCTAACAGTACAGAGGGTCTTTGATCGATCAGATCTTCAGTGTAACAGTACAGAGGGTCATCGAAAAGATTCTCAGTGTAACAGTACAGAGGGCCACTGATCGATCAGCTCTTCAGTGTAACGGTACAGTAGGCCATTAATCGACAAGGTCTTCATTATAAAAGTGCAGAGGGTCATCGATCAGATCCTCAGAGTAATGGTTTGAGGGTCATCGATCAGATTCTCAGAGTAACAGTACAGAGGGTCGACGATCAGGATCCTCATGTAACAGTACAGAGGGTCATTGATCGATCAGATCCTCAGTGAAATAGTTCAGAGGGTCATCGATCCATCAGGTCCTCAGTGTAACAGTACAGTGGGTCATTGATCGATCAGCTCCTCAGTGTAACGGTATAGAGGGCCATTGATCGATCAGGTCCTCAGTGTAACAGTACAGAGGGCCATTGATCCGATCCTCATTGTAACAGTACAGAGGGTTATTGTTCGATCAGATCCTCAGTGCAACAATACAGAGGGTCATCGATCCATCAGGTCCTCAGTGTAACGGGACAGAAGATCATCGATCCATCAGGTCCTCAGTGTAACAGTACAGAGAGCCATTGATTGATCAGGTCTTTAGTATAAAAGTTGAAAGGGTCATTTATCGATCAGCTCCTCAGTGTAACGGTACAGAGGGTCTTCGATCTATCAGGTCCTCAGTTTAACAGTAAAGAGGGTCATTAATCGATCAGGTCCTCGGTGTAATAATACAGAGGGCCATTCATGGTTTAAATGCTCAGTGAAACTCTACACGGGGCCATTGATAGATCAGGTCCGCAGTGTAACAGTGCAGATGGCCATTGATCGATCAGGTCCTCAGTGTAACAGTACACAGGGTCATCGATCAGATACTCAATGTAACAGTACAGATGGCCATTGATCGATCGGGTCATCAGTGTGAAATTACAGAGTGTAATCGATTGATCATCTCCTCAGTGTAGCGTTACAGAGGGTCATTGATCCATCAGGTCTTCTATGTGACACTACAGAGGGTCATCGATCAGATCCTCAGTGCAACAGTACAGAGGGTCATTGATCGGTCAACTCCACAGCATAACAATACAGAGGGTCTTTGAGTGATCAGGTCCTCAGAGTAACATTACGGAGTGCCGTTGATTGATCAGGTCTTCAGTATAAAAGTTCAAAGGGCCATTGATCGATCAGCTCCTCAGTGTGACACTACAGAGGGTGATCGAACAGAACCTCAGTGTAACTGTACAGAGGGCCATTGATCGATCAGGTCCTCATTGTAACGGGACAGAAGGTCATCGATCCATCAGGTCCTCAGCTAAACAGTACAGACGGCCATTCATGGTTCAGATGCTCAGTGTAACAGTACAGAGGGCCATTGATTGATCAGTTCCTCATTGTAACAGTACAGAGGGCCATTGATCGTTCATATCCTCAGTGTAATGGCACAGAGGGTCATCGATCCATCAGGTCCTCAGTTTAACAGTACAGAGGGTCTTTGATCATTCAGGTCCTCAGTTTAATAGCATAGAGGGCCATTGATCGATTATGTCTTCTGTGTGACACTACAGAGGGTCATCGAACAGATCCTCAGTGTAACAGTACAGAGGGTTTTTGATCGATCAGATCCTCAGTGTAACAGTAGAGAGCCATTGATCAATAATATCTTCAGTGTAACAGTACAGTAGGCCATTAATCGATCAGGTCCTCAGTATAAAATTGTAGAGGGTCATTGATCAGATCATCAGAGTAACAGTACAGAGGGTCATCGATCAGATCCTCAGAGTAACAGTACAGAGGGTCGTCGATCTGATCCTCATTGTAACAGTACAGAGGGTCATTGGTCGATCAGATACTCAGTGCAACAGTACAGAGGGTCATCGATCCATCAGGTCCTCAGTGTAACAGTACAGAGGGCCGTTGATTGATCAGGTCTTCAGTATAAATGTTCAAAGGGTCATTGATCGATCAGCTCCTCACTGTAACGGTACAGAGGGTCTTCGATCCATCAGGTCCTCAGCTTAACAGTACAGAGGGTCATTGATCGATCAGGTCCTCAGTGTAATAGTACAGAGGGCCGTTCATTGTTCAAATGCTCAGTGTAACTCTACACAGGGCCATTGACAGATCAGGTCCTCACTGTAATAGTACAGAGGGCCATTGATCATTCAGATCCTGGGTGTAACAGTACAGAGGGCCATAAATCGAACAGTTCCACAGTATAAAAGTACAGAGGGTAATCGATTGATCAGCTCCTCAGTGTAGCGGTACAGAGTGTCATCAATCCATCAGGACCTCTGTGTAACAGTACAGAGGGCTATTCATGGTTTAGATGCTCAGTGTAACAGTACAGAGGGCCATTGATTGATCAGGTCTTTAGTATAAAAGTTCAAAGGGTCATTGATCGATCAGCTCCTCAGTGTAACGGTACAGAGGGTCTTCGATCTATCAGGTCCTCAGCTTAACAGTAAAGAGGGTCATTAATCGATCAGGTCCTCGGTGTAATCGTACAGAGGGCCATTCATGGTTCAAATGCTCAGTGAAACTCTGCACAGGGCCATTGATAGATCAGGTCCATAGTGTAACAGTACAGATGGCCATTGATCAATCAGGTCCTCAGTGTAACAATACACAGGGTCATCGATCAGATGCTCAGTGTAACAGTACAGATGGCCATTGATCGATCGGGTCCTCAATGTGAAATTACAGAGTGTAATCGATTGATCATCTCCTCAGTGTAGCGTTACAGAGGGTCATTGATCCATCAGGTCTTCAATGTGACACTACAGAGGGTCATCGAACAGATCCTCAGTGTAACAGTACAGAGGGACTTTGATCGATCAGATCCTCAGTGTAACGGTACAGTAGGCCATTAATCGATCAGGTCCTCAGTATAAAATTGCAGAGGGTCATTGATCAGATCATCAGAGTAACGGTACAGGGGGTCATCGATCAGATCCTCAGAGTAACAGTACAGAGGGTCGTCGATCTGATCCTCATTGTAACAGTACAGATGGTCATTGATCGATCAGATCCTCAGTGCAACAGTACAGAGGGTCATTGATCGGTCAGCTCCACAGCATAACAATACAGAGGGTCTTTGAATGATCAGGTCCTCAGAGTAACATTACGGAGTGCCGTTGATTGATCAGGTCTTCAGTATAAAAGTTCAAAGGGCCATTGATCGATCAGCTCCTCAGTGTGACACTACAGAGGGTGATCGAACAGAACCTCAGTGTAACTGTACAGAGGGCCATTGATCGATCAGGTCCTCATTGTAACGGGACAGAAGGTCATCGATCCATCAGGTCCTCAGCTAAACAGTACAGACGGCCATTCATGGTTCAGATGCTCAGTGTAACAGTACAGAGGGCCATTGATCGATCAGTTCCTCATTGTAACAGTACAGATGGCCATTGATCGTTCATATCTTCAGTGTAATGGCACAGAGGGCCATCGATCCATCAGGTCCTCAGTTTCACAGTTCAGAGGGTCTTTGATCATTTAGGTCCTCAGTTTAATAGCATAGAGGGCCATTGATCGATTATGTCTTCTGTGTGACCTACAGAGGGTCAGCGAACAGATCCTTGGTGTAACAGTACAGAGGGTCTTTGATCGATCAGATCCTCAGTGTAACAGTACAGAGGGTTATCGAACAGATCCTCAGTGTAACAGTACAGAGGGCCATTGATCAATAATGTGTTCAGTGTAACAGTACAGTAGGCCATTAATCGATCAGGTCTTCATTATAAAAGTGCAGAGGGTCATCGATCAGATCCTCAGAGTAACGGTACAGAGGGTCATCGATCAGATTCTCAGAGTAACAGTACAGAGGGTCGACGATCCGATCCTCATTGTAACAGTACAGAGGGTCATTGATCGATCAGATCCTCAGAGCAACAGTACAGAGGGTCATCGATCCATCAGGTCCTCAGTGTAACAGTACAGAGGGTCATTGATCGATCAGCTCCTTAGTGTAACGGTACAGAGGGCCATTGATCGATCAGGTCCTCAGTGTAACAGTACAGAGGACCATTGATCGATCAGTTCCTCATTGTAACAGTACAGAGGGCTATTGATAGTTCAGATCCTCAGTGTAATGGCACAGAGGGTCATCGATCCATCAGGTCCTCAGTTTAACAGTACAGAGGGTCTTTGATCTTTCAGGTCCTCAGTTTAATAGCATAGAGGGCCATTGATCGATCAGGTCTTCTGTATGACACTACAGAGTGTCAGCGAACAGATCCTCAGTGTAACAGTACAGAGGGTCTTTGATCGATCAGATCCTCAGTGTAACAGTACAGAGAGTTATCAAACAGATCCTAGGTGTAACAGTACAGAGGGCCATTGATCAATAATGTCTTCAGTGTAACGGTACAGTAGGCAATTAATCGATCAGATCTTCAGTATAAAAGTGCAGAGGGTCATCGATCAGATCCTCAGAGTAACGGTACAGAGGGTCATCGATCAGATCCTCATTGTAACAGTACAGAGGGTCATCGATCCATCAGGTCCTCAGTGTAACAGTACAGAGGGCCGTTGATTGATCAGGTCCTCAGTATAAAAGTTCAAAGCGTCATTGATCGATCAGCTCCTCAGCGTAACGTTACAGAGGGTCTTCGATCCATCAGGTCCTCAGCTTAACAGTACAGACGGTCAGTAATCGATCAGGTCCTCAGTATAATAGTACAGAGGGCTGTTCATAGTTCAAATGCTCAGTGTAACTCTACACAGGGCCATTGATAGATCAGGTCCTCACTGTAATAGTACAGAGGGCCATTGATCATTCAGATCCTGGGTGTAACAGTTCAGAGGGCCATTAATCGAACAGTTCCACAGTATAAAAGTACAGAGGGTCATTGATCGATCAGCTCCTCAGTGTAACGGTACAGAGGGTCTTCGATCTATCAGGTCCTCAGCTTAACAGTAAAGAGGGTCATTAATCGATCAGGTCCTCGGTGTAATCGTACAGAGGGCCATTAATGGTTCAAATGCTCAGTGAAACTCTGCACAGGGCCATTGATAGATCAGGTCCATAGTGTAACAGTACAGATGGCCATTGATCAATCAGGTCCTCAGTGTAACAGTACACAGGGACATCGATCAGATGCTCAGTGTAACAGTACAGATGGCCATCGATCCATCAGGTTCTCAGCTAAACAGTACAGACGGCCATTCATGGTTCAGATGCTCAGTGTAACAGTACAGAGGGCCATTGATCGTTCATATCCTCAGTGTAATGGCACAGAGGGTCATCGATCCATCAGGTCCTCAGTTTAACAGTTCAGAGGGTCTTTGATCATTCAGGTCCTCAGTTTAATAGCATAGAGGGCCATTGATCGATTATGTCTTCTGTGTGACACTACAGAGGGTCAGCGAACAGATCCTTGGTGTAACAGTACAGAGGGTCTTTGATCGATCAGATCCTCAGAGTAACAGTACAGAGGGTCATCGATCAGATTCTCAGAGTAACAGCACAGAGGGTCGACGATCCGATCCTCATTGTAACAGTACAGAGGGCCATCGATCCATCAGGTCCTCAGTGTAACAGTACAGAGGGTCATTGATTGATCAGCTCCTTAGTGTAACGGTGCAGAGGGCCATTGATCGATCAGGTCCTCAGTGTAACAGTACAGAGGGCCATTGATCGATCAGTTCCTCATTGTAACAGTACAGAGGGCTATTGATCGTTCAGATCCTCAGTGTAATGGCACAGAGGGTCATCGATCCATCAGGTCCTCAGTTTAACAGTACAGAGGGTCTTTGATCTTTCAGGTCCTCAGTTTAATAGCATAGATGGCCATTGATCGATCAGGTCTTCTGTATGACACTACAGAGTGTCAACGAACAGATCCTCAGTGTAACAGTACAGAGGGCCATTGATCAATAATGTCTTCAGTGTAACAGTACAGTAGGCAATTAATCGATCAGATCTTCAGTATAAAAGTGCAGAGGGTCATCGATCAGATCCTCAGAGTAATGGTCAGAGGGTCATCGATCAGATCCTCAGAGTAACAGTACAGAGGGTCGTCGATCTGATCCTCATTGTAACAGTACAGAGGGTTATTGATCGATCAGATCCTCAGTGGAACAGCACAGAGGGTCATCGATCCATCAGGTCCTTAGTGTAACAGTACAGAGGACCGTTGATTGATCAGGTCTTCAGCATAAAAGTTCAAAGCGTCATTGATCGATCAGCTCCTCAGCGTAACGTTACAGAGGGTCTTCGATCCATCAGGTCCTCAGCTTAACAGTACAGAGGGTCAGTAATCGATCAGGCCCTCAGTGTAATAGTACAGAGGGCCGTTCATGGATCAAATGCTCAGTGTAACTCTACACAGGGCCATTGATAGATCAGGTCCTCACTGTAATAGTACAGAGGGCCATTGTTCATTCAGATCCTCAGTGTAACAGTACAAAGGGCCATTGATCAATAATGTCTTCAGTGTAACGGTACAGTAGGCAATTAATCGATCAGGTCTTCAGTATAAAAGTGCAGAGGGTCATCGATCAGATCCTCAGAGTAAAAGAACAGAGGGTCATCGATCAGATCCTCAGAGGAACAGTACAGAGGGTCATTAATCAATCAGCCCCTCAGTGTAATAGTACAGAGGGCCGATCATGGTTCAAATGCTAAGTGTAACTCTACACAGGGCCATTGATAGATCAGTTCCTCAGTGTAACAGTACACAGGGTCATCGATCAGATCCTCAGTGTTACAGTACAGATGGCCATTAATCGATCGGGTCCTCAGTGTGAAATTACAGAGTGTAATCGATTGATCATCTCCTCAGTGTAGCGTTACAGAGTGTCATCGATTCATCAGATCCTCAGTGTAACAGTACAGAGGGTCATTGATCAATCAGGTTCTCAGTGTAACAGTCAGAGGGCCATCGATCAATCAGATTCTCAGTGTAACAGTACAGAGGAGCATTGATCGATCAGCTGCTCAGTGTAACAGTAGAGAGGGTCATTGATCGGTCAGCTCCACAGCATAACAGTGCAGTTGGTCTTTGAATAATCAGGTCCTCAGAGTAACACTACGGAGTGCCGTTGATTGATCAGCTCTTCAGTATAAAATTTCAAAGGGCCATTGATCGATCAGCTCCTCAGTGTAACGGTACAGAGTGTCTTCGATCCATCACGTCTGCAGCACAACAGTACAGAGGGTCATTAATCAATCAGGTCCTCAGCGTAACAGTACAGAGTGTCATTAATCGAACAGGTCCTCAGTTTAACAGTATAGAGGGTCTTTGATCATTCAGGGCCTGAGTTTAACAGCACAGAGGGCTATTGATCGATCAGGTCTTCAGTGTGACACTACAAAGGGTCATCGAGCAAAACCTCAGTGTAACTCTAAAGCGGGCCATTGATCGATCAGGTCCACATTGTAACGTGACAGAAGGTCATCGATCCATCAGGTCCTCAGCTTAACCGTACAGAGGTTCATTAATCGATCAGGTCCTCAGTGTAACAGTACAAAGGGCCATTGATCGATCAGTTCCTCATTGTAACAGTACAGAGGGCTATTGATCGTTCAGATCCTCAGTGTAATGGCACAGAGGGTCATCGATCCATCAGGTCCTCAGTTTAACAGTACAGAGGGTCTTTGATCTTTCAGGTCCTCAGTTTAATAGCATAGAGGGCCATTGATCAATCAGGTCTTCTGTATGACACTACAGAGGGTCAGCGAACAGATCCTCGGTGTAAAAGTACAGAGGGTCTTTGATCGATCAGATCCTCAGTGTAACAGTACAGAGGGTCATCAAACAGATCCTAGGTGTAACAGTACAGAGGGTCATTGATCAATAATGTCTTCAGTGTAACGGTACAGTAGGCAATTAATCGATCAGATCTTCAGTATAAAAGTGCAGAGGGTCATCGATCAGATCCTCAGAGTAACGGTACAGAGGGTCAGCGATCAGATCCTCAGAGTAACAGTACAGAGGGTCATCGATCCGATCCTCATTGTAACAGCACAGAGGGTTATTGATCGATCAGATTCTCAGTGCAACAGACAGAGGGTCATTGATCAATCAGCTCCTCAGTGTAACGGGACAGAAGATCATCGATCCATCAGGTCCTCAGTATAACAGTACAGAGGGCCGTTGATTGATCAGGTCTTCAGTATAAATGTTCAAAGGGTCATTGATCGATCAGCTCCTCAGTGTAACGGTACAGAGGGTCTTCGATCCATCAGGTCCTCAGCTTAACAGTACAGAGGGTCATTAATCGATCAGATCCTCAGTGTAATAGTACAGAGGGCCGTTCATGGTTCAAATGCTCAGTGTAACTCTACACAGGGCCATTGATAGATCAGGTCCTCACTGTAATAGTACAGAGGGCCATTGATCATTCAGATCCTGGGTGTAACAGTACAGAGGGCCATTAATCGAACAGTTCCTCTGTATAAAAGTATAGAGGGTAATCGATTGATCAGCTCCTCAGTGTAGCGGTACAGAGTGTCATCGATCCATCAGGTCCTCTGTGTAACAGTACAGAAGGCCATTCATGGTTTAGATGCTCAGTGTAACATTACAGAGGGCCATTGATTGATCAGATCTTCAGTATAAAAGTTCAAAGGGTCATTGATCGATCAGCTCCTCAGTGTAACGGTACAGAGGGTCTTCGATCTATCAGGTCTTCAGCTTAACAGTAAAGAGGGTCATTAATCGATCAGGTCCTCGGTGTAATAGTACAGAGGGCCATGAATGGTTCAAATGCTCAGTGAAACTCTGCACAGGGCCATTGATAGATCAGGTCCTCAGTGTAACAGTACAGATGGCCATTGATCAATCAGGTCCTCAGTGTAACAGTACACAGGGTCATCGATCAGATGCTCAGTGTAACAGTACAGATGGCCATTGATCGATCGGGTCCTCAATGTGAAATTGCAGAGTGTAATCGATTGATCATCTCCTCAGTGTAGCGTTACAGAGGGTCATCGATCCATCAGGTCTTCAATGTGACACTACAGAGGGTCATCGAACAGATCCTCAATGTAAAGTACAGAGGGTCTTTGATCGATCAGATCCTCAGTGTAACTTTACAAAGGGACATTGATCAATAATGTCTTCAGTGTAACGGTACAGTAGGCCATTAATCGATCAGGTCCTCAGTATAAAATTGCAGAGGGTCATTGATCAGATCATCAGAGTAACAGTACAGAGGGTCATCGATCAGATCCTCAGAGTAACAGTACAGAGGGTCGTCGATCTGATCCTCATTGTAACAGTACAGAGGCTCATTGATCGATCAGGTCCTCAGTGTAACAGTACACAGGGTCATCGATCAGATGCTCAGTGTAACAGTACAGATGGCCATTGATCGATCGGGTCCTCAATGTGAAATTGCAGAGTGTAATCGATTGATCATCTCCTCAGTGCAGCGTTACAGAGTGTCATCGATCCATCAGATCCTCAGTGTAACAGTACAGAGGGTCTTTGATCGATCAGATCCTCAGAGCAACAGTACAGAGGGTCATCGATCCATCAGGTCCTCAGTGTAATGGCACAGAGGGTCATCGATCCATCAGGTCCTCAGTTTAACAGTACAGAGGGTCTTTGATCTTTCAGGTCCTCAGTTTAATAGCATAGAGGGCCATTGATCAATCAGGTCTTCTGTATGACACTACAGAGGGTCAGCGAACAGATCCTAGGTGTAACAGTACAGAGGGCCATTGATCAATAATGTCTTCAGTGTAACGGTACAGTAGGCAATTAATCGATCAGATCTTCAGTACAAAAGTGCAGAGGGTCATCGATCAGATCCTCAGAGTAACGGTACAGAGGGTCATCGATCAGATTCTCAGAGTAACAGTACAGAGGGTCGTTGATCCAATCCTCATTGTAACAGTACAGATGGTCATTGATCGATCAGCTCCTTAGTGTAACGGTACAGAGGGCCATTGATCGATCAGGTCCTCAGTGTAACAGTACAGAGGACCATTGATCGATCAGTTCCTCATTGTAACAGTACAGAGGGCCATTGATCGATCAGATCCTCAGTGTAATGGCACAGAGGGTCATCGATCCATCAGGTCCTCAGTTTAACAGTACAGAGGGTCTTTGATCTTTCAGGTCCTCAGTTTAATAGCATAGAGGGCCATTGATCAATCAGGTCTTCTGTATGACACTACAGAGGGTCAGCGAACAGATCCTAGGTGTAACAGTACAGAGGGCCATTGATCAATAATGTCTTCAGTGTAACGGTACAGTAGGCAATTAATCGATCAGATCTTCAGTACAAAAGTGCAGAGGGTCATCGATCAGATTCTCAGAGTAACAGTACAGAGGGTCGTTGATCCAATCCTCATTGTAACAGTACAGATGGTCATTGATCGATCAGCTCCTTAGTGTAACGGTACAGAGGGCCATTGATCGATCAGGTCCTCAGTGTAACAGTACAGAGGACCATTGATCGATCAGTTCCTCATTGTAACAGTACAGAGGGCCATTGATCGATCAGATCCTCAGTGTAATGGCACAGAGGGTCATCGATCCATCAGGTCCTCAGTTTAACAGTACAGAGGGTCTTTGATCTTTCAGGTCCTCAGTTTAATAGCATAGAGGGCCATTGATCAATCAGGTCTTCTGTATGACACTACAGAGGGTCAGCGAACAGATCCTAGGTGTAACAGTACAGAGGGCCATTGATCAATAATGTCTTCAGTGTAACGGTACAGTAGGCAATTAATCGATCAGATCTTCAGTACAAAAGTGCAGAGGGTCATCGATCAGATTCTCAGAGTAACAGTACAGAGGGTCGTTGATCCGATCCTCATTGTAACAGTACAGAGGGTCATTGATCGATCAGCTCCTTAGTGTAACGGTACAGAGGGCCATTGATCGATCAGGTCCTCAGTGTAACAGTACAGAGGACCATTGATCGATCAGTTCCTCATTGTAACAGTACAGAGGGCTATTGATCGTTCAGATCCTCAGTGTAATGGCACAGAGGGTCATCGATCCATCAGGTCCTCAGTTTAACAGTACAGAGGGTCTTTGATCTTTCAGGTCCTCAGTTTAATAGCATAGAGGGCCAATGATCGATCAGGTCTTCTGTATGACACTACAGAGTGTCAGCGAACAGATCCTCAGTGTAACAGTACAGAGGGTCTTTGATCGATCAGATCCTCAGTGTAACAGTACAGAGGGTCATCGATCTGATCCTCAGTGTAACAGTACAGAGGGTCATCGATCCATCAGGTCCTCAGTGTAACAGTACAGAGGGCCGTTGATTGATCAGGTCTTCAGTATAAATGTTCAAAGGGTCATTGATCGATCAGCTCCTCAGTGTAACGGTACAGAGGGTCTTCGATCCATCAGGTCCTCAGCTTAACAGTATAGAGGGTCAGTAATCGATCAGGTCCTCAGTGTAATAGTACAGAGGGCCGTTCATGGTTCAAATGCTCAGTGTAACTCTACACAGGGCCATTGATAGATCAGGTCCTCACTGTAATAGTACAGAGGGCCATTGATCATTCAGATCCTGGGTGTAACAGTTCAGAGGGCCATTAATCGAACAGTTCCACAGTATAAAAGTACAGAGGGTCATTGATCGATCAGCTCCTCAGTGTAACGGTACAGAGGGTCTTCGATCTATCAGGTCCTCAACTTAACAGTAAAGAGGGTCATTAATCGATCAGGTCCTCGGTGTAATCGTACAGAGGGCCATTAATGGTTCAAATGCTCAGTGAAACTCTGCACAGGGCCATTGATAGATCAGGTCCATAGTGTAACAGTATAGATGGCCATTGATCAATCAGATCCTCAGTGTAACAGTACACAGGGACATCGATCAGATGCTCAGTGTAACAGTACAGAGGGCCATTGATTGATCAGTTCCTCATTGTAAAAGTACAGAGGGCCATTGATCGTTCATATCCTCAGTGTAATGGCACAGAGGGTCATCGATCCATCAGGTCCTCAGTTTAACAGTTCAGAGGGTCTTTGATCATTCAGGTCCTCAGTTTAATAGCATAGAGGGCCAATGATCGATCAGGTCTTCTGTATGACACTACAGAGTGTCAGCGAACAGATCCTCAGTGTAACAGTACAGAGGGTCTTTGATCGATCAGATCCTCAGTGTGACAGTACAGAGGGTCGTCGATCTGATCCTCATTGTAACAGTACAGAGGGTCATCGATCCATCAGGTCCTCAGTGTAACAGTACAGAGGGCCGTTGATTGATCAGGTCTTCAGTATAAATGTTCAAAGGGTCATTGATCGATCAGCTCCTCAGTGTAACGGTACAGAGGGTCTTCGATCCATCAGGTCCTCAGCTTAACAGTATAGAGGGTCAGTAATCGATCAGGTCCTCAGTGTAATAGTACAGAGGGCCGTTCATGGTTCAAATGCTCAGTGTAACTCTACACAGGGCCATTGATAGATCAGGTCCTCACTGTAATAGTACAGAGGGCCATTGATCATTCAGATCCTGGGTGTAACAGTTCAGAGGGCCATTAATCGAACAGTTCCACAGTATAAAAGTACAGAGGGTCATTGATCGATCAGCTCCTCAGTGTAACGGTACAGAGGGTCTTCGATCTATCAGGTCCTCAACTTAACAGTAAAGAGGGTCATTAATCGATCAGGTCCTCGGTGTAATCGTACAGAGGGCCATTAATGGTTCAAATGCTCAGTGAAACTCTGCACAGGGCCATTGATAGATCAGGTCCATAGTGTAACGGTATAGATGGCCATTGATCAATCAGATCCTCAGTGTAACAGTACACAGGGACATCGATCAGATGCTCAGTGTAACAGTACAGAGGGCCATTGATTGATCAGTTCCTCATTGTAAAAGTACAGAGGGCCATTGATCGTTCATATCCTCAGTGTAATGGCACAGAGGGTCATCGATCCATCAGGTCCTCAGTTTAACAGTTCAGAGGGTCTTTGATCATTCAGGTCCTCAGTTTAATAGCATAGAGGGCCATTGATCGATTATGTCTTCTGTGTGACACTACAGAGGGTCAGCGAACAGATCCTTGGTGTAACAGTACAGAGGGTCTTTGATCGATCAGATCCTCAGAGTAACAGTACAGAGGGTCATCAATCAGATTCTCAGAGTAACAGTACAGAGGGTCGACGATCCGATCCTCATTGTAACAGTACAGAGGGCCATCGATCCATCAGGTCCTCAGTGTAACAGTACAGAGGGTCATTGATCGATCAGCTCCTTAGTGTAACGGTGCAGAGGGCCATTGATCGATCAGGTCCTCAGTGTCACAGTACAGAGGGCCATATTGATCTTTCAGGTCCTCAGTTTAATAGCATAGAGGGCTATTGATCGATCAGGTCTTCTGTATGACACTACAGAGTGTCAACGAACAGATCCTCAGTGTAACAGTACAGAGGGTCTTTGATCGATCAGATCCTCAGTGTAACAGTACAGAGAGTTATCAAACAGATCCTAGGTGTAACAGTACAGAGGGCCATTGATCAATAATGTCTTCAGTGTAACGGTACAGTAGGCAATTAATCGATCAGATCTTCAGTATAAAAGTGCAGAGGGTCATCGATCAGATCCTCAGAGTAATGGTACGGAGGGTCATCGATCAGATCCTCAGAGTAACAGTACAGAGGGTCGTCGATCTGATCCTCATTGTAACAGTACATAGGGTTATTGATCGATCAGATCCTCAGTGGAACAGCACAGAGGGTCATCGATCCATCAGGTCCTCAGTGTAACAGTACAGAGGGCCGTTGATTGATCAGGTCTTCAGCATAAAAGTTCAAAGCGTCATTGATCGATCAGCTCCTCAGCGTAACGTTACAGAGGGTCTTCGATCCATCAGGTCCTCAGCTTAACAGTACAGAGGGTCAGTAATCGATCAGGCCCTCAGTGTAATAGTACAGAGGGCCGTTCATGGATCAAATGCTCAGTGTAACTCTACACAGGGCCATTGATAGATCAGGTCCTCACTGTAATAGTACAGAGGGCCATTGTTCATTCAGATCCTCAGTGTAACAGTACAAAGGGCCATTGATCAATAATGTCTTCAGTGTAACGGTACAGTAGGCCATTAATCGATCAGGTCTTCAGTATAAAAGTGCAGAGGGTCATCGATCAGATCCTCAGAGTAAAAGAACAGAGGGTCATCGATCAGATCCTCAGAGGAACAGTACAGAGGGTCATTAATCAATCAGCCCCTCAGTGTAATAGTACAGAGGGCCGATCGTGGTTCAAATGCTCTGTGTGACTCTACACAGGGCCATTGATAGATCAGTTCCTCAGTGTAACAGTACACAGGGTCATCGATCAGATCCTCAGTGTTACAGTACAGATGGCCATTGATCGATCGGGTCCTCAGTGTGAAATTACAGAGTGTAATCGATTGATCATCTCCTCAGTGTAGCGTTACAGAGTGTCATCGATTCATCAGGTCCTCAGTGTAAGAGTACAAAGGGTCATCGATCAGATCCTCAGTGTAACAGTACAGAGGGTCATTGATCAATCAGGTTCTCAGTGTAACGGTCAGAGGGCCATCGATCAATCAGATTCTCAGTGTAACAGTACAGAGGAGCATTGATCGATCAGCTGCTTAGTGTAACAGTAGAGAGGGTCATTGATCGGTCAGCTCCACAGCATAACAGTGCAGTTGGTCTTTGAATAATCAGGTCCTCAGAGTAACACTACAGAGTGCCGTTGATTGATCAGCTCTTCAGTATAAAATTTCAAAGGGCCATTGATCGATCAGCTCCTCAGTGTAACGGTACAGAGTGTCTTCGATCCATCACGTCTGCAGCACAACAGTACAGAGGGTCATTAATCAATCAGGTCCTCAGCGTAACAGTACAGAGTGTCATTAATCGAACAGGTCCTCAGTTTAACAGTATAGAGGGTCTTTGATCATTCAGGGCCTGAGTTTAACAGCAAAGAGGGCTATTGATCGATCAGGTCTTCAGTGTGACACTACAGAGGGTCATCGAGCAAAACCTCAGTGTAACTCTAAAGCGGGCCATTGATCGATCAGGTCCACATTGTAACGTGACAGAAGGTCATCGATCCATCAGGTCCTCAGCTTAAGCGTACAGAGGTTCATTAATCGATCAGGTCCTCAGTTTAATAGTACAGAGGGCCATTCATGGTTCAAATGCTCAGTGTAACTCTACACAGGGCCATTGATAGATCAGGTCCTCACTGTAACAGTACAGGTGGCCATTGATCGATCAGGTCCTCAGTGTGAAATTACAGAGTGTAATCAATTGATCAGCTCCTCAGTGTAGCGGTACAGAGTGTCATCGATCCATCAGGTCCTCTGTGTAAAAGTACACAGGGGTCATCGATCAGATCCTCATTGTAACAGTACAGAGGGTCATCGATCAGGTTCTCAGTGTAACAGTACAGAGGGTCATTGATCGATCAGGTCCTCAGTGTAACAGTACAGAGGTTCATTGATCGATCAGCTCCTCAGTGTAACAGTACAGAGGGTGATTGATTGATCAGGTATTCATTGTAACAGTACAGAGGACCATTGATCATTCAGATCCTCAGTGTAACAGTACAGAGGGCCACTGATCGATCATGTCTTCAGTTTAACGGTACAGAAGGCCATTATTCGATCAGGTCTTCAGTATAAAAGTGCAGAGGGTCATTGATCAGATACTCAGAGTATCAGTACAGAGGGTCATCGATCAGATCCTCAGTGTAACAGTACAGAGGGTCATCGATCCATCAGATCCACTGTGTAACAGTACAGAGGGTCATCGATCCATCAGGTCCTCAGTGAAACGGTACAGAGGGCCATTAATCGGTCAGATCCCCAGTGTAACAGTACACAGGATCATCGATCAGATCCTCAGTGTGAAATTACAGAGGGTAATCGATTTATCAGCTCCTCAGTGTAGCGGTACAGTGTGTCATCGATCCATCAGGTCTTCTGTGTAACAGTACAGAGGGCCATTGATTGATCAGGTCCTCATTGTAACAGTACAGAGGGCATTTGATTTTTCAGATCCTCAGTGTAACAGTACAGAGGGTCATCGATCCATCAGGTCCTCAGTTTAACAGCACAGAAGGTCATTGATCGATCAGGTCTTCAGTATGACACTACAGAGGGTCATCGAACAGATCCTCAGTGTAACAGTATAGAGGGCCATTGATCAATAATGTCTTCAGTGGAACAGTACAGTAGGGCATTAATCGATCAGGTCTTCAGTATAAAAGTACAGAGGGTCATCGATCAGATCCTCAGTGTAACAGTACACAGGGTCATCAATCCATCAAGTCCTCAGAGTAACAGTACAGAGGGTCTTTGATCATTCAGATCCTCAGTCTAACAGTACAGAGGGTCTTTGATCGATCAGATCTTCAGTGTAACAGTACAGAGGGTCATCGATCAGATCCTCAGTGTAACAGTACAGAGGGTCATTGATCCATCAGGTCCTCAGTGTAACAGTACAGAGGGCCACTGATCGATCAGGTTTTCAGTTTAATGGTACAGAAGGCCATTAATCGATCAGGTCCTCAGTATAAATGTGCAGAGGGTCATCGATCATATCCTCAGAGTATCAGTACAGAGGGTCATCGATCAGATCCTCAGTGTAACAGTACAGAGGGTCATCGATCCATCAGGTCCTCAGTTTAACAGCACCCAGGGCCATTGATCGATCAGGTCTTCAGTGTGACACTACAGAGGGTCATCGAACAGATCCTCAGTGTAACAGTACAGAGGGTTATCGAACAGATCCTCAGTGTAACAGTACAGAGGGCCATTGACCAATAATGTGTTCAGTGTAACGGTACAGTAGGCCATTAATCGATCAGGTCTTCATTATAAAAGTGCAGAGGGTCATCGATCAGATCCTCAGAGTAACGGTACAGAGGGTCATCGATCAGATTCTCAGAGTAACAGTCCAGAGGGTCGACGATCCGATCCTCATTGTAACAGTACAGAGGGTCATTGATCGATCAGATCCTCAGAGCAACAGTACAGAGGGTCATCGATCCATCAGGTCCTCAGTGTAACAGTACAGAGGGTCATTGATCGATCAGCTTCTCAGTGTAACGGTATAGAGGGCCATTGATCGATCAGGTCCTCAGTGTAACAGTACAAAGGGCCATTGATCGATCAGTTCCTCATTGTAACAGTACAGAGGGCTATTGATCATTCAGATCCTCAGTGTAATGGCACAGAGGGTCATCGATCCATCAGGTCCTCAGTTTAACAGTACAGAGGGTCTTTGATCTTTCAGGTCCTCAGTTTAATAGCATAGAGGGCCATTGATCAATCAGGTCTTCTGTATGACACTACAGAGGGTCATCGAACAGATCCTCAGTGTAAAAGTACAGAGGGTCTTTGATCGATCAGATCCTCAGTGTAACAGTACAGAGGGTCATCAAACAGATCCTAGGTGTAACAGTACAGAGGGCCATTGATCAATAATGTCTTCAGTGTAACGGTACAGTAGGCAATTAATCAATCAGATCTTCAGTATAAAAGTGCAGAGGGTCATCGATCAGATCCTCAGAGCAACAGTACAGAGGGTCATCGATCCATCAGGTCCTCAGTGTAACAGTACAGAGGGTCATTGATCGATCAGCTCCTCAGTGTAACGGTATAGAGGGCCATTGATCGATCAGTTCCTCATTGTAACAGTACAGAGGGCTATTGATCGTTCAGATCCTCAGTGTAACAGACAGAGGGTCATTGATCTATCAGCTCCTCAGTGTAACGGGACAGAAGATCATCGATCCATCAGGTCCTCAGTATAACAGTACAGAGGGCCGTTGATTGATCAGGTCCTCAGTATAAATGTTCAAAGGGTCATTGATCGATCAGCTCCTCAGTGTAACGGTACAGAGGGTCTTCGATCCATCAGGTCCTCAGCTTAACAGTACAGAGGGTCATTAATCGATCAGATCCTCAGTGTAATAGTACAGAGGGCTGTTCATGGTTCAAATGCTCAGTGTAACTCTACACAGGGCCATTGATAGATCAGGTCCTCACTGTAATAGTACAGAGGGCCATTGATCATTCAGATCCTGGGTGTAACAGTACAGAGGGCCATTAATCGAACAGTTCCTCAGTATAAAAGTACAGAGGCTAATCGATTGATCAGCTCCTCAGTGTAGCGGTACAGAGTGTCATCGATCCATCAGGTCCTCTGTGTAACAGTACAGAGGGCCATTCATGGTTTAGATGCTCAGTGTAACATTACAGAGGGCCATTGATTGATCAGATCTTTAGTATAAAAGTTCAAAGGGTCATTGATCGATCAGCTCCTCAGTGTAACGGTACAGAGGGTCTTCGATCTATCAGGTCTTCAGCTTAACAGTAAAGAGGGTCATTAATCGATCAGGTCCTCGGTGTAATAGTACAGAGGGCCATGAATGGTTCAAATGATCAGTGAAACTCTGCACAGGGCCATTGATAGATCAGGTCCTCAGTGTAACAGTACAGATGGCCATTGATCAATCAGGTCCTCAGTGTGAAATTACAGAGTGTAATCGATTGATCATCTCCTCAGTGTAGCGTTACAGAGGGTCATCGATCCATCAGG
This sequence comes from Mobula hypostoma, assembly GCF_963921235.1. Classification (NCBI taxonomy): domain Eukaryota; kingdom Metazoa; phylum Chordata; class Chondrichthyes; order Myliobatiformes; family Myliobatidae; genus Mobula; species Mobula hypostoma. The sequence continues at coordinate 99,509,496 of NC_086102.1, forward strand.
TCTTCAGTGTGACACTACAGAGGGTCATCGAACAGATCCTCAGTGTAACAGTACAGAGGGTCTTTGATCGATCAGATCCTCAGTGTAACTTTACAAAGGGACATTGATCAATAATGTCTTCAGTGTAATGGTACAGTAGGCCATTAATCGATCAGGTCCTCAGTATAAAATTGCAGAGGGTCATTGATCAGATCATCAGAGTAACAGTACAGAGGGTCATCGATCAGATCCTCAGAGTAACAGTACAGAGGGTCGTCGATCTGATCCTCATTGTAACAGTACAGAGGCTCATTGATCGATCAGGTCCTCAGTGTAACAGTACACAGGGTCATCGATCGGATGCTCAGTGTAAGAGTACAGATGGCCATTGATCGATCGGGTCCTCAATGTGAAATTGCAGAGTGTAATCGATTGATCATCTCCTCAGTGCAGCGTTACAGAGTGTCATCGATCCATCAGATCCTCAGTGTAACAGTACAGAGGGTCTTTGATCGATCAGATCCTCAGTGTAACAGTACAACGGGACATTGATCAATCATGTCTTCAGTGTAACGGTACAGTAGGCCATTAATCGATCAGGTCCTCAGTATAAAATTGCAGAGGGTCATTGATCAGATCATCAGAGTAACGGTACAGAGGGTCATCGATCAGATGCTCAGAGTAACAGTACAGAGGATCGTCGATCTGATCCGCATTGTAACAGTACAGAGGGTCATTGATCGGTCAGCTCCACAGCATAACAGTACAGAGGGTCTTTGAATGATCAGGTCCTCAGAGTAACATTACCGAGTGCCGTTGATTGATCAGGTCTTCAGTATAAAAGTTCAAAGGGCCATTGATCGATCAGCTCCTCAATGTGACACTACAGAGGGTGATCGAACAGAACCTCAGTGTAACTGTACAGAGGGCCATTGATCGATCAGGTCCTCATTGTAACGGGACAGAAGGTCATCGATCCATCAGGTCCTCAGCTAAACAGTACAGACGGCCATTCATGGTTCAGATGCTCAGTGTAACAGTACAGAGGGCCATTGATTGATCAGTTCCTCATTGTAACAGTACAGAGGGCCATTGATCGTTCATATCATCAGTGTAATGGCACAGAGGGTCATCGATCCATCAGGTCCTCAGTTTAACAGTACAGAGGGTCTTTGATCATTCAGGTCCTCAGTTTAATAGCATAGAGGGCCATTGATCGATTATGTCTTCTGTGTGACAATACAGAGGGTCAGCGAACGGATCCTCGGTGTAACAGTACAGAGGGTCTTTGATCGATCAGATCCTCAGTTTAACAGTACAGAGGGTTATCGAACAGATCCTCAGTGTAACAGTACAGAGGGCTGTTGATCAATAATATCTTCAGTGTAACAGTACAGTAGGCCATTAATCGATCAGGTCTTCAGTATAAAAGTGCAGAGGGTCATCGATCAGGTCCTCAGTGTAACAGTACAGAGGGTCATCGATCCATCAGATCCCCAGTATAAAAGTTCAAAGGGCCATTGATCGATCAGCTCCTCAATGTGACACTACAGAGGGTGATCGAACAGAACCTCAGTGTAACTGTACAGAGGGCCATTGATCGATCAGGTCCTCATTGTAACGGGACAGAAGGTCATCGATCCATCAGGTCCTCAGCTAAACAGTACAGACGGCCATTCATGGTTCAGATGCTCAGTGTAACAGTACAGAGGGCCATTGATTGATCAGTTCCTCATTGTAACAGTACAGAGGGCCATTGATCGTTCATATCATCAGCGTAATGGCACAGAGGGTCATCGATCCATCAGGTCCTCAGTTTAACAGTACAGAGGGTCTTTGATCATTCAGGTCCTCAGTTTAATAGCATAGAGGGCCATTGATCGATTATGTCTTCTGTGTGACAATACAGAGGGTCAGCGAACGGATCCTCGGTGTAACAGTACAGAGGGTCTTTGATCGATCAGATCCTCAGTTTAACAGTACAGGGGGTTATCGAACAGATCCTCAGTGTAACAGTACAGAGGGCTGTTGATCAATAATATCTTCAGTGTAACAGTACAGTAGGCCATTAATCGATCAGGTCTTCAGTATAAAAGTGCAGAGGGTCATCGATCAGGTCCTCAGTGTAACAGTACAGAGGGTCATCGATCCATCAGATCCCCAGTATAACAGTGCAGAGGGTCATTGATCAATCAGCTCCTCAGTGTAACGGGACAGAAGATCATCGTTCCATCAGGTCTTCAGTATAACAGTACAGAGGGCCATTGATTGATCAGGTCTTTAGTATAAAAGTTCAAAGGGTCATTGATCGATCAGCTCCTCAGTGTAACGGTACAGAGGGTCTTCGATCTATCAGGTCCTGAGCTTAACAGTAAAGAGGGTCATTAATCAATCAGGTCCTCGGTGTAATAGTACAGAGGGCCATTCATGGTTCAAATGCTCAGTGAAACTCTACACAGGGCCATTGATAGATCAGGTCCTCAGTGTAACAGTACACAGGGTCATCGATCAGATACTCAGTGTAACAGTACAGATGGCCATTGATCGATCGGGTCCTCAGTGTGAAATTACAGAGTGTAATCGATTGATCATCTCCTCAGTGTAGCGTTACAGAGGGTCATTGATCCATCAGGTCTTCAATGTGACACTACAGAGGGTCATCGAACAGATCCTCAGTGTAACAGTACAGAGGGTCTTTGATCGAGCAGATCCTCAGTGTAACTTTACAAAGGGACATTGATCAATAATATCTTCAGTGTAACGGTACAGTAGGCCATTAATCTATCAGGTCCTCAGTATAAAATTGCAGAGGTTCATTGATCAGATCATCAGTGTAACAGTACAGAGGGTCATCGATCAGATCCTCATTGTAACAGTACAGAGGGTCATTGATCAATTAGATCCTCAGTGTAACAGTAAAGAGGGTCATTGATCGCCTCAGTGTAATGGTACAGAGGGTCATCGATCCATCTGGTCCTCAGTTTAACAGCACACAGGGCCATTGATCGAACAGGTCTTCAGTGTGACATTACAGAGGGTCATCGAACAGATCCTCAGTGTAACAATACAGAGGATCTTTGATCGATCAGATCTTCAGTGTAACAGTACAGAGGGCCATTGATCAATAAGGTCTTTAGTGTAACGGTACTGTAGGCCATTAATCGATCTGGACTTCAGTATAAAAGTGCAGAAGGTCATCCATCAGATCCTCAGAGTAACAGTACAGAGCGTCATTGATCAGATTCTCAGAGTAACAGTACAGAGGGTCATCCATCAGATCCTCATTGTAAAAGTACAGAGGGTCATTGATCCATCAGATCCTCAGTGTAACAGTACAGAGGGCTAATGATCGACCAGTTCCTCATTGTAACAGTACAGAGGGCCATTGATCGATCAGCTCCTCAGTGTAACGTTACAGAGGGTCTTCGATCCATCACGTCTGCAGCGCAACAGTACAGAGGGTCATTAATCGATCAGGTCCTCAGTTTAACAGTATAGAGGGTCTTTGATCGTTCAGGGCCTCAGTTTAACAGCACAGAGGGCCATTGATCGATCAGGTCTTCAGTGTGACACTACAGAAGGTCATCGAACAGAACCTCAGTGTAACTGTATAGAGGGCCATAGATCGATCAGGTCCTCAATGTAACAGTTTAGAGGGTCATTGATCGATCAGCTCCTCAGTGTAACAGTACAGTGGGTCAGTGATCAGGTCCTCAGCGTAACGGTACAGAGGGTCATTGATCGGTCAGATGCTCTGCGTAACAGTACGGAGGGTCTTTGATCGAATATGTCCTCAGATTAACAATACAGAGTGCCGTTGATTGATCAGGTCTTCAGTATAAAAGTTCAAAGGGCCATTGATCGATCAGCTCCTCAGTGTAACGGTACAGAGGGTCTTCGATCCATCAGGTCCTCAGCTTAACAGTACAGAGGGTCATTAATCGATCAGGTCCGCAGTGTAATATTACAGCTGGCCATTCATGGTTCAGATGCTCAGTGTAACTGTACAGAGGGCTGTTGATTGATCAGGTCCTCACTGTAACAGTACAGAGGGCCATTGATTGATCAGGTCCTCAGAGTAACATTACGGAGTGCCGTTGATTGATCAGGTCTTCAGTATAAAAGTTCAAAGGGCCATTGAACGATCAGCTCCTCAGTGTAATGGTACAGAGGGTCTTCGATCCATCACATCCGCAGCGCAGAAGTACAGAGTGTCATTAATCGATCAGATCCTCAGTGTAACAGTACAGAGGGCTAATGATCGATCAGTTCCTCATTGTAACAGTACAGAGGGCCATTGATCGTTCAGATCCTCAGTGTAACAGTACAGACGGTCATCGATGCATCAGGTCCTCAGTTTAACAGTATAGAGGGTCTTTGATCGTTCAGGGCCTCAGTTTAACAGCACAGAGGGCCATTGATCGATCAGGTCTTCAGTGTGACACTACAGAAGGTCATCGAACAAAACCTCAGTGTAACTGTATAGAGGGCCATAGATCGATCAGGTCCTCAATGTAACAGTTCAGAGGGTCATTGATCGATCAGCTCCTCAGTGTAACAGTACAGTGGGTCAGTGATCAGGTCCTCAGCGTAACGGTACAGAGGGTCATTGATCGGTCAGATCCTCTGCGTAACAGTACGGAGGGTCTTTGATCGAATATGTCCTCAGATTAACAATACAGAGTGCCGTTGATTGATCAGGTCTTCAGTATAAAAGTTCAAAGGGCCATTGATCGATCAGCTCCTCAGTGTAACGGTACAGAGGGTCTTCGATCCATCAGGTCCTCAGCTTAACAGTACAGAGGGTCATTAATCGATCAGGTCCGCAGTGTAATATTACAGCTGGCCATTCATGGTTCAGATGCTCAGTGTAACTGTACAGAGGGCTGTTGATTGATCAGGTCCTCACTGTAACAGTACAGAGGGCCATTGATTGATCAGGTCCTCAGAGTAACATTACGGAGTGCCGTTGATTGATCAGGTCTTCAGTATAAAAGTTCAAAGGGCCATTGAACGATCAGCTCCTCAGTGTAATGGTACAGAGGGTCTTCGATCCATCACATCCGCAGCGCAGAAGTACAGAGTGTCATTAATCGATCAGATCCTCAGTGTAACAGTACAGAGGGCTAATGATCGATCAGTTCCTCATTGTAACAGTACAGAGGGCCATTGATCGTTCAGATCCTCAGTGTAACAGTACAGACGGTCATCGATGCATCAGGTCCTCAGTTTAACAGTATAGAGGGTCTTTGATCGTTCAGGGCCTCAGTTTAACAGCACAGAGGGCCATTGATCGATCAGGTCTTCAGTGTGACACTACAGAAGGTCATCGAACAAAACCTCAGTGTAACTGTATAGAGGGCCATAGATCGATCAGGTCCTCAATGTAACAGTTCAGAGGGTCATTGATCGATCAGCTCCTCAGTGTAACAGTACAGTGGGTCGGTGATCAGGTCCTCAGCGTAACGGTACAGAGGGTCATTGATCGGTCAGATCCTCTGCGTAACAGTACGGAGGGTCTTTGATCGAATATGTCCTCAGATTAACAATACAGAGTGCCGTTGATTGATCAGGTCTTCAGTATAAAAGTTCAAAGGGCCATTGATCGATCAGCTCCTCAGTGTAACGGTACAGAGGGTCTTCGATCCATCAGGTCCTCAGCTGAACAGTACAGAGGGTCATTAATCGATCAGGTCCGCAGTGTAATATTACAGCTGGCCATTCATGGTTCAGATGCTCAGTGTAACAGTACAGAGGGTCACTGATCGACCAGGTCCTCAGTATAAAAGTACAGAGGTTCATCGATCGATCAGATCCTCACTGTAACAGTACAGAGGGTCATCAATTTGTCAGCTTTTCAGTGTAGCGGTACAGAGTGTCATCGATCCATCAGGTCCTCTGTTTAACAGTACAGTGGGCCATTCATGGTTGAGATGCTCAGTGTAACAATACAGAGCGCCCTTGATTTATGAGGTCCTCATTGTAACGGTACAGAGGGCCATTGATCGTTCAGATCCTCTGTGTAACAGTACAGAGGGTCATCGATCAGGTCCTCAGTGTAAAAGTACAGTGGGCCATTTATCAATCAGGTCTTCAGTGTAACAGTACAGAGAGTCATTGATCAGGTCCTCAGTGTAACGTTACAGAGTGTCATCGATCAATCAGGTCCTCAGTGTAACTGTACAGATAGTCTTCGATCAGATCCTCAGTGTAACAGTACAGAGGGTCATTGATCAGGTCCTCAGTGTAATTGTACTGAGGGTCATTGATCAATCAGATCCTCAGTGTAACAGTAAAGAGGGTCATTGATCGCCTCAGTGTAATGGTACAGAGGGTCATTGATCATTCAGGTCCTCAGTTTAACAGCACACAGGGCCATTGATCGATCAGGTCTTCAGTGTGACATTACGGAGGGTCATCGAACAGATCCTCAGTGTAACAATACAGAGGATCTTTGATCGATCAGCTCTTCAGTGTAACTGTACAGAGGATCTTTGATCGATCAGATCTTCAGTGTAACAGTACAGAGGGCCATTGATCAATAAGGTCTTTAGTGTAACGGTACTGTAGGCCATTAATCGATCTGGTCTTCAGTACAAAAGTGCAGAAGGTCATCGATCAGATCCTCAGAGTAACAGAACAGAGCATCATTGATCAGATTCTCAGAGTAACAGTACACAGGGTCACCATCAGATCCTCATTGTAAAAGTACAGAGGGTCATTGATCCATCAGATCCTCAGTGTAACAGTACAGCGGGTCACTGATTGATCAGGTCTTCAGCTTAACAGTACAGAAGGCCATTAATTGATCAGGTCTTCAGTATAAAAGTGCAGAGGGTTTTCGATCAGATCCTCAGTGTAACAGTACAGAGGGTCATTGAACGATCAAATCCGCAGTGTAACAGTACAGAGGGTCATCGATCCATCAGGTCCTCAGTGTAATAGTACAGAGGGCCATTCATGGTTCAAATGCTCACTGTAATTCTACAGAGGGCCATTGATAGATCAGGTCCTCACTGTAACTTACAGAGGGCCATTGATAGTTCAGATCCTCAGTGTAACAGTACAGAGGGCCATTAATCAATCAGGTCCTCAGTGTAAAAGTACAGAGGGTAATCGATTGATCAACTCCTCAGGGTAGCGGTACAGCGTGTCATCGATCCATCAGTTCCTCTGTGTAACAGTACAGAGGGCCATTCATGGTTCAGATACTCAGTGTATCTGTACAGAGGGCTGTTGATTGATCAGGTCCTCACTGTAACAGTACAGAGGGCCATTGATTGATCAGGTCCTCAGAGTAACATTACGGAGTGCCGTTGATTGATCAGGTCTTCAGTATAAAAGTTCAAAGGGCCATTGAACGATCAGCTCCTCAGTGTAATGGTACAGAGGGTCTTCGATCCATCACATCCGCAGCGCAGAAGTACAGAGTGTCATTAATCGATCAGATCCTCAGTGTAACAGTACAGAGGGCTAATGATCGATCAGTTCCTCATTGTAACAGTACAGAGGGCCATTGATCGTTCAGATCCTCAGTGTAACAGTACAGACGGTCATCGATGCATCAGGTCCTCAGTTTAACAGTATAGAGGGTCTTTGATCGTTCAGGGCCTCAGTTTAACAGCACAGAGGGCCATTGATCGATCAGGTCTTCAGTGTGACACTACAGAAGGTCATCGAACAGAACCTCAGTGTAACTGTACAGAGGGCCATAGATCGATCAGGTCCTCAATGTAACAGTTCAGAGGGTCATTGATCGATCAGCACCTCAGTGTAACAGTACAGTGGGTCGGTGATCAGGTCCTCAGCGTAACGGTACAGAGGGTCATTGATCGGTCAGATCCTCTGCGTAACAGTACGGAGGGTCTTTGATCGAATATGTCCTCAGATTAACAATACAGAGTGCCGTTGATTGATCAGGTCTTCAGTATAAAAGTTCAAAGGGCCATTGATCGATCAGCTCCTCAGTGTAACGGTACAGAGGGTCTTCGATCCATCAGGTCCTCAGCTGAACAGTACAGAGGGTCATTAATCGATCAGGTCCGCAGTGTAATATTACAGCTGGCCATTCATGGTTCAGATGCTCAGTGTAACAGTACAGAGGGTCACTGATCGACCAGGTCCTCAGTATAAAAGTACAGAGGTTCATCGATCGATCAGATCCTCACTGTAACAGTACAGAGGGTCATCAATTTGTCAGCTTTTCAGTGTAGCGGTACAGAGTGTCATCGATCCATCAGGTCCTCTGTTTAACAGTACAGTGGGCCATTCATGGTTGAGATGCTCAGTGTAACAATACAGAGCGCCCTTGATTTATGAGGTCCTCATTGTAACGGTACAGAGGGCCATTGATCGTTCAGATCCTCTGTGTAACAGTACAGAGGGTCATCGATCAGGTCCTCAGTGTAAAAGTACAGTGGGCCATTTATCAATCAGGTCTTCAGTGTAACAGTACAGAGAGTCATTGATCAGGTCCTCAGTGTAACGTTACAGAGTGTCATCGATCAATCAGGTCCTCAGTGTAACTGTACAGATAGTCTTCGATCAGATCCTCAGTGTAACAGTACAGAGGGTCATTGATCAGGTCCTCAGTGTAATTGTACTGAGGGTCATTGATCAATCAGATCCTCAGTGTAACAGTAAAGAGGGTCATTGATCGCCTCAGTGTAATGGTACAGAGGGTCATTGATCATTCAGGTCCTCAGTTTAACAGCACACAGGGCCATTGATCGATCAGGTCTTCAGTGTGACATTACGGAGGGTCATCGAACAGATCCTCAGTGTAACAATACAGAGGATCTTTGATCGATCAGCTCTTCAGTGTAACTGTACAGAGGATCTTTGATCGATCAGATCTTCAGTGTAACAGTACAGAGGGCCATTGATCAATAAGGTCTTTAGTGTAACGGTACTGTAGGCCATTAATCGATCTGGTCTTCAGTACAAAAGTGCAGAAGGTCATCGATCAGATCCTCAGAGTAACAGAACAGAGCATCATTGATCAGATTCTCAGAGTAACAGTACACAGGGTCACCATCAGATCCTCATTGTAAAAGTACAGAGGGTCATTGATCCATCAGATCCTCAGTGTAACAGTACAGCGGGTCACTGATTGATCAGGTCTTCAGCTTAACAGTACAGAAGGCCATTAATTGATCAGGTCTTCAGTATAAAAGTGCAGAGGGTTTTCGATCAGATCCTCAGTGTAACAGTACAGAGGGTCATTGAACGATCAAATCCGCAGTGTAACAGTACAGAGGGTCATCGATCCATCAGGTCCTCAGTGTAATAGTACAGAGGGCCATTCATGGTTCAAATGCTCACTGTAATTCTACAGAGGGCCATTGATAGATCAGGTCCTCACTGTAACTTACAGAGGGCCATTGATAGTTCAGATCCTCAGTGTAACAGTACAGAGGGCCATTAATCAATCAGGTCCTCAGTGTAAAAGTACAGAGGGTAATCGATTGATCAACTCCTCAGGGTAGCGGTACAGCGTGTCATCGATCCATCAGTTCCTCTGTGTAACAGTACAGAGGGCCATTCATGGTTCAGATACTCAGTGTATCTGTACAGAGGGCTGTTGATTGATCAGGTCCTCACTGTAACAGTACAGAGGGCCATTGATTGATCAGGTCCTCAGAGTAACATTACGGAGTGCCGTTGATTGATCAGGTCTTCAGTATAAAAGTTCAAAGGGCCATTGAACGATCAGCTCCTCAGTGTAATGGTACAGAGGGTCTTCGATCCATCACATCCGCAGCGCAGAAGTACAGAGTGTCATTAATCGATCAGATCCTCAGTGTAACAGTACAGAGGGCTAATGATCGATCAGTTCCTCATTGTAACAGTACAGAGGGCCATTGATCGTTCAGATCCTCAGTGTAACAGTACAGACGGTCATCGATGCATCAGGTCCTCAGTTTAACAGTATAGAGGGTCTTTGATCGTTCAGGGCCTCAGTTTAACAGCACAGAGGGCCATTGATCGATCAGGTCTTCAGTGTGACACTACAGAAGGTCATCGAACAGAACCTCAGTGTAACTGTACAGAGGGCCATAGATCGATCAGGTCCTCAATGTAACAGTTCAGAGGGTCATTGATCGATCAGCACCTCAGTGTAACAGTACAGTGGGTCGGTGATCAGGTCCTCAGCGTAACGGTACAGAGGGTCATTGATCGGTCAGATCCTCTGCGTAACAGTACGGAGGGTCTTTGATCGAATATGTCCTCAGATTAACAATACAGAGTGCCGTTGATTGATCAGGTCTTCAGTATAAAAGTTCAAAGGGCCATTGATCGATCAGCTCCTCAGTGTAACGGTACAGAGGGTCTTCGATCCATCAGGTCCTCAGCTGAACAGTACAGAGGGTCATTAATCGATCAGGTCCGCAGTGTAATATTACAGCTGGCCATTCATGGTTCAGATGCTCAGTGTAACAGTACAGAGGGTCACTGATCGACCAGGTCCTCAGTATAAAAGTACAGAGGTTCATCGATCGATCAGATCCTCACTGTAACAGTACAGAGGGTCATCAATTTGTCAGCTTTTCAGTGTAGCGGTACAGAGTGTCATCGATCCATCAGGTCCTCTGTTTAACAGTACAGTGGGCCATTCATGGTTGAGATGCTCAGTGTAACAATACAGAGCGCCCTTGATTTATGAGGTCCTCATTGTAACGGTACAGAGGGCCATTGATCGTTCAGATCCTCTGTGTAACAGTACAGAGGGTCATCGATCAGGTCCTCAGTGTAAAAGTACAGTGGGCCATTTATCAATCAGGTCTTCAGTGTAACAGTACAGAGAGTCATTGATCAGGTCCTCAGTGTAACGTTACAGAGTGTCATCGATCAATCAGGTCCTCAGTGTAACTGTACAGATAGTCTTCGATCAGATCCTCAGTGTAACAGTACAGAGGGTCATTGATCAGGTCCTCAGTGTAATTGTACTGAGGGTCATTGATCAATCAGATCCTCAGTGTAACAGTAAAGAGGGTCATTGATCGCCTCAGTGTAATGGTACAGAGGGTCATTGATCATTCAGGTCCTCAGTTTAACAGCACACAGGGCCATTGATCGATCAGGTCTTCAGTGTGACATTACGGAGGGTCATCGAACAGATCCTCAGTGTAACAATACAGAGGATCTTTGATCGATCAGCTCTTCAGTGTAACTGTACAGAGGATCTTTGATCGATCAGATCTTCAGTGTAACAGTACAGAGGGCCATTGATCAATAAGGTCTTTAGTGTAACGGTACTGTAGGCCATTAATCGATCTGGTCTTCAGTACAAAAGTGCAGAAGGTCATCGATCAGATCCTCAGAGTAACAGAACAGAGCATCATTGATCAGATTCTCAGAGTAACAGTACACAGGGTCACCATCAGATCCTCATTGTAAAAGTACAGAGGGTCATTGATCCATCAGATCCTCAGTGTAACAGTACAGCGGGTCACTGATTGATCAGGTCTTCAGCTTAACAGTACAGAAGGCCATTAATTGATCAGGTCTTCAGTATAAAAGTGCAGAGGGTTTTCGATCAGATCCTCAGTGTAACAGTACAGAGGGTCATTGAACGATCAAATCCGCAGTGTAACAGTACAGAGGGTCATCGATCCATCAGGTCCTCAGTGTAATAGTACAGAGGGCCATTCATGGTTCAAATGCTCACTGTAATTCTACAGAGGGCCATTGATAGATCAGGTCCTCACTGTAACTTACAGAGGGCCATTGATAGTTCAGATCCTCAGTGTAACAGTACAGAGGGCCATTAATCAATCAGGTCCTCAGTGTAAAAGTACAGAGGGTAATCGATTGATCAACTCCTCAGGGTAGCGGTACAGCGTGTCATCGATCCATCAGTTCCTCTGTGTAACAGTACAGAGGGCCATTCATGGTTCAGATACTCAGTGTAACTGTACAGAGGGCTGTTGATTGATCAGGTCCTCACTGTAACAGTACAGAGGGCCATTGATTGATCAGGTCCTCAGAGTAACATTACGGAGTGCCGTTGATTGATCAGGTCTTCAGTATAAAAGTTCAAAGGGCCATTGAACGATCAGCTCCTCAGTGTAATGGTACAGAGGGTCTTCGATCCATCACATCCGCAGCGCAGAAGTACAGAGTGTCATTAATCGATCAGATCCTCAGTGTAACAGTACAGAGGGCTAATGATCGATCAGTTCCTCATTGTAACAGTACAGAGGGCCATTGATCGTTCAGATCCTCAGTGTAACAGTACAGACGGTCATCGATGCATCAGGTCCTCAGTTTAACAGTATAGAGGGTCTTTGATCGTTCAGGGCCTCAGTTTAACAGCACAGAGGGCCATTGATCGATCAGGTCTTCAGTGTGACACTACAGAAGGTCATCGAACAGAACCTCAGTGTAACTGTACAGAGGGCCATAGATCGATCAGGTCCTCAATGTAACAGTTCAGAGGGTCATTGATCGATCAGCTCCTCAGTGTAACAGTACAGTGGGTCGGTGATCAGGTCCTCAGCGTAACGGTACAGAGGGTCATTGATCGGTCAGATCCTCTGCGTAACAGTACGGAGGGTCTTTGATCGAATATGTCCTCAGATTAACAATACAGAGTGCCGTTGATTGATCAGGTCTTCAGTATAAAAGTTCAAAGGGCCATTGATCGATCAGCTCCTCAGTGTAACGGTACAGAGGGTCTTCGATCCATCAGGTCCTCAGCTTAACAGTACAGAGGGTCATTAATCGATCAGGTCCGCAGTGTAATATTACAGCTGGCCATTCATGGTTCAGATGCTCAGTGTAACAGTACAGAGGGTCACTGATCGACCAGGTCCTCAGTATAAAAGTACAGAGGTTCATCGATCGATCAGATCCTCACTGTAACAGTACAGAGGGTCATCAATTTGTCAGCTTTTCAGTGTAGCGGTACAGAGTGTCATCGATCCATCAGGTCCTCTGTTTAACAGTACAGTGGGCCATTCATGGTTGAGATGCTCAGTGTAACAATACAGAGCGCCCTTGATTTATGAGGTCCTCATTGTAACGGTACAGAGAGCCATTGATCGTTCAGATCCTCTGTGTAACAGTACAGAGGGTCATCGATCAGGTCCTCAGTGTAAAAGTACAGTGGGCCATTTATCAATCAGGTCTTCAGTGTAACAGTACAGAGAGTCATTGACCAGGTCCTCAGTGTAACGTTACAGAGTGTCATCGATCAATCAGGTCCTCAGTGTAACAGTACAGATGGTCTTCGATCAGATCCTCAGTGTAACAGTACAGAGGGTCATTGATCAGGTCCTCAGTGTAATAGTACTGAGGGTCATTGATCAATCAGATCCTCAGTGTAACAGTAAAGAGGGTCATTGATCGCCTCAGTGTAATGGTACAGAGGGTCATTGATCATTCAGGTCCTCAGTTTAACAGCACACAGGGCCATTGATCGATCAGGTCTTCAGTGTGACATTACGGAGGGTCATCGAACAGATCCTCAGTGTAACAATACAGAGGATCTTTGATCGATCAGCGCTTCAGTGTAACTGTACAGAGGATCTTTGATCGATCAGATCTTCAGTGTAACAGTACAGAGGGCCATTGATCAATAAGGTCTTTAGTGTAACGGTACTGTAGGCCATTAATCGATCTGGTCTTCAGTACAAAAGTGCAGAAGGTCATCGATCAGATCCTCAGAGTAACAGAACAGAGCATCATTGATCAGATTCTCAGAGTAACAGTACAGAGGGTCATCCATCAGATCCTCATTGTAAAAGTACAGAGGGTCATTGATCCATCAGATCCTCAGTGTAACAGTACAGCGGGTCACTGATTGATCAGGTCTTCAGCTTAACGGTACAGAAGGCCATTAATTGATCAGGTCTTCAGTATAAAAGTGCAGAGGGTTATCGATCAGATCCTCAGTGTAACAGTACAGAGGGTCATTGAACGATCAAATCCGCAGTGTAACAGTACAGAGGGTCATCGATCCATCAGGTCCTCAGTGTAATAGTACAGAGGGCCATTCATGGTTCAAATGCTCACTGTAATTCTACAGAGGGCCATTGATAGATCAGGTCCTCACTGTAACTTACAGAGGGCCATTGATAGTTCAGATCCTCAGTGTAACAGTACAGAGGGCCATTAATCGATCAGGTCCTCAGTGTAAAAGTACAGAGGGTAATCGATTGATCGACTCCTCAGGGTAGCGGTACAGCGTGTCATCGATCCATCAGTTCCTCTGTGTAACAGTACAGAGGGCCATTCATGATTCAGATACTCAGTGTAACTGTACAGAGGGCTGTTGATTGATCAGGTCCTCCCTGTAACAGTACAGAGGGCCATTGATTGATCAGGTCCTCAGAGTAACATTACGGAGTGCCGTTGATTGATCAGGTTTTCAGTATAAAAGTTCAAAGGGCCATTGATCGATCAGCTCCTCAGTGTAATCGTACAGAGGGTCTTCGATCCATCACGTCCTCAGCTTAACAGTACAGAGGGTCATTAATCGATCAGATTCTCAGTGTAACAGTACAGAGGGCTATTGATCGATCAGTTCCTCATTGTAACAGTACAGAGGGCCATTGATCGTTCAGATCCTCAGTGTAACAGTACAGACGGTCATCGATGCATCAGCTCCTCAGTTTAACAGTATAGAGGGTCTTTGATCGTTCAGGGCCTCAGTTTAACAGCACAGAGGGCCATTGATCGATCAGGTCTTCAGTGTGACACTACAGAAGGTCATCGAACAGAACCTCAGTGTAACTGTACAGAGGGCCATAGATCGATCAGGTCCTCAATGTAACAGTTCAGAGGGTCATTTATCAATCAGCTCCTCGGTGTAAAAGTACAGCGGGTAATCGATTGATCAGCTCCTCGGGGTAGTGGTACAGTGTGTGATCGATCCATCAGGTCCTCTGTGTAACAGTACAGAGGGCCATTCATGGTTCAGATGCTCAGTGTAACAGTACAGAGGGCTGTTGATTGATCAGGTCCACACTGTTACAGTACAGAGGGCCATTGATCGATCAGGTCCTCAGTGTAAAAGTACAGAGGGTGATTGCCCGATCAGATCCTCAGTGTAACAGTACAGAGTGTCATCGAGCCGGTCCTCAGTGTAGCAGTACAGAGGGTCATTGATCAGGTCCTCAGTGTAATAGTACAGAGGGTCATTGATCAATTAGATCCTCAGTGTAACAGTAAAGAGGGTCATTGATCGCCTCAGTGTAATGGTACAGAGGGTCATCGATCCATCTGGTCCTCAGTTTAACAGCACACAGGGCCATTGATCGAACAGGTCTTCAGTGTGACATTACAGAGGGTCATCGAACAGATCCTCAGTGTAACAATACAGAGGATCTTTGATCGATCAGATCTTCAGTGTAACAGTACAGAGGGCCATTGATCAATAAGGTCTTTAGTGTAACGGTACTGTAGGCCAGTAATCGATCTGGACTTCAGTATAAAAGTGCAGAAGGTCATCCATCAGATCCTCAGAGTAACAGTACAGAGCGTCATTGATCAGATTCTCAGAGTAACAGTACAGAGGGTCATCCATCAGATCCTCATTGTAAAAGTACAGAGGGTCATTGATCCATCAGATCCTCAGTGTAACAGTACAGAGGGCTAATGATCGACCAGTTCCTCATTGTAACAGTACAGAGGGCCATTGATCGATCAGCTCCTCAGTGTAACGTTACAGAGGGTCTTCGATCCATCACGTCTGCAGCGCAACAGTACAGAGGGTCATTAATCGATCAGGTCCTCAGTTTAACAGTATAGAGGGTCTTTGATCGTTCAGGGCCTCAGTTTAACAGCACAGAGGGCCATTGATCGATCAGGTCTTCAGTGTGACACTACAGAAGGTCATCGAACAGAACCTCAGTGTAACTGTACAGAGGGCCATAGATCTATCAGCTCCTCAATGTAACAGTTCAGAGGGTATTTATCGATCAGCTCCTCGGTGTAAAGGTACAGAGGGTAATCGATTGATCAGCTCCTTAGGGTAACAGTACAGCGTGTCATCGATCCATCAGGTCCTCTGTGTAACAGTACAGAGGGCCATTCATGGTTCAGATGCTCAGTGTAACAGTACAGAGGGCTGTTGATTGATCAGGTCCTCACTGTAACAGTGCAAAGGGCCATTAATCGATCAGGTCCTCAGTGTAACAGTACAGAGTGCTATTGATCGATCAGGTCCTCATTGTAAAAGTACAGAGGGTGATTGTCCGATCAGATCCTCAGTGTAACAGTACAGAGGGTCATTGATCAGGTCCTCAGTGTAACATTACAGAGTGTCATCGATCAATCAGGTCCTCAGTGTAACAGTACAGATGGTCTTCGATCAGATCCTCAGTGTAACAGTACAGAGGGTCATTCATCAGGTCCTCAGTGTAATAGTACAGCGGGTCATTGATCAATCAGATCCTCAGTGCAACAGTAAAGAGGGTCATTGATCGCCTTAGTGTAATGGTACAGAGGGTCATCGATCCATCTGGTCCTCAGTTTAACAGTACAGAGGGTCATTGATCATTCAGGTCCTCAGTTTAACAGCACACAGGGCCATTGATCGATCAGGTCAGTGTGACATTACAGAGGGTCATCGAACAGATCCTCAGTGTAACAATACAGAGGATCTTTGATCGATCAGATCTTCAGGTGTAACAGTACAGAGGGCCATTGATCAATAAGGTGTTTTGTGTAACGGTACTGTAGGCCATTAATCGATCTGGTCTTCAGTATAAAAGTGCAGAAGGTCATCGATCAGATCCTCAGAATAACAGTACAGAGGGTCATCCATCAGATCCTTATTGTAAAAGTACAGAGGGTCATTGATCCATCAGATCCTCAGTCTAACAGTACAGCGGGTCACTGATTGATCAGGTCTTCAGCTTAACGGTACAGAAGGCCATTAATCGATCAGGTGTTCAGTATAAAATGCAGAGGGTTATCGATCAGATCCTCAGTGTAACAGTACAGAGGGCCATTGATCGATCAGGTCCTCGGTGTAAAAATACAGAGGGTAATCGATTGATCAGCTCCTCAGTGTAGCGGTACAGCGTGTCATCGATCCATCAGGTCCTCTGTGTAACAGTACAGAGGGCCATTCATGGTTCAGATGCTCAGTGCAACAGTACAGAGGGCCGTTGATTGATCAGGTCCTCACTGTAACAGTACAGAAGGCCATTGATCGATCAGGTCCTCAGTGTAAAAGTGCAGAGGGTCATCGATCGATCAGATCCTCACTGTAACCGTACAGAGGCTTATCGATTGATCAGCTTCTCAGTGTAGCGGTACAGAGTGTCATCGATCCATCAGGTCCTCTGTGTAACAGTGCAGAGGGCCGTTGATTGATCAGGTCTTCAGTATAAAAGTTCAGTGGGCCATTGATCGATCAGCTCCTCAGTGTAACGGTACAGAGGGTCTTCGATCCATCAGGTCCTCAGTTTAACACTTCAGTGGGTCTTTGTTGTTTCGTTTTAAATCTTTTTATTAATTTTTCAAAATTATAAACTCTATAACAAAGTTGGTACAAAGAGATTGGAAAAATGATCATGTAAATGAATTTTAAGTAACATAGATATAAAAGACTTCCAAACTCATAATAAAATTAAACATTAAAAAAGAAATAAAAAGAAAAAAAATATTTAAACAAAAAAACCCCAAAAGAAGAAGAGAAAAAAAATCTCAAGAAAAAATAACAAAACAGGGCTCGACCAACAGCTTGTATCGGACACATTCAATAATGTCGTTAACTCCGCTCCTCTCATCATACAATTTAAGTTTAGAAAAAAGATTCGGAAAGGTCAGATTAGATCATATGAAAATTTTGCATAAAAGGTTTCCACGTTTCTTCAAATTTAATCGAAGGGTCAAAAATGTCACTTCTAATTTTTTCTAAATTTAAACTTAATATGGTTTGAGAAAACCATTGGAATGTAGTTGGAGGATTAGTTTCCTTCCAGTTCAATAAAATAGAACTTCTTGCCATTAAAGTAACAAAAGCTATCATTCGACAGGCTGAAGAAGACAAAGATCTATGTTCTACCATTGGCAATCCAAAGATTGCCATAATAGGATGGGGTTTTAAATCGAAGCATAGAACTGTTGAAATAATATCAAAAATGTCTTTTCAATATTTTTCCAAAGAGGACAGGACCAAAACATATGAGTTAAAGAAGCCACTTCAGAGTGTTATCTATCACAAGTAGGGTTTATCTGGGAATAAAAATGAGCTAGTTTATCTTTGGACATATGAGCTCTGTGTACTACTTTAAATTGTATTAAAGTATGTTTAGCACATATAGAAGAAGTACTAACTAAATGAAAAATTTTATCCCATTTCTCTGTAGGTAGGGAAAGTTGAAGTTTCCTTTCCCATTCATTTTTAATTTTATCGGATATATCTGGCTGTGATTTCACAATTTAATCATAAATTATTCCTATTAATCCCTTCTGCAAAAGATTAAAACCTAAAATTTTATCAAGAATACCAGAAGGATTGGAAGTAGGAAAGGTAGACAAAGTAATATTTAAAAAATTTCTTATTTGTAAGTATCTAAAAAAATGGGATCTAGACAAATCAAATTTCTCAGATTGCTCAAAAGACATAAAGCAGTTATCCAAAAATAAATCACTAAAACATATTATGCCTTTCGTTTTCCATATCAAAAAGGCTTGGTGCATTACCGCAGATTGGAAAAAAAAATAGATATAACAGGACTTGATGACATAAATTCATTCAGGCCAAAAAATTTACGAAATTGAAACCATATTCGCAATGTATGTTTAACTATAGGGTTGAAAATTTGTTTGTTCAATTTAGATAGTGAAAAAGGTAATGAAGTTCCTAAAATGGAGGCTAAAGAAAACCCTTGTACAGAGTGGCCAATGGTTTACCCAATGTGGGCTTGGAGTTATATTCCAATCTTGTGTCCAAAATATTAAGTATCGGATATTAATTGCCCAGTAGTAAAATCTTAGGACAGGCAATGCCAAACCATCCTCTTTCTCAGATTTCTTTAAGTATTTTTTACCTAATCTGGGATTTCTATTTTGCCATATATAAGAAGAGATTTTAGAGTCAATAATATCAAAAAAAGATTTAGGAATAAAAATCAGTATCGCTTGAAATAAATATAAAAATTTGGGTAAAATAATCATTTTAAAAGCATTAATATGGCCATTCAATGATAGAGACAAAGGGGACCATTTAGTGATCAGTTGTTTAACCTGTTTAGTTAATGGTAAAATGTTGAAATTGAATAGATCCTTATGTCTCTTAGTAATTTTAACTCCCAAATAAGTAAAATAATCAGTAATCAGTCTAAGTGGAGAATTTCTATAAATAGGAACCTGCATATTTAATGGAAAGAGTTCACTCTTACTTAGGTTCAGTTTATAACCAGAAAAGCTACTAAACTGAGCAAGCAAAGTTAATACTGCCGGAGTAGATTTTCCTGGGTTAGAAATATATAATAGTAGATCATCTGCATATAGTGATAATTTATGAGTCTCATTTCCACAGGTAATACCAAATATATTAGGGGAGCCACGAATGGCAATAGCTAGCGGTTCCAAAGCAATATCAGATAGTAATGGACTAAGAGGGCAACCCTGCCTAGTACCACGGAATAAATGAAAGAAAGGGGATCTTTGGTTGTTAGTAAATACCGAGGCCAAAGGGGTAAAATATATCAGTTTAATCCAGGAAATGAATGTCGGACTAAAATTAAATTTCTCAAGGGTATTGAATAAATATATCCATTCAACTCTATCAAAAGCTTTTTCAGCATCCAATGAAATGACACATTCTGGAATTTTGGGTGAAGGCGTATAAATGATATTCATTAATCTCCTAATATTAAAAAAGGAGTAACGATTTTTAATAAATCCAGTTTGATCAGCAGAAATAATTTGGGGTAATACATTCTCCAATCTCGTTGCCAATATTTTAGAAAAAATCTTAAAATCAACATTCAGCAGAGATATAGGTCCATAAGATGCACATTCAGTAGGATCCTTATCTTTTTTAAAAATTAGGGAAATAGAAGCTCGATAGAAAGATTGTGGCAATTTACCTAATGAAACTGCATCCCTAAAATCGTTACATAACCAAGGAGTTAGTGTAGTTGAGAAAAATTTTAAAAATTCTACTGTAAATCCATCTGGACCAGGTGCTTTACCTGAATTCATTGAAAAAATAGCATTCTGTAGCAGTGTGCTACACACAGCGCTAGAATAACCACACGGAGTCGGTGAGTTAGAGTTGCGATGAAAGAGATTTATTCAAACTTCGCGGCCTGCTTTAAAGCCTTCCCGTTCCCGCCCTCGCTGGGCGGGAATACTGTGGGGAATGCATATTCCCAGACCCTTTCTGCGCGCGGGATTTTCCCCCTGCTGGTGAAGATGGCCTGGCGCCCTTTTTGGGGCCGGCCCTCTGCCTGCGCACGCTCTTGTGAGCCGGTTCGTGTGTGCCAGAAAGTGGGTCGCCACATAACTGCCCCCCCAGAACCGGCGATACCTCCCCCAATGTCCACAGTCTGGATCGGCCTCTGTTTGGGAGGTCTGCCCCTGCACCGCGGTGCCTGAGCCTGGACCGGTTGCGCCAAGTCCACATGGGCCGGTTTGAGTCGGTCCACCATGAATACCTCCTCTCTCCCCCCAATGTCCAGCACGAACGTGGACCCGTTGTTCCTGATGACCTTAAACGGTCCCTCGTAGGGCCGCTGTAGCGGTGCCCGGTGTCCGCCCCGTCGTACAAAAAGAAACTTACAGTTCTGCAGGTCTTTGGGTACGCAGGTCGGGCTCTGTCCGTGCTGTGAAGTGGGTATGGGGGCCAGGTTACCGAGCCTCTCCCGTAGTCTGTCCAGGACTGCTGTGGGTTCTTCCTCTTGCCCCCTTGGGGCTGGTATGAACTCTCCTGGGACGACCAGGGGCGCGCCGTACACCAACTCGGCCGACGAGGTGAGCAGATCTTCCTTGGGCGCCGTGCGGATTCCGAGCAGGACCCAGGGAAGTTCGTCCACCCAGTTAGGCCCCTCCAGGCGGGCCATGAGAGCCGATTTCAGGTGACGGTGGAAGCGCTCCACTAGACCATTCGACTGTGGGTGGTAGGCAGTTGTGTGGTGTAGCTGTGTTCCTAAAAGGCTGGCCATAGCCAACCACAGGCTGGAGGTGAACTGGGCGCCCCTGTTGGAGGTAATGTGGGCTGGTACCCCAAAGCGTGCTACCCAGGTTGCGATCAGAGCTTGGGCACAGGATTCGGAGGTGGTGTCGGTGAGTGGGACCGCCTCTGGCCATCTGGTGAACCGGTCTATCATAGTTAGGAGGTACCGCGCTCCTCGTGACACCGGCAGGGGCCCCACGATATCCACATGAATGTGGTCGAACCTCCGGCGGGAGGGTTCGAACCGCTGTGTCGGAGTCTTGGTGTGCCGCTGCACCTTGGCCGTTTGGCACTGCGTGCACGTTTTGGCCCATTCACTGACCTGTTTACGAAGTCCATGCCACACGAACCTGTTGGCGACCAGCCGGACGGTTGTCCTGATGGAGGGGTGCGCTAAGTTGTGAATGGACTCGAAAACCCGCCGGCGCCAGGCTGCTGGGACGACGGGGCGGGGTTGGCCGGTAGCGACGTCACATAGTAGGGTCCTTTCACCTGGGCCTACGGGGAGGTCTTGAAGCTGTAAACCGGAGACTGCAATCCTGTAACTGGGGATCTCAGTGTCTGCCTGCTGTGCCTCTGCCAGCGCTGCATAGTCCACCCCCTGGGACAGGGCCTGTATGGTAGGTCTGGAAAGTGCGTCCGTCACGACGTTGTTCTTTCCAGAGACATGCTGGATGTCCGTCGTGTACTTGGAGATGTAGGACAGATGTCGCTGCTGTCGGGACGACCAGGGGTCGGACACCTTAGTGAACGCAAAGGTAAGCGGTTTGTGGTCGTGAACACGGTGAAGGACCTACCTTCTAAGAAGTACCTGAAATGCCGGATTGCCAGGTATAGTGCCAATAGCTCCCGGTCGAAAGCACTGTATTTGAGTTCGGGTGGTCGTAGGTGTTTGCTGAAGAATGCCAGGGGTTGCCAGCGACCCTCGATGAGTTGTTCCAGCACTCCACCGACCGCTGTGTTGGATGCGTCCACCGTGAGGGCAGTAGGAACGTCCGTTCTGGGGTGCACTAGCATTGCGGCATTTGCTAAGGCTTCTTTGGTTTTAACAAAAGCGGTTGCGGCCTCTTCGTCCCAGGTAATGTCCTTGCCCATACCCGACATCAGGGTGAACAGGGGGCACATGGTTCGGGCTGCTGAGGGGAGGAAACGGTGGTAAAAATTCAGCATACCCACGAATTCCTGCAAGCCTTTGATTGTGTTGGGTCAGGGGAAGTGGCGGACTGCGTCTACCTTGGCGGGCAGCGGGGTTGCCCCGTCTTTAGTAATCCTGTGGCCCAGGAAGTTGACGGTGTCGAGTCCGAACTGGCATTTGGCCGGGTTGATTGTAAGGCCGAATTCGCTCAGGCGGGAGTAGAGCTGGCGGAGGTGGGACAGATGCTCCTGCCGACTACTGCTGGCTATGAGGATGTCGTCCAAATAGATGAATGCAAAGTCCAGGTCGCGTCCCACCGCGTCCATTAGCCGCTGGAAAGTCTGTGCGGCATTCTTTAGACCAAACGGCATTCGGAGGAATTCAAAAAGTCCGAACGGGGTGATAAGTGCTGTTTTGGGGATGTCGTCCGGATGTACAGTGATTTGATGGTATCCCCGGATGAGGTCTACCTTGGAAAAGATCCTTGCGCCGTGTAGGTTTGCTGCGAAGTCTTGAATGTGCGGCACAGGGTAGCGGTCTGGCGTTGTAGCCTCGTTCAGTCTGCGGTAGTCACCGCATGGTCTCCAGCCCCCCGTTGCCTTGGGCACCACGTGAAGGGGGGAGGCCCATGGGCTGTCGGACCGTCGTATGATCCCTAATCCTCCATCTTCTTGAACTCCTCCTTCGCCAGTCGGAGCTTGTCCGGGGGAAGCCTTCGAGCACGGGCGTGGAGGGGTGGTCCCTGGGTCGGGATGTGGTGCTGTACTCCATGTCTGGGCATGGCTGCCATGAACTGCGGTGTCAGTACTGATGGGAAATCCGCCAGAACCCTGGTGAATTCATCGTCGGACAGCGTGATGGAGCCCAGGTGTAGGGCTGGCAACTGTGCTTCACCCAGGGAGAACGCTTGAAAAGTCTTGGCGTGGACTAATCACTTCCCTTGCAGGTCGACCAGCAGGGTGTGGGCTCGTAGAAAATCTGCCCCCAGCAGTGGTTGGGCCACGGCGGCCAGTGTGAAGTCCCACGTGAACCGGCTGGAGCTGAACTGTAGCCGCACCGTGCGGGTGCCATAGGTTCGTATTGTGCTGCCATTAGCGGCCCTCAGGGTGGGTCCCAGTTCTCTGTTGCGGGTGTCGTAACTCGTTGGAGGTAAGATGCTGATCTCCGCTCTGGTTTCGACTAAAAAGCGGCGTCCTGACTGCTTGTCCCAGAAGTACAGGAGGCTGTCCTGATGGCCAGCCGCCGTAGCCATCAGCGGCGGCTGGCCCTGGCGTTTCCCGGGAATTTGCAGGGTGGTCTGCAGCGGCGGGCCTCTGTGTCCCACCGCTGGTGGTAGAAACACCATTGTTCGTTGGGCTCCTCACTCCCGTCGCCGGGTTTTGTAGGCCCTGCTGCCGGGCCTGGTCTGGTCTGTCGTTGGGCACACGGCTTGGTGATCTGTGCAACGGATGCCCCTTTCTCTTTCCTGGCATTCCACAGCACATCTGCTCGGGCCGCCACCTCCCGGGGGTTGCTGAAATCTGCGTCAGACAGCAGCAGGCATATGTCCTCGGGCAATTGCTCTAGGAACGCCTGCTCAAACATGAGGCAGGGTTTGTGTCCTTCAGCCAGGGCCAGCATCTCGTTCATTAATGCTGACGGTGGCCTGTCTCCCAAACCATCCAGGTGCATTAAGCAGTGTGCTCGCTCACGCCGTGAGAGTCCAAAAGTCCTTATGAGCAAGGCTTTGAATGCTGTGTATGTGCCGTCCTCCGGGGGCAACTGTATAAACTCCTCAACTTGTGCAGCTGTCTCCTGGTCGAGTGAGCTCAGCACGTAGTAGTAGCGAGTGGACTCCGAGGTTATCTGCCGAATGTGGAATTGTGCTTCTGCTTGTTCGAACCATAATTGGGGTCGCAGCGTCCACAAGCTTGGCAGTTTTAACGAAATTGCATGAACAGATGCAGCGTCGGTCATCTCTGGTCCAAATATTGTTTGGGCCATCGGGGTCACCAATTGTAGCGGTGTGCTACACACAGCGCTAGAATAACCACACGGAGTCGGTGAGTTAGAGTTGCGATGAAAGAGATTTATTCAAACTTCACGGCCCGCTTCAAAGCCTTCCCGTTCCCATCCTCCCTGGGCGGGATTGCTGTGGGGAATGCATATTCCCAGACCCTTTCTGCGCGCGGGATTTTCCCCCTGCTGGTGAAGATGGCCTGGCGCCCTTTTTGGGGCCGGCCCTCTGCCTGCGCGCGCTGTTGTGAGCCGGTTCGTGTGTGCCAGAAAGTGGGTCACCACAATTCTTTATTTCCTCTACAGTAATTGGTACATCTAGTTTTGAACGTCCATTAGATGATAATTTTGGAATATTCAATTTCTTAAAAACTTCATGCATTATAGTGGAGTCATCAGGAAATTCTGATTGATAAAGAGAGCTAAAAAATTCTTGAAAGGATTTATTAATCTCGTCATGGTCAACTGTCAAAGTGCCATCTTGTTTACGAATTTTAAGAATCTGTCGTTTAACCGAGGCCGATTTCAATTGATTAGCTAAAAGTTTCCCAGTTTTATCACTTTGTATACAAAATTGACTTAGTTTTGATTAATTGACTATCAATTCAAGATAATAATAAAAGGTTATGTTCCATTTGAAGTTCAACTCTCTGTTTATAAAGTTCTTGATTTGGAGCTATAGAATATTTCTTATCAACTTCTTTAATTGTCAACCAGTTTAAGTATTTCCTTATTAGTTTGCTTTTTTAGTCCAGCAGTGTATGAAATAAGTTGTCCACGAATATATGCTTTAAAAGTATCCCAGAGGATCCCACTGGAAATATCATCCGTGGAATTCGTTGTAAAGAAAAACTTAATCTGTTCATCAATAAACCTAACGAAATCTGAATCTTGAAGCAAAGAGCTATTAAATCTCCATTGTCTAGAATTTGTAGATATATCCCTTAAGTTAATAAATAATTTCAACGGTGCATGGTCAGAAACAGAAATAGAATCATATTCACAACCCGTAACAAAAGGAATTAATCAAGAGTCAATAAGAAAGTAGTCAATTGTTGAATAGCGCTGATGTACATGGGAAAAAAAAGAGAACTCTTTGTCATTCGGATGCAAGAATCTCCAAATTTCTGAGATTCCAGAGGCGATCATAAAAGAGTTAATAAGGGTAGCCTATTTATTCGGAAGTGCTTGATTAAACTTGGATCTATCTATCAAAGGGTTTAATCAACAATTAAAATCACCACCCATAATCAGCATATAGTCATTTAAGTTGGGAAGAGATGTGAGGAGATTCTTAAAAAAATCAGGACAGTCAACATTTGGGGCATAAACATTGAGCATGGCAACTTTTTTGTTAAATAGCAAGCCAGAAATCAATAAAAATCTGCCATTAGAATCTGAAATCGTCTCATAGTGCATAAATGAAATTGACGAATCTATAAATATAGAAACGCCTTTTACTTTAGCTTGTGAATTCGCATGATACTGATAGTTCTTCCAGAATCTAAAGAAACGTTGATTATCCTCTTTCCGGACATGAGTTTCTTGTACAAAAATAATATGAGCATTCATCCTGTGGAATACTTTAAAAATTTTCTTCCATTTAACCGGGTGGTTTAAACCATTTGTATTCCAAGAAACTAAATTAATAGTCTTATCCATCATAATGAGCTCGAGTGTAAAGTATGTAAAGGGTTAACCAGAGTAGAGACTCATGACCCCAGAAGAGGAAAAAAGGTCCAAAGAGGAACCGGAAGTTACGACATTTCAGACATTTGGTAGTTTCTGGTCAGCCTGTTTAAAAAGAAAAAATGAAAAAGGAATAAAAGGAAAAATACCACCCACCTCCCACAAAACCCCAGAAAAAAGCCAGATAGTGGCCAATGCTAAATCTAAGACTAAACCTACCCCAATCTTTCCAGAGGGTGACCCAACAGAAATATGTTTATCAAGAAAAACACCACCCTTATGGAGAAAAGTAAAAACTAACTATAACAAGAAAAAAAAGAATCTAAAACGATTAAAAGCATCGAATAGTTCCTTGCTACTCATACTTCAAAGAACATCAAACATTAAACCATATTACTATATTAATTTTTCAAATATAAATGATCGGAAATGACGTAAGAAACAGCAAGGATTCTGGGGAGAAGAAAAAAACAATCCCCCATTTTAAAATATAATACTTTAGTAACATTTCAAAAAGAAAACAATCATTAAACTTATAACTAAATAACTACTCAAAAGTATTAAGAGTAAGATATACAGGATCACTAACAGAAAAGCCTAATATCGTTTAACTATATAAAACGAACCTACACTGCCAGATCGAGAAAACAAAACCTCGAACTAAACAATCAGAGACGAGAGAAAAAACCAAATGATACATTGATTAATCATGATCGATCGGGTCCTTAGTGTAACAGTACAGAGGGTCATTGATCGGATCCTCAGTGTAAGAGTACAGAGGGTCATTGATCGATCAGGCCCTCAGTGTAACGGTACAGAGGGCCATTGACCAATCATGCCCTGAATGTAACAGTACAGAGGGTCATCGATCAGAACGTCACTGTAACAGTACAGAGGGTTATCAATCAGATCCTTAGTGTAACAGTACAGAGGGTCATCAATCGATCAGGCCCTCAGTGTAACGGTAAAGAGGGTCATTAATCAATCAGATCTTCAGTGTAACAGTACAGAGGGTGATTGATCGATCAGGTCCTCAGTGTAACAGTACAGAGGGCCATCAATCGATCAGATCCTCAGTATAAAATATAGAGGGCCATTGATCGATCAGATCCTCAGTGTAATGGTACAGAGGGTCATTGATCCATCATATCCTCAGTGTAACAGTACACAGGGTCATCGATCCATCAGATCCTCAGTCTAACAGTACAGAGGGTCTTTGATCGATCAGGTCTTCAGTGTGACAGTACAGCGGGTCATCAAACAGATCCTCAGTGTAACAGTACAGAGGGTCTTTGATCGATCAGATCCTCAGTGTAACAGTACAGAGGGCCATTGATCGATCAGGACTTTAGTGAAACAGTACAGAAGGCCATTAATCGATCAGGTCTTCAGTATAAAAGTGCAGAGGGTCATCGATCAGATCCTCAAAGTAACAGTACAGAGGGTCTTTGATCGATCAGTGTAACAGTACAGAGGGGCAATGATCGATCAGCTCCTCAGTCTAACGGTAGAGAGGGTCATCGATCCATCAGGTCCTCAGTGTAATGGTACAGAGGGCCATTGATCGTTCAGGTCCTCAGTATAACAGTACTGAGGGCCATTGATCGATCAGGTCCTCAGTGTAATGGTACAGAGGGTCATCGATCCATCAGGTCCTCAGTTTAACAGTACAGAGGGTCTTTGATCAATCAGGTCCTCAGTGTAACAGATCAGAGGGCCATTGATCGATCAGGTCCTCAGTGTAATGGTTCAGAAGGTCATTGATCCATTAGGTCCTCAGTGTAACGGTATAGTGGGTCATTGATCTGGTTCTCAGTGTTAGAATACAGAGGGCCATTGATCAATCAGAGTGGGAGACGAATGAGGAATACGGTATCAGGTAAGGGAAAGCTTCATATTACCACTGTGGACTTATATCGTTTGATCTGCAAGGCATCATCTGATCTAAATTTGGGTTCTCCAATATATAGGATACCGCATTGTCAAATTCAAAGGCAAAAGTGAATTTATTGTCATTTGCACATGAAGATGTAGGTACAATGAAAAACAGCAGCATCACAGGCATAGAGCAGCAGATAGGCAGTAACTACAATATAACTGATAACTGTGGGACGTAGAACACAGAACAGTATAGCACTGATTCAGCCCACAGTGTTGTGCCATTCAAAAGCTCAAATACTAAGTATAAATGTATCATGAATCATTCATACCCTATTCCCTTCATAGTCATATGTTTAAAAGCCTCTTAACCTCCACCAGACTGCCTATTTCCACTTCTACCCTTGGTAACCCACCTACCACTCTGCATAAAAACCTTGCCTGTCACTTCATTTTTTAACTTACCCTTCTCATCTTAAATGCATGTTCTCTTGTGTTTGACATTTCTACCCAGGGGAAAAGATTCTGACCATCTACCCTATCTATAATTTTGCAATGAACATCAATTTCTCCATCTTTTGGCAATTCCTTGCCTTTCCCCCTCCCCTTCCTCTTTTTTTCCTTTCCACATTCTGGTTACTCTCCTACCCCTTCTCCACTCCTCACATGTCCATCAGCTCCCTCTGCTGTCCTTCCTTTTCTCTCATGGTCCACTGTTCTCTCCTTCAGATTCCTCTCTCTTCAGCCTTTTACTTCTTCCATCCGTCTATCACCTCCTAGATTCTTACATACCTCATTCCCCCTCCCCAACCCACCCACCTTTCCTTGACTGGCCTCACCTATCACCTTCCAGCTTGTACTCTTCCGCCTCCCGACCTTCATATTCTGGCCTCTTCCACCTTCCTTTACACTCCAGATAAAAGGTCTCAGCCCCAAACTTCATCTGTGTATTCCCCTCTATAAATGCTGCCCGCCTTGCTGAGTTCCTCCAGCATGTTGTGGGTGTTGCTTCAAAACTTCTATCAGGACCCCCCTCAGTCTCCAGCACTCAAGGGAGAACAGCCCAAGTTTGTCCAAACTTTCCTTATTGCTCATACTCTCTAATCCAGGCAGCATTCTGGTGAACCTCTGTTGCACGATCTCCACTTCCTTCCTATAACAGAGCACTCATTACCCCAAGTGATAGTTCACTGCGAGGTCTGTTTGATATTTACTGGTTCTCTGAATACTTTCCAAAATACATGTCAAATATCCCACAAAACTACTGTATATCTAAGAAGTGCAGATTTTGCCAACAATTAGCCCAGAATCATTATAAAAAGACTGCACATCACCATGTTGCTGGCTATGAAATCTGCCTGACATATTGATCTTCAATGGAACAGAGACAACACCTCCATAAAACACATTTTCTTTTCTTTTCAAAAGATTTGACATTCCAAAAGATTGCAAGACATAATTTAGAATCAGGACTCCACAACCATAAGGCAGAGGAGTAGAATCAGGCCATTCAGCCCACTGAGTCTTCTTCACCATTCTATCATGGCTGATTTATTATCCCGCTTGACCCCATTCTCCTGCCTTCTCCCCGTAACCTCTGAAACCCTCACTAAACAAGAAGCTATCAACCTCCACTTTATATATACCCAATAACTTGACCTTCACAGCCACCAGTGGCACCTCTGAATAAAGAAATTCTTCCTCATCTCTGTTCTAACTGGGTGTCACTCTATTCTGAGGCTGTGCCTTCTAGTCCTAAACTCCCCCTATATAGGAAGCAATCTTTCTACATCCACTTTATCTAGGGTTTTCAATATTGGATAGGTTTCAATGAGATCCCCTTTCATTTTTCAAAACTCCGGCAAGTGCCCAGAGCCATCAAATGCTCCTCATAATTGCCGGGATCATTCTCGTGATCTTAAGTGAATCATGGGAAAAGAAAGGAGAGTATAGGTGAACAACTTCTTTTTATAATCACCATTCAATCACTTAATATCTGAGAACCCAGCTCCTCTACTGAAAAGACACTCTACTGAAAAGACTGTGGAGAACACAAGGGGATTGCGATCCAATCTTATCCAGCAGCAGTTGACATCAATTCACTTTGCTTTTGATTAATGACAGCCTGATATTCTTACTCATAACTGCAGATGTTTCCAATGAGTGATTCAGTCTTTAACTCCCACCAGTCCCAAATTAGTGCAATTAGAGTGGGGGTGGGGGGGAGCTGAATTCTGATTAAAAGAATGGTCTATGTTAAACTAAAGCATGTGTGTAATTAAAGTGGAAAGACAATCAAATGGGACAGCCAGGTGCTGAAACATTCTATTTAACTAGAAAATAATCAATCAATAGTTTAGAGCTCCTTTCTACAATATGTATTTTAACCAAATTCCACTCTCTTACAGACTTTAGATGTTTCTGAAAGGACAGGGAGGGAGGCAAAAGAGGTGGGGGTGTGGCACTGTCAGGGATGGTGTCATGGCTGCAGAAAAGCAGGAAGACATGGATGGATTGTCTACGGAGTCTCTGTGGCTGGAAGTTAGGAACAGGAAGGGGTCAATAACTCTACTGGGTGTTTTGTATAAACCACCCAATAGTAACAGAGACTCTGAGGAGCAGATAGGGAGACAGATTCTGGAAAGGTGTAATAATAACAGCATTGTCATGGTGGGAGATTTTAATTTCCCAAATATTGGTTGGCATGTCCCTAGAGCGAGGGGTTTAGATGGGGTAGAGTTTGTTAGATGGGTTCAGGAGGGTTTCTTGACACAGTATGTAGATAAGCCTACAAGAAGAGAGGCTGTATTTGACCTGGTATTGGGAAATGAACCTGGTCAGATGTCCGATCTCTTGGTGAGAGAGCATTTTGGAGATAGTGATCACAATTCTATCTCCTTTACCATAGCATTGGAGAGGGATAGGAACAGACAAGCTAGGGAAGTGTTTAATTAGAGTGGAGGAAATAGAAGGCTATCAAGCAGGAACTTGGAAGCATAAACTGGGATCAGATGTTCTCAGAGAAATGTACAGAAGAAACATTACAAATGTTGAGGGGATATTTGTGTGGAGTTCTGCATAGGTACGTTCCAATAAGACAGGGAAAGGATGGTAGTGTACAGGAATTGTGGTGTACAAAGGCTGTTATAAATCTAGTCAAGAAGAAAAGAAAAGCTTACGAAAGATTCAAAAAACTAGGTAATGATAGAGATCTGGAAGATTATAAGGCTAGCAGGAAGGAGTTTAAGAAAGAAATTAGGAGAGCCAGAAGGGGTCATGAGAAGGCCTTGGCAGACAGGATTAAGGAAAACCCCAAGGCATTCTACAAGTGTGTGAAAAGCAAGAGGGTAAGACGTGAGAGAATAGGACCAATCAAGTGTGACAGTGGAAAAGTGTATATGGAACTGGTGGAGATAGCAGAGGTACTTAATGGGAACTTTGCTTCAGTATTCACTACGGAAAAGGATCTTGGCAATTGTAGGGATGACTTACAGCAGACTGAAAAGCTTGAGCAAGTAGATATTAGGAAACACACACAAAATGCTCGTGGAATGCAGCAGGCCAGGCAGCATCCATAGGAAGAAGCACAGTCGACGATTCAGGCCGAGACCCTTCGTCAGGGCACAGGACCCTTCGTCCAGTACTGACAAAGGGTCTCGGCCTGAAACGTCAACTGTGCTTCTTCCTATGGAAGCTGCCTGGCCGGCTGTGTTCCACCAGCATTTTGCGTGTGTTGCTTGAATTTCCAGCATCTGCAGATTTCCTCGTGTTTAGATGTTAAGAAAGAGGATGTGCTGGAACTTTTAGAAAGCATCAAGTTGCATAAATCACCGGGACTGGACAAGTTGTACCCCAGGCTACTGTGGGAAGCGAGGGAGGAGATTGCTGAGCATCTGGCAATGATGTTTGCATCATTAATGAGGACAGGAGAGGTTCTGGAGGATTGGAAGGTTGTAGATGTTGTTCCTTTGTTAAAGAAAGGGCATAGAGATAGCCCAGGAAATTATAGACCAGTGAGTCTTCAGTGTTTGGTAAGTTGATGGAGAAGATCCTGAGAGGCGGGATTTATGAACATTTGGAGAGGCATAATATGATTAGGAATAGTCAGCATGGCTTTACCAAAGGCAGGTTGTGCCTTATGCGTCTGACTGAATTTTTTTTGAGGATGTGACTGAATATATTGAAGAAGGTGGAGCAGTAGATGGCGTGTATATGGATTTCAACACGGCATTTAATAAGGTACCCCATGCAAGGCTTATTGAGAAAGTAAGGAGGCATGGGATCCAAGGAGACATTGCTTTGTGGATTCAGAACTGGCTTGCCCACAGAAGGCAAAGAGTAGTTGTAGACGAGTCATTTTCTGCATGGAGGTCAGTCACCAGTGGTGTGTTTCAGGGATCTGTTCAGGGACCCCTACTCTTTGTGATTTTTATAAATGACCTGGATGAAGATGTGGAGGGATAGGTTCGTAAATTTGCTGATGACACAAAGGTTGGAGGTGTTGTGGATAGTGTGGAGTGCTGTCAGAGGTTACAGCGGGACATCGATAATATGCAAAACTGGGCTGAGAAGTGGCAGATGGAGTTCAACCCAGATAAGTGTGAGGTGGTTCATTTTGGTAGGTCAAATATGATGGCAGAATATAGTATTAATGGTAAAACTCTTGGCAGTGTGGAGGATCAGAGGGATCTTGTGGTCCAAGTCCATACGACACTCAAAGCTGGTGCGCAGGTCGACTCTGTGGTTAAGAAAGCACATGGTGCATTGGCCTTCATAAATCATGGGACTGAGTTTAGGAGCCAAGAGGTAATGTTGCAGCTGTACAGGACCCTGGTCAGACCCCACTTGGAGTACTGTGCTCAGTTCTGGTCACCTCACTACAGGAAGGATGTGGAGATCATAGAAAGGGTGCAGAGGAGATTTACAAGGATGTTGCCTGGATTGGGGAGCATGCTTTTTGAGAATAGGTTGAGTGAACTCGGCCTTTTCTCCTTGGAGTGATGGAGGATGAGAGGTGACCTGATAGAGGTGTATAAGATGATGAGAGGCATTGATCATGTGGATAGTCAGAGGCTTTTTCCCAGGGCTGAAATGGATAGCACGAGAGGGCACAGTTTTAAGGTGCTTGGAAGCTGGTACAGAGGAGATGTCAGGAGTAAGATTTTTTTTACGCAGAGAGTGGTGAGTGCGTGGAATGGGCTGCCGGCGACAGTGGTGGAGGTGGATACGATAAGGTCTTTTAAGAGATTCCTGGACAGGTACACTTAGCTCAGAAATATAGAGGGCTATGGGTAACAGGTAATTTCTAAGGTATCGCCATGTTCGGCACAGCTTTGTGGGCTGAAGGGCCTGCATTGTGCTGTAGGTTTTCTATGTTCTATGTGTTACGTACCCTGTAACTGGGTTGCCAAACCAGCAGAAATGGATCACTCAGTTGGAGTCTGGATTACTAGAACTAAGAAAGTTTTATTAAAGAAACAAGCAACACAGTAATCGAAAGGATAATAAATGCAACAGTTCAGCAATGATAAACACACATGTGCACAGAATTAAGATAACAGCATCAATCAAGCTCTATCGTTGTCTAGGGGTAAATGACCAAATTTCAAAGTGACACAAAAGTTCAGTCCAATTTAGTTCAGTTCGCAGTAATCGTTGCCATGGCGATGGACGTGGGGGGAGAGAGAGAGAGAGAACGGGAACGACTGATCATTCAGACACGGCTTCCACACACAGACCGGCGATATGGCTCACAAGCAGCTTTTGGGCAGGTCCTTGGTGATGTCACCTGAGGTCACCGACTGTGACCCCTCCTCCAGATGCGGTCGATCCTCTGCAGTGAACCCGGCACCCAAGCAAGGGCGGACACACACCGGGTTCCCGCTGATCGTACCTTTCCACCCTATGCGTTGTCCGATACTTCCCACCGACTCGTGAGAGGCGCACCGCTTCCAGGGTATCGTTACCTCGGGTGTCGTGTGTCCTGCCTTAGCGAACCTGTCCCTTTTTATCCCCCTGCTGGGGTATCACCTGTCCATCACTTCAAACAGTTCAGGGTTCAAAGGGGGAGCCGCTCCAGACAGCTCTCTCTCTCCCATCCCTTCATTACACATCTCCAGATGCTGTTTCATTGTGTTCCTTATCTCTCTCTTGAAGACAGGTGGCAGACCAACTGCTGATCATACAGGACAGCTAACATCTTATCTATGTGTATTCTCGTCACATATGTTTCCTTATAAATATTAGTACTGACAAGTTCAAAATGCAATGTAAATGTATTACATTACATATAGCTATGTAACCATATAATACCCCGAGATTCCTTTTCTTGAAGGCAATGACAGGAAAGTAAAGAAACACAACAGAATCAATGACAAACTACAAGCAATCAAAGGTGGACAAATCATCAATGTGCAAAAGTCAACAAATTGTGCATTTACA
Organism: Mobula hypostoma; assembly: GCF_963921235.1. NCBI lineage: Eukaryota > Metazoa > Chordata > Chondrichthyes > Myliobatiformes > Myliobatidae > Mobula > Mobula hypostoma. The sequence continues at coordinate 99,543,755 of NC_086102.1, forward strand.
AAAAGAAAAACAAAATAATAGTAATGAATAATATAGAGAACATACGCAAGATCTAGAGTCCTTGAAAGTGAGTTTATAGGTTACGGAATCAGTTCAGTGTTGAGGTGAGTGAAGTTCTCCACTCTAGTTCAGGAGCCTGATGGTTGAGAGGAATAACTGTTTCAAAACCTGGTTGTGATGTACCTGAGACTCCTGTACCTCCTTCCCAATGGCAGCAGTGAGAGAGAGAATGGCCTGTATGTTGGGGGTCCTTGCTGCTTTTCTGTGACAGTGCTCCTTGTAGATGTGCTCAATGGTGGGCAGGCCTTTACCTATAATAGAGCAGGTGGATCCACTACTTTTTATGGCTTTTGCATTCAAGAATTTCTAAGATGGTACCAGCACTACACAGTGTTGCTTTGTGGGCAGCTCACAAACCCAGTGGTGTAATGCCTATGTGATTGGATTAAGCATTCTTGAGGACAAGAACATAAACATGAGCAGGAATAGACCAATTTCCCCTTGAGCTTCTTCCACCATTCAGAAAGACCATGGCCAGTCCAGTCTTAGTTTCAACACTATTTCAACCCGTTACCCTGCACTTCGTAATCAAGATTGGACAGGCTAGATGCAGGAAGATTGTTCCCGATGTTGGGGAAGTCCAGAACGAGGGGTCATAGGTTGAGGATAAAGGGGAAGCCTTTTAGGACCGAGATGAGGAAAAACTTCTTCACACAGAGAGTGGTGAATCTGTGGAATTCTCGGCCACAGGAAACAGTTGAGGCCAGTTCATTGGCTATATTTAAGAGGGAGTTAGATATGGCCCTTGTGGCTAAAGGGATCAGGGGGTATGGAGGGAAGGCTGGTACAGGGTTCTGAGTTGGATGATCAGCCATGATCATACTGAACGGCGGTGCAGGGTCGAAGGGCCGAATGGCCTACTCCTGCACCTATTTTCTATGTTTCTAAGAGGCAAACCGTAATTCTCAGAATGCAAAACAGCAGCAGGTGCTGAAAATCTGAAATACAAGAGAAAGAAAATTGCCATGAACAGTCAGCATTTCAAGCAGCAGAGAGAGAAAAGAGGCCATTAATCCATCATCAGAACCAGGGCACAAAAAACTGCAGGTGTTTGAATCTGGTGCAGAACACAACTGAGGAACTGAGCAGTATCTGTGGAGGAAAATGTACAGCTTGAATTTCAGAAGAGTCTCAACCTGAGACAACTGAAACCAAAATCTGTGGGCCGGGCAGAGACGTCCAACCGGATGTCAGTCCAGAAGACCAGCGTGGACAATCTCTGATGACTCCCTGGAATCACAAATCGGTGAAACTGAGTTTGAGGCCTAGTATTTGGGATCTGTCATTGGCGAGACAGAGTTCAAAGGGCCTGGTGTTTAGTGATCTACAAGTCCTAGGTCAATGATGAGGTTCTAGGCCCGAGGGTCGAATTAAAGTTAAAAAAAAGGCCGACTGGCCAGAGCCCCAAGTTTGCAAATCTGAGCCCACTCCACTGGGGCAGTCGGAGGCCCAAGGCCTGTGAGTCTGAGTCCACAGGAGGCTGGAGGCAGAAGAAGACAGTTTGTTTTGGGATTAGTAGACTGTGTATGTGAGTGGGTGAGAAGGAGAAACAGGTTGTTTTGCTGTTGTTATTTTGTTGCTTGTATTCTGTGTTGTTATGACGAGTATTGTGGGCATACAATGTTGTCACATATTCTGGTGTCAACACTTTAGGGCTGCCCCCAGCGCATCCTCAGGAGTGTTGATTGTTAACGCAAATTATGTATTTCTCTGTGTTTTGATGCACGTGTAATAAATAAACTGGAATCTTGAACTGTGTTTATTGCATTAGAACCAGGACTTTGGGAATAAGCAAATTTTAAGATGCCAAGGGTGTTGGTGGAACCGGATGAGCCATGTAACATGTAGGCAGAATCTTCAGCCCATTGAGTCCATGACAACCATCAATCATCTGTTTGTACACCAGTGAAACCTATTGAGCTTATTAATGGCACCAGATGCTCTTGTCAAAGTGTGTGCAGCAGAGGGCCATGCTGAGGGAGGAATCTTTAAAAATAAAAGAAAAACTTAATGGATAATATAACATAATTTTGGCAGACAAACAATTGTGAAGTATATGATGTACAATATTGTTTGGTATGACTTTGAGAACTGCAGCATGCAAATAATTGTTCTTGGTCCCTAATGCATTGGTAGTACAGACATAGAACAGTGCGAAACAGGAACACAAAGTCTGCCAAGCACAAAAACCAAATTAAACTCTCTTCTGCTTGCACATGATCCATATTCCTGCTTGTTCATCTAAAAGCTTCTTAAACATTACCATCATGTCTGATTCCTGCACCATCCAGGAGCAAGTGATGTTGATATCTCAACACCACAGGGCACTTCACTAATAAGCTGCCCTACATTAAGGTCAAAGTGACTCCTTTGGAAGTGTTGTTGTGATGCTATGAATCCACCGATGCCATCGATAGAGAGTAGCTCATGTGCTTAAAGGAATTTTTGTTTGTTTCATAGCAAGGCATACTCAAAGGACCCCTCCTCTAAGCCAGCCATCCATCCCATCTGCCCATCTATTGAGGATGGCATGGAGCTGTAAGAATCCAGAAGGATCTGGAAGCACAGCACAATGAGGAGGCCCTGGAGAATGAATGATAACCACGAAAGCAAAGGTGGTTTTCTACTCCAGGGCCAATGGGTTGGAGTGCATGGTGCCGCCTGCACTGGAGCCTAGGGAGCTGTGATGGTTGTTGATCATTGTGGCTCTCGTAAGAAGTGGCATCATCACAGTTAAATCTGAAGCATCCACAGCACTACACCCGGCCAGACTGTCTTCTGCCACAATGGGTTTAGAGTAAATACCGTTTCACTGAGCCTTGGACCACCTGAACAATAGCAATACCAGTGTCAGTCTGCTGTTTATTGATTACAACTCACATTTTGGCTATACTTCATTCAGGGTTTGAGGAGACATGCTATGTTACCAAAGAATCTCACAAGTTTCTACAGATGTACCACGGAGAGTATTCAAACTGGTTACATCACCATCTGGTATGCATGCCCCAGTGAAAGGATCAGAAAAAGTTGCAGAGGATTGTAAACTCAGCCAACTCTATCATTGGCACTTGCCTTCCCAATCTTCAATTTTCGATGCCTGAAGAAGACCCTTCACCATCCAGGACATCCCCTCTTCTCATTATTAGGTGAATCTGAACCTACCATCAGGGAGAAGGTACATTCGACTGAAAACCTAAGCTCAACATTTTAGGAACAGCTCCTTCACCTCCGCCATTAGATTTCCAAAAGATCCACGAACCCATGAACACTACCTCACTATTCTGTTCTCTTTTTGCATTAATTATTTTTTTATATATATTCTTCTTTTAATTTAGAGTAGTTTTTATGATTGCACTTCACTGCTGCCACACAACAAATTTCACATGATATGTCAATGATAAAAAACTTGAATCTGTCATCCCACTTATCATCCCTATGGAAGGTCATGAAAATTGAATTGAATTGAATTGACTTTATTTCTTACATCCTTCACATACATGAGGAGTAAAAATCTTTACGTTATGTCTCCATCTAAATGTGCAATGTGCAATCATAGTAATTTACAATAAATAGAAGTTAATGTAACATAGAAATACCCTTAAATCAGTGTCACATAGTCTCCCAAAATGGGCATTAGCCTTGGTGATCCTGCAGCTGACCTCATCGTCAATGTGAACCGCTCTTGAGAGGGTGCTGCCAAGATACATGAACTGATTGACTGCCTGGAGCTGATGGCTGTTCACTGAGATGGATGGCTCCACATTGGACTGATCTGGGCTGCTTGGAGCATGACTTCTGTCCTCTTGGTACTGATGGTGAGACCGAAGTTGTCACATACAGTGGAAAGTTTGTCAATGTCCTGCATGTCAGACTCAGAGCTTGCACTGAGAGTGCAGTCATCAGTGAATAGGAAGTCTCTCAGCACTGTCTCTTTGACGTTAGTAATGAGCCGAAGCCTGCGCAGGTTGAGCATCTTGTCATCCATCCTGTATCTGATGTGGATCAGTCAACATCTCACTGAAAAGGGTGGACACCAGCTTGCATCCCTGCTTGACCCCATTTGTGACTGATAAAACAACAGAGCGGTCACCATCATAAAGCACGTGGGCTGACATCCCATCATGAAACTGCTTGATAATGGTGATGAATCTGCCAGGGCAACCAAACTTCGCCATGATCTTCCATAGTCCCTCTTGGTTCACAGTGTCAAAGGCCTTGGTCAGATCAAAAAAGGTGGTGTCAAGCTGCCTGTTCTGCTCCTGGCATTTTTCCTGGAGTTGTCTCACAGCAAACATCATGTCAATAGTTACGCTTCCTTTCCTGAAACCACACTGACTTTCTGGGATGTGACCTTGTTCCAGATGAGCATTTAGCCTGTCTAGCAGGACTCTGGCTAAGATTTTCCCAGCTACTGAGAGCAAAGGGATGCCTCTGTGATTGTCACATGCTTGGCAGTTTCCTTTTTTCTTGTACAGATGGATACATCTTTCATTTCCTGTGGAATCTGACCCTTTTCCCAGAAGGACTGGAAGAGCTCTGTCAGGTTGCTGGTGATAAGTGAACCACTTGTTTCGTAGATCTCCACTGGTATAGCATCTGCCCCAGGAGCCTTGCAACCTGACACCTGGCCTATTGCTTTCTTGACTTCCTCTTCTTGTGAAGAGAGTCCATTTCATTGTTGATGTCTACTTGATTGAGACGATCAATTGCTTCCAGGTTTATGGAGGATGGTCTGTTCAGCACGGATTCAAAATGCTCTGCCCATCTGTTGGCTCAGTGATGAGTGTGGTGCCATCTGCACTTCGGAGTGGCGAGGTTCAAGAAGGCTGAGGGCCGTACAGTGTTTTGATAGCATCGAAGAATCTCTTCAAGTCATGTCTATCGGCAAACCCCTAAATATCATCACCTTTTTGCAGGGCCAAGGCTTGCATCTTTCTGAGTGTATTGGCAGATGTTGCCTTCTTAGAGATGCAGGAAGGATCATTCTAATTAGCTCTGTGTAGCCTAGGCTTTTCCTGTAGGAGAGCTTTTATCTCCTCATCATTCTCATCTAATCAATCTTGGTTTTTCCTTGTTGTATGGCCAAAGACCTCGAAGGAGGCAGAGTGAACACGATCTCTGAAAGCAGCGCAGTCTTCTTCAATATGGCCTCCAAGATGAACATTGGCAAGCTGTGACTGGAAGCTATGAACCAGGTGGTCTGTAGTAGTACCCCATTTCAGCTTGCTGACATTGAGCTTCTTGGAAAATTTCCTTGCCTGTGGATGTTGTTTGGGTTGGATATGGATATTAAGTTTGGAAATGATCAGACATCAGAAACAAAGTTTTCACTTTGCATCTGTCTTCATCATGGAAGACACTGGCAGTACGGCAGAGGCCCTTGAGTTTCAGGGAGCAGGAGTGAGTGCCATTGCTATTACAAAGGAAAAAGTGGTAGGCAAACTCAAAGGTCTTAACGTGGATAAATCATCTGGAACAGATGGACTACATGCCAGAGTCCTCAAAGAGGTTGCTGAAGAGATAACAGATGCATTGGTCATGATCTTTCAAGAATCACTTGATTCTGGCATGGTCCTGGAGGACTGGAAATTCGCAAATGTCACTCCATATTTAAGAAGGGAGGAAGGCAAAAGAAAGGAAATTATGGGCCAGTTGGTCTAACCTCAGTGGTTGGGAAAGTGTTGGAGTCTATTATTAAGGATGAGGTTTCGGGGTACTTGGATAAAATAAGTCACGCCAGCATGGTTTCTGTAAAGGGGAATCTTGCCTGACTAATCTGTTAGAGCTCTTTGAGGAAGTAACAAGCAGGGGGGACAAAGGAGAGGTAGTGGATGTCATTTACTTGGATTTTCAAAAAACATTTGAAATCTTCATTCTTTTGTGCTAGTCTATCTGGATCCAGTGAGAAGATGAGAGTCAAGGTGACTGGAGATAGGTCAGGATGCACTGGATGATCAGGATGATCTACTTGTCTTGCTGTGCTCTTCGCACTCCACAACACATGCTGGGAAGCGCCTACATGCCCATTGAACCAGCTGGTGGTTTCCTCCGCGCCATCCACCAAATCCAGTCTTCACATGCTTTGGATAGACAAGCCTGAAGTCACTGAGGATTCAAAAAAAATCATGATGGTTATTCTCACCTGGTTTGGCCAGCCTGTCGAAGCTGTTACCCAGAGTATGGCCGCTGTCACATGCAAAAAGATTACTTGGAGCCACATGTGAGAGCTGAGTGCCAGGTGAGGACCAAAGGTGGAGGACCTACTGTGGGAGGTTCAGAAGCTCTTCACACCAGAATTGTTACCCCTCCCTGATGCCCCATACACCCCTCATAGAGTGTACACACCAGCTCACTGATGTTTTCATGGGCATCTTCAGCACTTCACTCATCCAGGCAGCTGTCCCTACATGCCTCGATCAACACCATCATTCCTCTACCAACGAACTCTATACCATCAGACCTAAACGACTGCTGCTTGGTGGCACTGATGCCAATCACCATGAAGGGCTTCAAGTGACTGGTAATGACTCACATCAAAAACTCCATTCCTGCCATACTGGACACTTACCAGTATGCTTACTGACAGAACCACTCCACGGCAGCTGCTGTAGCATCTCTCACGTATCTGGCCGTGACACACTTAGAAAACAAGGACTCTTACGTCAGATTGCTGTTTCCAAAATTCACCAGCATTCTTCACTATTATTCCACAGACATTAGTGAACAAACTCCTGTGAAGTTCATTGATTATACAACAGTGATGGGGTTCATCACCAAATATTATAACAAGGCTGATAGAGAAATGGTGGAAGTGCTCAATACTTGATGCCAGGCAAATAAACTCTTCCTCGATGTCAACAAGACAAAAGAGATGGTTATTGACTTCTGGCGAACTCACACCACTCACACACCCCTTTACATCGGCGGCAGCGCAGTGGAAACTGAGAGCAGTTTCAAACTCCTGGGAGTGCACATCACACACAACCTCTCATGGTCCCAGAACACATCCCACACAGTCAGGAAAACTCACCAATGCCTCCAGAGTAAGTCAGAGTCAGCTTGGTTTCTGTTAAGGTAAATCTTGCCTGACAAATCTGTTAGATTTCTTCGAGGAAGTAACAAGCAGGATGGACAAAGGATGTCGTTTACTTGGATGTTCAGAAGGCATTTGATAAGCTACCACACATGAGGCTGTTTAACAAGATAAAATCCTATGGTGTTACAGGAAAGAGACTGGCATGGATAGAGGAATGGCTGACAAGCAGAAAACAGTGAGTGGGAATAAAGGGGACTTTTTCTGTTTGGCTGCCAGTGACTAGTGGTGCTCCTCAGGGATCAATATTGGGACCGCTACTTTTCACATTGTTTGTCAATGATTTGGATAATGGAATTGGTGGCTTTGTGACAAAGTTTTAGATTAGATTACGAAGACACGCAGTCCTCTTTTATTGTCATTTAGTAATGCATGCATTAAGAAATGATACAATATTTCCTCCAGTGTGATATCACAAAACACAGGACAGACCAAGACTGAAAAAACTAACAAAACCACATAATTATAACATATAGTTACAACAGTGCAACAATACCATAACTTGATGAAGGACAGTCCATGAGCACAGTAAAAAGTTCGAAGTCTCTCAAATGTCCCACATCTCACACAGACGGGAGAAGGAAGAATAACTCTCCCTGCCATGCCCGACCACAGTCCGACTCTGAGTCATCCAAAAACTTTGAGCCTCCAATCAGCTCTCCGACACCGAGTACCATCTCCGACACCATCTCTATCCGAACGATTCGACCTCTATCTTGGTCGCCAACAGCAGGCAAAGCTGGGGATTTTGAGACCTTCCTTCCGGAAGATTCTCAATCGCGCAGTAACAACAGCAGCGAACCTGCGTTTCAGAAATTTCTCCCAATGTTCCTCTGTGCTTTCACGTCTGTCTCCATCAAATCAGAATTGTCCACGACCCCTATTTAATGGATACGGTATCATTTTCACCGGAGGGCTGAGCACACGCGGCGCACTGCTCTCTCTCCTCCCACCTCTTGCAGATGATACGAAGATAGGCGGAGGGGTAGGTAGGGCTGAGGAAGCAATGCAATTGCAGCAGGACTTAGACAAATTGGAAGAATGGGCAAAAAAGTGGCAGGTGGAATACATTGTTGGGAAATGTATGATAATGCATTTTGGTAAAAGGAACAATAGTACAGACTATTATCTAAATGGGGAGGAGGTTCAAACATCAGAGGTGCAGAGGGACTTGAGAGTCATCGTGCAACATATGAGGAGCATTTGGCAGCTTTGGGCCTGTACTCACTGGAATTTAGAAGACTGCATGGGGTTCTCATTGAAACCTACCTAACCCTCTGTCTTCCCACTAATTTTTGCTCTGTTGTATGCCCTTTCTTTTGTTTTTACATTAACTTTGACTTCCATTGTCAGCCACTGTTGTACTATCTTGCCATGTGAGTATGTCTTCATTTTTGGGATACCTCTGTCCAGCCCCTTCCTCATTTTTCCCAGAAACTCTCACTGTTGCTGCTCTGCTGTCATCCCCGCCAGCAGCTCCTTCCAGTTTACTTTGGTCAAGTCCTCTCTCATATCACTGTAATATCCTTTACACTACTGAAATGCTGCTATGTCAGAATTTACTTTCTCCTTATCAAATTTCAAGTTGAACTCAATCATATTGTGATCACTGGCTCCTAAGGGTTCTTTTACCTTAAGCTCCCTAATCACCTCCAGTTCATTACATCACAGCCAATCCAGTACAGCTGATCCCCTAGTTGGTTCAATGACAAGCTGCTCTAAAAAGCCATCTCATAGGCACTCAGCAAACTCAGTCTCTTGAGATCAATTACCAACTGGATTTTCCCAATCAACCTGCATGTTAAAATCTGCTGTGACTATGCCCTTTTGACTCGCCTTTTCTATTTCCTGTTGTAATTTGTGGTCCACCTCCATTGTTGGGAGGCCTGTCATCAACATCCTTTTACCCTTGCAGTTCCTTAGCTCAACCTACAAGGATTCAACATCTTCCGATCTTACATCCGCTGATTTGATGCCATTCTTTACCAGCAGAGCCACGCCACCCCCTCTGCCTACCTTCCTATCCTTCCGAAATAATATGTAACCTCATCCTTCAGCCATGATTCAGTGATGGCCACAACATCATACGTGACAAGATGAAGTAGACTGCAAACCTGTAAATGAAATTCAGTAAGTGTGTGATCTTGTATTTGTACTGAAGAAGTTAATTATTCTCAATGAAATGAGGTTTAAAGCATGCAAGTGAAAAGATACAAGCTACAGGTTTGCAGGAGATTGCAACCAAAGCTAATGACATTTTAAATTTCACCACAAAATTGATGGATTGCAAAAGGCAAGCAGATCATAAGACTGTAAAATATAGCAGTAGAAATTAGGCTACTCAGCCCATTGAGTGTGCTCTGATTTATTTTATCAACCCCAGTCATTAACTCTTGACCCCATTCTGATTAAGAACCATCAATTTCTCTCCAATAGCTTGGCCTCCATTGCCTGCTGTGGCAATGAATTTCACAGATTTACTATCTCTGGCTGAAGAAATTCCTTCTCAGCTCAGTTATTAAGGGACATCTATTTATTCTAATCTCCTGGTATATTTTTCAGACCATTACTGAGCTGACAATGCTCAGACAATCTCTTCAATTCAGTCATGTACACTGAAATGGACTCCCCTTCTTTTTGATTCCACTTATAAAAACTAAAAGGTCTTGCAATTAACAATGGCTTCAGTTCTAAGCGTACCTGCATTAGGTTAAGCTCTCTGATCCTAGATTCTCCCACCATTGAAGGCATCCTCAACTTGTCCATTCTATCTAATTCATTTTATCAGTATTCATTTTAGTGAGATTCCCTCATCATTCTTCTGAACCCTATCGAGTACAGGCCTAGAGCCTTCTGTGCGACATTCAGGCAAGACAAAGGGACAGAAGACTCTTCACACTCCTCTATCAAATATAAGCAGATGTTAATGTAGCTTTTTAGCTCTCTGTTTGGCAAAAATGTTGATCGACTTCACTGAGAATCAGGAGCGGTTGTGTAGCAGTTAGTGCAACACTTTACAGGGCCAGCTGTAAAATTGTGGTTCGATTCCTGCCGCTGCTTGTAAGTGGTTTGTATGCCTGAGACTGCGTGGCCTTCCTCTGGTTGCTCCAGTTTTCTCCCATGTTCCAAAGATGCACGGGTTAAGGATAGTGAGTTGTGAGCATGCTATTTTGATACCGGAAGCGCAGTGACACTTGCAAGCTGACGCTAATCCTTAGAAGATGTTGTTGTTGACACAAATGACATTTCACTTTATGTCCCAATGTACATGTGACAAATAAACAATCTTTAATCTTTAAACCTGCTTGATGGGCACCAGTCACCAACCATTCAGTCACCCCTCCACTGCCAGTTTGTACCATCTACAACTCACCAGGAGTCTTCAAAGAGCACATTGCAAACCCATCACCTCTACCAGCTGGAAGGACAACAACACTGGAATTAAAATTGGGGCAGGATTATTAATGTCACATGCACTGAAGTACAGTGAAAAGTGTGCTTGCATGCTGTTCATACAGATTAATTCATTACACAGGTCATTGAGGTAGAACAAGGTAAAACAATGTGGGGGATAAAGTGTAACAACTACGAAGGAAGTGAAGTGCAGACAGACAGTAAGGTACAAGATCATAATGCAGTAAATTGTGAAGTCAAAAGTCCATCTTATTGTACTAGAGGACTGTTCAATAGTCTTGTAACATGGAATACAATGCCTGGAAGTTGCCCTCAACACTTTGACAGCAAAGGCCACTTCCCATGAAAGAACATAAAGAAATTTGAGGCCTCAATAAGAAACAGCACAAAAGGCGAAGTACAAGAATTCTTATTACTAGTTAAAATGATGACACTACTTTGGTTACCAAGCATATGCCACAGCAAATTCCTAATAAATGTACAGTAAATGTATATGGTGAAAAAAGTTGATCGTTGAGACTCCTTGATCCTTGGTTAGAAGAATTACGTCATACTTGGAAACAGAGTAACAAATGGCATGTTTTCCTCGGAATGTTTAACTTCGACCCACACTCAGCATTTCAGAAACAGCTTCTTCCGCTCTGCCATGAGAATTCTGACTAGTCCATGAACACATGAAAACACTATTCTGCTTTTGCACTCCCTGCTTTTTAGTTTAACGAATAGTAATTCTGTCTGTCTCTTACACTGCTGCCACAAATCAATAAATTCACTGACATAAGTCAGTGATAATAAAACTGATTTTGAAATAAGACAAGTGCAGCCAATCTGAGCACATTATGATCCCATATAACAATCATCAGAGCAATGATCCACTGTTTTCGTTGTGGTATAAATGCTTGTTACCACACAAAGAAACCTTCTTCAAAGAATACTATGCAATTTCTTACGGGCACAAAGGGCAGCAGACTCTAAATGTGGCGCTCCTTATGGTGCAGTCCTCTCTCAAAGGAGGCCAGCCCAGATGATGAGGTCAACTCCCCAAGAAAATACATGAACCAGTCCAGCATTTATTGCCCTTCCTGAACTACTGAGGAACATCTGCTGAAGGTATGTCCACAAATGCTGCTGGAGAGGGTTTTCAAAGGTTTAGAATGAGTGATAATAAAATAGGTGCTATATCATTCCAAGATGGGCTGGCATATAAATTGGAAGACAACGGGCAGGTGGTGGTAGTACCCATGTGCCTGCTAACCGCATCCTTTGCGGTGTTAGAAGTCACACAACGGTGGAGCAGGGCGGGTGATTAACCACAGTATATTTTGTAGCTGGTAACGGAGCACTGAGCACTGAACACCTTGGACGATGGTTGGACTGCCAAGCAAGTGGACTCCTTTGTCACACTTGGAATATTGTGTTCAATTCTGGTCGCCTCATTACAGGAAGGATGTGGAAGCTTTACAGAGGCTGCAGAGGAGATTCACCAGGATACTGTCTGGATTAGAGAGCCTGTCTTTTGAGGATAGGTTGAGCAAGCTGAGGCTTTCTCTTTGCGTGAAGGAGGATGAGAGGTGATTTGATAGAGGTGTGCAAGATGATAAAAGACAGTGATCAAGTGGATAGCTAGAGACTTCTTCCCAAAGCAAAATTAGCTAATATGAGGGAGAATAATTTAAAGGTGATTAGAGGAAAGTATAGGGGGGATGTCAGAGGTAATTTTATTTTTTTTACACAGAGAGTGGTGGCTACAGGAATGATGGTAGAGGCAAATACATTAGGAACATTAAGAAACTCTTAGGTAGGTACATGGATGATAGACAAATGGAGGAGTATGAGACCATAAGACATAGGAGCAGAATTAGGCCATTTGGCCCATTGAGTCTGTTCTGCCATTTCGTCATGGCTGATCCATTTTTCCTCTCGGCCCCAATTTCCCGCCTTCCCCCATATGTTTTCATCCACTGACCAGTCAGGAATCTATCAGCCTCTGCCTTAAATATCCATAAAGACTTGGCCTCCACAGTTGCCTGTGGCAAAGAATTCCACAGATTCAAAATTAATCTCCGTTCTAAAAGGATGCCCCTCTATTTTGAGGCTGTATCCTGTGGTCTTAGACACTCCCACCACAGGAATCATCCTCTCCACATCCACTTTATCAAGGCCTTTCACCACTCGATAGTTTTCAATTAGGTCACCCCTCATTCTGCTAAATTCCAGTGAATACAGGCCCCATCAAACGCTCTTCATATGACAAACCGTTAAATCCTGGAATCATTTTCGTGAACCTCCTTTGAACCCTCTCCAGCTTCAGCACATCCTTTCTGAGATAAGGGGCCCAAAACTGCTCACAACACTCCAAGTGAGGCCTCGCCAGTGCTTTATAAAGCCTCAACATTACATCCTTGCTTTTGTATTCTAGTCCTCTTGAATGAATGCTAACATTGCATTTGCCTTCCTCACCATAGACTAAACCTGCAAATTAATCTTTAGGGAATGCTTTCTGTTTAGAAAATAGTCAACCCTTCTATTTCTTCTATCAAAGTATATGACCATACACCTCCTGACACTGTATTCCATCTGCCATTTCTTTGCCCATTCTCCTAATCTGTCTCAGTCCTCCCATAGCCTTTCTATCTCCTCAAAACTACCTGCCCCACTACCTATCTTCGTATCATCTGCAAACCATCAATTCCATCATCCAAATCATTGACATATGACCTAAAAGGAGTCGGACCCAACACAGACCCCTGTGGAATAGGACTAATCACCGTTAGCCAACCAGCAAAGGCTCCCTTTATTCCTCCACCTCCACCCCCACTAAATTCATCACCTACTAATCAGCCAGTGATTTGGAAGGATTAGATTGATCTCCAAGTAAGTTAAAAAGTTGGCACAGCATGTGGGCTGAAGAGCCTGCACGCTGTCGTAACGTTCCGTGCCCTGGATGTTCGGCATCTCATCATCTTTAGGGTTGGCTTATGTTAATCTCTTATGGTTAAGTTGTTACTTTAATGTTTCAATGTACTTTGAATGACTGACAAGGCACCACCCATCACATGTCCAGAATTTTGTTGGAGGACTTTCTTTCAAAGACCTAGAACATCATTGATGCAAATATGGCAGTTGTACTGTGCCAGTAACTTTACACAAACAACAGTGAAAGATGAGGAGAAGTCAGTGGTGTGCAATCAGATGAATTGAAAGGACACAGAGCAGAAAAAAAGCCATCCTTATAAGATAAATTCAACCAGATTTTTATGTAATGTTATTCAGAGCTCTGCCAATGCACCGTAAAATTACACTAACCACATCAAGTCACGACAGATTGGCTGCATCTGAGTCCTAATTATAATTTAAACAAGGTCTATAGTTAACTGCAAAGAGCAAGCCAACAAAAGTATTAAACATTTCCTCTAGAATGAAGCACAAAGTAAATATTTTTAAGGGATCAAATTCTGCTTGTCAGTCATGAGTACGCTATAAGCTATAATTACAATACAAACAGGCTTTTAGAGTAAAGGAAATAGAAGCAATCGGAAACTGGCCCTTAAGTTTATTATCAAAGTGCATATCTTCACCCTGTACAACCCTGAGATTTATCTTCTTGCAGATATTCACAGTAGAAATACAATAGAACCAAAGAAAAGCTACACACAAAGATGGACATACAGCCAATGTGCAAAAGAAGATAAACTGTACATATACAATAAAATAAGACATTTTATAAAAATATATTATCACTTATTTTTGATTTTTTAATGCAAAAAATTGCATTATGATCGGAGATTAAGGGAGTTAGGGCTTTGCTCTTTGGAGAGGAGGATGAGAGGAGACATGATAGAGGTATACAAGATATTAAGAGGAATAGATAGAGTGGATAGCCAGCACCTCTTCCCCAGGGCACCACTGCTCAATACAAGAGGACATGGCTTTAAGGTAAGGGGTGGGAAGTTCAACGGGACATTAGAGGAAGGTTTTTTACTCAAAGAGTGGTTGGTGTGTGGAATGCACTGCCTGAGTCAGTGGTGGAGGCAGATACACTAGTGAAATTTAAGAGACTACCAGACAGGTATATGGAGGAATTTAAGGTGGGGGGTTATGTGGGAGGCAGGGTTTAAGTGTTGGCACAACATTTTGGGCCAAAGGGCCTGTACTGTGCTGTACTATTCTATGTTCTAAATAAATAAATAAATAAATATAGTAAACAAATATTAATTAGTAAATTAATATTGAGAACATGAGTTGTAGAGTCCTTGAAAGTGAGTCTGTAGGTTGTGGAGTTAGTTCAGTGTTGGGGAGAGTGAAGGTGTGCACGTTGGTTCAGGAGCCTGATAGTTGAGGGATAATAACTGTTCCTGAAGCTGGTAGTGTGGGACCTGGGGCTCCTGTACCTCCTTTCCAATGCAAGCAGCAAGAAGAGCTCATGGCCTGGATGGTGGGGGTCTTGATGATGGATGTTGCTTTCAAATCAATGCTCTGGATTGTAAGGTACAACCTTCCAGCTTTGGCAACGAGTCACAAATGATTATGTGATTGATGTTCCTAAGATATCTGACACTGTAATTGATGGGTGAAGAAATACAATTAAATGGATTCTGCCAACAAAGAAGTAAGAACACGACTTTCACTGTGCGGCTCTTGCTATCTCATTATAAATGCGGCCACAAAGTGAACGGGAATGTCTTTTTAATTAGCTGCAGACTGTGAAGCTGCAGATTCAACTCCAGGATAGCTCTCTGTGCCTTTACCACTTCTATCCATCCAAGTCATTGCTCCAGGTGCAATCACTGTTGACTGAGTGCAGGAACACAGCAGCCAGTTTTTTGAGGCACAGTGGAGCCTCAGTGACCCTGATTCAATTCTGACCTCTGGTGCTATTTAGGTTGCATTTGCCCATTCTCCTCTGTGACTGCAGACGTCTTCCTTGTTTCAGTCCTCATGCCAAAGACTCCCTGGTTTCCATATTAAATGACAACTGTATATTGCCCTTAGTGTAGCAGGGAGCATCAGCAAGAAAAACTGGTAGACTGAACATTGAGCATAGAACTTCTGCCCACGATATCATGTGCCTGACAGGGCATTCCACACATTCACCACGGCGTTAAAAAATTTACCTCTGAAATCCTCCCTGTATTTTCTTCTATCACCTTAAAATTATGCCCCTGGTATTCACCATTTCTGCCTTGGGAAAAAGTCCCTGGCTGGCCATTTGATCTATGCCTCTTATCATCGTGTACACCTCTAACTTTCCAAAGATAAAAGCCCTAGTTTGCTAAACCTCTCCTAATAAAACAGGGATTGGTGTTTTGTGTCTTGCATTTATTAATGTCACATGTACAGTGAAAACTGTTTTACCTGCTATTGATGCAGATGATTTCTTACAAGAGTGTATTGAGGTATTGCAAGGGAAAATAATAACACAATGCAAAATAAACAGAGGAAGTGCAGTGCAGGTAGACAATAAGGTGCAAGATCATGACAAGGTAGAGTCCAAGTTATAATTCAAAGCAGTAGGTTTTGTGAATTTACTCAAAATCTACATAATTAGTCAGCAATATCCTTTCTCAGAGGGAGTCACTGCAGAGGAAATTCTATCTAATTATGAATGACAGCACCCTGTGTTGAACACCGTGCACTGAACAGGAGATGGTACTTCAGCAGGTCAGAGCCAAAGGATCAAGTTGAATTCTACTCTCACTTTCCTTCCCCAATGCCACATGGCACTGTGTTGTGAAATTCCTCAGCACAGTACTTCAGCAGAGACATTTTGCCATAAGATGCAGAGTAATAAATCTGCCTACACCTCTGTTAAACGGCAGTGGAATGCAACACTGGTCAGAAACTATTGCAAACAGTAATATTGAGGCCTTATTTCCAGGTCTTTTCCTAGCAGAATAAATACTTAATCATTCACAAGTCTGTAAAAGTGACAGGAAAAAACTGGTCAGCTGGCTTATCAAGCCAGTCCCACACTCATTATGCCAGGAATGCTTACGAGCAGATACGTTCAAGTCAGTCCCTACTTTCCAT
Organism: Mobula hypostoma; assembly: GCF_963921235.1. Classification (NCBI taxonomy): domain Eukaryota; kingdom Metazoa; phylum Chordata; class Chondrichthyes; order Myliobatiformes; family Myliobatidae; genus Mobula; species Mobula hypostoma. The sequence continues at coordinate 99,560,352 of NC_086102.1, forward strand.
AACCATGTAACCTCTTGGGTGGCTAGATTAAATGAGGTGGAAAGAAAACAATTCTTTGCCCAACCCTTATCCCTGCTATAAACTGGACTACAACTTGTGGTGAAAGGTTGCAAGTTCAAGTCATTGGAGTCCCTGGAGCATGGGAGAACGAGGGGAGATTTGTTGCAGATATACAAAATTATGAGGGGTACAGATAGGATAAATGGAAGCAGGTTATTTCCACTGAGGTTGAGTGAAGCTAGAACTAGAGGTCATGGGTTAAAGATGAAAGGTGAAATATTTAAGGAGAAGCTGAGGAGGAGATTCTTCACTCAGAGGTGGAACGAGCTGAAGGATGCAGATTCAATTTCAACATTTAAGAGAAGTTTGGATAGGAGGGTATGGAGGGCTAAGGACCATGTGCAGATGGATGGGACTAGGCAGAATAACAGTTTGGACTAGATGGGCCAAAGTGCCTGTTTCTTTATTGTAGTGCTCTGTGACCTGCCCCTCAAACCTCAGTTCCCAAATGCAGCTTGAGATTCTGTGTAAACTGACCACTTTGTTTTCAACTCTGCCTTATTAGCTGCTGTCCATAAAAGCTCTGCATTCACTGTAAATATGCAATAAAATTACAAATCTTAACCATGTTAAATGATGGGCATTGACTTGTATACTGTATGTTAGCTGTTAATGCGATACACTGCACGAGGTGGCATTTAAAAGAACAAGGCTGTGATAGTTCATTTGCAATTCATCGACTATTAAATGAACTTCAAGTGTCATTCCCCACAGCTGACGTCTTAACCTGGAGAGCTGATTTGAATATCTATCTGAAACAGGAGCAGTAACCCAACACTGCCTAAAAGACTTCAAGTGCTGCTGGAAGATGATCAAGTCAAAGAAACACACCCTTTGGTCTTCTTGAAACGTGTCAGTCTGCCAGCACATTGAGATGTCCGAGGAGGAACGCTCCCAACTGACATGTTCCAGGCTGCAGGAATACGTGATGAGGAATGCACTGAAGCTCGGTGCAGGCGTTCACTGGGGAAGGAGCACAGGACTACTGTTGGATTCTTCTCCTACTGGAGAGGGAGGGAGCAGGTTGGGTATTTTTTTATTCTGAATGGAGTTTATTTTGATATGGAACAACAACACTGATGAACCTGTGAGGTTATCAGGCAGAGGAAGAAGTGTGCATCTAATCAGCTTGCACTACCTGCAGCTGCTGCCCACCGGGACTGTTTGTTGATAGAACTCCTGCAAAAATGCTAACCCCACTTGGCAGTGAGAAATATAACTCTGGCATTCCCACATGGCAGTGAGAATGTGAAAAGTTTAGAGAAAGTAACCAGTCCCAGAGAAGAGATTTCAGTAACAGAATGTGTGAGTATCAAGTCTGCACAGCTCTCAGAGAGGTGGTGTTCAGTGACGGTCAGGGCTAAAGGGACTAACTGATCTAAGCCAGTGTAAAGCAAAAGACAGCTTGGACTTTCATTTATTCTTGCATTTGTATCACTTATCTCAGGCACTTGAGAGCCGCCAGAGTTTCTGAATATGACCACGAGCACGGTGTAAGAAATGAAGTAGCTAATTTGTTCACAGCAAGGATCCCATAGCAATTAGCATGATGGAAAAATATTCACTGATATGTTTGTCAAAACTTTGCCTCTATCTCTGTATTTCAGTAGCTTAAAACAACTCTTGCCTGGTCTCTCCCTAGTTTCTTGTAGACCCTTGTTCCCTTTGTTTGGTCCACTTCTACACACACCTAATCCACCATCACTCGTCCCACCCCCCAGTTTCTGACCCCCCTTCCACCCACTCCATCTGCCCATCACCCACACGTTCCTTCCACGGGATTATCACCCCAGTTCCCAAGTGTCCTACTTGTTTCCCTTTTTAGCTACATGTTCCATCTTCCTCTCAGCTTCAGGTGCATGTATTTATTAGTCACAGTGAAATGTGTTGTTGCATTAATAACTAACATGACCTAAGGATGTGTTGAAGGCAGCTCCTATCAGAATCCATTATCTGCAGCCCTTTGTTTCCTCCATCCCTGTCTCTTGGAAGAAGGGAGGAAAAGGTGGCGGCGCGACGTAGTGCGCGGGGCTGTTCCGAATGAATATCGATATGTGTAACTAGGGGGCCATGCACAATTCTGATTTGATGGAGACAGCTGTGAGAAGCACAGAGGAACATCTGGAGAAACTTCTGAACTGCCCGCTTCGCTGCCGCTGCTACTGTGCGATCGAGAATCTCCGGAGGGGAAGGCCCCAAATCCTCGGCTTTGCATATCACCTGCTGCCGGGGCTGGGGTTGAAACGCTTGGCAGAGATGGTGCTCGGTGCTTGGTGTTGAATAGGTGGTTGGAGGCTCCGAGTTTTTCGGACGGACTCGGAGTCAGACTGTGGTCGGATGCTTCCGGGATGCTGCATCGTCAAGTTGGTGGCGCTGGAGGTTTACCGTCTGCATGAGATGATGGGACTTTCGAGTGACTCTGAGACTTTTACTGTGCCATGGTCTATTTGAGGTAACTTCTACTTTGAAAAAGGCACACTCAACAACTTCATGCCAAAGAAACAACTTTATCTCAAACTTCAAAACGTTACGTGTATACAGAGGGTTTCACAACCCGTACGGCATGGCAGGAACACTATGTACACGAGGGCCACCGGAAGAACAACAAACGGAAGTAGACCCCCTCCACCCCCCCCCGATATCCTAATTAGTATTAACTTACTTTTAATTACATTCACATTACAACACTTCTCCCCCTTTAAAATCTAATATCTCCTAATGTAAAAAACTAAGAAATAAAAAATAGTGGTGTTATTAACTTGCATAGCCCTGTAAACTTATACTAGTACCTTAGCAACAGTTTACCAATACAAAACATCTGGAAAACGTGACAGATTCAACATTCAATCTAACAACACAAAATAAACTGTCCCATCAAAGATCCAGTCTGTCAGGAGGTTTACGTGTGCGCTGTGATCTGCACACTACCCCCGGTGACCCAGCAGGCACCGCTGGTGAGGGTGTTTTGGGTGGATCTGGTGTTGGGGGCATGAGAGGGGTCTGTGTGTCAGCATGAGAATGTCTATCCTCTTCAGGGGACTCTGACCCCTCTGCCAGCGTCTTGCCCTCTGGCAAAGTCACTGGTGGACATGCTTCCACCGTAGTCTGTCTCACCAATGGAAATTCCATGGAACTGTCTGCCTCTAAGCCGGTATCATGACGCAGACGCGCATGGTCCTGATGTCTGCGGAAAACACTCCCATCAGTCAGCTTAACAACATAGGAGACAGGACCACTCTGCTTAAGAATAACCCCAGGCAGCCATTGCTGATTGTTTCTCACATAGACATTGTCATCCGGTTTTAACTGCCTCTCTCGCACATGTTGATCATGTCCCTCCTTCTGCTTTTCCTGCTTTCTCTCCACTTTCGTCTTCATGTCCGGGCGCTGCAGGTCCAATCTTGACTTGGGCCTATGCCCCATCAGCATCTCTGCTGGAGTGCGGGCAGTCGTAGCCTGTGGTGTGAGACAGTACTTAAACAGGAAACGTGAAAGCCGCATGCTAAGGGAGTCCCCTGTCATCCGCATCAGGCCTGCCTTCACTGTCTGAACAGCCCACTCAGCCAAACCATTTGAGGCTGGATGGAAAGGGGCCGTCCGAATGTGATGAATGTCATTCTGCTGCATGAACTCACTGAACAGTTCACTAGTGAACATCAGGCCATTATCAGTGACCAGAGTGTCAGGTAGCCCATGGACTGCAAATACTTGCCTGAGTTTATCTATGGTTGAGGGGGCTGTGATGTTGCTCACGATGTGAGCTTCAATCCATTTAGAATGCGCATCTAACAAGACAAGAAACATCTGCCCAGACAAGAAACATCTGCCCTATAAAAGGGCCAGCCAGCAAAGTCCAAATGTAGCCTCAACCAGGGGTGGTCTGGTCACTCCCATCGGTGCAAAGGAGCTGGTGGTGGCATATTCTGATTAGTCTGACATTGCGTACATGATTTTACCTTGTTCTCCAGATCCTGATTCATTCCTGGCCACCAAACATAGGATCTCATTCGAGACACTCCTGGGTGAGCCTCATGAATTTCCTCCACAATCTGTGAACGGCTGGGGGGAGGCACAATGACCCTCGCCCCCCCCCCCCACCCCCGGAGAATGCAGCCATCCTGCAGACTGAGTTCTGTCTTGCGTTTGGCATAAGGCCTCATTTCCTCTCTTTCCACGACTCTGGGCCAACCTTGTAAAAGAAAAGTCTTGACTTGGGACAGGACTGGGTCCCTCTCGGTCCACTGCTTGATCTGGGTCACCTTTACAGGCGTTTCTGACAGCCTCTCCAATGAAAACACAGTCTCTGAAGGCACATGTGTAGTAACAGGTGTCTCAGGTAAAGGTAGTCGACTCAGTGCATCAGCATTTGCATTATTCCCACCCGCTCTGTACACTATAGTGTACTGGTAGGCTAACACCTAGTCTCACTGAACAGGCTCGTCAGTGGTTTGTGGTCCATGTAAATTGTAAATGCGTGTCCATAAAGGTACTGATGAAAGCGTTTGACCGCAAGAACAATGGCCAGACCTTCTTTGTCTAGCTGTGAGTATCCCTTCTCTGCAGCTGTCAGGGTACGTGAAGCAAAACCAATAGGCTTCTCTGAACAGTCCTCCATTACATGTGAGAGAACAGCCCCGACTCCATAGGGCAAGGCACTGCATGCCAGAGTGATCTCTTTGTCTGGGTCTTAGTGAACAAGCAGCTTCCCATCCTCGTCGCCAAAAATATGTGGTAACTTTGAAAAAGGCACATTCAACAATTTCATGCCAAAGAAACAACTTTATCTCGAACTTCAAAACATTATGTATATACAGAGGGTTTCACAACCCGTACGGCATGGCGGGAACACTACGTACACGAGGGCCACCGGAAGAACAACAAACGGAAGTAGACCCCCCCCCCCGATATCCTAATCAGTGTTAACTTACTTTTAATTACACTCACATTACAACACTGTTCTTATCAAATTACAGTATTGCTTTGCACTGTTGTAACCATATGTTATAATTATATGGTTTTTGTTAATTTTTAAATCAGTTTGTCATGTGTTTTCGTGATGTCATTCTGGAGAAACATTGTATCATTTCTTAATGCATGCATTACTAAATGACAATAAAAGGGGACTGCGTGTCCTCATAGTCATAATCATATATATTTCCACCCTTCTCTTGCTTACCTGCCTACCACTCCTCATCACCTGAATCAACCTATTGCCTGTCAATTGTTGCTCCACTTCCCTCCACCTCTTTATCCTGGCCATCCCCCTCCACTCCTTCATTCCAAATTAAGGGTGATCCAAAACATCAACCATCCACAGACACTGCCTGACCCACTGAGGATTTCCTCGTTATAGCCTTGCACCCTTATAGTCTACCTGCACTTTCCCCAAAACACTCTATTATTGCTTTCCCTTGTACTCTCTTGAGGTACTGATGTAATGAAATGATCTGTATGCATGGCTTTGAAAACAAAGATTTTTTGACTGTACCTCAGTGCACGTGACAATGATAAATCATTAAAAAAATAAATATCCTTCAGGAACACACATAAAATGCCCAGGAAACTTAGTAGGCCGGGCAGCATCTATAAAGAGAATCAATATTTCGGGCCAAGACCATTCATCAGAACTGGAAAGGAAGAGGACCAACCACCCTCCCCCTCACCTAACTTCCCACTTTTATGTTCTTGGGCGTCAAATTCTCAGAATATCTAACTGGGCCCAACAAATTGACACAATCACAAAGAGGACATGGTCGCGGCTCTACTTCATAAGGAATCTGAAGAGATTTGGTGTATCATCAAAAACTCTTACAAATGTCTAAAGATGCACGATAGGGAACATTCTAAGTGGTTGGATCACAGTATGGCTCCAAGGTGAAGTGTTATATACTCAGCCAGCTCCATCACGCTCCCCACCATTCAATATGTCTCCAAGGGGTGGTGCCACAAGAATGTGGCATCAACCATTAAGGATCCTCACCATATGGAACAAGCTCATAACTACAGATCTACAATGGATGCAATCTCAATGAAAAGGATGAGCAGTTCCAAATTCCTTGGTGTCAACATCTCTAAAGATCTATCCTGGGCCCAACATATTGATGCAATTCCGAAGAAGGTATGCCGACAGTTATATTTCATGAGCTATTTGAGGAGATTTAGTATGTCACCAAAGACATCCGCAAATTTCTACAGATGGAGAGCATCATTATCTGCTATGGAGGGGACACTGCATGGGATACAGAGGGTTGTAAATACAGCCAAGTCCATTATGACCACTAGCCTCCCCACCATCAAGGATATCTTCAAATGGCAATGCCTCAGAGAGGTGACATCATCACTGAAGACTCCCACCACCCAGGACATGCTCTCTTATTACCACCATCAGAAAGGAGGTAGAGGAGCATAAAGATACACACTCAGTGTTTTAGGAAAAGCTTTTTTTCCCCCTCTGCCATCAGATTCTGATTGGACAATGGACCTATGAACACTACCTCGCTACTTCTGCTCTCTTTTTGCACAACTTATTTAAGATTATTTTTAATAGATATATCTTATTGAAACTAATAGTATTTTTTAAGTCTTGCACTGTACTGCTGCCACAAAACAAGAAATTTCATTACGTATGTCACTGATAAGCGCAGAATCAAATATCACTGTGATGATTATACGTTCTAGTATCAATTGTTTGGCGACAATGACGTACAAAGTAAAGTAATAATGTTTCTGATTCAGGGAAGTGGTACAGGAGCTTGAAGACTCACGGTGCTTTAGAAGCAGCTTCTTCCCCTCCACCACCAGATTTCTGAATGGTTCGTGAATGTCACCTCATTATTTTTGTAATTTATAGTAATTTTATTTCTTTGCAGTGAAATGCTGCCACCAAACTGCAAGTTTCACATCATACAAATCAATGATAATACACCTAATTCTAACAGCCTGCATCATTAATTCCTTTTCTCTCCTTCTGTTGAAATTACTGATTTCCACTTAATCTACCTGTGCCTTAGCTCACTAAACATTTACACTCTCCGCATATGAGGAAAGAGCCAATAATAAGTACAGGATATAAACTAGAAAAGCGTTTGAGTAAATAGTACAACCTTAAAAGGATATTTCTTTCAAAAAATAAGCATGGGGTTGCTGGACTCAGTAGTCTACATCGGTAGTATATGACTCAAATGATCTCTGAGGAAAACTATTTCCAGGCATTGGGATTGTGGTGCCAATCAAAATTTCAATGAGTTACAGGCCACTACCATGTCCTGAAGCTGACTCAGTTGCCTTGAGAAGTCTTGGAGGAATTTTAGATATGTTCCCTTAATTGGATACAAACATACATTTTACTTTAAACAGTTCCCGGTGGAGCTCTTGTTTCGGCCAGAGGAAGTGGGTGGACAGTGGATGAGATTGCACCATTTACTAATTGGGAAATTCTTGAATGTAAAGTCAGGCATTTCACCATATGAAATAACTGCAAAATGTATGTCTTGCTAAGTGATATATCTCCAATCCTTTATTCTTCATGTGTTGGAGACAGTTATTTGTACTGGGTTTTGGTGTGTAATGGCTTCTTTGTAATGTTTCACTGCTAAGGCTAATGTAATGGCTTCTCTGTAGCAGAAATATTCGGGTTATGGCTGGATATAATTACGCATGTTAGCCAATCAGGATTCTGTTGCCCTGCCTGGTGATTCTGGAAGCTATTGGTTTCGCGGGCTTTTGCCAGAAGGTGTCTGAAGGTCGGTGACGCACGGAGGAGATCGAATGGTGGAAGGAAGACTACTGAGTGAGCTCCAACGATTGTGCACAGACTGTTTAATAAGATTGGTGCCCTTTTTTTTTATATTTTGCTTCTCTTCTAACCACATAGTCAAAGTTAGAGTTATAAAGCTTAATCATTTAATCGCACATTGTGCACTGTTTGTTATTTCGGGGTACTGATTTCTAACAGGGGACACATCGCGCAGCATCACCCAAATGAGATCTCGTAAGTTTGGCCAGGCACGGGGGTTATCACCCCCGAGATCAAGTCACTAGGCGAAGTGAGTGTTACAGGTGTGAAATGAGAAGGTAATTCTTCTCAATACGAAGAGGTCAAAATTCATAGGCACAGGAGCTATTAATATGTTGCGTTGGTAAGTGTGAAATAGTATGTTAAGCACCTTACAAAGAGTACTACAAGCCAGCCAATCACCTGCCAGTGCTTCAGTATAATCCAGAAGAATTATTGGTAGGGTTTATGCCTGGAGGGAGTGCTTGACATTCTATTCAAAATAAAATCAGATAGTTTTTAAAATATACTCAAATCACTCGCATGATGGTTGGAAGAATATCAGTTCCTTTTTTCTTGCATTGCTTTCTGCCTAACTTCTCAGTTTTGAGTCAAAGAGTCACAGAACACTACAGCACAGAAACAGGCCATTTGGACCGTCTAGTCCATGCTGAACTATTATTGTGCCTCATCCCATCGACCTGCAGCTAGACCATAGCCCTCCATACTCTTCACATCCATATATGTATCTAAATTTCTCTTAAAGTTTGAAATTGAACCCACATCCACCACTTCCACACTCTCACCACCCTCTGAGTGAATGAGAATCAGGGTTAATATCACTGGCATATGTTGTGAAAGTTTTTTTTGTTTTGCAACAGCAGTACAATGCAATATATAAAAATAACAAAGTTCATGAATTAAGGTATTTCCCCCTTATGTTCTCTTAAATATTTCACCTTTCAACCTTAACCAATGACTTCTAGTCCTAGTTTTACCCAGCCTTAGCGGAAAAAGCCTCCTTACATTTATACAACACACACAAAATGCTGGATGACGAGTCTCAGCCCAAAACATCAACTGTTTACTCTTTTTCGTAGATGCTGCCTGGCCTGCCGAGTTCCTCCAGCATTTTATGTGTATTGCTGTGGATTTCCAGCATCTGCAGATTTTCTCTTGTTTGTCCTTACATTTATCCTATCCTTATCCCAAAATTTAGATATCTCTATGTCCCTTCATTCTCCAGTGTTCTAGGGCATAAAGCCCTAAGCATTCAATCTTTCCATATAATTCAGGTCCTCAAATCCTGGCCATATCCTTGTAAATAGTCTCTTCACTGTTTCAATCTTATTGATACCTTTCCTGTAGGTAGGTGACCAGAACTGCACACAATACTCCAAATTAGGACTCACCAACGTCTTATACAACTAATTATGTTCACAAACTTGTTTTTAAATTTCTCTGTGACCAAGTGCCTTAGAATAAACCATACAGCACAGGACCACCCCTTCAGTCCATGGTATCTGTGCTGAACATAATGCTGAATTAAATTAGATTGGTACATGATTCATATCCCTCCTTTCCCTGCATATCCATGTGTCTAACAACCTCTTAATCACCTCTATCATACCTACTGCCGTGACTACACTGACACCCCATCCCAAACACCAAACACTCTGCTTCAGAAAGCTTACCCCACCCACCTCCTTTAAACTTCCTTCTCACCTTAAATGAAAGTCCTCTAGTACGTGACATTTCAACCCATTGCAAAAGGGTCTGACTTATATCTATGTCTCATAATTTTATAAACCTCTTTCAGATCTTTCCTCAGTCTTCAAACCTTCAATGAAAAGAAGGCTTGTCTGACTTCTTGCTATAGCTTATTCCAACTAATGCAAGCAGCAGCCTGGAAAATCTTTTCTGCACACTTTCTAAAGGCTCCATATCCTTCCTCTAATAGAGTGACCAGAATTCTACACAACGCTCCAAGTAAGGCCAAGCTGCAAAAAGTCATTTCCTGACTCTATACTCGAATGATAAAGGCAAGCATGCCATATGCACCCTGTCTTCCTGCATGGCCATTGGACTTACAGCCACGTAGCACTCCAAAGTTTCTACATTAATTCAGCTTTAACCCCTTGAGAACCATCCACTTCTGTTGCTGTGTTGTCAGAAGCCTGAATGTTTTAACTTCCTCGCTCCTCTCCACCGTCATACATAGAGCACTTCCTCACTCCTCCCCACAGTCATACAGAGAGCACTTCCTCGCTCCTCCCTACAGTCATACAGAGAACACTTCCTCGCTCCTCCCGACAATCATACAGAGAGCACTTCCTCGCTCCTCTCAACAGTCATACAGAGAGCACTTCCTCGCTACTCTCCACAGTCATACAGAGAACACTTAGTCGCTCCTCCCCAGTCATATAAGGAACACTTCCTCGCTCCTCCCTACAGTCATACAGAGAGCACTGCCTCGCTCCTCCCGACAATCATACAGAGAGCACTTCCTCGCTCCGCTCCACAGTCATACAGAGAGCACATCCTCGCTACTCTCCACAGTCATACAGAGAACACTTAGTCGCTCCTCCCCACAGTCATACATAGAGCACTTCCTCGCTCCTCCCTACAGTCATACAGAGAGCACTTCCTCGCTCCTCCCGACAATCATACAGAGAGCACTTCCTCGCTCCGCTCAACAGTCATACAGAGAGCACTTCCTCGCTACTCTCCACAGTCATACAGAGAGCACTTCCTCGCTCCTCTCCACCGTCATACATAGAGCACTTCCTCGCTCCTCCCCACAGTCATACAGAGAGCACTTCCTCGCTCCTCCCCACAGTCCAACAGAGAGCACTTCCTCGCTCCTCTCCACAGTCATACAGAGAGCACTTCCTCGCTCCTCCCCACAGTCATACATAGAGCACTTCCTCGCTCCTCCCCACAGTCATACAGAGAACTCTTCCTCGCTCCTCTCCACAGTCATACAGAGAGCACTTCCTCGCTCCGCCCCACAGTCATACAGAGAGCACTTCCTCGCTCCTCTCCACAGTCTTACAGAGAGCACTTCATCCCTCCTCCCCACAGTCATATAGAGAGCACTTCCTCGCTCCTCCCCGTCATACAGAGCACTTCATCGCTCCTCCCCACAGTCATACAGAGAACACTTCCTCGCTCCTCTCCACAGTCATACAGAGAGCCCTTCCTCGCTCCTCTCCACAGTCATACAAAGAGCACTTCCTCGCTCCTCCCCACAGTCATACAGAGCACTTCATCGCTCCTCACCACAGTCATACAAGGAGCACTTCCTCGCTCCTCTCCACAGTCATAGAGAGAGCACTTCCTCGCTCCTCCACTCAGTCATACAGAGAACACTTCCTCGCTGCTCTCCACAGTCATAAAGTGAACAGTTCTTCGCTCCTCCCCTCAGTCATACAGAGAGCACTTCCTCGCTCCTCTCCACAGTCATACAAAGAGCACTTCCTCGCTCCTCTCCACAGTCATACAGAGAACACTTCCTCGCTCCACCCCACAGTCATACAGAGAGTACTTCCTCGCTCCTCTCCACAGACTGAAGACCTGATCGATCAATGGCGCTCTGTACCATTACACTGAGTACCTGGTCGATCAATTAACCTCTGAGGGCTTGATGGATCAACGACCCTCTGTCCTGTTACACTAAGGACCTGATCGAACAATGGCCCTCTGTATCGTTACACTGAGGACCTGGTCGATCAATGACCCTCTACAGAGTTATTCTGAGAACCTGATGGAACGATGGCCTTCTGTACTGCTACACAGAGGGCCTGATGGAGCAACGACCCTCTGTCTTGTTACACTAAGGACCTGATCGATCAATGTCCCCCTGTACTGTTACACTAAGCATCTGAACGATTGATGACCCTCTGTACTGTTACACTGACGATCTGGTCGATGACCCTCTGTACTGTTACAATGAGGACCTGATTATTGGCCTTCTATACATTTATACTGAAGATCTGATTGATCAAAAGCCCTCGGTAGCGTTAAATAGAGGACCTGATCGATGGCGCTCTGTACTGTTACACTGAGGACCTGGTCTATCAATGACCATCTGTACTGTTAGACTGAGGATCTCACGGATCGATGACCCACTGTACTATTACACTTAGACCTGATAGATCGATGACCCGCTGTACTGTTACACTGAGGACCTGATCGAACAAAGGCCGTCTGCACCGTTACACTGAGGACCTGGTCGATCAATGACCCTTTGCACTGTTACACTGAAGACCTGTTGGATCGATGACCCTCGGTACTATTACACTTAGACCTGATAGATCGATGACCCGCTGTACTGTTACACTGAGGACCTGATCGATCAATGACCCTCTGTACTGTTGCACTGAGGACCTGATCGATCAATGACCGTCTGTACTGTTAGACTGAGGATCTCATGGATCGATGACCCTTTGTGCTGTTACACTGAGTATCTGATCGATGACCCTCTGAACATTTATACTGAAGACCTCATCGATCAATGGCGCTCTGTACCATTACACTGTGGACCTGGTCGATTAATGACCCTCTGCACTGTTATACTCTGGGCTTGATGGATCGAATACTCTCTGTACTGTGACACTAAGGACCTGATCGAACAATGGCCCTCTGCCCCGTTACACTAAGGACCTGGTGGATCAATGACCCTCTGCAGTGTTATACTGAGGACTTGATGGATCGATGACCTTCTGTACTGTTACACAGAGGGCCTGATGGATCAATGACCCTCTGTACTGTTACACTGAGGACCTGATCGATCAATGGCCCTCTGTACTGTTACACAGATGGTATGATGGATCGATTACCCTCTGTACAATTACACTGAGGGCCTGATCAATGGCCCTCTGTATAGTTACACTGATGATCTGATGAATCAGTGACCCTCTGCACTGTTACACTGAGGACCTGATGGATCGATGACCCTCTATACTGTTACACTGAGGACATTATCGATCAATGACCCACTGTACTGTTACACTGAGGATCTGATCGATCAATGACCATCTGTACTGTGAGACTGTGGATCACATGGATCAATGACCCTTTGTGCTGTTACACTGAGTATCTGATCGATGACCCTCTCAACATTTATACTGAAGAGCTCATCGATCAATGGCGCTCTGTACCGTTACACTGAGGACCTGGTCGATCAATGACCCTCTGCACTGTTATACTCTGGGTTTGATGGATCGACAACTCTCTGTACTGTTACACTAAGGACCTGATTGAACAATGGCCCTCTGCCCCGTTACACTGAGGACCTGGTCGATCAATGACCCTCTGCAGTGTTATACTGAGGACCTGATGGATCGATGACCTTCTGTACTGTTACACAGAGGGCCTGATGGATCGATGACCCTCTGTATTGTTACACTAAGGATCTGATGGATCGATGACTCTCTGTACTGTTACACAGATAACCTGGTCGATCAATGGCCCTCTGTACTATTACACTGAGGACCTGATCGATCAATGACCCTCTGTACTGATACACTGAGAACCTGGTCGATCAATGGCCCTCTGTACTGTTACACTGAGGACCTGATCGATCAATGGCCCTCTGTACCGTTACACCGAGGACCTGATCAATTAATGACCTTCTGTACTGTTACACTGAGGGTCTGATCGATGACCCTCTGAACTTTTATACTGAAGACCTAATCCATCAATGGCCCTCTGTACCGTTACACTGAGGATCTGATCGATGACCCTCTGTAATGTTACACTGAGGAGTTGATTGATCAATGGCCCTCTGAACTTTTATACTGAAGATCTGATCAATCAACGGCCCTCTGTCCTGTTACACTAAGGACCTGATCGAACAATGGCCCTCTGTATCGTTACACTGAGGACCTGATCGATCAATGACCCTCTACGGAGTTATTCTGAGAACCTGATGGAACGATGGCCTTCTGTACTGCTACACAGAGGGCCTGATGGAGCAACGACCCTCTGTCTTGTTACACTAAGGACCTGATTGATCAATGTCCCCCTGTACTGTTACACTAAGGGTCTGATCGATTGATGACCCTCTGTACTGTTACACTGACAATCTGGTCGATGACCCTCTGTACTGTTACACTGAGGACCTGATTATTGGCATTCTATACATTTATACTGAAGATCTGATTGATCAAAAGCCCTCAGTTGCGTTAAATAGAGGACCTGATCGATGGCGCTCTGTACTGTTACACTGAGGACCTGGTCTATCAATGACCGTCTGTACTGTTCCACTGAGGACCACATGGATCGATGACCCTTGGTGCTGTTACACTGGAGATCCGATCGATGACCCGCTGAACTTTTAGACTGAAGACCTGATCGATCAATGGCCCTCTGTACCATTACACTGAGGACCTCATCGATCAATGGCTCTCTGTACTGTTACAGAGAGGGCCTGATGGATCGACGACTCTCTGTACTGTTACACTATGGCCCTGATCAAACAATGGCCCTCTGTACTGTTACACTGAGAACCTGGTCGATCAATGACCCTCTGTTCTGTTTCCCTGAGGACCTAATTGATCGATGATCCTCTGTACCGTTACACAGGGGACCTGATTATTGGCCTTCTGTACATTTATACTGAAGATCTGATTGATCAAAAGCCCTCGGTAGCGTGAAATAGAGGTTCTGATCGATGGCCCTCTGTACTGTTACACTGAGGACCTAATCAATGGCCTTTTGTAGTATTACACTGAGAAACTATAGATCAATGTCTGTCTGTACTGTTTGACTGAGGACCTGATCGATCAATGACCCTCGATACTGTTACACTGGGAGTCGGATCGATCGATGACTCTCTGTACTGTTACACTGAGGACCTGGTCGATGAATAACCATCTGTACTGTTACACTGAGGACCTCATGGATCGATGACCCTCGGTGCTGTTATGCTGAGGATCTGATCGATGACTTTCTGAACTTTTATACTGAAGACCTAATCGATCAATGGCCCTCTGTACTGTTACACTGAGGACCTCATTGATCAATGGCTCTCTATACTGTTACACAGTGGACCTGATGGATTGATGATCTTCTGTACTGTTACAGTGAGGACTTAATGGATCGATGACCTTCTGTACTGTTACACTGAGGACCTCATCGATCAATGACCCTCTGTACTGTTACACTGATGATCTGGTTGATGACCCTCTGTACTGTTACACTGAGGACCTGGTCGATCAGTGACCATCTGTACTGTTAGACTGAGGGCGTCATGGATCGATGAACCTAAATACTGTTACACTGAGTATCTGATCGATGAACACATTTATACTGAAGACCTGATCGATCAACGGCGCTCTGTACCATTACACTGAGGACCTGGTCGATCAATTAACCTCTGCACTATTATACTGAGGGCTTGATGGATCGACGACCCTCTGTCCTTTTACACTAAGGACCTGATCGAACAATGGCTCTCTGCACCGTTACACTGAGGACATAGTTGATCAATGAACCTCTACGGTGTTATACTGAGAACCTGATGGAACGATGGCCTTCTGTACTGCTACACAGAGGGCCTGATGGAGCAACGACCCTCTGTCTTGTTACACTAAGGATCTGATCGAACAATGGCCCTCGGTACCGTTATACTGAGGACAATATCGATCAATGTCCCTCTGCACTGTTACATTGAGAACCTGTTGGATCCATGACCTTCTGTACTGTTACACTGAGGACCTGATCGATCAATGACCCTCTGTACAGTTACACTGACGATCTGGTCAATCAATGACCCCCTGCACTGTTATACGGAGGGTCTGATGGATCGACGACTCTCTGTACTGTTGTCCTAAGGACCTGATCGAACAAAGGCTGCCTGCACCATTACACTGAGGACCTGGTCGATCAATGACCCTCTGCACTGTTACACTGAGGACCTGTTGGATCGATGACCCTCTGTACTGTTACACTGAGGACCTGATCGATCAATGAGCCTCTATCATGTTACACTGAGGACCTGATCGATTGATGTCGCTCTGTACTTTTACACTGAGGACCTGATGGATCAATGATCTTCTGTACTGTTACACTGAGGACCTCATCGATCAATGACCCTCTGTACTGTTACAGTGAGGATCAGATCGATCAATGACCGTCTGTACTGTTAGACTGAGGATCTCATGGATCGATGACCCTTTGTGCTGTTACACTGAGTATCTGATCGATGACCCTCTGAACACTTATACTGAAGACCTCATCGATCAATGGCGCTCTGTACCGTTACACTGAGGACCTGGTCAATCAATGACCCTCTGCACTGTTATACTCTGGGCTTGATGGATCGACGACTCTTTGTACTGTTACACAGAGGACCTGATGGATCGATGACTCTCTGTACTGTTGCACAGAGAACCTGGTCGATCAATGGCCTTCTGTACTGTTACACTGAAGACCTGATCGATCAATGGCCCTCTGTACCTTTACACTGAGGACCTGATCAATGAATGATCCTCTGTACTGTTACACTGAGATTCTGATCGATGACCCTCTGTACTATTACACTAAGGACCTCATGGATCGATGACTCTCTGTGCTGTTACACTGAGGATCTGTGATGATCCTCTGAACTTTTATACTGAAGACCTGATCGATCAATGGCCCTCTGTACCGTTACACTGAGGACCTGATCGATCAATGACCCTCTACAGTGTTATACTGAAGTCCTGATGGATCGATGACCTTCTGTACTGTGACAGAGAGGGCCTGATGGATCGACGACTCTCTGTACTGTTACACTATGGCCCTGATCGAACAATGGCCCTCGGTACCGTTACACTGAGGACCTGGTCGACCAATGACCCTCTACACTGTTATACTGATGACCTGTGGATCGATGACCTTCTGTAACGTTACACTTAGGACCTGATGGATTGATGATCCTCTGTACTGTTACACTGAGGACCTGGTCGATCAATGACCCTGTGTACTGTTACACTGAAGATCTGATTGGTCAATGACCCTCGGTACTGTTACACTGAGGACCTGATAGATCGATGACCCTCTGTACCGTTGCACAGGGGACCTGATTATTGGCCTTCTGTACATTTATACTGAAGATCTGAGCAATCAAAGGCCCTCAGTAGCGTTAAATAGAGGTCCTGATTGATGGCCCTCTGTACTGTTACACTGAGGACCGAATCAATGGCCTTCTGTAGTATTACCTTCAGGACCTGATGGATCGATGGCCCTCTGTACTGTTACACTGAGGACCTGATCGATCAATGACCCTCTATAGTGTTACACTGAGGACATTATCGATCAATGAGCCTTTATCATGTTACACTGAGGACCTCATCGATCAATGACCCTCTGTACTGTTACACTAAGGACATTATAGATCAATGAGCCTTTATCATGTTACACTGAGGACTTCATCGATCAATGACCCTCTGTACTGTTACACTGAGGACCTGATGGATCAATGACCCTCTGTACTGTTACACTGAGTATCTGATCGATCAATAACCATCTGTACTGTTACACTGAGGACCTCATGGATCGATGACCCTCGGTGCTGTTACACTGAGGATCTGATCAATGACCTTCTGAACTTTTATACTGAAGACCTGATCGATCAATGGCCCTCTGTACCGTTACACTGAGCACCTCATTGATCAATGGCCCTCTGTACTGTTACACTGTGGACCTGATGGATTGATGATCTTCTGTACTGTTACAGTGAGAACCTGATGGATCGATGACCTTCTGTACTGTTACACTGAGGACCTCATCGATCAATGACCCTCTGTACTGTTACACTGATGATCTGGTCGATGACCCTCTGTACTGTTACACTGAGGACCTGGTCGATCAGTGACTGTCTGTACTGTTAGACTGAAGGCCTCATGGATTGATGACCCTAAATACTGTTACACTGAGTATTTGATCGATGAACACATTTATACTGAAGACCTGACCGATCCATGGCGCTCTGTACCATTACACTGAGGACCTGGTCAATCAATGACACTCTGCACTGTTATACTGAGGGCCTGATGGATCAAAGACCCTCTGTCTTGTTACACTAAGGACCTGATCGAACAATGGCCCTTGGTACCGTTATACTGAGGACAAGATCGATCAATGTCGCTCTGCACTGTCACACTGAGAACCTGATCGATTGATGACCCTCTGTACCATTACACAGAGGACCTGATTATTAGCCTTCTATACATTTATACTGAAGATCTGATTGATCAAAGGCCCTCGGTAGCATTAAATAAAGAACCTGATCGATGGCCCTCTGTACTGTTACACTGAGGACCTGTTGTATCGATGACTCTCTGTACTATTACACTTAGGACCTGATAGATCGATGACCCTCTGTACTGTTACACTGAGGACTTGGTCGATCAATGACCCTCTGCACTGTTATACTGTGGGTTAATGGATCGACGACTCTCTGTACTGTTACACTAAGGACCTGATCGAACAATGGCCCTCTGCACCGTTACACTGAGGACGTAGTCGATCAATGAACCCCTACAGTGTTATACTGAGGACCTGATGGATCCACGACCCTCTGTATTGTTACACTAAGAACCTGATCGATCAATGACCCTCTATACTGTTACACTGAGGACCTGATCGTTCAATGAGCCTCTATCCTGTTACACTGAGGACATGATCGATCAATGACCATCTGTACTGTTACACTAAAGATCTGATCGATTGATGACCCTCTGTACCGTTACACAGAGGACCTGATTATTGGCCTTCTATACATTTATACTGAAGATCTGATTGATCAAAGGCCCTCGGTAGCGTTAAATAGAGGACCTGATCGATGGCCCTCTGTACTGTTACACTGTGGACCTGATCTATTGATGTCACTCTGTACTGTTACACTGAGGACCTGGTCGATCAGTGACCGTCTGTACTGTTGCACTGAGGAACAGATGGATCGATGACCCTCGGTGCTGTTACACTGGGGATCCGATCGATGACCGTCTGAACTTTTAGACTGAAGATCTGATCGATCAATGGCTCTCTGTACTGTTATACTGAGGACCTGATGGACCAATAACCTTCTGTACTTTTACACTGAGGACCTGGTCTATTAATGAACTTCTGTACTGTTAGACTGAGGATCTCACGGATTGATGATCCACTGTGATGTTACACTGAGGACCTGATTGATCAATGAGCCTCTATCCTGTTACACTGAGGACCAGATCTATTGATGTCACTCTGTACTGTTACACTGAGGACCTGGTCGATCAGTGACCGTCTGTACTTTTAGATTGAAGATCTCATGGATCGATGACCCTCTGTGCTGTTACACTGAGTATCTGATCGATGACCCTCTGAACATTTATACTGAAGGCCTCATCGATCGATGGCCCTCTGCCCCGTTACACTGAGGACCTGGTCGATCAATGACCCTCTGCACTATTATACTCTGGGCTTGATGGATCGACGACTCTCTGTACTGTGACACTAAGGACCTGATTGAACAATGGCCTGCTGCCCCGTTACACTGAGGACCTGGTCGATCAATGACCCTCTGCAGTGTTATAAATCAGACCTGATGGATCGACAACCCTCTGCATTGTTATACTAAGGACCTGATCGAACAATGGCCCTTGGTACGGTTACACCGAGGACCTAATCGATCAATGACCCTCTGTACTGTTACACTAAGGACCTGATGGAATGATGACCCACTGTGCTGTTACACTGAGGATCTGGTCGATGATCCTCTGAACATTTATATTGAAGACCTGATCGATCAATGGCGCTCTGTACCGTTACACTGAGAACCTGGTCGATATATTAACCTCTCCACTATTATACTGAGAGCCTGATGGATCGACGACCCTCTGTACTGTTACACTGAGGACTTGGTCGATCAATGACCCTTTGCACTGTTATACTGTGGGCTTAATGGATCGACGACTCTCTGTACTGTGACACTAAGGACCTGATCGAACAATGACCCTCTGCCCCGTTACACTGAGCATCTGGTCAATCAATGACCCTCTGCAGTGTTATACTGAGGACCTGTTGGATCGATGACCTTCTGTACTGTTACACAGAGGGCCTGATGGATCGACGACCATCTGTATTGTTACACTAAGGACCTGATCGAACAATGGTCCTCGGTACCGTTATACTGAGGACATGGTCGATCAATGACCCTCTGCACTGTTAACTGAGGTTCTGATTGATGACCCGCTGTAATATTACACTGAGGAACTCATGGATCGATGACCCTCTGTGCTGTTACACTGAGGATCTGATCGATGACCCTCTGAACTTTTATACTGAAGACCTGATCGATCAATGGCCCTCTGTACCGTTACACTGACCCTGCAGTGTTATATTGAGGACCTGATGGATCGATGACCTTCCGTACTGTTACAGAGGTACTAATAGATCGACAACTCTCTGTACTGTTACACTATGGCCCTGATCGAACAACGGCCCTCAGTACCGTTACGCTGAAGATCTGATCGATCAATGACCCTCTGTACTGTTACACTGAGGACCTGCTGGATCGATGACCTTCTGTACTGTTACACTGCGGACCTGATCGATCAGTGGCCCTCTGTAGTGTTACACTGAGGACCTGATCGATCAATGACCCTCTGTTCTGTTTCCCTGATGACCTAATTGATCAATGACCCTCTGTACTGTTACACTGAGGACCTGATGGATCGATGACCCTCTGTACCGTTGCACAGGGGACCTGCTTATTGGCCTTCGGTACATTTATACTGAAGATCTGAGCAATCAAAGGCCCTCGGTAGCGTTAAATAGAGGTCCTGATCGATGGCCCTCTGTACTGTTACACTGAGGACCTAATCAATGGCCTTCTGTAGTATTACACAGAGGACCTGATTGATCAATGTCCCTCTGTACTGTTAGACTCAGGACCTGATCGATCAATGACCCTCTGTACTGTTACACTGAGGACCTCATGGATCGATAACCCTCGGTGCTGGTACACTGAGGATCTTATCGATGACCTTCTGAACTTTTATACTGAAGACCTGATCGATCAATTGCCCTCTGTACTGTTACACTGAGAACCTCATTGATCAATGGCTCTCTGTACTGTTACACTGAGGACCTGATGGATCAATGACCCTCTGTACTGATATACTGAGGACCAGATCAATCAATGACCATCTGTACTTTTAGACTGAGGATCTCATGGATCAATGACCCACTGCGCTGTTACACTGAGAATCTGATCGATGATCCTCTGAACATTTATACTGAAGACCTGATCGAACAATGGCGCTCTGTACCGTTACACTGAAGACCTGGTCGATCAATGACTGTCTGTACTTTTAGACTGAGGATCTCATGGATCGATGACCCACTGGCTGTTACACAGGGGAACCGATTATTGGCCTTCTGTACTTGTGTACTGAAGACCTGATCGATCAATGACCCTCTGGACTGTTACACTAAGGACCTGGTGGATCGATGACCCGCTGTACTGTTACTCTGAAGACCTGATAGATCGATGACCCTCTGTACTGTTACACTGAAGCTCGGATCAATCAATGGCCCTCTGTACTGTTTTACTGAGGACCTGATCGATCAATAAGCCTCTATCCAGTTACACTGAGAACCTGGTCGATCAATGACCGTCTGTACTGTTAGACTGAGGATCTCATGGATCGATGTCCCTCTGTGCTGTTACACTGAGTATCTGATCGATGACCCTCTGAACATTTATACTGAAGACCTCATCGATCAATGGCGCTCTGTACAGTTACACTAAGGACCTGGTCAATCAATGACCCTCTGCAGTGTTATACTGAGGACCTGATGGATCAATGACCCTCTGTACTGTTACACAGACAACCTGGTCGATCAATGGCCCTCTGCACTGTTACACTGAGGACCTGACCAATCAATGACCCTCTGTAATGTTACACTGACGACCTGATCGATCAATGGCCCTCTGTACCGTTACACTGAGGACCTGATCAATGAATGACCCTCTGTACTGTTACACTGAGGATCTGATCGATGACCCTCGGAACTTTTATACTGAAGACCTGATCGATCAATGGCCCTCTGTACTGTTTTACTGAGGACCTGATCGATCAATGAGCCTCTATCCAGTTACACTGAGGACCTGATCGATTGATGGCACTCTGTATTGTTACACTGAGGACCTGGTCGATCAATGACCGTCTGTACTGTTAGACTGAGGATCTCATGGATCGATGTCCCTCTGTGCTGTTACACTGAGTATCTGATCGATGACCCTCTGAACATTTATACTGAAGACCTCATCGATCAATGGCGCTCTGTACCGTTACACTGAGGACCTGGTCAATCAATGACCCTCTGCACTGTTATACTGTGGGCTTGCTGGATCGATGACTCTCTGTACTGTTACACTAAGGACCTAATCGAACAATGGCCCTCTGCACCGTTACACTGACGACCTGATCGATCAATGGCCCTCTGTACCGTTACACTGAGGACCTGATCAATGAATGACCCTCTGTACTGTTACACTGAGGATCTGATCGATGACCCTCGGAACTTTTATACTGAAGACCTGATCGATCAATGGCCCTCTGTACCGTTACACTGAGGACCTGGTCGATCAATGACCCTGTGTACTGTTACACTGAAGATCTGATCGATCAATGACCATCTGCACTGTTACACTGAGGACCTGTTGGATCGATGACCCTCTGTACTGTTACACTTAGGACCTGATAGGTCGATGACCCTCTGTACGGTTACACTGAAGATCGGATCGATCAATGGCCCTCTGTTCTGTTTTACTGAGGACCTGATGGATCGATGATCCTCTGTACCGTTACACTGAGGACCTGATCCATCAATGGCCCTCTGTACTGTTACACTGACGATCTGATCGATCAATGGCCCTCTATGCTGTTGCACTGAGGACCTGGTCGATCAATGACCTTCTAGACTGTTACACAGAGGACCTGATGGATTGATGAACCTCTGCACAGTTACCCTGAGGATTTGATTGATCGATGACAGTCTGTACTGTTACACTGAGGACATCATGGATCGATGACCCTCTGTAACGTTACACTGAGGACCTGATCGATCAATGGCCCTCTGTACTGTTACACTGATGGTATGATGGATCGATTACACTCTGTACAATTACACTGAGGACCTGATCAATGGCCCTCCGTATTGTTACACTGATGATCTGATCAATCAATGACCCTCTGCACTGTTCCACTGAGGACCTGATGGATCGATGGCCCTCTGTACTGTTACACTTAGGACCTGATAGATTGATGACCCTCTGTACGGTTACACTGAAAATCGGATCGATCAATGGCCCTCTGTTCTGTTTTACTGAGGACCTGATGGATCGATGATCCTCTGTACCGTTACACTGAGGACCAGATCCATCAATGGCCCTCTGTACTGTTACACTGAGGATCAGATCGATCAATGACGGTCTGTACTGTTAGACTGAGGATCTCATGGATCGATGACCCTTTCTGCTGTTACACTGAGTATCTGATCGATGACCCTCTGAACATTTATACTGAAGACCTCATCGATCAATGGCGCTCTGTACCGTTACACTGAGGACCTGGTCAATCAATGACCCTCTACAGTGTTATACTGAGGACCTGATGGATCCACGACCCTCTGTATTGTTACACTAAGGACCTGATCGAACAATGGCCCTTGGTACCGTTATACTGAGGACAAGATCGATCAATGTCGCTCTGCACTGTCACACTGAGAACCTGTTGGATCGATGACCTTCTGTAACGTTACACTTAGGACCTGATGGATCGATGACCCTCTGAACTTCTATACTGAAGACCTGATCGGTCAATGGCCCTCGGTACCGTTACACTGAGGACGTCATCGATCAATGGCTCTCTGTACTGTTACACTGAGGACCTGATAGATTGATGGCCTTCTGTAATGTTATACTGAGGAGCTGATGGACCAACGACCTTCGGTACTGGTATACTGAGGACCTGATGGATCAATGACCCTCTGTACTGTTATACTGAGAACCTGGTCGATCAATGACCATCTGTACTTTTATACTGAGGATCTCATGGATCGATGACACACTGTGCTGTTACACTGAGGATCTGATCGATGATCCTCTGAACATTTATAATGAAAACCTGATCGATCAATGACGCTCTGTACCATTACACTGAGGACCTGGTCGATCAATCAACCTCTGCACTATTATACAGAGGGCCTGATGAATCGATGACCCTCTGTACTGCTATACTAAGGACCTGGTCGATCAATGACCCTCTGCACTGTTACACTGAGGACCTGTTGGATTGATGACGCTCTGTACTGTTACACTGACGATCTGATCGATGACCCTCTGCACTTTTATATGAACTCCTGAACGATCATTGGCCCTCTGTACCGTTACACTGAAGGCCTGATCGATCAATGGCAGATCAATAGCCCTCTGTGCTGTTACACTGAAGATCTGTCGATTAGTGACCTTGTGGACTGTTACACTGAGGACCTGATGGATCGATGACCCTCTGTACAGTTACACTTAAGATCTGATTGATTGATGACCCTCTGTACTGTTACACTGAGGACCTAATGCATCGATGAGCCTCTGTACTTTTACACTGATGATCTGATCGATCGATTACCCTCTGTACGTTAAACAGGGGACCCGATAATTGGCCTTCTGTACTTGTGTACTGAAGACCTCATCAATCAATGACACTCTGGACTGTTAAACTAAGGACCTGGTGGATCGATGACCCTCTGTACTGTTATTCTGAAGACCTGATAGATCGATGTCCCTCTGTACTGTTACACTGAAGATCGGATCAATCCAAATCGCCCTCTGCACTGTTTTACTGAGGACCTGATCGATCAATAAGCCTCTATCCTGTTACACTGAGGACCTGATTGATCAATGACTGTCTGCACTGTTAGACTGAGGATCTCATGGATCGATGAAACTCTGTGCTGTTACACTGAGAACCTGTTGGATCGATGACCTTCTGTAACGTTACACTTAGGACCTGATGGATTGATGACCCTCTGTACTGTTACACTGGGGACCTGATCGATCAATGACCCTCGGTGCTGTTACACTGAGGATCTGATCGATGACCCTCTGAACTTCTATACTGAAGACATGATCGGTCAATGGCCCTCTGTACCGTTACACTGAGGACGTCATCGATCAATGGCTCTCTGTACTGTTACACTGAGGACCTTCTGTATCGTTATACTGAGGACCTGATGGACCAATGACCTTCTGTACTGTTACACTGAGGACCTCACTGATCAATGACCCACTGTGCTGTTACACTGAGGATCTCATCGATGACCCTCTGAACATTTATACTGAAGTCCTGATCGATCAATGGCCCTCTGTAACGTTACACTGAGGACCTGGTCAATCAATGACCCTCTATACTATTACACTGAGGACTTGATCGATCAATGACAGTCTGGACTGTTAGACTGAGGACCTGTTGGATCGATGACCCTCTGTACTGTTACACTTAGGACCTGATAGATCGATGACCCTCTGTACGGTTACACTGAAGATCGGATCGATCAATGGCCCTCTGTTCTGTTTTACTGAGGACCTGATGGATCGATGATCCTCTGTACCGTTACACTGAGGACCTGATAGATCGATGACCCTCTGTACTATTACACTGAAGATCGGATCGATCAATGGCCCTCTGTTCTGTTTTACTGAGGATCTGATGGATCGATGATCCTCTGTACCGTTACACTGAGGACCTGATCCATCAATGGCCCTCTGTACTGTTACACTGATGATCTGATCGATCAATGGCCCTCTGTGCTGTTGCACTGAGGACCTGGTCGATCAATGACCTTCTGTACTGTTACACTGAGGACCTCACTGATCAATGACCCACTGTGCTGTTACACTGAGGATCTCATCGATGACCCTCTGAACATTTATACTGAAGTCCTGATCGATCAATGGCCCTCTGTAACGTTACACTGAGGACCTGGTCGATCAATGACCCTCTATACTATTACACTGAGGACTTGATTGATCAATGACAGTCTGGACTGTTAGACTGAGGACCTGTTGGATCGATGACCCTCTGTACTGTTACACTTAGGACCTGATAGATCGATGACCCTCTGTACGGTTACACTGAAGATCGGATCGATCAATGGCCCTCTGTTCTATTTTACTGAGGACCTGATGGATCGATGATCCTCTGTACCATTACACTGAGGACCTGATAGATCGATGACCCTCTGTACTATTACACTGAAGATCGGATCGATCAATGGCCCTCTGTGCTGTTGCACTGAGGACCTGGTCGATCAATGACCTTCTGGACTGTTACACAGAGGACCTGATGGATCGATGACCCTCTGCACAGTTACCCCGAGGATTTGATTGATCGATGACAGTCTGTACTGTTACACTGAGGATATCATGGATCGATGACCCTCTGTAACGTTACACTGAGGACCTGATCGATCAATGGCCCTCTGTACTGTTACACTGATGGTATGATGGATCGATTACACTCTGTACAATTACACTGAGGACCTGATCAATGGCCCTCCGTATTGTTACACTGATGATCTGATCAATCAGTGACCCTCTGCACTGTTACACTGAGGAACTGGATGATCAATGACCCTCTGCAATGTTATACTGAGGACCTGATGGATCGATGACCTTCTGTACTGTCACAGAGAGGGCCTGATGGATCGACGACTCTCTGTGCTGTTACACTGAGGACCTGGTCGATCAATGACCCTGTGTACTGTTACACTGAGGACCTGATGGATCGATGATCCTCTGTACCGTTACACTGAGGACCTGATCGATCAATGGCCCTCTGTGCTGTTACACTGACGATCTGATCGATCAATGGCCCTCTGTGCTGTTGCACTGAGGACCTGATTGATCAAAGACCCTTTATACTGTTGCACTGAGGACCTGGTCAACCAATGACCTTCTGAACTGTTACACAGAGGACCTGATGGATCGATGACCCTCTGCACAGTTACCCTGAGGATTTGATTGATCGATGACAGTCTCTGTGTACTGTTACACTGAGGACCTGATGGATTGATGACCTTCTGTACCATTATACTGAGGACCTGATGGACCAATGACCTTCTGTACTGTTACACTGAAGACCTCACTGATCAATGACCCTCTGTACTGTTACACTGAGGACCTGCTTGATCAATGACCCTCTGCACTGTTACACTAAGGACCTGTTGGGTCCCTGATGCTCTGTAATGTTACACTGGAGATCGGATCGATCAATGGCCCTCTGTACCGTTTAACTGAGGACCTGATGGATTGATGATCCTCTGTACCGTTACACTGAGGACCTGATCGATCAATGGCCCTCTGTACTGTTACACTGACGATCTGATCAATGACCCTCTGCACATTTATACTGAAGTCCTGAACGATCATTGGCCCTCTGTACCGTTACACTGAAGTGCTGATCAATTAATGGCGGATCAATGGCCCTCTGTGCTGTTACACTGAGGACCTGATCGATTAAAGACCCTCTATACTGTTACACTGAGGACCTGGTCGATCCATGACCTTCTGGACTGTTACACTGAGGACCTAATGCATCGATGAACCTCTGTACTTTTACACTGATGATCTGATCGATCGATTACCCTCTGTACGTTACCCAGGGAACCGGATTATTGGCCTTCTGTACTTGTGTACTGAAGACCTGATCAATTAATGACCCTCTGGACTGTTACACTAAGGACCTGGTGGATCGATGACCCTCTGTACTGTTACACTGAAGATCGGATCAATCAATGGCCCTCTGTACTGTTTTCCTGAGGACCTGATCGATCAATGAGCTTCTATCCTGTTACACTGAGGACCTGATCGATTGATGTCACTCTGCCCCGTTACACTGAGGACCTGGTCGATCTATGACCCTCTGCAGTGTTATACTGCGGACCTGATGGATCGATGACCGTCTGTACTGTTACACAGAGAACCTGATGAATCGATGACCCTCTGTACTGTTACACTCAGGACCTGATCGAACAATGACCCTCTGTACTGTTACACTGAGGACCTGATCGATCAATGGCCCTCTGTACTGTTACACTGAGGACCTGATCAATGAATGACCCTCTGGACTGTTACACTAAGGACCTGGTGGATCGATAACACTCTGTACTGTTACACTGAAGATCGGATCAATCAATGGCCCTCTGTACTGTTTTACTGAGGATATGATCGATCAATGAGCCTCTATCCTGTTACACTGAGGACCTGATCGATTGATGTCACTCTGTACTGTTACACTGAGAACCTGATCGAACAATGACCCTCTGTACTGTTACACTGAGGACCTGGTCGATCAATGGCCCTCTGTACCGTTACACTGAGGACCTGATCAATGAATGACCCTCTGTACTGTTACACTGAGGTTCTGATCAATGACCCTCCGTAATGTTACACTGAGGATCTGATCGATGACCCTCTGAACTTTTATACTGAAGACTTGATCGATCAATGGCCCTCTGTACCGTTACACTGAGGACCTGGTCGATCAATGACCCTGTGTACTGTTACACTGAGGACCTGTTGGATCGATGACACTCTGTATGGTTACACTTAAGACCTGATGGATGGATGATCCTCTGTACCGTTACACTGAGGACCTGATCGATCAAAGACCCTCTATACTGTTACACTGAGGACCTGGTCGATCAATGACCTTCTGGACTGTTACACAGAGGACCTGATGGATCAATGACCCTCTGCACAGTTACCCTGAGGATTTGATTGATCGATGACAGTCTGTACTGTTACACTGAGGACATCATGGATCGATGACCCTCTATAACGTTACACTGAGGACCTGATCGATCAATGGCCCTCTGTACTGTTACACTGATGGCATGATGGATCGATTACCCTCTGTACAATTACACTGAAGACCTGATCAATGGCCCTCTGTATTGTTACACTGACGATCTGATCAATCAGTGACCCTCTGCACTGTTACACTGAGGACCTGATGGATCAATGACCCTCTATACTGTTACACTGAGGAGATGATCGATCAATGAGCCTCTATCATGATAACTGAGGACCTGATCGATTGATGTCACTCTGTACTGTTACACTAAGGACCTGATGGTCAATGACCTTCTGTACTGTTACACTGAGGACCTCATTGATCAATGGCCCTCTGCACTGTTACACTGAGGAGCTGATGCATCGATGACCGTCTGCACTGTTACACTGAGGAGCTGATGGAACGATGGTCCTCTGTACTGTTACACTGATGACCTGATCGATCAATGACCCTCTATACTGTTACACTGAGGACCTGATCGATCAATGAGCCTCTATCATGATAGACTGAGGACCTGATTGATAGATGTCACTCTGCACTGTTACACTGAGGACCTGATGGATCAATGACCCTCTGCACTGTTACACTGAGGAGCTGATGCATCGATGACCGTCTGCACTGTTACACTGAGGAGCTGATGGAACGATGGTCCTCTGTACTGTTACGCTGATGACCTGATCGATCAATGACCCTCTATACTGTTACACTGAGGACCTGATCGATCAATGAGCCTCTATCATGATAGACTGAGGACCTGATTGATAGATGTCACTCTGCACTGTTACACTGAGGACCTGATGGATCAATGACCCTCTGCACTGTTACACTGAGGACCTGATGGATCGATGGTCCTCTGTACTGTAACACTGAGGACCTGACGATCAATGACCCTCTATACTGTTACACTGAGGACCTGATCGATCAATAGGCCTCTATCATGTTACACTGAGGACCTCATCGATCAATGGCCCTCTGCACCGTTACACTGAGGACCTGGTCAATCAATGACCCTCTACAGTGTTATACTGAGGACCTGATGGATCCACGACCCTCTGTATTGTTACACTAAGGACCTGATCGAACAATGGCCCTTGGTACGGTTACACTGAGGACATGGTCGATCAATGACCCTCTGCACTGTTACACTGAGAACCTGTTGGATCGATGACCTTCTGTAACATTACACTTAGGACCTGATGGATCGATGACCCTCTGTACTGTTACACTAAGGATTTGATCAATCGATGACCCTCTGTGCTATTACACTGAGGATCTGATCGATGACCCTCTGAACTTCTATACTGAAGACCTGATCGGTCAATGGCCCTCTGTACCGTTACACTGAGGACCTCACTGAACAATGACCCTCTGTATTGTTACACTGAGGACCTGATGGATCAATGACCCTCTGTACTGTTATACTGAGGACCTGGTCGATCAATGACCGTCTGTACTTTTAGACTGAGGATCTCATGGATTGATGACCCACTGTGCTGTTACACTGAGGATCTGATCGATGACCCTCTGAACATTTATACTGAAGACCTGATCGATCAATGGTGCTCTGTACTGTTACACTGAGGACCTGGTTGATCAATTAACCTCTGCACTATTATACTGAGGGCCTGATGGGTCGATGACCCTCTGTACTGCTATACTAAGGACCTGATCGAATAATGGCCCTCTGCACCGTTACACTGAGGACCTGGTCGATCAAATACACTCTGCACTGTTACACTGAGGACCTGTTGGATCGATGATGCTCTGTAATGTTACACTGAAGATCGGATCGATCAATGGCCCTCTGTACTATTTAACTGAGGACCTGATCGAACAATGGCGGATCAATGACCCTCTGTGCTGTTACACTGAGGACCTGGTCGATCAATGACCTTCTGGACTGTTACACTGATGACCTGATGGATCGATGACCCTCTATACTGTTACACTGAGGACCTGATCGATCAATGAGCCTCTATCATGATAACTGAGGACCTGATCGATTGATGTCACTCTGTACTGTTACACTAAGGACCTGATGGTCAATGACCTTCTGTACTGTTACACTGAGGACCTCATTGATCAATGGCCCTCTGCACTGTTACACTGAGGAGCTGATGCATCGATGACCGTCTGCACTGTTACACTGAGGAGCTGATGGAACGATGGTCCTCTGTACTGTTACACTGATGACCTGATCGATCAATGACCCTCTATACTGTTACACTGAGGACCTGATCGATCAATGAGCCTCTATCATGATAGACTGAGGACCTGATTGATAGATGTCACTCTGCACTGTTACACTGAGGACCTGATGGATCAATGACCCTCTGCACTGTTACACTGAGGAGCTGATGCATCGATGACCGTCTGCACTGTTACACTGAGGAGCTGATGGAACGATGGTCCTCTGTACTGTTACGCTGATGACCTGATCGATCAATGACCCTCTATACTGTTACACTGAGGACCTGATCGATCAATGAGCCTCTATCATGATAGACTGAGGACCTGATTGATAGATGTCACTCTGCACTGTTACACTGAGGACCTGATGGATCAATGACCCTCTGCACTGTTACACTGAGGACCTGATGGATCGATGGTCCTCTGTACTGTAACACTGAGGACCTGACGATCAATGACCCTCTATACTGTTACACTGAGGACCTGATCGATCAATAGGCCTCTATCATGTTACACTGAGGACCTCATCGATCAATGGCCCTCTGCACCGTTACACTGAGGACCTGGTCAATCAATGACCCTCTACAGTGTTATACTGAGGACCTGATGGATCCACGACCCTCTGTATTGTTACACTAAGGACCTGATCGAACAATGGCCCTTGGTACGGTTACACTGAGGACATGGTCGATCAATGACCCTCTGCACTGTTACACTGAGAACCTGTTGGATCGATGACCTTCTGTAACATTACACTTAGGACCTGATGGATCGATGACCCTCTGTACTGTTACACTAAGGATTTGATCAATCGATGACCCTCTGTGCTATTACACTGAGGATCTGATCGATGACCCTCTGAACTTCTATACTGAAGACCTGATCGGTCAATGGCCCTCTGTACCGTTACACTGAGGACCTCACTGAACAATGACCCTCTGTATTGTTACACTGAGGACCTGATGGATCAATGACCCTCTGTACTGTTATACTGAGGACCTGGTCGATCAATGACCGTCTGTACTTTTAGACTGAGGATCTCATGGATTGATGACCCACTGTGCTGTTACACTGAGGATCTGATCGATGACCCTCTGAACATTTATACTGAAGACCTGATCGATCAATGGTGCTCTGTACTGTTACACTGAGGACCTGGTTGATCAATTAACCTCTGCACTATTATACTGAGGGCCTGATGGGTCGATGACCCTCTGTACTGCTATACTAAGGACCTGATCGAATAATGGCCCTCTGCACCGTTACACTGAGGACCTGGTCGATCAAATACACTCTGCACTGTTACACTGAGGACCTGTTGGATCGATGATGCTCTGTAATGTTACACTGAAGATCGGATCGATCAATGGCCCTCTGTACTATTTAACTGAGGACCTGATCGAACAATGGCGGATCAATGACCCTCTGTGCTGTTACACTGAGGACCTGGTCGATCAATGACCTTCTGGACTGTTACACTGATGACCTGATGGATCGATGACCCTCTGTACAGTTACACTGAGGAACTGATCGATCAATGACCTTCTGTACTGTTACACTGAGGAGCTAATGCATCGATGAACCTCTGTACTTTTACACTGATGATCTGATCGATCGATTACCCTCTGTACATTACACAGGGGACCCGATTATTGGCCTACTGTACTTGAGTACTGAAGACCTGATCGATCAATGACCCTCTGCACTGTCACACTGAGGAGCTGATGCATCGATGGCCCTCTGTACTGTTACACCGAGGACCTGATCGATTAATGACTCTCTATACTGTTACACTGAGGACCTGATCGATCAATGAGCCTCTATCATGCTAGACTGATGACCTGATCGATCAATGAGCCTCTATCATGCTAGACTGATGACCTGATCGATTGATGTTACTCTGTACTGTTACACTAAGGACCTGATGGATCAATGACCTTCTGTACTGTTACACTGAGGACCTGGTCGATCAATGACCCTCTGCACTGTTATACTCTGGGCTTGATGGATCGACGACTCTCTGTACTGTGACACTAAGGACCTGATCGAACAATGGCCCTCTGCCCTGTTACACTGAGGACCTGGTGGATCGACAACCCTCTGTATTGTTACACTGAGGAGCTGATGGATCGATGGCCCTCTGTACTGTTACACTGAGGACCTGATCGATCAATGACCCTCGGTACTGTTACACTGAGGACCTGATTGATCAATGGCCTTTTGTACCGTTACACTGAGGACCTGATCAATGAATGACCCTCTATACTGTTACACTGAGGTTCTGATCGATGACCGTCTGTACTATTACACTGAGGACCTCATGTTTCGATGACCCTCTGTGCTGTTACACTGAGGATCTGATCGATGACCATCTGAACTTTTATACTGAAGACCTGATCGATCAATGGCCTTCTGTACCGTTACACTGAGGACCTGGTCGATCAATGACCCTCTGCAGTGTTATACTGAGGACCTGATGGATCAATGACCTTCTGTACTGTTACAGAGAGGCCCTGATGGATCGACGACTGTCTGTGCTGTTACACTGAGGACCTGGTCGATCAATGACCCTCTGCACTGTTAAACTGAGGACCTGTTGGATCGATGACCTTCTGTACTGTTATACTGAGGACCTGATGGACCAATGACCTTCTGTACTTTTACACTGAGGACCTGGTCTATTAATGACCCTCTGTACTGTTAGACTGAGGATCTCATGGATTGATGACCCACTGTGCTATTACACTGAGGACCTGATTGATCAATGAGCCTCTACCCTGTTACACTGAGGACCTGATCTATTGATGTCACTCTGTACTGTTACACTGAGGACCTGGTCGATCAGTGACCGTCTGTACTTTTAGACTGAAGATCTCATGGATCGACGACCCTCTGTGCTGTTACCCTGAGTATCTGATCGATGACCCTCTGAACATTTATACTGAAGAACTCATCAATCAATGGTGCTCTGTACCTTTACACTGAGGACCTGGTCGATCAATGACCCTCTGCACTATTATACTCTGGGCTTGGTGGATCGACGACTCGCTGCACTGTGACACTAAGGACCTGATCGAACAATGGCCCTCTGCCCCATTACACAGAGGACCTGATGGATCGACAACCGTCTGTATTGTTACACTAAGGACCTGATGGATCGATGACCCTCTGTACCATTACACAGAGAACCGTAACATTACACTTAGGACCAGATGGATCGATGATCCTCTGTACTGTTACACTGAGGACCTGATCGATCAATGACCCTCTGTACTGTTACACTAAAGATCTGATCGATTGATGACCCTCTGTAACGTTACACAGAGGACCTGATTATTGGCCTTCTATACATTTATACTGAAGATCTGATTGATCAAAGGCCCTCGGTAGCATTAAATAGAGGACCTGATCGATGGCCCTTTGTACTGTTACACTGTGGACCTGATCTATTGATGTCACTCTGTACTGTTACACTGAGGACCTGGTCGATCAGTGACCGTCTGTACTGTTGCACTGAGGAACACATGGATCGATAACCCTCGGTGCTGTTACACTGGGGATCCGATCGATGACCGTCTGAACTTTTAGACTGAAGATCTGATCGATCAATGGCTCTCTGTACTGTTATATTGAGGACCTGATGGACCAATGACCTTCTGTACTTTTACACTGAGGACCTGGTCTATCAATGAACCTCTGTACTGTTAGACTGAGGATCTCACGGATTGATGATCCACTGTGCTGTTACACTGAGGACCTGATTGATCAATGAGCCTCTATCCTGTTACACTGAGGACCAGATCTATTGATGTCACTCTGTACTGTTACACTGAGGACCTGGTCGATCAATGACCCTCTGCACTATTATACTCTGGGCTTGATGGATTGACGACTCTCTGTACTGTGACACTAAGGACCTGATCGAACAATGACCCTCTGCCCCGTTACACTGAGGACCTGGTCGATCAATGACCCTCTGCAGTGTTATAATGTGGACCTGATGGATCGACGACCCTCTGTATTGTTACACTAAGGACCTGATCGAACAATGATGCTCGGTGCTGTTACACTGAGGATCTGATTGATGATCCTCTGAACTTCTGTACTGAAGACCTCATCGGTCAATGGCCCTCTGTACCGTTACACTGAGGACGTCAACGATCAATGGCTCTCTGTACTGTTACACTGAGGACCTGATGGATTGATGACATTCTGTAGTTTATACTGAGGACCTGATGGAACAATGACCTTCTGTACTGTTACACTGAGGACCTCACTGATCAATGACCCTCTGTACTGTTACACTGAGCACCTGATGGATCGATGACCTTCTGTACTGTGACAGAGAAGGCCTGATGGATCGATGACTCTCTGTGCTGTTACACTAAGGACCTGGTCGATCAATGACCCTATGTACTGTTACAATGAAGATCTGATCGATCAATGATCCTCTGCACTGTTACACTGAGGACCTGTTGGATCGATGACCCTCTGTACTGTTACACTTAAGACCTGATAGATCAATGACCCTCTGTACTGTTACACTGACGATCTGATCGATCAATGACCTTCTGGACTGTTACACAGAGGACCTGATGGATCGATGACCCTCTGGACAGTTACCCTGAGGATTTGATTGATCGATGACAGTCTGTACTGTTACACTGAGGACATCATAGATCGATGACCCTCTGTAACGTTACACTGAGGACCTGATCGATCAATGACAGTCTGTACTGTCACACTGATGGTATGATGGATCAATTACCCTCTGTACAATTACACTGAGGACCTGATGAATGGCCCTCTGTATTGTTACACTGACGATCCGATCAATCAGGGACCCTCTGCACTGTTACACTGAGGAGGTGATGGATCGATGGCCCTCTGTACTGTTACACTGAGGACCTGATCGATCAATGAGCCTCTATCATGATAGACTGAGGACCTGATCGATTGATGTCACTCTGCACTGTTACACTGAGGGCCTGATGGATCAATGACCTTCTGTACTGTTACACTGAGGACCTGATGGATTGATGACCTTCTGTACTATTATACTGAGGACCTGATGGACCAATGACCTTCTGTACTTTTACACTGAGGACCTGGTCTTTTAATGACCCTCTGTACTGTTAGACTGAGGATCTCACGGATCGATGACCCACTGTGCTGTTACACTGAGGATCTGATCGATTACCCTCTGAACATTTATACTGAAGATCTGATTGATCAATGGCGCTCTGTACCATTTCACTGAGGACCTGGTCGATCAATGACCCTCTGCACTGTTACACTGAGGACCTGTTGGATCGATGACCTTCTGTACTGTTATACTGAGGACCTGATGGACCAATGACCTTCTGTTCATTTACACTGAGGATCTGGTCTATTAATGAACCTCAGTACTGCTATACTAAGGACCTGGTCGATCAATGACCGTCTGTACTTTTAGACTGAGGATCTCATGGATTGATGACCCACTGTGCTGTTACACTGAGGATCTGATTGATGACCCTGTGAACATTTATACTGAAGACCTGATCGATCAGTGGCGCTCTGTACTGTTACACTGAGGACCTGGTCGATCAATTAACCTCTGCACTATTATACTGAGGGCCTGATGGGTCGACGACCCTCTGTACTGCTATACTAAGGACTGATCGAACAATGGCCCTCTGAACCGTTACACTGAGGACCTGGTCGATCAAATACCCTCTGCACTGTTACACTGAGGACCTGTTGGATCGATGATGCTCTGTAATGTTACAATGAAGATCGGATCGATCAATGGCCCTCTGTACTGTTATACTGAGGACCTGATGGACCAATGACCTTCTGTACTTTTACACTGAGGACCTGGTCTTTTAATGATCCTCTGTACTGTTAGACTGAGGATCTGACGGATCGATGACCCACTGTGCTGTTACACTGAGGATCTGATCGATGACCCTCTGAACATTTATACTGAAGATCTGATCGATTAATGGTGCTCTGTACCGTTACACTGAGGACCTGGTCGATCAATGACCCTCTGCACTGTTACACTGAGGACCTGTTGGATCGATGACCTTCTGTACTGTGATACTGAGGACCTGATGGCCCAATGACCTTCTGTACTTTTACACTGAGGACCTGGTCTATTAATGACCCTCTGTGCTGTTAGACTGAGGATCTCACGGATCGATGACCCACTGTGCTGTTACACTGAGGACCTGATTGATCAATGAGCCTCTATCCTGTTACACTGAGGACCTGATCTATTGATGTCACTCTGTACTGTTACACTGAGGACCTGGTCGATCAGTGACCGTCTGTACTTTTAGATTGAAGATCTCATTGATCGATGACCCTCTGTGCTGTTACACTGAGTATCTGATCGATGACCCTCTGAACATTTATACTGAAGAACTCATCGATCAATGGTGCTCTGTACCGTTACACTGAGGACCTGGTCGATCAATGACCCTCTGCACTATTATACTCTGGGCTTGATGGATCGACGACTCTCTGTACTTTGACACTAAGGACCTGATCGAACAATGGCCCTCTGCCCCGTTACACGGAGGACCTGGTCGATCAATGACCCTCTGCAGTGTTACACTGCGGACCTGATGGATCGACGGCCCTCTGTATTGTTACACTAAGGACCTGATCGAACAATGGTCCTTGGTACGGTTACACTGAGGACCTGATCGATCAATGACCCTCTGTACTGTTACACTAAGGATCTGATCGATCTATGACCCTCGGTGCTGTTACACTGAGGATCTGATCGATGACCCTCTGAACTTCTATACTGAAGACCTGATTGGTCAATGGCCCTCTGTGCTGTTGCACTGAGGAACTGATTGATCGAAGACCCTCTATACTGTTACACTGAGGACCTGGTCGATCAATGACCTTCTGGACTGTTACACAGAGAACGTGATGGATCGATGACCCTCTGGACAGTTACCCTGAGGATTTGATTGATCGATAACAGTCTGTACTGTTACACTGAGGACATCATAGATCGATGACCCTCTGTAACATTACACTGAGGACCTGATCGATCAATGTCCCTCTGTACTGTTACACTGATGGAATGATGGATCGATTACCCTCTGTACAATTACACTGAGGACCAGATCAATGGCCCTCTGTATTGTTACACTGATGATCTGATCAATCAGTGACCCTCTGCACTGTTACACTGAGGAGGTGATGGATCGATGGCCCTCTGTACTGTTACACTGAGGAGCTGATCGATCAATGAGCCTCTATCATGATAGACTGAGGACCTGATCGATTGATGTCACTCTGCACTGTTATACTGAGGACCTCACTGATCAATGACCCTCTGTACTGTTACACTGAGGACCTGATGGATCAATGACCCTCTGTACTGTTATACTGAGGACCTGGTCGATCAATGACCGTCTGTACTTTTAGACTGAGGATCTCATGGATTGATGAGCCACTGTGCTGTTACACTGAGGATCTGATCAATGACCCTCTGAACATTTATACTGAAGATCTGATCGATCAATGGCGCTCTGTACCGTTACACTGAGGACCTGGTCGATCAATGACCCTCTGCACTGTTACACTGAGGACCTGTTGGATCGATGACCTTCTGTACTGTTCTACTGAGGACCTGATGGACCAATGACCTTCTGAACTTTTACACTGAGGATCTGGTCTATTAATGAACCTCTGTACTGTTAGACTGAGGGCCTGATGGGTCGACGACCCTCTGTACTGCTATACTAAGGACCTGGTCGATCAATGACCGTCTGTACTTTTAGACTGAGGATCTCATGGATTGATGACCCACTGTGCTGTTACACTGAGGATCTGATCGATGACCCTCTGAACATTTATACTGAAGACCTGATCGATCAATGGCGCTCTGTACCGTTACACTGAGGACCTGGTCGATCAATGACCCTCTGCACTGTTACACTGAGGACCTGTTGGATCGATGACCTTCTGTACTGCTCTACTGAGGACCTGATGGACCAATGACCTTCTGTACTTTTACACTGAGGACCTGGTCGATCAATTAACCTCTGCACTATTATACTGAGGGCCTGATGGGTCGACGACCCTCTGTACTGCTATACTAAGGACCTGATCGAACAATGGCCCTCTGAACCGTTACACTGAGGACTTTGTCGATCAATACCCGTCTGTACTGTTACACTGAGGACCTCATTGATCGATGACCCTCAGTGCTGTTACACTGAGGATCTGATCGATGACCTTCTGGACTTTTATACTGAAGACCTGATCGATCAATGGCCCTCTGTACCGTTACACTGAGGACCTCATTGATCAATGGTTCTCTGTACTGTTACACTGTGGACCTGATGGATTGATGACCTTCTGTACTGTTACACTGAGGACCTCATCGATCAATGACCCTCTGTACTGTTACACTGACAATCTGATCGATGACCCTCTGCACTTTTATACTGAAGTCCTGATCGATCATTGGCCCTCTGTACTGTTACACTGAAGACCTGATCGATCAATGGCCCTCTGTGCTATTGCACTGAGGACCTGATCGATCAAAGACCTTCTGGACTGTTACACTGAGGACCTGATGGATCGATGGC
Organism: Mobula hypostoma; assembly: GCF_963921235.1. NCBI lineage: Eukaryota > Metazoa > Chordata > Chondrichthyes > Myliobatiformes > Myliobatidae > Mobula > Mobula hypostoma. Next base: position 99,599,870 of record NC_086102.1, read on the forward strand.
CCTCTGTACTGTTACACTGATGGTATGATGGATCGATTACCCTCTGTACAATTACACTGAGGACCTGATGGATTGACGACCCTCTGTATCGTTACACTAAGGACCTGATCGAACAATGGCCCTTGGTACGGTTACACTGAGGACCTGATGGATCGATGACCCTCGGTGCTGTTACACTGGGGATCCGATCGATGACCGTCTGAACTTTTAGACTGAAGACCTGATCGATCAATGGCCCTCTGTACTGTTACACTGAGGACCTCTTCGATCAATGGCTCTCTGTACTGTTACCCTGAGGACCTGATGGATTAATGACCTTCTGTACTGTTATACTGAGGACCTGATGGATCGATGACCCTCTATCCTGTTACACTGAGGACCTGATCTATTGATGTCACTATGTACTGTTACACTGAGGACCTGGTCGATCAATGACTGTCTGTACTTTTAGACTGAGGATCTCATGGATCGATGACCCTTTGTGCTGTTACACTGAGTATCTGATCGATGACCCTCTCAACATTTATACTGAAGACCTCATCGATCAATGCTGCTCTGTACCGTTACACTGAGGACCTGGTCAATCAATGACCCTCTGCACTGTTATACTCTGGGCTTGATGGATCGACGACTCTCTGTACTGTGACACTATGGACCTGATCAAACAATGGCCCACTGCCCCGTTACAGTGAGGACCTGGTCGATCAATGACCCTCTGCAGTGTTATACTGAGGACCTGATGGATCGATGAAATTCTGTACTGTTACACTGCAGACCTGATCGATCAGTGGCCCTCTATAGTGTTACACTGAGGACCTGATCGATCAATGACCCTATGTACTGTTACACTGAGGACCTGATGGATCGATGACCCTCTGTACCGTTGCACAGGGGACCTGCTTATTGGCCTTCTGTACATTTATACTGAAGATCTGAGCAATCAAAGGCCCTCGGTAGCGTTAAATAGAGGTCCTGATCGATGGCCCTCTGTACTGTTACACTGAGGACCTAATTAATGACCTTCTGTAGTATTACACTGAGGATCTGATCGATCAATGTCCCTTTGTACTGTTAGACTGAGGACCTCATTGATCGAAGACCCTCGGAGCTGTTACACTGAGGATCTGATCGATGACCTTCTGAACTTTTATACTGAAGACCTGATCGATCAATGGCCCTCTGTACCATTACACTGAGGACCTCATTGATCAATGACCCTCTGTACTGTTACACTGAGGACCTGATCAATCAATGGCCCTCTGTACTGTTACATTGACGATCTGATAGATGACTCTCTGCACTTTTATACTGAAGTCCTGATCGATCACTGGCCCTCTTTGCTATTGCACTGAGGACCAGATCGATCAAAGACCTTCTGCACTGTTACGCTGAGGATCTCATGGATCGATAACCCTCTGTGCCGTTACACTGAGTATCTGATCGATGACCCTCTGAACATTTATACTGAAGACCTCATTGATCAGTGGCGCTCTGCACCGTTACACTGAGGACCTGGTCGATCAATGACACTCTGCACTGTTATACCCTGGGCTTGATGGATCGACGTCTCTCTGTACTGTGACACTAAGGACCTGATCGAACAATGGCCTGCTGCCCCGTTACACTGAGGACCTGGTCGATCAATGACCTTCTGCACTGTTACACTGAGAACCTGTTGGATCGATGACGTTCTGTAAAGTTACACTTAGGACCTGATGGATCGATGACCTTCTGTACTGTTATACAGAGAACCTGGTCAATCAATGGCCCTCTGTACTGTTACACTGAGGACCTGATTGATCAATGACCCTCTGTTATGTTACACTGAGGGCCTGATCAATGAATGACCCTCTGTACTGTTACACTGAGGTTCTGATCGATGACCCTCTGTACTATTACACTGAAGACCTCAAGGATCGATGACCCTCTGTGCTGTTACACTGAGAATCTGATCGATGACCCTCTGGACTTTTATACTGAAGACCTGATCGATCAATGGCCCTCTGTACCGTTACACTGAGGACCTGGTCGATCAATGACCCTCTGCAGTGTTATACTGAGGACCTGATTAGTCAATGACCTTCTGTACTGTTACAGATAGGGCCTGATGGATCGACGACTCTCTGTACCGTTACACTGAGGACCCGGTCGATCAATGACCCTCTGTACTGTTACACTGAGGACCTGCTGGATCGATGACCTTCTGTACTGTTACACTGCGGACCTGATCAATCAGTGGCCCTATGTAGTGCTACACTGAGGACCTGATCGATCAATGGCCCTCTGTTCTGTTTCCCTGAGGACCTAATTGATCGATGACCCTCTGAACTATTACACTGAGGACCTGATGGATCGATGACCCTCTGTACCGTTGCACAGGGGACCTGATTATTGGCCTTCTGTACATTTATACTGAAGATCTGAGCAATCAAAGGCCCTCGGTAGCGTTAAATAGAGGCCCTGATCGATGGTCCTCTGTACTGTTACACTGAGGACCTAATCAATGGCCTCTGTAGTATTACACTGAGGACCTGATCGATCAATGTCCCCCTGTTCTGTTAGACTGAGGACCTGATCGATCAATGACCCTCTGTACTGTTACACTGGGGATCGGATCGATCGATGACTCTCTGTACTGTTACACTGAGGATCTGATCAATCAATGGCCCACTGTACTGTTAAACTGAGGACCTCATGGATCGATGACCGTCGGTGCTGTTACACTGAGGATCTGATCGATGACCCTCTGAACTTTTATACTGAAGATCTGATCAATCAATGACTCTCTGTACTGTTACACTGAGGACCTGATCAATGGCCCTCTGTAGTGTTACACTGAGGACCTGATTGATCGATGACACACTGTATCATTACACTGAGGACCTGATCGATTATTGGCCCTCTGTACTGTTACACTGAGGACCTGATCGATCAATGACCCTCTGTACTGTTACACTGACGATCTGATTGAAGATCCTCTGTACCGTTACACTGAGGACCTGATCACTGACCCAATGTACTGTTACACTGAGGACCTGACCGATCAATGACCCTCTGCACTGTTACATTGAGGACCTGATGGATCGATGACCCTCTGTACTGTTACACTGAGGTTTGATGGATCGATAACCCTCTGTAATGTTACACTAAGGATCTGATTATTGTCTCTCTGTACTTTTATACTAAAGACTTGATCGATTAATGGCCCTCTGTACCGTTACACTAAGGACCTAATCTTCCGGAAATAGTAGGGGACAGAGGGTCCAGTGAGATGGAGGAACTGAGGGAAATACATGTTTGTAGGGAAGTGGTGTTAGGTAAATTGAAGGGATTAAAGGCAGATAAATCCCCATGGCCAGATGGTCTGCATTCCAGAGTGTTTAAGGAAGTAGCCCAAGAAATGGTGGATGCATTTGTGATAATTTTTTTAAATTCTTTAGATTCTGGACTGGTTCCTGAGGATTGGAGGGTGGCTCATGTATCCCGACATTTTAAAAAAGTAGGGAGAGAGAAACCGAGGAATTATAGACCGGTTAGCCTAACATCGGTGGTGGGGAAAATACTAGAGTCAGTTATCCAAGATGTGATAACAGCACATCTGTAAAGCGGTGAAATCATCAGACAAAGTCAGCATGGATTTGTGAAAGGAAAATCACGTCTGACGAATCTCAGAGAATTTTTTGAGGATGTAACTAGTAGAGTGGATAGGGGAGAACCAGTGGATGTGGTATATTTGGGTTTTCAAAAGGCCTTTGACAAGGTCCCACACAGGAGATTAGTGTGCAAACTTAAAGCACACGGTATTGGGGGTAAGGTATTGATGTGGATAGAGAATTGGTTGGCAGACAGGAAGCAAAGAGTGGGAATAAACGGGATCTTTTCAGAATGGCAGGCAGTGACTAGTGGGGTACCTCAAGGCTCAGTGCTGGGACCCCATTTGTTTACAATATATATTAATGATTTAGATGAAGGAATTAAATGCAGCATCTCCAAGTTTGCGGATGACATGAAGATGGGCGGCTGTGTTAACTGTGAGAAGGATGCTAAGAGGATGCAGGATGACTTGGATAGGTTGGGTGAGTGGGCAAATTCATGGCAGATGCAATTTAATGTGGATAAATGTGAGGTTATCCACTTTGGTGGCAAAAACAGGAAAACAGATTATTATCTGAATGGTGGCCAATTAGGAAAAGGAGAGGTGCAACGAGACCTGGATGTCATTATACACCAGTCATTGAAAATGGGCATGCAGGAAGAGCAGGCGATGAAAAAGGCGAATGGTATGCTGGCATTCATAGCAAGAGGATTCGAGTACAGGAGCAGAGAGGTACTACTGCAGTTGTACAAGGCCTTGGTGAGACCACACCTGGAGTACTGTGTGCAGTTTTGGTCCCCTAATCTGAGGAAAGACATCCTTGCCATAGAGGGAGTACAAAGAAGGTTCAGCAGATTGATTCCTGGGTTGGCAGGACTTTCATATGATGAAAGACTGGATCGACTAGGCTTATACTCTCTGGAATTTAAAAGATTGAGGGGGGATCTTATTGAAACATATAAAATCCTAAAGGGATTGGACAGGCTAGATGCGGGAAGATTTTTCCCGATGTTGGGGAAGTCCAGATCGAGGGGTCACAGTTTGAGGATAAAGGGAAAGCCTTTTAGGACCGAGATTAGAAAAAACTTCTTCACACAGAGAGTGGTGAATCTGTGGAATTCTCTGCTGCAATAAACAGTTGAGGACAGTTCATTGGCTATATTTAAGAGGGAGTTAGATATGGCTCTTGTAGCTAAAGGGATCAGGGGGTATGGAGGGAAGGCTGGTACAGGGTTCTGAGTTGGATTATCAGCCATGATCATACTGAATGGCCGTGCAGGCTCAAAGGGCCGAATGGCCTACTCTTGCACCTATTTTCTATGTTTCTATGTTTTTGAGGACCTGATGGATCAATGACCCTCTGTACTGTTACACTGAGGACCTGGTCGATCAATGACCCTCTGTACTGTTTCGCTGAGCACCTGATGGATCGATGACCCTCTGTACTGTTATACTGAGGATCTGATCGATCGATGACCCTCTGTAAAGTTACACTGAGGACCTGATCGATCAATGGTCCTCTGCACTGTTACACTGAGGACCTTATCGATCAATGACCCTCTGTACTGTTATACTGAGGACCAGTGCGAGCCTGAGGAACAACATCTTATCTTCTGTCTGAACCTCTTGCAGCCTTCTGGATTTCATACTGAATTTTTGAACTTCAGATACAATGTCCGGGCCCTTTGAGCTGATTCCTCTGAGGGGAGTGGAGATTCCTGTAATGTCCAGCCCCTTTGATACCAGATGGTTTCAGGACCAGGTTTCAGATTTATTTTAGAATCTGGTCAAAACATTGTAGAATCACTTTACACCACCAACAATCATAAATTTGAGTTTGATTCCCACTGCTGTCTGAAAGGAGCTTTTGTCTTCTGTTCATGACAGTGTGTCTTTTCTTTGGATGCTCCAGTTTCTTTCCACATTCCAAAGATGTACGGGTGAGGATTGGTAAGTTGTTGGTCTGCTCTGTTTGCACTGGAAACACAGTGACCCTTGCATACTGTCCACAGCACACCTTTGGACCGTGATGGTCGTTGACACAAAGGTAACTCTCAATTGTAAAACTTTGGTGCAACAATGCATCAAGAGTTCCAGCACATCATATAAACTGATACACCATCAATAACTCCAAAAGTCTGGAAGTAGAGTAAATACTGAAAGGCTTTTATTAGTAGTAAAATGTGACCTCCACCATGCTGAGTATCTGCCCCTGGAGCAATGGCGCAATCACCTTTATTCAGGGTTCTGTGGGAGGAGCCACAGGAGCAGTCAGCAGGGGGGCATGTCCAGACAGATAACCCAGTTACAACATATATATATGGTTTACCACACAAATCATATCAAATCAGCTCGTAAATGTAATCCAATGTTTTCACATGGAACTAAAAAGGAAATAATGATTTAAATGATTTACACAGGTGGATTATACAAATAACTATTAACCTTAATAAGAAATCAACCAATTATGAATCCTCTTAATCTGTTTGTTGACTGAACTCTGTGCTTCAACTTCCACTCAACAATGCTGCAGTACTACAAGTGATGCAGGTAGCAGTCATTTCACTGTGTCACTTTGCCATGTCAACCTCAGTTAAAACATGTTATGTAAAAATGTGTTAATTGCACATGTCATCACAGTACCACGTGATACATGCACACTTCGCTGAAAGTAAAAATGAAGTAAACTTGCAATCCCAGACTCTAATATCTTCATTTGAATTAATTTAACATTTTGAAGTTCCAAAACATAACATTGAATTGACTTTATTTCTTATATCATTCATGTACATGAGAAATTTTTTTAAATTACGTTATGTCTCAGTCTAAATGTGTAATGTGCAATCAAAGTAATTTATAATAAATAGAACAGTCAATGTAATATAGAGTATACTCAAATCAGCGTGAGTTCATCAGTCTGATGGCCTGTGGACCAAACTGTCTCGGAGCCTGTTGGTCCTGGCTTTTATGCGGTGGTACCGTTTCCCAGATGGTAGCAGCTGGAATAGATTGTGGTTGGGATGACTTGGGTCCCCAATGATCATTGGTGATGAGGTATATTTAAAACAAACCCAAGATGACTATTGACTTGTAAAGTAGAGCAAGACATCTGAACTAAAAAAAATGCTGCGAGGATAGACAAATTTAAAAGAAATGGCCCAGCATGTGGAGAGACTGTTGAGACAAAAGCAGCCAGCACATGTTCTTTAGAAGGGAAAATATGATAGAGTTTATTTTAAAAGTCAGAAAGCAGAAGAATTCACAGGTTTATAAAGAGTGAGTACAGGGTGATAATATTCATTTTTAAAAAAGCAGAAAGTGGCTGTTTACATGGGAAAGATTGACACGGTTGCTTACACAACAGGTAATTGGCTCATGTCTGCTGAACTAGTATTTTGAAATATATGAAATAGCCAATGAAAAGAGAATCCATTAGGATTAAAGGTATACAGTTTACTTCAGAGTTTAACAGCTCTAACCAAACCATCAGAAGAGAGCTTTCCCTCCCCCCACCCCACTTTCCGCAGGGATCGCTCCCTACACGACTCCCTTGTCCATTCGTCCCCCCCATCCCTCCCCACTGATCTCCCTCCTGGCACTTATCCGTGTAAGCGGAACGAGTGCTACACATGCCCTTACACTTCCTCCCTTACCACCACTCAGGGCACCAAACAGTCCTTCCAGGTGAGGCAACACTTCACCTGTGAGTCGGCTGGGGTGATATACTGCGTCCGGTGCTCCCGATGCGGCCTTTTATATATTGGCGAGACCCGACGCAGACTGGGAGACCGCTTTGCTGAACACCTACGCTCTGTCTGCCAGAGAAAGCAGGATCTCCCAGTGGCCACATATTTTAACTCCACATCGCATTCCCATTCTGACATGTCTATCCACGGCCTCCTCTACTGTAAAGATGAAGCCACACTCAGGTTGGAGGAACAACACCTTATATTCCGTCTGGGTAGCCTCCAACCTGATGGCATGAACATTGACTTCTCTAACTTCCGCTAATGCCCCACCTCCCCCTCGTACCCCATCTGATACTTATTTTTATACACACATTCTTTCTCTCACTCTCCTTTTTCTCCCTCTGTCCCTCTGAATATACCCCTTGCCCATCCTCTGGGTCCCCCCCCCTTGTCTTTCTTCACGGACCTCCTGTCCCATGATCCTCTCGTATCCCTTTTGCCAATCACCTGTCCAGCTCTTGGCTCCATCCCTCCCCCTCCTGTCTTCTCCTATCATTTTGGATCTCCCCCTCCCCCTCCAACTTTCAAATCCCTTACTCACTCTTCCTTCAGTTAGTCCTGACGAAGGGTCTCAGCCCGAAACGTCGACTGTACCTCTTCCTAGAGATGCTGCCTGACCTGCTGCATTCACCAGCAATTTTGATGTGTGTTGCTTGAATTTCCAGCATCTGCAGAATTCCTGTTGTTTAGAAGAGAGCTTTGCTACTATTGTCAAAGTAATGCAGGAACATTTAGAACCAGGGCTGGTATTGATTTCAGAATTTCTTTAGGTTTCACAACCGGAATCAAAAAGGAGAGTCCATTTCAGTGTATGTGGCTGAACTGAAGAGAATATCTGAGCATTGTCAGTTCAGTAATGGACTTAATGATGCTCTGTGAGATCACATAGTTTGTGTGGAATCTTACAAGAAAGCATTCAAAAGCAGCTCCTAAATGAAGCAGTTTACATTCAAACAAGCAGAAGGAAACATTGTTTCAATGGAAACTGCAGACAGAGACACAATTAAGTTACAGTCAGGAATGAAAGTGAATGTGAACAAAATTGCTTTGTCTGAACAGAAACCGGTCTGGCTGAACAAATTGCGACAGGGGCTCACATACACCAAACAAACGCAGATTTAAAGGCAAATCTTGCAGAGAATGCAACAAAGAAGGACACATACAAAGAGCATGTTGGGCAGACAAAAATAAATGGATTGAGGACCTGATCAATGGCCCTCTGTACTGTTACAGAGAGAGAAAAAACTAAAGGTTAAGTTGCAGTTTCAAAAAGAACACTACTCTGCATGCTATTGATGAAAAAAAATCTGATAATGATAAGAATGACACAGGATTGTGTAGCCTTGAGATTTACAGTGTGAAAATTAGCAGTGGAGAAGGAATATGGCTTACACCAGAAGTGAATGGCAAATAAATTAAAATGGAATTGGACACTGACTCAGCTATCTCAGTTATGCCCCAAAATTAGTTTGAGTGTTATTTCAAAGATACTAAACTGAAGCCTGCAGATATCCAAATAAGAACTTATACTGGAGAAATGATAACACCTATGGGAATTATGTTTGTGACAGTGAAATAGAAACAACAAGCCACACTGAGTTTGAATGTGGTAAAAACAGAAAGACCAGTATAGTGGGGGCATGATTGACTGAGGCAACTACAATGTGCTTGGAGATCCATTCACTATTTGCATGTCACAGTGAAACCATCTGAAAGGTACTGAATAATGCCATAGCTTTCTCCAAGCCGAACACCATGAACCACTACCTAACACGGGACAACCAGGTGTTGGTGCCAGCCTCTGTACCTCTGGTTGGAAAGCATATTGGACACACAAAGGACCTTGCTTCTCAGAGGAAGCATGAAAGTGACAAAAGCAGTGACTCAACGAGAGCAGTTTTCATATGCAATGTATCTGAGAAAGCTTCAGGTATGTTAATCAGGCCATTATTTGCAAGATGGTTTTAAACTGGAAGAGAGGTCAACAAGCTTCAGGAAAATTACAAGCATTTGGCTTTGTGAGTGTAGGTTTTTGCAAATAAAACAACATTGTTGTAAATCATGTACATTTCCACCAATTACATTGCCTTTGACAGAGGCCCCCCCGAATTCACTAAACCTGCCTGGCTCAGGTCCTATGTTCCATGGGTGGAGGAACAGCAGAAGCCTCCTGGTCATCCAGAAGTGTGTTGACATGCTCATGGTCACGTAATGCCAGGAGCATGGTAGCAGAATCCTCCAGATCTTGGTGGGCCAGCTTAAGGCAGTCTACCCCTATTATCAATGATAAAAGTCTTTTCTCTCCATTCCAAAACATGGAACGGGCCATCGTAAGGGGGCCCAAGGGGATGTTGGTATGCATCATGGCTGATGAAAGAAAACAAGGTGGAATGTAGGTCATCAGGAACCCAAGAGTGCTGTACACCATGATGGGAGGTAGGAATAGGTGAAAAGGAATTGAATTTACTGAGGAGGGTGGAACGCTGTTGAGAGGCTGACCAGGCAGATGTAGCATCAGGAATAAAATCTCCTGGCACTTATATAGGCTACCCATATACCAACTCAGCCGTGGACAACTGCAGATCCTCTATTGGAGCTGCTCGGAGCTACAGCAGGACCCACAGGGTTGGTGGGGGGGTGATCAAGCCAACACTCATTAGTCAGGGAAACCCTCAGAGGAGCACTGAAACCTCTCACACAGGCCATTGGACTGTGGGTGATACGCCTTGGTGTGATGTAGCCCAACACCGAGGGTCTGAGCTATCGCAGTCCAGAGGTCTGATATGAACTGGGGAAATATCAGATGGGGTGCCAAACTAAACAACCCAGGTGCTGATGAATTCCCGAGCCACATATGTGGCTGTTGTCGATGCCAGAGGAATGATGTCTGGCCACCTAGTGGTACGGTCCACCATGGTAAGGAGGTGTGTGGAACCACGAGAGGGAGGAAGAGGATCAAAAAGGTCCACATTGACATTGTTAAACTGTTGCTTGAGGACATCGAAAGGTGCCAGTGGTGCCTGAGCATGACAGTTAATTTTTGTTTGCTGGCACTCCACACAGGCCGCAGTCCAATCATGGATATCCTTTCTAAGGCTGTGCCACACAAACTTTAGTGCAACTATTTTCTGTGAGGCCTTCTGTCAGGTATGAGAGGCCATGTATGGAGTCAAAATTAGTCCGTCTCCGGTTTGGGGCATGGGCAACTGGTTGAGACATCACACAGGACAGAAACTCCTGTGATGAAAAATGGATGAACTACAACAATTGTTCATCCCAGTTTGCCAAAAGAATAAATCAAGGAAGGTAGTGCACCCGTGGCTGACAAGGGAAATTAGGGATAGTATCAATTCCAAAGAAGAAGCATACAAATTAGCCAGAAAAAGTGGCTCACCTGAGGACTGGGAGAAATTCAGAGTTCAGCAGAGGAGGACAAAGGGCTTAATTAGGAAGGGGGAAAAAGATTATGGGAGAAAACTGGCAGGGAACATAAAAACTGACTGTAAAAGCTTTTATAGATATGTGAAAAGAAAAAGATTGGTTAAGACAAATGTAGGTCCCCTACAGACAGAAACAGGTGAATTGATTATGGGGAGCAAGGACATGGCAGACCAATTGAATAATTACTTTGGTTCTGTCTTCACTAAGGAGGACATAAATAATCTTCCGGAAATAGTAAGGGACAGAGGGTCCAGTGAGATGGAGGAACTGAGGGAAATACATGTTAGTAGGGAAGTGGTGTTAGGTAAATTGAAGGGACTAAAGGCAGATAAATCCCCAGGGCCAGATGGTCTGCATCCCAGAGTGCTTAGGGAAGTAGCCCAAGAAATAGTGGATGCATTAGTGAAAATTTTTCAAAACTCTTTAGATTCTGGACTAGTTCCTGAGGATTGGAGGGTGGCCAATGTAACCCCACTTTTTGAAAAGGAGGGAGAGAGAAACCAGGGAATTATAGACTGGCTAGCCTAACATCGGTGGTGGGGAAACTGCCAGAGTCAGTTATCAAAGACGTGATAACAGCACATTTGGAAAGTGGTGAAATCATCGGACAAAGTCAGCATGGATTTGTGAAATGGAAATCATGTCTGACGAATCTCATTGAATTTTTTGAGGATGTAACTAGTAGAGTGGATAGGGGAGAACCAGTGGATGTGGTATACTTGGATTTTCAAAAGGCTTTTGACAAGGTCTCACACAGGAGATTAGTGTGCAAACTTAAAGCACATGGTATTGGGGGTAAGGTATTGATGTGGATAGAGAATTGGTTGGCAGACAGGAAGCAAAGAGTGGGAATAAACGGGATCTTTTCAGAATGGCAGGCAGTGACTAGTGGGGCACCGCAAGGCTCAGTGCTGGGACCCCAGTTGTTTACAATATATATTAATGACTTGGATGAGGGAATTAAATGCAGCATGTCCAAGTTTGCAGATGACACGAAGCTGGGCAGCAGTATTAGCTGTGAGGAGGATGCTAAGAGGATGCAGGGTGACTTGGATAGGTTAGGTGAGTGGGCAAATTCATGGCAGATGCAGTTTAATGTGGATAAATGTGAGGTTATCCACTTTGGTGGCAACAACAGGAAAACAGATTATTATCTGAATGGTGGCCGATTAGGAAAAGGGGAGGTGCAACGAGACCTGGATGTCATTATACACCAGTCATTGAAAGTGGGCATGCAGGTACAGCGGGGGGTGAAAAAGGTGAATGGTATGCTGGCATTCATAGCAAGAGGATTCGAGTACAGGAGCAGCGAGGTACTACTGCAGTTGTACAAGGCCTTGGTGAGACCACATCTGGGGTATTGTGTGCAGTTTTGGTCCCCTAATCTGAGGAAAGACATCCTTGCCATAGAGGGAGTACTAAGAAGGTTCACCAGATTGATTCCTGGGATGGCAGGACTTTCATATGATGAAAGACTGGATTGACTAGGCTTATACTCACTGGAATTTAGAAGATTGAGGGGGGATCTGATTGAAATGTATAAAATCCTAAAGGGATTGGACAGGCTAGATGCAGGAAGATTGTTCCCGATGTTGGGGAAGTGCAGAACGAGGGGTCAAAGTTTGAGGATAAAGGGGAAGCCTTTCAGGACCGAGATTAGGTAAAACTTCTTCACACAGAGAGTAGTGAATCTGTGGAATTCTCTGCCACAGGAAACAGTTGAAGCCAGTTCATTGGCTATATTTAAGAGGGAGTTAGATATGGCCCTTGTGACTAAAGGGATCAGGGGGTATGGAGGGAAGGCTGGTACAGGGTTCTGAGTTGGATGATCAGCCATGATCATACTGAATGGCGGTGCAGGCTCGAAGGGCCGAATGGCCTACTCCTGCACCTATTTTCTATGTTTTCTATGTTTCATAAACCCTGCTTCCCGAACTTAACATCAGCCGACTGCAGGTCTGTGACTGCTGTTCCATAATCCTGGACCCTGGGCTCAGTATCCTGCTCGGCTGCCATGCAGGCGTCGTCAACCCCTGTGTGCAGGGCCTCAATAGCTGGCAATCGGCCACAGCGTTATTTTTCCCCTTGATATGCTGTATATCAGTTGTGAACTCTGATATGTAGGCCAGGTGGCATTGCTGACATGCAGACCAAGAGTCTGATATTTTGGATATCATGTGAAGAGAGGTTTGTGGTCAATGAATACTGTGAAATGGAAACCCTCTAGAAGAAAATTGAAATGGTGGAGAGCTAGATAATGTCACTACGTTCGGATATGGTGGAGGAGAAGATGGTGGCGCGACGCAGCGTGCAGTGGCCACTCCGGTGATGAATATCTGTTATCTATCAAGTAGGGTGCCATGCACAATCCTGATTTGATGGAGACAGACGTGAGAGCACAGAGGAACATCTGGTGAAATTTCTGAAATGCCTGTTTCGCTGTCTCTGCTACTGTGTGATCCTGAATCTCAGGATGGAAAGGCCCCGAATCCTCAGCTTTGCTTGTTGCTCGGCGATCGGGGCGGGGTCGAAGCACTTGGCAGAGATGGTGCTCGGTGCTCGGTGTCAGAGTGCTGGTCGGAGGCTCGAAGTTTTCAGACGGACTCAGAGTTGGCTGTGGTCGGGCGCTTCCAGGGTGCTGCATCAGCAAGTTTGCAGCGCTGGAAGTTCATAGCAGGGAGAGTTTCTCCCTTCTACCGTCTGCGTGAGATGATGGGCTATTGGGACTTTGAGACTTTTTTTTACCGTGCCCATGGTCTGCTCTTTATCAAATTATGGTATTGCTTTGCACTGTTGTAACTATATGTTATAATTACGTGGTTTTTGTCAGTTTTAGTCTTTGTTTGTGCTGTGTTTCTATGATATCATACTGGAGGAACATTGAATCATTTCTTAATGCATGCATTTCTAAATGACAATAAACAAGGACTGAGTGTCCTCATAATCTAATCTAATCTAATCTAATATGGCCCAAGGCAGGTCGATAGATCACAGATTTTAATGCAAACAGTGTTAAAGGGAAAAGGAAACAATAAACACTAGGCCAAACAGGGCCATTAACTAAAACTCTCACAATGGAAAACAAAGCCCACACTGTGGCCGAAAAGAACAATTTAGAATAAAATGAATACTGCTAGTCTTCAGAGTCAGTTGACGGTCCAATTTCTCAGGCAAGGCAGAATTCAAAAAGGCAGCGAAGCATTGCTGTGTCCAAGTCTCAACAAATACTATGACAGAATGAACGGAATTAAATGCTATCACAATGAAATTATAATTAGCTGACACATGCATATTCAGAAGTGCAATTGCTGTATCTACTGTACTGCCGATTCCGTGGTTGTGACAGATAGAGACTGAGAAGCTCACGGTCAAACGTGCTGAGTTTCCTTTTGGGGGACGGAGCACTGGCTGAAGACAGTGGGCGGCTGACACATGCCTCTGACTAACTGTTCATGCACAGCGCCCACAGCACAGTCTGAAGTGTCAGTAGTAATGGCTATAGGTGCATTGGGGAGTGGGTGTGCCAGTAGGGTGGCATTGGAAAGAGCTTGTTTGGTGTCATCAAATACGCTGCTCATATCCACTGACCAGTCAAGTACGTGATTAGGTTATTGCCTTTAAACGCACTATACAGGGGGAACATAAGTTCAGCAGTTCATGGAATGAAAGGATGATAGAAATTCACCATAACTAAAAATTCCTGTTGTTTTTTAGCAGTGTGAGGCAGCGGGAGTTCCATAACAGCAGCTTCTTTTGATGGGAGAGGTTTTGCACCTTCTGCGGAGATGCGATGGCTGAGAAAGCCAATGATTGACAACCCAAATAGGTAATTAGCAGGGTTAATAATCTGTTGGTTAGTGATTGATAAGCAGTTGAAAGGTGTGTGGAGATGAGATGCGTGTTCGGATTTGGATGCAGTGGTGCAAGTATGTCATCCAGGTAAACAGGCTCTTTGCCTTCTCATCCACAGGTAATGTTGGCAGCACACTCACTTGCGTACCTGTATCACCCAGGAAGCATTGGGATGCTGTACCTGTATCACCCAGGAAGTATTGGTATGCTGTACCTGTACCTGTACTACCTGTATCACCCAGGAAGCATTGCCTTGAAAGGGTGTCCGTAATGAACAGTAGACAACCCTGGCAGCTGGAACCCACAGTGTTCACGGACCTTTGATGTCCTGATGTACAGGCACTGTCAAAACTGCCCATACCAAAGTGAGCATGGTAAAAACACAGGCCTGACAATGGTTTGCTCGCAGCCACGGGCATCCTTATTGGGGGCCTTGCTGACCGGGTTTATTGAGGCAGGGAAAGGAGGAAGAATGATGCTCTGCTGCCTGGCTGAGTGTAGACTGTCAGTCA
Source organism: Mobula hypostoma (assembly GCF_963921235.1). Taxonomy (NCBI): domain Eukaryota; kingdom Metazoa; phylum Chordata; class Chondrichthyes; order Myliobatiformes; family Myliobatidae; genus Mobula; species Mobula hypostoma. Next base: position 99,615,019 of record NC_086102.1, read on the forward strand.
TACTTATACTTTATACTTTATTGTTGCCAAACAATTGATACTAGAACGTACAATCATCACAGCGATATTTGATTCTGCACTTCCCACTCCCTGGATTACAAATATTAAATATTAAAAATACTAAAAATTAGTAAATATTAAAAATTTAAATTATAAATCATAAATAGAAAACAGAAAAATGGAAAGTAAGGTAGTGCAAAAAAACCGAGAGGCCGGTCCGGATATTTGGAGGATATTTTAGCAAAACTCTCTATAGTCCTTCACGGGTACATTAGCAAGGACAATACAAACCTAATCAGGCATTTGCTGCATGAAGAGTTCTTTAAAAATAAAAGAAGGATGGGGATTTTCCAGTAGAAACAGCCCATGGTCTATTAGATCCGATGGCTTAGCATCGTGGAGGCCAGGTAGGAGAGCAACTGTTTGGCGCACTCAGACTCCAATAGTTCGAACGTCTGTAAAAAAGGTGAGTTTGCAGTCATCAGTATTTATCATTTTCAGTTCTAGTAGACTCACCACTCTCCAGCCATGGAGTTGCCAAGTGACACTACCACTTGGTGTTGGTGGCAATGATTTCCTGCAGTGTGAATTGGACCTCGGGTTGTATAAACTAAGCAACGGCATATTGCTCCAAAAATTCTGTCAGTTTCAAAGCGACATGTTCAATAGCACTGGAATCGTCCTAGAACATCGGGTCACCAATGTAGACTTTTGCAAATAAAAGCAGTGGAGGCATTTTATGTTTCAGAAAAACTATAACAACTCATTTATTGTACTCCAAACACTAAACAGAAAGCATGGTAAAAGTACTTCATGTAATTATGTCATCACGTCAGACCAGCGTCTTAAAGTGAACCCCAACTCAAAGAGTACAGAGTACAGAGAACGAGAATCTATTCTCTAAGCATTGAGGCTATTGCATGAATTTCAAGTGTGAGCCAAAAAGCTGCTCATAAAAGTAGATACTGTTACGAGAATACACATAAAATTAAGATGTTTGCTGGCCTGGGCTAGCATCAGTGGCATCAGCAGTTGGTCTGCCACCTGCCCTCAGGGGAAGGAGAGATAAGGAACAATGGAGCAGCGTCTGGAGATGTGTAATGAAGGGATGTGGGAGAGAGAGCTGTCTGGAGCGGCTCCCCCCTTTGAACCCTGAACTGTTTGAAGTGATGGACAGGCGATACCCCAGCAGGGGGATAAAAAGGGACAGGTTCGCTAAGACGGACACACACGCCACCCGAGGTAACGAGACCCTGGAAGCGGTGCGCCTCTCACGAGTGGGTGAGAAGTATCAGACAACGACAAGGGTGGAAAGGTACAATCAGCGGGAACCCGGTGTGTGTCCGCCCTTGCCTGGGTGCCGGGTTCACTGCAGAGGATCGACCGCATCTGGAGGAGGGGTCACAGTCGGTGACCTCAGGTGACATCACCAAGGACCTGCCCAAAAGCTGTTTGTGAGCCATCTCGCTGGTCTGTGAGTGAAGCCGTTCTGAATGATCAGTTGGTCCTATTCTATGTCTCTCTTCCCCCACCTTGTCCATCGCCATGGCAACGATTACTGCGAACTGAACTACTAACTGGACTGAACTTTGAGTCATTTTGAAATTGGTCATTTACCCCTAGACAACGATAGAGCTTGATTGATGCTGTTATCTTAATTCTGTGCACATGTGTGGTTATCATTGTTGAACTGTTGCATTTATTATCCTTTCGATTACTGTGTTGCTTGTTTCTTTAATAAAACTTTCTTAGTTCTAGTACTCCAGACTCCAACTGAGTGATCCATTTCTGCTGGTTTGGCAACCCAGTTACGGGGTACGTAACAATACAAAGACAAAAGCCTAGCTGCATGAATGAAATGTCAAAAAAAAGGAGTAATTGGAAATACAAAAACAGAGGATTTGTCTGGATGAGGAAACCGAAAGGAGAGATCAAATCAGAAAGGGAGAAATAGAAAGAGTAATAAGAGAATACTCCAGTGAGCTAAACACACCTTCCCTAGAGCAGGATGCACAAACATAGAAGAAGAAAAAAGAGGGAATTGATGGAGAGCAAGAATGTGAATGAGAAAGAGAAAGGTGTGAAAGAGAGAAGGGATGTGAGAAAGAAAAAGAAAGAAATTGAAGTAGATTTAGAGAGAGAGAAAGGGAAAAGAAAGATGCCTAATGCTATCAAAACCGTTTCCTACAGTCTCAGAATCAACTCCTACAACCACCATGAAGAAGACCCCAGAACCTGAGATTGTTTCACTGCCACAAGTCTCCCCTGTCAAATAGAGTGACCCCCCCTTGTCAGGAGAGACATTATCCCACAAAAGTAAGAAAGCCTCCACTGCAATGGGACTGAATGGGACAATTTAAAATTTACTATGCCATGGATGTCTGTGTATAGAGTTGTATTACATAGTATACTCTGTATATATTTCTCTACTGAGTTGGAGTTAAAAGGGAATTGGGGGGACTGCTGTGTCTTTAATATTTCAATTATACTTGGAGTAATTTTATATATATATATATATATATATATACACATACACACAAACGCACACATACACACAAATGCGCACACACACACACACACACACACACACACATATATATACACTTTCCCGTTCACAAATAATTAATTGCAGGTTATATATAAAAATGTATTAATTGTATATGTCATCACGCTACCATGAGACATGTGTGTGCCTCACTAAAAGTAAAGACATAGTTTAACCTGCCTTCCCAGACTCTCATGTCTTCATTCAAATTCATTTAATGTTCTGAAGTTACAAAACCTAAGAATAAGACAATCCCCACAGTGGGAGCCACTCCACCCTTTCATTCCTCATTGGTACATTATTCAAAGGAAAAGTAAAATACTACATGAAATACAAATATATTATAAATGCTAAACAGCAGGGCTAAGAGTTGGAAGAGAGGTGGGGGGGAGGACAGATGGAGAGAGTGTGAGAATGTATGTGTATGAGAAACCAAGTCTACGAGTGCGAATGTCACTAATATGTGAATGAGAGCGAGGGAGAGAGAGAGATAGAAAGAGAGAGAGCAGAAAAGCTCATGCGACATGGCTTAGTGCTTAGCACAACGCTTCACAGTACTGACAAAGTGGGTTCAATTCCAGCACTGTCTGTAAGGAGTTTGTACATTCTCCCCGTGAATACATGGGTTTCCTCCCATGGTCCAAAGATGTACTGGTTGGTAGATTAATTAGTCATTGTGAATCAGGCCTAGATTAAATTGGGGATTGCAGAGTGGTGTGGCTCTAAGGGCCAGAAGGGCCAACTCTCTGCTGTATCTCAATGAAAAAAATAGTGGTGGATCACCCTTACTCCTTAGGGACAGTAACCATTTTGAGTCTGGTGGCCCTGGTCTTGATACTAAGTAGCCTCCTCCCTGATGGGAGTGGGACAAACATGAGTAAGGTGGATGGGATCTTTCATGATGCTCCTGGCCCTTTTGCAACACCTTTCTGTATATACAGTATGTCCTTGATGGAGGGTAGAGTAGATGGTGCTAGTGATGTGTTACACAATTTTGACCAGCCATTGTAGAGCCTTCCTGCCCACTGTAGTGCAGTTTCTGTGTGATGCAGTTTGTTAGGATGCTCTCTACTGCACATCTGTAGAATGACGTGAGTATAGATGGGCATCGTCCTGCTCTTTTTAGCCTCCTCAGAAAGTACAAGTGTTGGTGAGCTTTTCCAATTGCGTAGAATGTGTTCTGAGACCATGACAGGTTGTGCAAGACGTGAGCTCCAAGGAGTTTGAAACTGCTCTTACTCCACTGTGTCACCGATGTAAAGAGGGATGTGAGTGGTACGAGCTCTTTTGAAATTAATAACCATCTCCTTTATCTAGCTCTGGGGTCCCCAACCTTTTTTGCACTGCGGACCGGTTTAATATTGACAATATTCCAGCGGACCAGCCCATCCGGGCGGGGTAGGGGGTAGGGTTGCCAATGGACAAGAGTAGCAGTCGAATACATCGTGTTTACCCTGAGAAAGACTACAATGACCATGAAGCCTTGCGCGGGCACCAGTGTGCAATTGTGTACCTGCCGATTTTTTTCTCTGCAAATCGTTTTTGGCGATTCTGTTCGGGGGGGCAGGGGTGTTAATCATGACCGGAATATAGGTGATAAGTGGCTAATACACTCAATTTCATTTCTAAAAGGGTTTATCTAACGAATTTAATATTAAACACACAGCGCATATTTTCCTCACATGAATATAGTGATAATGTGGCGACCCACTTTCTGGCACACACGAACCGGCTCACAACAGCGCGTGCAGGCAGAGGGCCGGCCCCAAAAAGGGCGCCAGGCCATCTTCACCAGCAGGGGGAAAATCCTGCGCGCAGAAAGGATCTGGGAATATGCATTCCCCACAGCAATCCCGCCCAGGGAGGACGGGAACGGGAAGGCTTTAAAGCGGGCCGCGAAGTTTGAATAAATCTCTTTCATCGCAACTCTAACTCACCGACTCTGTGTGGTTATTCTAGCGCTGTGTGTAGCACACCGCTACAATTGGTGACCCCGACGGCCCAAACGATAAGAAACGAGCATCTGTTCACGCAGTTTCGTTAAAACTGCCAAGCTTCTGGACACTGCAACCCCAATTATGGTTCGAACAAGCAGAAGCACAATTCCACATTCGGCAGATAACCTCGGAGTACACTCGCTACTACTACGTGCTGAGCTCACTCGACCAGGAGACAGCTGCACAAGTTGAAGAGTTTATACAGTCGCCCCCGGAGGACGGCAAATACACAGCATTCAAAGCCCTGCTCATAAGGACTCTCACGGCGCGAGCGAGCTGCCCACTTACTGCACCTGGATGGTTTGGGAGTCAGGCCGCCGTCAGCATTAATGAACGAGATGCTGGCCCTGGCTGAAGGACACAAACCCTGCCTCATGTTTGAGCAGGCGTTCCTAGAGCAACTGCCCGAGGACATATGCCCGCTGCTGTCTGACGCAGATTTCAGCAACTCCCGGGAGGTGGCGGCCCGAGCAGATGTGCTGTGGAATGCCAGGAAAGAGAGAGGGGCATCCATCGCACAGATCACCAAGCCGTGTGCCCAACGACAGACCAGACCAGGCCCGGCAGCAGAGCCTACAAAACCCGGCGACGGGAGTGAGGAGCCCAACGAACAATGGTGTTTCTACCACCAGCGGTGGGGCACAGAAGCCCGCCGCTGCAGACCACCCTGCAAATTCCCGGGAAACGCCAGGGCCAGCCACCGCTGATGGCTACGGCGGCTGGCCATCAGGACAGCCTCCTGTACGTCTGGGGCAAGCAGTCGGGACGCCGCTTTTTGGTCGACACCGGAGCGAAGATCAGCGTTTTAACTCCAACGAGTTACGACACCCGCAACAGAGGACCGGGAGCCACCCTGAGGGCCACAAATGACAGCACAATACGAACCTACGGCACCCGCACGGTGCAGCTACAGTTCAGCTCCAGCCAGTTCACGTGGGACTTCACACTGGCTGCCGTGGCCCAACCACTGCTGGGGGCAGATTTTCTACGAGCCCACAGCCTGCTGGTCGACTTGCAAGGGAAGCGATTAGTCCACGCCAAGACTTTTCAAACGTTCTCCCTGGGTGAAGCACAGTTGCCAGCCCCACACCTGGCCTCCATCACGCTGTCCGACGATGAATTCACCAGGGTCCTGGTGGATTTCCCATCAATACTGACACCGCAGTTCACGGCAGCCATGCCCAGACACGGAGTACAGCACCACATCCCGACCCAGGGACCACCCCTCCACGCCCGTGCTCGAAGGTTTCCCCCGGAAAAGCTCCGACTGGCAAAGGAGGAGTTCAAGAAGATGGAGGAATTAGGGATCATACGACGGTCCGACAGCCCATGGGCCTCCCCCCTTCACATGGTGCCCAAGGCAATGGGGGGCTGGAGACCATGCGGTGACTACCGCAGACTGACCGAGGCTACAACGCCAGACCGCTACCCTGTGCCGCACATTCAAGACTTCGCAGCAAACCTACACGGCGCAAGGATCTTTTCCAAGGTAGACCTCGTCCGGGGATACCATCAAATCCCTGTACATCCGGACGACGTCCCCAAATCAGTTCTTATCACCCCGTTCGGCCTTTTCGAATTTCTCCAAATGCCGTTTGGTCTAAAGAATGCCGCACAGACTTTCCAGCGGCTAATGGACGCGGTGGGACGCGACCTGGACTTTGCATTCATCTATTTGGACGACATCCTCATAGCCAGCAGTAGTCGGCAAGAGCATCTGTCCCACCTCCGCCAGCTCTACTCCCGCCTGAGCAAATTCGGCCTTACAATCAACCCGGCCAAATGCCAGTTTGGACTCGACACCGTCGACTTCCTGGGCCACAAGATTACTAAAGACGGGCAACCCCACTACCCCCCAAGGTAGACGCGGTCCGCCACTTCCCCCGACCCAACACAATCAAAGGCCTGCAGGAATTCGTGGGTATGGTGAATTTTTACCACCGTTTCCTCCCCTCAGCAGCCTGAACCATGCGCCCCCTGTTCACCCTGATGTCGGGTAAGGGCAAGGACATTACCTGGGACGAAGAGGCCGCAACCGCTTTCGTTAAAACCAAAGAAGCCTTAGCAAATGCCGCGATGCTAGTGCACCCCAGAACGGACGTTCCTATTGCCCTCACGGTGGACGCATCCAACACAGCGGTCGGTGGAGTGCTGGAACAACTCATCGAGGGTCGCTGGTAACCCCTGGCGTTCTTCAGCAAACACCTACGACCACCCGAACTCAAATACAGTGCTTTCAACCGGGAGCTATTGGCACTATACCTGGCAATCCGGCATTTCAGGTACTTCTTAGAAGGTAGGCCCTTCACCACATTCACGGACCACAAACCGCTTACCTTTGCGTTCACTAAGGTGTCCAACCCCTGGTCATCCCGCCAGCAGCGACATCTGTCCTACATCTCCGAATACATGACGGACATCCAGCACGTCTCTGGAAAGAACAACGTCGTGACGGACGCACTTTCCAGACCTACCATACAGGCCCTGTCCCAGGGGGTGGACTATGCAGCGCTGGCAGAGGCACAGCAGGCAGACACTGAGATCCCCAGTTACAGGACTGCAGTCTCCGGTTTACAGCTTCAAGACCTCCCCGTAGGCCCAGGTGAAAGGACCCTACTATGTGACGTCGCTACCGGCCAACTCCGCCCCGTCGTCCCAGCAGCCTGGCGCCGGCGGGTTTTCGAGTCCATTCACAACTTAGCGCACCCCTCCATCAGGACAACCGTCCGGTTGGTCGCCAACAGGTTCGTGTGGCATGGACTTCGTAAACAGGTCAGTGAATGGGCCAAAACATGTATGCAGTGCCAAACGGCCAAGGTGCAGCGGCACACCAAGGCTCCACCGCAGTGGTTCGAACCCACCCGCCGGAGGTTCGACCACATCCATGTGGATATCGTGGGGCCCCTGCCGGTGTCACGAGGAGCGCGGTACCTCCTAACTATGATAGACCGGTTCACCAGATGGCCAGAGGCAGTTCCGCTCACCGACACCACCTCCGAATCCTGTGCCTGAGCACTGATTGCAACCTGGGTAGAACGCTTTGGGGTACCGGCCCACATTACCTCCGACAGGGGCGCCCAGTTCACCTCCAGCCTGTGGTCGGCTATGGCCAGCCTTTTAGGAACACAGCTACACCACACAACTGCCTACCACCCACAGTCGAACGGACTCGTGGAGCGCTTCCACCGTCACCTGAAATCGGCTCTCATGGCCCGCCTGGAGGGGCCTAACTGGGTGGACAAACTTCCCTGGGTCCTGCTCGGAATCCGCACGGCGCCCAAGGAAGATCTGCTCACCTCGTCGGCCGAGTTGGTGTACGGCGTTCCCCTGGTCGTCCCAGGAGAGTTCATACCAGCCCCAAGGGGGCAAGAGGAAGAACCCACAGCAGTGCTGGACAGACCACGGGAGAGGCTCGGTAACCTGGCCCCCATACCCACTTCACAGCACGGACAGAGCCCGACCTGCGTACCCAAAGACCTGCAGAACTGTAAGTTTCTTTTTGCACGACGGGGCGGACACCGGGCACCCCTACAGTGGCCCTATGAGGGACCCGTTTAAGGTGATCAGGAACAACGGGTCCACGTTCGTGCTGGACATTGGGGGGAGAGAGGTGGTATTCACGGTGGACCGACTCAAACCGGCCCATGTGGACTTGGCGCAACCGGTCCAGGCTCAGGCACCGCGGCGCAGGGGCAGACCTCCCAAACAGAGGCCAATCCAGACTGTGGACATTGGGGGAGGTATCGCCGGTTCTGGGGGGCGGGGTTATGTGGCGACCCACTTTCTGGCACACACGAACCGGCTCACAAGAGCATGCGCAGGCAGAGGGCCGGCCCCAAAAAGGGCGCCAGGCCATCTTCACCAGCAGGGGGAAAATCCCACGCGCAGAAAGGAATATGCATTCCCCACAGCAATCTCGCCCGGGGAGGGCGGGAACGGGAAGGCTTTAAAGCAGGCCGTGAAGTTTGAATAAAGCTCTTTCATCGCAACTCTAACTCACCGACTCCGTGTGGTTATTCTAGCACTGTGTGTAGCACACCGCTACAATAAGTCAATTATCAGGGGAGGACAGGGGAGCTTGAAGTAAGCGTTGAATGAACTTCCAGTAGAAGTGGTAGAGGCAGGTTCACTATTGTCATTTAAAGAAAAATGGGATAGATATATGGACAGGAAAGGAATGAAGGGTTATGGACTGAGTGCAGATCGGTGAAACTAGGTGAGAGTAGCGTTTGGCACGGACTAAAAGGGCCGAGATGGCTTGTTTCCATGCTGTAATTGTTATATGGTTATATAAGTCACTTATAAGTCAATAGCATCATAATATTTTAAGTAACATTTGGATATTAAACACACAGCACCTATTTTCCCCATATGAACATATAAAATCATTGCAACACACCAATATTGCTGAATCGGTGGGAGCCCTGGGCTTGTTTTCCTGCAACAAGATGGTCCTATCGAGGGGTGATGGGAGACAGCGATACTCGAAGGGGGTTCCTTATGTCCAGTCTATTCCACAATTTAGTTTTCGTTGCATTCGTTGCAGAAAATTCCGCTTCGCAGAAAAATGTTGGAAATGGAAGCAACGTTTTCAGTGCTTTCATGGCTATCTCAGGATATTTAGCCTTGACTTTCATCCGGAGTGCTGGCAGAGATGTTATGTCAAACATACTTTTTAGCCGCCGTCATTTGCAAGCTCGAGGAGTTGATCTCCTTCCCGCGCTGACATGGATGACGCGCAGGTAATGACCTCTCGTGTGTTCAAGCTCAACCGTGGGCGTGACAGGGAGTGAGGAAAGGTGCAGCTGACTCATATCGCCAAATCATATCGTTTCCTCGTGGCCCGGTAGCACATGCTTTACGGCCCAGTGGTTGGGGACCGCTGATCTAGCTGACAATTAGGAAAAGATTATTTGCCTGGCACCAGGTCTCGATCTCTTCCTCCTCCACCTCTCTATAGGCCATCTCATCGTTGTTGGTGATGACCCCTAACACTGTTGTGTCACCGATGCACTTGACAATGTGATTGTTCAGGTGTTTGGCTATGCAGTCACATGTGAGCAATGGGCTCTGCACCCAGCCCTGGGGTGCATCCGCATTGAGGATTATGGGGACGGAGGAGTAGTTGTGCACTCTGACCATCTAAGATATGTTGGTTCGGAGGTCCATCACCCAGTTGCAGTGGTGTGTTTGGACTGAGGAGTAGGAGTTTGCTCACCAGGGTCTGTGGGACAACAGTGTTGAATGCTGAACTGAAATCCAGAAACAGCATTCTGACACCAGTGTCCTTGTTTTCTCAGTGTGTCATGGCCAGGTACATGACAGATACTATAACATCTGTTGTAAAGTGATTCTGTTGGTAAGCATATTGGTGAGTGTCCAATGTGGCAGGAATAAAGTATTTGATGTGTGCCATTACCAGCCAGATTATGTAACTGTTAAACTTGTCACTGCCTAAGTAAATCAGTTAGCATATTCAGAGACCCCACCAACTCTGGTCATTCTCTCGTCTCCCCTCTTTCATTGGGCAAAAGATATGGACATCTGAAAACATAGAACATAGAACATAGAACAGCACAGTACAGGCCCTTTGGCCCACGATATTGTGCTGACCCTTAAACCCTACCTCCCATATAACCCTCCACCTTAAATTCCTCCATATACCTGTCTAGAAGTCTCTTAAATTTCACTCGTGTATCTGCCAGGCAGCGCATTCCACGCACCAACCACTCTCTGAGTAAAAAACCTTCCTCTAATATCCCCCTTGAACTTCCCACCCCTTACCTTAAAGCCATGTCCTCTTGTACTGAGCAGTGGTGCCCTGGGGAAGAGGCGCTGGCTGTCCACTCTATCTATTCCTCTTAATATCTTGCATACCTCTATCATGTCTCCTCTCATCCTCCTTTTCTCCAAAGAGTAAAGCCCTAGCTCCCTTAATCTCTGATCATAATACATACTCTCTAAACCAGGCAGCATCCTGGTAAATCTCCTCTGTACCTTTTCCAATGCTTCCACATCCTTCCTATAGTGAGGTGACCAGAACTGGACACAGTACTCCAAGTGTGGCCTAACCAGAGTTTTATAGAGCTGCATCATTACATCACGACTCTTCAACTCTATCCCTGAACTTATGAAAGCTAACATCCCATAAGCTTTCTTAACTATCCTATCTACCTGTGAGGCAACTTACAGGGATCTGTGGACATGTACCCCCAGATCCCTCTGCTCCTCCACACTACCAAGTATCCTGCCATTCACTTTGTACTCTGCCTTGGAGTTTGTCCTTCCAAAGTGTACCACCTCACACTTCTCCGGGTTGAACTCCATCTGCCACTTCTCAGCCCGCTTCTGCATCCTATCAATGTCTCTCTGCAATCTTTGACAATCCTCTACACTATCTACAACACCACCAACCTTTGTGTCATCTGCAAACTTGCCAACCCACCCTTCTACCCCCACATCCAGGTCGTTAATAAAAATCACGAAAAGTAGAGGTCCCAGAACAGATCCTTGTGGGACACCACTAGTCACAATCCTCCAATCCGAATGTACTCCCTCCACCACGACCCTCTGCTTTCTGCAGGCAAGCCAATTCTGAATCCAAAACATAAAATTCCAGGCTCAACAGCAGATTCTGCCTGAAACCGAATCAGAACCAGAACTGGAATCAGGTTTAATATACTGACATATGTAATGAAATTTGTTGTTGTACGGCAGCAGTGCAATATATAAAAACAAACTATAATTTGCAATAAGAAATATACAGTATTTAGATTAAATAAGTAGTGCATTAGTGAGATAGTATTGATAGTGGAGGGGAAGAAGCTATTCCTAAAATGTTGGATGTGTGTCTTCAGGCTGCTGTATCTCCTCTCTGATGATGATGGTGATAATCAGAAGGAAGATGGGGGCTCCCCACCTGGCCATGGCCTTGGACCACCTGAACAACAGCAATACCAATGTCAGTCTGCTGTTTATTGATTCCAGCTCAGTGTTCAATAGCATCATGCTCCCAGTTCTAATCAACAAATTTCAAAACCTGAGTCCCTGTACCTCCCTCTGCAACTGGATCAATGGACTCTTGACTTTACAATCTACCTCGTTATGATTTTGCACTCCATTGTTTACCTGCTCTGCAGTTTCTCTGTAGCTGTTACATTTTATTCTGTTATTGTTTTACCTTGTTCTACTTCAACGCACTGTGTAATTGTTTCATCTGTATGATCAGTATGCAAGACAAGCTTTTTGTTTCATAATTGGTTTACTGCTTGATTATAATTGGAATAAATTAATTCCAATAATAAGACACCAATTCCAGTTTGATACACACCTGATGCCCAAAGCTCAACTACAATGAATGAAAGCTGCAACGTGAAGATGGTTTGTACCCCTGCACTCATAGAATATATCTGCTCATGAACTGACTGTTAGGCCGCTGTCACTACTCCAATCGTTCAACGGTTCAAAGGTCCAACTTAATCTCAGAGAAATGTATGCAATATACATCCTGAAATGCTTCTTCTTCGCAAACATCCATGAAAACAGAGAAGTGCCGCAAAGAATGAACAACAGATAAACGTAAGAATCCCGAAGTCCCCCCAACTCCCCTCCCTCACGTGCATAAGCGGCAGCGAGCAACAATCCCCCTCCCTCCACTGACAATAAAAAGCATTGGCACCACCACCAAGCACTCAAACATGAGCAAAGTAATAGCAAAGGCACAGACTTGCAGTTACCCCAGAGACTTTGCGTTACATCTGGCATTTGACATACTGCAGATTCTCTCTCTCCCTAATAAGGGAGAACAAGATGTCTCCATTTTCCCATTGAGCGGGGAGACATAACAAACAACTCGCTGGTTTACGATGTTAAAAAGTCCATTACATCGCTTTTTTCTAGCTCTGTGCCCGAAGATTGCAAAGATCCTAGGTCTTCGGGCCCACAGCAGATATCCTGACTACCCCGACGACACATGGGTCTCCTGTCGTAACACTAACTCTCAATCCACCCATCTCCAGAGCCCTGAGATCTAAGACTTCCGAATTCAAGCCGGACTCCAGGGCAAACCCTTGGCATGTCAAACAATGGCCAGTCCTGAAGCCCCAAGAATGGGTCCCATTCCCACAAAGAACTGAAGTCAGCGTGTACCTCCAGGTCAGGGACTTCAAAATAACCCTGAAAGGGAAAAATAAAGATATTAAAGATGGAAATAGAGCTGTTTTCGAAGATGCAAACAAAGGAGTCACCGTTTAGTGGCATCTTAACTTCACTCGTCCAACTATACCAATCCCATTTATCCATATTAGGTCCAAAGCATAGAGAAACAAGCCCCTTGGCCCATGATGTCTATACAACCCATTTTGTCCAACCTATGTTAGATTTATGTTTTTGTGATGATGAATTGTGTCTGTGATGCCACGTGCCCATAGTGTTGCTACAAGTAAGTTTTTCATCACACCTGTGTATTCATGTACTTTGCAGAAGACAATAAACTTGGCATTTACTTATCTACACTAATCTCATTAATCTGCAATTGATTGACCACTTTGTCTCCTGGTTCTAACACTAACTCTGCAGGCATTACATAGAGTCATAGATTACTACAACCAGAAACGGGCACTTTGGCCCAATTACTCTATGCCAAACTCGTATTCAGCCTGGTGCCATTGACCAGCACCTGGACCATAGCCTTCCGTACCCCTCTCATCCATGTACCTATCCTAATTTCTCCTAAATGTTGAAATCAAACCCGCAGCCACTACTTTCAAAGGCAGCTCGTTCCATATTCACACCACCCTTTGAGTGAAGAAGTTCCCACTAAATATTTCACCTTTCATCTTTAACATAGGAGTAGAATGAAGCCACTCAGCCCATCAAGTCTGCTCTGTCATTCCACTATGGCTAATTTATTATCCCTCTTAACTCCATTCTCCTGCCTACTCCCTGTAACCCTTGACACTCTGACTAACCAAGAACTATCCACCTCTGCTTTAAATATACACAATGACTTGGCCTCCACAGCCGCCTGTGATAATGAATTCTACAGATTCACCTCCCTTTGGCTAAAGAAATTCTTTCAAATCTCTGTTTTAAATAGTATGCTGTCTTTTAGAAACATAGAGGCATACAACACAGGCCTTTCGGCCCACAAAGCTGTGCCAAACATGTCCTTACCTTAGAAATTACCCCGGGATACTCATAGCCCTCTATTTTTCTAAGCTCCATGTACCTATCCAGGAGTCTCTTAAAACACCCTATCATATCCGCCTCCACCACCGTTGCCGGCAGCCCATTCCACGCACTCACCCCTCTCTGCTTAAAAAATTTACCCCTGATATCTCCTCTGTACCTACTTCCAAGCACCTTAAAACTGTGCCCCCTGGTGTTATCCATTTCAGCCCTGGGAAAAAGCCTCTGACTATCCACACGATCAATACCTTTCATCATCTTATACACCTCTATCAGGTCACCTCTCATCCTCCATCGCTCCAAGGAGAAAAGGCAGAGTTCACACAACCTATTCTCCTAAGGTATGCTCCCCAATCCAGGCAACATCCTTGTAAATCTCCTCTGTACCTTTTCTATGGTTTCCACGTCCTTTCTATGGTAAGGCGACCAGAACTGAGCACAGTACTCCAGGTAAAATCTGACCAGGGTCCTAAATGGCTGCAACATTACCTCTCGGCTCCTAAACTCAATCCCACGATTGATAAAGGCTTGTATGCCTTCTTAACCACAGAGTCAACCTGCGTAGCAGCTTTGATTGTCCTATGGACTCAGACCCCAAGGATGCGACTTCAGGTTCTGGACTCAACCACTATAGGAAACTATCCACTCTAATACTGGATAGGTTTCAATGAGATCCCCACCCCCTCCCATTCATCTAAATCGACTGAGTACAGGTTTAGAGCAATCAAATGCTCCTCAAACATTAACCCTTTCATTCCCAGAATCATTCATGTAATTATCCTTTGCCTGGACCCTCTCCGCTGCCAGCACATCTTTTCTTAGATATGCTCACAATATTCCAGATGTAGTCTGACCATTGTCTTATAAAGCCCGGCCTCGCCTCCTTGCTCTTATATTTGAATCCTCACAAAATAAATCCTAATATTACAGTTGCCTTCCTTACCACCGACTCAGCCCACAAGTTAACTCTTAGGGAATCCTGTGCAAGGACTCCAAAGTCCTTTTGCACCTCTGATTCTTTTAATTTTCTCCCCATTTAGAAAATAGTCTACTCCTTTATTCCTTCTATCAAAGTGTATGACCATACACTTCCCTACACTATATTCCATCTGCCACTTTTTTACCCATTCTCACAATCAGTCCAAGTCCTTCTGCAGATTCCCTGCTTCCTCAACACTACCTGCCCCTCCACCTATCGTTGTATCATTGGCAAATTTGGCCACAAACTCATCAATTCCATCATCCAATTCATTGACATATAATATGAAAAGAAGTGGTTCCAATACCAACCTCTGTGGAACTCCAGCAGCCAAGCAGAATAAGCTCCTTTTGTTTTGACTCTTTGCCTATTTCCAGTCAGTCAGTCCTCTATCGAGGTTAGTATCTTTCCTGTAATATCATGGTCTCTTACCGTTTTAAGCAGCCTCCTGTGTGGCACTTTTCAAAGGCCTTCTGAAAATCCAAGTAAATGACATCCACTCCTTTGTCTATCCTGCCTGTTTTTTCCTTAAACAATTCCTGCAGATCTGTCAGGGAAAATTTCCCTTAAGGAAACCGTGCTGAGATTGGTCTACTTTATCATGAGCCTCCAGATAACCCAAAACATCCTGAATAATAGACTCCAACATCTTGCCAACTACTGAAGTCAGACTAACCGGCCTATAGATTCCTTTCTTCTGCCTCCCTCCCTTTTTAAAGAGTGGAATGACTTCTGCAATCTTCCAGTCCTCTAGAACCATCTGAGAATCTAGTGATTCTTGAAAGAGCATTGCTAATGGTTTCAGAATCTTCTTGGCTATCTTTTTCAAAATCCATCTGCTCCAGATGATATATCTATCTTCAGACATTTCAGCTTCCCAAGTATCCTTCCCCTTAGTCTTCTACTGATGCAAAATACTTATTAAGTTTGTTTGCAATTTCTTTGTCCCCATTACTACATCTCCAGTGTCATTTTCCAATGGTCTAATATATCTCACCTCTCTTTTACTCTTTATATATCTGAAAAAAACTTCTGGTATTTTCTTTGATATTATTAACTTAGGAGCTTATCTTCCTATTGACATTTTTTCTCCTTATGATATTTTTAGCTGCTTCTGTTGATTTTTAAAAGCTTCCCAATAATCTACCTTCCTATTTATTTCTATACTATATGCACTCTCTTTCGATTTTCTGCTCTCTTTGACTTCCTTTGTCAGCTATGGTTGTCTCATATCCCTTTAGAATACTACATCATCTTTGGGATGCATCTGTCCTGCACCTTCTGAAGTGCCCCCAGAAACTCCAGCCGTTGCTGTTCTGCTGTCAACTCTCATGCCTTTGTAATTCTCTTTCCTTCACTGTATTACTTCTCCCTCTCAAAGTGCAAGGTGAATTCTATCATATTATGATCACTGTCTCATAAGTGTTCCTTTATCTCAAGCTCCCTTGTCTAATCTGGTTTATTATACAACACCCAATCTGGAATTGTCTTTCCCCTAGTGGGTTCAACAACAAGCTGCTCTAAAAATCGAAAAATCATAGGCATTCCTCTCTTGCAGTCCAGCACCAACATAATTTTCCCAATCTACCTGCATACTGAAATCCCCCATGATAACATAACATTGTCCTTATGACATGCCTTTTCTATTTCCCATTGAAATTTGTATACCATATCCTGACTACTGTTTGGGGCCTGTATACAACTCTTTTTACCTTTGCAGTTTTGTAACTCTACCCACAAAGATTCTACATCTTTTGATCCTCTATCAATTCTTTCTAAGGATTTAATTTCATTTTTCAGCACCAGAGCCAACCCACCCTCTCTGCCTCCCTGCCTGCCCTTTCAATACAAGATGTTAAGCTGCCAACTATAACCTTTTTTCAGCCATGACTCAGTGATGCCTGTCAATCTCTAACTGCACTGCTGGATTGTCCACCTTATTCTGTATATTACGTGCATTCAAATATAACACTTTCAATCCTGTATTCATCACCCTTTTCAATTTTTCCCTCATGATACACTTCAGCTCATATCACTGACTGAATTTTGTGCTGTCATCTGCCTGTCCTTCCTCACAGTCTCACTACACACCACATTGACTTGGATACCAATTGCCCCCGGTTCCCACCCACCTGCCAACTTAGACCATCCCTTTCTCCTGCTACTTGCTTTGAAGAGATGAAGTTACTCCTCAGATTTTCACTGTCTGGGTCATCTTGATGCCTTTTGGCAATAACCGGACTGTGTCAGGCTCTTTTACTTTGCTGTGAATAAAGTACATTGCTGATGTAACATCCTTCAGAGAGTCAGTCAGCCCGCTGAGCTGTCCCCACATCTCATTAGAATCCTCTTTTAAAGTGTTCTGCCCAAACTTTGACTAGTTCAATCCATCTCATAGTTCAATAAATAACAAGGGTCACATAAGTACTGATCTGTTCTCCAGAGCTTGTGTCATCTCGGACTTTATGTCTATGCCTATGAGTTTTAACCAGCAACTAATCCAGACATCAGAAG
The DNA here is from genome assembly GCF_963921235.1 of Mobula hypostoma. Lineage (NCBI taxonomy): Eukaryota > Metazoa > Chordata > Chondrichthyes > Myliobatiformes > Myliobatidae > Mobula > Mobula hypostoma. The sequence goes on from NC_086102.1 coordinate 99,632,243, forward strand.
TTGTGAGAGAAGGGACTTCACTCAGACCCACTGCCCAAATAGGAAAGGGAGCAGTGGGCCACTGCAGTGCAATACAGCTTTGACCTGAGACAAATCCACATTTGGGATTGATTAGCAAGAGCAAATTAAAGGAAAGCGGGAGCAAGCAGAGCAGCCATCATCTGAGTGGACAGAGTCAGAGTGGTGATCTTCAGGCTTTAGTTTTTTGAAGCTTCAGTGAGGAGAGGCTTCAGTCAGAGAAAGCCACTGAGAAGAATAGTTTAAGGTTATGTTTTTTTCTCCTTTCCTTCTTTATATCTGCTCAGCGAGGACAGTAGAGATGCCAGACAGGATTGCAGAATACTCCTCCTTGTGGGACATGGAAGGCAGAGAGACCTCTGTGTTCCTGATGACTACAACTGCCAGAAGTACATCCAGATACAGTTTCTAACAATCCATATTATGGAGTTGGAGCTGGAACTGGATGAACTCCAGATCATTCAGGAAGCTGAGGGGTGCTAAATAGGACATATGAAGAGATTGTTACACCCAAGGTGCAGGATACAGTAAATTAGATGACAGTCAGGAGTTAAGTAGTGTTACGTAACCGGCAATAATGAATATCAATTGAGACAGGACATATAAAAACAACCAAACATCTGTTAAACATGGATAAAAAATTTTAAAAAACGTAAACCTTAACTGGAAGTTAACCGCTATGCAGCCGTTCAACAAATCGTCACTCGGCACTGCTTCTTAAAGGGTTAAATGCAAAAACAGTTCTTAAAGCAGTAAAGTCAGATATAGTTCTTAAAATAGTAAATTCAAAAGTTCAACAGATTTATACGTTCAATTGGGAGAGACTTCTCTGGAGAAGGATTTCTTCATAGACGCGACTTTCCTGCTGGTTCTGTCCACAGGATTCGTGATGCCAGAAATAAACAGTTTAAAACAACTGACCTTAAATTATTCTAGAGAGAAAATCCCGCATAAACTCCTTGCTCTTTTGGCAAGAGTTATCTTCGATGCAGGTCACTACTCCTTCAATGAAGACTCAATAAGGTCTATCCTTTGTTAAACTGCCGAACAAAACCGACTCCCCTCAATCTTTCGTGTCCTGTACTTCAATAAAGTCTTCACTCTCCCATACAAATGCTAGAATAAGGTACATTAACACATCTAGAAAAAATTTCAGTCCAGCAATATTGTACCTTGCAACAGAACATAACAACCATTTAAAAAATGAAACTGCATCATAGAAACAAATACACAACAGAAACGGAGACACAGTACATTCTAGCTGGAAATCTAAAAACTAAAAACTAACTGCGTCATCTGGGGTCTTCCCTTATATACCCGTGGTGCACATGTCATCACATGACCTCACATCGGCGGGAAAATTACATCAGGTGACCTCCAAAAGACCATTACATCATTCTTACAAAAAAAAACAGTTCTCCTTGAGGCATGTAACACCTCCCTCCAAAAAAAAATGTTGTTCTCTTAAAGAACAAATTTTAACAATTAACAATTTACAAAAAAAAATACAAGGGTATAAAATTTACACCATTCACTATACAGTCTTATCTTTCAGCACGTTACAAACTAATGTACAGTAGGAGTGTTACAAATGTAAAAATACCACTCCAAAAAGAACAAATTTTCATTGTACATTTAACATCTAGATAAACAATCAGCGATCACATTATCTTTACCCTTAATATGAGTGATCAAAATATTGTACTCCTGTAACATTAGACTCCAATTTAATAATCTTCTATTTTTGTTTTTTATCTTACTCAAAAACACTAACGGATTGTGATCAGTATAAACTGTGAGTGGTTTATGCACTTCAAAATGTTGTAAAGCCAAAACAAGAGATAACAATTCTTTTTCTATTGTTGAATAATTTCTTTGATGGGCATTAAATTTCTTAGAAAAATAAGCTACCGGACGATCAACTTCATCACCATCATCTCTTTGAAGTAACACTGCTCCTGCAGCTTCATCATTAGCATCTACAGCTAATGAAAATGGTTTTTCAAAGTCAGGAGATTTAAGTGCAGGTTGATTACATATTATAGTTTTCAATTTATCAAATGTCTCCTGCCAAGACTCTGTCCAAACAAACTTCTCATTTTTCTTCAGGAGATTAGTTAATGGAAGAGCAATGTTTGCAAAATCCTTACAAAATTTTCTGTAATATCCTACCATACCCAAGAATCTCCTGAGAGTTTTTCTTCCAGTTGGAGTGGGTACTTCTAAGATTGCCTGAACTTTCGCTTGAACAGGTGCTAATTTTCCCTGACCCACAACATAACCAGGGTAAGTCACTGTGGCATGATCAAATTCACTTTTAGCTAAGTTAATAGTTAAGTTAGCTTTTGAAAGTCTCTCAAATAGTTTCTCCACCGCAGTAATATGTGCTTTCCATGTATTATTTCCTGTAACTAAATCATCAATATAGGCATCTGTATCTTTTAATCCCTGAATCACGCTATTAATCATCCTCTGAAAAGTACCTGGTGCATTCTTCATCCCAAATGGAAGAACATTATATTCATATAACTCAGATGGGGTTACAAATGCTGAAATCTCTCTACCTCTATCCGTCAATGGAACACACCAATAACCTTTTAACAAATCAATTTTTGTAAGGAATTTGGCCTGTCCAACTTTATCCACACAATCATCTACTCTAGGGATTGGATATGCATCAGTTTTTGTCACAGCATTTACCTTCCTGTCATCTGTACAAAACCTAATACTATTGTCTGGTTTAGGCACCATAACACATGGTGAACTCCAATTTGAATTAGAATGTCTAATAATATCAATATCTAACATATACTTAATTTCCTGTTCAGCAAGTTCACATTTTTCCCTGTTCATTCGATACAGATGTTGTTTTATGGGTTTTGCATCTCCAACATCTACATCATGTGTAGCTACAGTGGTTCTTCTAGGGATGTCTGGAAATAAATCTCTATATTTAAAAATTAACTGTTTCATCTGCTCTCCCTGCTCTGGCTATAAATGAGCTAATTTTTCATCAATATTTTGAATTTGTTGACCTGGCTGAAATAATGTTGAGTTTAAAATGAGTTTTGGATGAATCCTCCATTAAGTTTTTATCAAGATCAGACTCATTATTGATCACAACAGTCATAGTAGCAGCTTCTCTCTCATAATATGGTTTTATCATACTTATATGACACAGCTGTGTTGTCTTTCTCCAGTCTGGGTTTTTTACCATGTAATCTACATCATTTACCTTAGATTTAATCTCATAAGGACCATGAAATTTAGCTTGTAGTGGGTTCGTTTGCACTGGGAAAAGAACCAACACCTTATCTCCAGGCTTAAATGACCTCATCCTAGCTTCCTTATCATACTAAGTCTTCATCTTCTCTTGAGCTAATTTTAAATTTTCCTTGGCCAAGCTACAAGCTTTATACAATCTTTCCTTAAATTTTAAAACATAATCTAGCAAATTAGTGTGTACCTCTTTATTAATCCACTGTTCCTTCAACAAGGCCAAAGGTCCACGAACTCTATGCCCAAATACAAGTTCAAAAGGACTAAAACCTAATGATTCCTGTACTACCTCCCTTACTGCAAAAAGTAGTAAATGCATACCTTCATCCCAGTACTTTTAATTTTCCACACAATATGTCCTAATCATAGTTTTTAGTGTAGAATGAAATCACTCCAAGGCTCCTTGTGATTCTGGATGATAGGTTGAGGAAATAATCTGTTTTGCTCCCAGTTTATAAACTATCTGCTGAAACAATCCCGACATAAAATTACTACCTTGAGCTGATTGTATTTCCTTAGGCAACCCAAAATAAGTAAAGAATTTTATAAGAGCCTTTGTCACAGCTTTGGCTGTTATATTCCTAAGAGGTACTGCCTCTGGAAACCTAGACGCTGTGCACATAATAGTTAATAAATATTGATGTCCAGTTTTAGTTTTTGGCAAAGGGCCCACACAGTCTACAATGATTTTTGAGAACGGCTCACCAAATACTGGAATTGGTTGCAGTGGGTCCACTGGAGTAACCTAATTAGGTTTACCCACAATTTGACATGTATGACACATTCTACAAAATGTCGCCACATCTTGTCTTAAACTAGGCCAATAAAAATGCTTAGAAACTTTGTTCATAGTTTTCTTTACACCTAAGTGACCACCCAAAGGAATACTATGAGCCATAGTTAAAATCTCATTTCGATAAATTTTAGGAACTACTACCTGATGATTAACTTCCCATTCCTCACTAGCAGGAATTGTAGGTGATCTCCACTTTCTCATTATCGCAGGAGAGCACAACTTTAAATGTATGGATGGAAATTACAATGGACATTTATAAAATGGAGAAGATAACAACATCTGTTAATCATAAGTTGGAACAATTTTATTCATACTGGAAAAAATGGTTTAACTACATAACACCTCATAGGCCTGATTTTATTCTCACAATCAATGAATATGTTGTAAAAAAAAATCACTCCCTACTCTGTACATAGTTTTCTTCTTTCAATTGTTCTTTCTTTCCTCCCCTTTCTATAGGTGTATATCTCAGATAAATATTATGTGGAGATTTGTGACAAATATGATTATATGATATGTATTTCAGATACTGTGCCTATATCTCATGGAAAAGTTTGTTTGATGATGGAACTCAATAAAAAATAAATTGTAAAAAAAAAAGGACAGGCAGGAAGGCAGAGGTGGCGATGTTGCTCTGTTGGTAAAAAATGAAATCAAATCATTAGAAAGAAGTGAACTCCTGAGAACCAGCTCTCCCATGTTGTTCAATCAAAATGTAAACTCTGAACTTCAATGAGAAAACACAGCAGATCAGGCAGCGTCTATAGAGAGAGAACCAGAATTAATGTTTCTAATATCTCATCAGATCACTTTGGAAATTTGAGCTATGCATGTGATTTCATGTTCCGAAATTGCTACGATTTGTCTAATAATGACCATTACAAATGAACTAACCATTAGACTATATGAGCAGAATTAACTGTTTGGCCTAACAAGTTTGCTCCACCATCATGGCTGATTTATTTTACCTCTCAACTCCATTCTACTGCCTTGATCCCTTAACCTTTTACTCCCTCACTAATCAGGAACCTATCAGCCTCCACTTTAAATATGCTTGATGACATGGCCTCCACAGCTGCCCATGGCAGTGAATTCCAGAGATTCACCACCAAATGACTAAAGAAATTCTTTTAGGCCAGTTGTTCCCAACCTGGGGTCTACTGACTCCTTGTTAATGGTAAGGGTCAATGGCATGAAAAACGTTGCCAACTCCTGTTTTAGCCGCAGAAATACCTAAGAGAGCAATGAACATTGGTCATTGTGATAATTTCCTGTTGTATTTCTCCCACCATTAATTCTTCTATCAATTGAGTTCGTTTGACTCAGCTCAGATGCGAAGAATCTGATTAAATGATAATGATTCCAACCGAAGCAAGGATATTTAATCACCAGCTGTGGATCTTAATCACGTGGCAGCAGTTTCAAGGAATAATCCCAGACTGCTTTAATAAAATCTGTCTATTTGCTTTAAACAAACATTTATTTGCAAATTTAGTCCACTCTAATTGTGGACAGTTGTTGTTCGTTACAGATACTAAAGCTCTCCTTTTATACTATAATTACAAAATTTGCAATTTTCATATGTAATGCACTTTAGAAATTATGGATCTGTCTGGCTTTAACAAATTTAATCACAATTCTCAGTTTGCTACAAAATTCTGATGTAATAAGTCACTTCACATAAACTGGGCTTTTGATTCATGTGTGATGATTTACGTCTTGGGTGCTCAGCATACCAATCGGTATTGTGTAAAGATGAGACTTTTCCTGTAAAAGGTTTTGATTAATGGAGCTTTAGTCACACAGTCACTAATTGCAACAGACATACCCCGTATTTATCATAATTCATTTCCTGTTAATGCACAGTTTGAATATCTCTTATAAGTAAATATTTAGAACATAGAAATTTACAGCACCTTACAGGCCCTTCGGCCCACAGTGCTGTGCCGACCATGTAACCTACTCTAGAGACTGCCTAGAATTTCTCTCCCTCTATTTTTCTAAGCTGCATGTAAGAGGCTCTTAAAAAACCCTATTGTATCCGCTTCCACCACCGCCGCAGTGCATTCCGCGCACCCACCACACTCTGTGTGAAAAACTTACCCCCTGACATCGCCTCGGTACCTGTTTCCAAGCACCTTAAAACTATGCCCAATCACGTTAGCCATTTCAGCCCTGGAAAAAAGCCTCTGGCTATCCACATGACCTATGTCTCATCAGGTCACCTCTCATCCTCCATTGCTCCAAGGAGAAAAGGCCAAGTTCATTCTCATAAGGTACACCCTCCAATTCAAGCAACATCCTTATAAATCTCTATAGTATCCACATCCTTCCTGTAGTGAGGTGACCAGAACTGAACACAGTACTCCAAGTGGGGTCTGACCAAGGTTTTATATAGCTGTCACATTACCTCACAACTCTTAATAGAGTTGTGGTCACTACCTCCAAATGCTCTCCCACTGAGAGATCTGACACCTGACGAGGTTCATTTCCCAATACCAGATCAAGTACAGCCTCTACTCTAATTGGCTTATCTACATATTGTGTCAGGAAATCTTCCTGAACACACCTAACAAACTCCACTCCATCTAAACCCCTTCACTAAGGAGATGCCAATCAATATTAGGAAAGTTAAAATCTCCCATCACAACAACCCTATTATTATTGCACCTTTCCAGAATCTGCCTTCCGATCTGCTCCTTGAAATCCCTATTACTATTGGGAAGGTCTATAAAAACACCCAGTAAGGTTATTGTCCCTTTCCTGTTTCTGACTTCCACCCATACTGACTCAGTAGACCATCCCTCCATGACTTCTTCCTTTTCTGCAGCTGTGACACCATCCCTAATTAGCAATGCCACCCCCCCCCCCCCCGTTTTTGCCTCCCTCCTTGTCTTTTTTGAAACATCTAAAGCCCGGCACACTCTGCAGCCATTCCTGCTCCTGAGACGTCCAAGTCTCTGTAATGGCCACAACGTCATACTTCTACGTATTGATCCACACTCTTAAGTTCATTCCCCTTGTTTATGATACTCCTTGCATTAAAATAGACACATCTCAATCCATCAGGCTGAGTGTATGAAAAACCGCGAACACAAGGAATTCTGCAGATGCTGGAAATTCAACCAACACACATCAAAGTTGCTGGTGAACGCAGCAGGCCAGGCAGCATCTCTAGGAGGAGGTACAGTTGACGTTTCAGGCTGAGACGTCCTGACGAAGGGTCTCGGCCTGAAACGTTGACTGTACCTCCTCCTAGAATGCTGCCTGACCTGCTGCGTTCACCAGCAACTTTGATGTGTGAAGGCTGAGTGTATTTTTGCTCTAACATCTGCCCATCCTTCCTCACAAACTCCCTACAAGCTGTCTCTACTTGTGCTCCAACCTCCCCATCCTCTGCCTCTTCACTTCGGTTCCCACCCCTCTGCAAATCTAGTTTAAACGCTCCCCAACAGCATTCTCAAACCTTCTTGCGAGGATATTGGTCCTCCTTGGATTCAGGTGCAACCCATCCTTTTTGTACAGGTCACACCTGCCCCAGAAGAGGTCCCAATGATCCAAAAATCTGAATCCCAGCACCCTGCTCCAATCCTTCAGCCACGCATTTATCCGCCATCTCATTCTATTTCTATCCTCACTGTCGCCCGGCACAGGCAGCAATCCTGATTCAAGATTTTTTTCAAAAGTTTTAGCAACCAGGTTAGAGAAGGTATTACCTCAAATTATATCTGTGGACCAAACAAGATTTATTAAAAACCGTTATTCATCTTTTAATATTAGGAGGTTAATGAATATTGTTTATACCCCCTCATTTAACAATCCGGAATGTATTATTTCATTAGATGCTGAGAAAGCCTTTGACAGAGTTGAATGGCCTTATGTATTTAGTGTGTTCGAGAAATTTAATTTTAGTCCGATATTTATATCTTGGAGTAAATTGTTATATCATACTCCTGTAGCTTCAGTTTGTACTAATAATCAAAGATCTCCCTTTTTTTGTCTATCTCACGGTACTAGGCAAGGATGCCCTCTTAGTCCTTAGCAATTGCTATCCGTGACTCGCCCAACATTTTTGGTATTACCTGCAGAAATGAAATACATAAGTTATCACTATATGTGGATGATTTGTTATTATATATCTCTAATCCGGAGAAGTCAATTTCTGTTACTCTAGGAAGAGGTACAGTCGACGTTTCAGGCCGAGACCCTTCGTCAGGACCTGACGAAGGGTCTCGGCCTGAAACGTCGACTGTACCTCTTCCTAGAGATGCTGCCTAGCCTGCTGCATTCACCAGCAACTTTGATGTGAGTTGCTTGAATTTCCAGCATCTGCAGAATGCCTGTTGTTCCTGTTACTCTAGCTTTGTTGGCTCAACTTAGTAATTTTTCTGGTTACAAATTAAATCTTAATAATAGTGAATTATTTCCCCTAAATAAGCAGGTTCCTATTTATGGATGTTTACCATTTAAATTGGTTACTGACTCTTTTATATACTTAGGGATTATAATTGTGAAAAAGTGTAAAGATTTATTTAAAGCTAATTTTTTACCTTTAATTGATCAGATTAAACTTTTGTTTACTAAATGGTCACCAATGTCTTTGTCTTTGATCGGTCGGATCAATGCTGTTAAGGTGATTATTTTGCCTAAATTTCTATATGTATTTCAATCAGTTCCAATTTTTATTCCAAAATCTTTTTTTGATTATGTTGACTCAAAAATTTCTTCATATATATGGCAGAACAAAAACCCTAGGCTAGGTAAAAGGCATATACAGAAGTCTAAAAAAGAGGGGGGGGGTTAGCACTCCCGAATTTTAGATTCTATTATTGAGCAATTGATCTTCGATACTTAAAATTTTGGTTACGAGACTTGGATGCAATTTCAAGTCCACATTGGGTAAATCTTGCGTGTAATTCATTACAAGGGTTTTCTCTGGGTTCGGTTTTAGGGACTTCGCTTCCTTTCATTCCTTCTAAACTGTATAAACAAATAAATAATCCAATAGTTAAGCATACTTTACGTATATGGTTTCAACTTCAAAAATTTTTTGGGTTGAGCCAATTTATTTTAGCAAGTCCTATTATATCTAATTTCTTTTTTCAACCTTCCACTATGGATCAAGCTTATTTAGATTGGAAAATCAAAGGTATAGTAGGATTTCGTGATTTATTTTTGGATAATTTGGATATGTCCTTTGATTAACTATCTAATAAATATAATTTACCTAGATCTCACTTTTTTAGATATCTACAGGTTAGAAACTTTTTAATTTTCCACACTTATATCCAATGGATATTTTGGAAAAAAATTTAGATTTAAATCGCTCTCAGAAAGGTGTTGTTGCAATTATTTATAATATAATTATGAATTTACATCCTGATATATCTAATAAAATTAAAACTGATTGGGAAAGAGAATTTAAGATTACTGTACCGATTGAAAAATGGGAAAAAATTCTTCAATTAGTTAATTCATCTTCTATATGTGCTAAACATGCGTTGATACAGTTTAAAGTAGTGTACAGGGCTCATATGTCCAAAGATAAATTACCTCGTTCTTACTCTCATATAAATCCTGTATGTGATAGATGTCGCTCCGAGATAGCTTCTTTAACTCATATGTTTTGGTCATGTCCTTTGTTGAAAAAATATTGGAAAGAAATTTTTGATATTATTTTGATATTATTTCAACGGTTTTGAACGGTTTTACAGCCTCACCCAATTACTGCTATTTTTGGGTTACCAATGATAGAATCAAATCATTTAACCTCTTCAGGTCATCGGGTGATTGCATTTCTCACTTTAATGGCTAGAAGATCCATTTTGCTGAATTGGAAAGAGATTAATCCTCCTACTATATTTCATTGGTTTTCACAAACTATGTTGTGTTTAAATTTGGAAAAAATTAGAAGTGTTGTTTATGACCCTTCCATTAAATTCGAAAAGACTTGGAGGCCATTTATTCAACATTTTCATATGATGTAATTTGACCATTTCCAAACTTTTTTTATTTCTCTGTAATGTTGGTTGACAGGAACGGAGTTGTCGACACTAAGGTTTTCTTTTCTCCCATTTTTTATGATGTTAAAACAGCCCAGGTCTTTTTTAAGTTAAGTTGATTAATTCTGTTTAGATTAGTTTTTTTGGGGGGGGGTATTTTTTTTTCCTTTTTCATGATGTTTGCCTAGATATTTTTCTTTGTTCTATATTATTCATTGGTATCCTATATGATTGGGAGTTTTATCAATTAAGTATTATTTGGCTTTATAATCACTCTTGTTAATTATAACAATGTATTCCCAATAACTTTGTACTACTACTATGTCATGTACATATTTTATGAAACTAATAAAAAGATTGAAAAAGAATGAAAAAGAGGAATGCACTTTCAGTGGTTGGACTAACTTGGGTTGCTCTTTCTGGAATGTCCGAGTCTGACGGGAGATGTGATAGAAGATGATAAAGATATAGGAGGAACAGAAAGGGTAGACATACAAGGTAGAATATCCAGCATAGGATGGTCACAATCATTTTCCCCAGGGTAGAAGTGTCTAAAAGACATACTAGAAGACTATATTTAAGGTGAAGGAAGGAAATTTTCTAGACAGAGAGTGGTAGGTACTTGGAATGGGCTGCCTGGGTTGTTAGTTTAAGAGATGCATGAATATTCAAGGAATGCAGGGATACTGATCTTACACAGATACAAAAAATGAGTTGAATTTGATATTGTAATGAGTGTACTGAAGGGCCTGATCCTGTCTGAACTGTTCTAGAAATACTTTCCCAGTTATGACGGGCGTCCTTTCCGGCCAGCTATTCACAACCTGAAGGCTATGTTATTCAGGAGTGATCAGAAGCAGTGTAGGAGAGAGCAGCAGTGATGGGACAGTGAGCAGGCGTGAGGAGAGCAGCTGCCCAGTGGGCAAGTGTGCTCAGTGCTCCCGGCTCCACTTGGCACGTTTATGGTGGCCTAGGGGTGAGGTAGGGGGTGGGAGGAGAGGTCATACAGAAATAGAACCATAGAACCATAGAAACTACAGCACAGAAACAGGCCCTTTGGCCCTTCTTGGCTGTGCCGAACCATTTTCTGCCTAGTCCCACTGACCTGCACACGGTCCATATCCCTCCATACACCTCCCATCCATGTCCAATTTATTCTTAAATGTTAAAAAAGAACCCGCATTTACCACCTCGTCTGGCAGCTCATTCCATACTCCCACCACTCTCTGTGTGAAGAAGCCCCCCCTAATGTTCCCTTTAAACTTTTCCCCCCTCACCCTTAACCCATGTCCTCTGGTCTTTTTCTCCCCTTGCCTCAGTGGAAAAAGCCTGCTTGCATTCACTCTATCTATACCCATCATAATTTTATATACCTCTATCAAATCTCCCCTCATTCTTCTACGCTCCAGGGAATAAAGTCCTAACCTATTCAACCTTTCTCTGTAACTGAGTTTCTCAAGTCCCGGTAACATCCTTGTAAACCTTCTCTGCACTCTTTCAACCTTATTTATATCCTTCCTGTAATTTGGTGACCAAAACTGAACACAATAATCCAGATTCGGCCTCACCAATGCCTTATACAACCTCATCATAACATTCCAGCTCTTATACTCAATACTTCAATTAATAAAGGCCAATGTACCAAAAGCTCTCTTTACGACCCTATCTACCTGTGACGACACTTTTAGGGAATTTTGTATCTGTATTCCCAGATCCCTCTGTTCCACTGCACTCCTCAGTGCCTTACCGTTAACCCTGTATGTTCTACGTTGGTTTGTCCTTCCAACGTGCAATACCTCACACTTGTCAGTATTAAACTCCATCTGCCATTTTTCAGCCCATTTTTCCAGCTGGTCCAAGTCCCTCTGCAGGCTCTGAAAACCTTCCTCACTGTCTACTACACCTCCAATCTTTGTATCATCAGCAAACTTGCTGATCCAATTTACCACATTATCATCCAGATCATTGATATAGATGACAAATAACAATGGACCCAGCACTGATCCCTGTGGCACACCACGAGTCACAGGCCTCCACTCAGAGAAGCAATTCTCTACCACCACTCTCTGACTTCTTCCATCGAGTCAATGTCTAATCCAATTTACCACCTCTCCATGTATACCTAGCGACTGAATTTTCCTAACTAACCTCCCATGCGGGACCTTGTCAAAGGCCTTACTGAAGTCCACGTAGACAATATCCACTGCCTTCCCTTCATCCACTTTCCTGGTAACCTCCTCGAAAAACTCCAACAGATTGGTCAAACATGACCTACCACGCACAAAGCCATGTTGACTCTCCCTAATAAGCCCCTGTCTATCCAAATGCTTGTAGATTCTGTCTCTTAGTACTCCCTCCAATAACTTACCTACTACTGACGTTAAACTCACCGGCCTATAATTTCCCGGATTACTTTTCGATCCTTTTTTAAACAACGGAACAACATGAGCCACTCTCCAATCCTCCGGCACTTCACCCGTAGACAGCGACATTTTAAATATTTCTGCCAGGGCCCCCGCAATTTCAACACTAGTCTCCTTCAAGGTCCGAGGGAACACTCTGTCAGGTCCCGGGGATTTATCCACTTTAATTTTCCTCGAGACAGCAAGCACCTCCTCCTTTTCAATCTGTACAGTTTCCATGGTCTCACTACTTGATTCCCTCAATTCCATAGATTTCATGCCAGCTTCCTTAGTAAATACAGACGCAAAAAACCTATTTAAGATCTCCCCCATTTCCTTTGGTTCCGCACAAATCCGACCACTCTGATCTTCAAGAGGACCAATTTTATCCCTTACAATCCTTTTGCTCTTAATATACTTGTAAAAGCTCTTTGGATTATCCTTCACTTTGACTGCCAAGGTACCCTCATGTCTTCTTTTAGCCCTCCTGTTTTCTTTCTTAAGTATTTTCTTGCACTTCTTATACTCCTCAAGCACCTGATTTACCCCCTGTTTCCTATACATTTCATACAACTCCCTCTTCTTCTTTATCAGAGTTGCAATATCCCGTGAGAACCAAGGTTCCTTATTCCTATTCAATTTGCCTTTAATCCTGACAGGAACATACAAACTCTGCACTCTCAAAATTTCCCCTTTGAAGGCTTCCCACCTACCAATCACATCTTTGCCAGAGAACAACCTGTCCCAATCCACGCTTTTTAGCTCCTTTCTCATTTCTTCAAATTTGACCTTCTTCCAGTTCAGAACCTCAACCCTAGGACCAGATCTATCCTTGTCCATGATCAAATTGAAACTAATGGTGTTATGATCACTGGAACCAAAGTGCTCCCCTACACAGACTTCCGTCACTTGCCCTAATTCGTTTCCTAACAGGAGATCCAATATTGCATCCCCTCTAGTTGGTCCCTCTATATATTGATTTAGAGAACTTTCCCGAACACATTTTACAAACTCTAAACCATCTAGACCCCTAACAGTATGGGAGTCCCAATCAATGTATGGAAAATTAAAATCCCCTACCACCACAACTTTATGTTTCCTGCAGTTGCCTGCTATCTCTCTGCAGATTTGCTCTTCCAAGTCTCGTTGACTATTGGGTGGTCTGTAATACAACCCCACTAATGTGGCCATACCTTTCCTGTTTCTCAGCTCCACCCATAAGGACTCAGTCCTGCCTGAGCACTGCTGTAATATTTTCCCTAACAAGCAATGCTACTCCCCCACCTTTCATTCCTCTGCCTCGTTATCAAATACATGGCAGAAAATGCTTGCTCAGCAGTCAGCAAATGAATCCTTCCTATCTCCCAAATTCATCACTTGCTTGTACTGTATGTACAGTGTGTTCATAATTTGGGTGTTCATAATCTGGAGAGGAACTGTATAGACAGAATCATAAGACCTTCGGACATGGGAGCAGAATTCAGCCATTCTGTCCATTGATTCTGCTCTCCCATTCCATCTTTGCTGACTTATTAACCGTCTCAACACAATTCTCCTGCCTTCTCTGCATAACCTTAAATAGCCTCATTAATCAAGTATTAAATATACCCAGAGGACTTGACCTCCACAGCCCTCTATGGTAATGAATTCCACAGATTCACCACACTCTAGCTAAAGAAATTCCTCCTTATCTCTGTCCTAAAGGCTCTTTTCCCCTCAGGTTGGGAGAGACTAAATTCATACAGAATCATCAAAAACGTGTATGACACGTTTGGCCCATTGCGAATCCACTGGTTGGGGCAACATGGTTGTATAGCACCATTGACATGGGTTCAATTCCTGCCGGTGGCTGTAAGGAGTCTGTACGTTCTCCCCGTGACTGTGTGGGTGTCCTCCAGATGCTCCAGTCTCCTCCCACATTCTACAGGATATTAGGTGAATTAGTCACATGGATGTAATTGGGCAGAATGTGCTCATTAGGCTGGAAGGACCTGTGATGATGTTGTATCTCTAAAAACATCAGAAGTGATTATATCATAAGTACATGGGTGGTGTAAGGGGCTAGAACTGACAGTCCACTGGCAAATATTTATTGGCAATTCTGGAGTCCAGAATTAGCTAAAAGAACACTAATCATTACCAATAGTACCTCAAAACCTCCAGAATATCCTTTGTGGATCACTAACCCCACACAAGGGTGGAAATCTGCTATCCTTACACAGTTTGGACTCTACCGACCAATCATCAGGAGGCAAAGAAACAGCTTGTGCAGTCTTTTAAGTACAACAAAGAAGTATGAAGCCACATATGATGGACTAGTTTGTTTGGCATCCAAAGTGGGCAAATTGGGAGGTGTTGGGAATTCATTTCAAAAGACACATTTCAGGCTTATCTTTAGGGTGAGGAGGTAATACAGTGAAGCTAGTGTGGTTCCAGATTGGATTGATGATTCCCTGTTGTGTTATTTGAATTTTGTATTGAGGATGATATTCAGATGAGGATGAGAGAAGTACATTGAGGCTTTCAGAAGGTGTTTAAGACCATAAGACACAGGAGCAATTCAGCCCATGGAGCCTACTACACCGTTCCATCATGGCTGATTCTTTCTTAACCCCTGCCTTCTCCATATAAGTTTTGACACCCTTACTAATCAAGAATCTATCAACCTCTGCTTTAAATATATTAAAGACTTTCCCTCCACAATCATGTGAAGCAATAGATTCCCCAGATTCATGACCCTCTGGTTAAAGAAATTCCTCCTTTATGAAGGGATGTCCCGCTGGTCCTAGACTCCCCCGCTATATCTAGGGCTTTCAATATTTAATAAGTTTCAATGAACTCATGCCCCACCCCCATTCCTCTAAATTCTAGCAAGTACAGGTCCGGAGCCAACAAACATGCCTCCTACATTAACCCTTTCATTGCCAGGATCATTCTTGTGAACTTCTTCTGGACCCTCTCCAATGCCAGCAGATCCTTTCTTAGATAAGGGTTGGAAAACTGCTTACAATAATCCATATAGACTGAACAATGCCTTATAAAACCTCAGCATTACATACTTGCTTGTATAAGACCACAAGACCACAAGAGATAGGAGCAGAATTAGGCCATTTGACCCATTCAGTCTGCACCACCTTTCAGTCATGGCTGACCTTCTTTCCCTCTCCTCAGCCCCACTCCCCAGCCTTCTTCCTGTAACCTTTGATACCATAACCAATCAAGAACCTATCAACCTCTGCCTTAAATACAACTAATGACCTGCCCTCCACAGCTGCCTGTGGTAACAAATTCCACAAATTCAGCACCCTCTGGCTAAACAAATTTCTTCTCATCTCAGTTTTAAACGGACACCCCTCTATCCTGAGTTTGTACCCTCTTGTCCTAGATTCCCCCACCATGGGAAACATCCTTTCCACATCTACTCTGTCTAGGCCTTTCAACATTCGGAAGGTTTCAATGAGATGTCACCTCATCCTTCTAAATTCCAGCAAGTACAGACCCAGAGCTATCAAACATTCTTCATATGATAACCCTTTTATTTCTGGAATCATCTTTGTGAACCTCCTCCGAACCTTCTCCAATGCCAGCACATCTTTTCTTAGATGAGGGGCCCAAAACTGTTCACAATACTCAAGGTGGGGCCTCACCAGTCCATTATAAAGCCTCAGCATCACATCGCTGCTCTTGTATTCTAGACCTTTTGAAATGAATGCTAACATGGCATTTGTCTTCCTTACCACCGACTGACCTTCAAGTTAACCTTTGGGGTGTCCTGCACAAGAACTCCCAAGTCCCTTTGCATCTCAATCTTCTAGATTTTCTCCCAGTTTAGAAAATTGTCTGCATATTTATTTGTACTACCAAGGGGCATGACCATGTATTTCCAACATTGTATTTCATTTGCCACTTGTGTGTCCATTCTCCTGATCTGTCTCAGTCCTTCTGCAGCCCACCTGTTTCCTCAACACTACCTGCCCATCAACCAATCTTCGTATCATATGCTATCTTTGCTTTTTTACCATCCGTCCTATTCTGAGTCCCTTCACTCCGGTTCTCACCCCTCTGCCAGATTAGCTTAAACCCTCCCCAACAGCTCTAACAAACCTGTCCACAAGAATATTGTTTCCCCTCGAGTTCAGGTGCAATCCGTTCCTCTTGTACAGGTCATCCCAATGACCCTGGAGATCCCAATGACCCAAGAATATGAAGCCCAGCCCCCTGCACCAGCTTCCCAGCCACGCACAATCTGCCAAATCATCCTGCTACTACCCTCATTGGTGCGTGTCACAGGCAGCAATCCAGGAATTACTACCCTGGTGGTCTTGCTTCTCAGCTTATATTCCATTTGTCTCAAAATGCATTCTAGCGTTACATTTGCCTTCCTTTTCACAGAATGAACCTACAAGTTTGACAGCATCCATCACAAGAGGACTTAAAGCAAAGGTGGAGGCTCATTGTACCTATGGTCAAGGGATAAGCTGACAGGAAAATTGGCTGACTGACAACTGAGGTGAAGTGAAAAAAATAATGAGTTATCTGCAGGCTGTTGAGAAAGGTCCAACTGTGAAGAAATGCTGAAATTTATTACACTCATTTGCAGCCTTAAGCGAGGTGTTGTAAGCAGAAGGTCTCAGTCCTGCTGTGCGCAGCGAATTAAAGGAGAAAGAGTAGAGAGAGGGTAATATCAGTCAAAGGGGCTTCCAGCCATCCAGTGCTGGGCAGAGAGGAGGTGGAATCAAGACAGACTTATACTTCTGATGATACTGTGCAAAAATAGTATTTTTGGAGCACATTTTTATGTTAGATAGTCAGCAGGGCATTTTGCACAGCAAGTTCCCAGAGAATGCAATATAGACTTGATTGTCTGAGGAGTGAACGCTGTCTGGGGGCTCGGCTAGAATTCCATTACAGCACTTCAGCCCACCATGTACTGGGAACGACTGACTAACACACAAGGAGTGTGAGCTGGCTTTGGGACTGCACTCGTTGGAGTTTAGATTATTAAATGAGAATCACCTTGAAACCTATCAAATATTGACAGACCTAGATAGAGTGTATATGGAGAGGATGTTTCCCACAGAGAGGGAGCCTAGGACCAGAGGGCACAGCCTCAGAAGCAAGGATGTTCCTTAAGATCAGAGATGAGGAGGAATTTGTCCAGCCAGAGGATGATGAATCTGTGGAATTCATTGCCCCAGATGCTGTGGAGGACAAATCATTGGGTATATCTAAAGCAGAGGTTGATAGGTTCTTAATCAGTAAGGGTTCCAAAGGTTATGGGACAAGGCAGGAATAATAAATTTGCTGTGATGGAATGGCAGAGCAGACTCAATGGACTAAATAGCCTAATCCTACTACTATGTCTTATGGTCGTAAGTCTCTGCCAACCATGATGCCAAACTAAGCGCAATCCCTTCTGCCTGCATTTGATCCAAATCCCTGCTTTCGCTGAATATTCACACGTCTAACATCCTCTTAAACAGCACTGTTGTATCTGCTTTCAGTGCAGCCCCAGGCTTCCAGGAACCCAACGTTCAGTGTAAAAAACTTAACCATATAACCATATAACAATTACAGCACGGAAACAGGCCATCTTGGCCCTTCTAGTCCGTGCTGAACTCTTACTCTCACCTAGTCCCACCGACCTGCACCCAGCCCATAACCCTCCATTCCTTTCCTGTCCATATATCTATCCAATTTAACTTTAAACGACAACATCGAACCTGCCTCAACCACTTCTGCTGGAAGCTCGTTCCACACAGCTACCACTCTCTGATTGAAGAAGTTCCCCCTCATGTTACCCCTAAACTTTTGCCTTTTAACTCTCAACTCATGTCCTCTTGTTTGAATCTCCCCTAGTCTCAATGGAAAAAGCCTATCCACGTCAACTCTATATATACCCTCATAATTTTAAATACCTCTATCAAGTCCCCCCTCAACCCTCTACGCGCCAAAGAATAAAGACCCAACTTGTTCAACCTTTCTCTGTAACTTAAGAGATGAATCCCAGGTAAATCTAGTAAATCTTCTCTGTACTCCCTCAATTTTGTTGATATCTTTCCTATAATTCGGTGACCAGAACTGTACACAATACTCCAAATTTGGCCTTACCAATGCTTTATACAATTTCAACATTACATCCCAACTCCTATACTCAATGCTCTGATTAATAAAGGCCAGCATACCAAGAGGTTTCTTCACCACCCTATCTACATGAGATTCCACCTTCAGGGAACTATGCACCATTATTCCTAGATCCCTCTGTTCTACTGCATTCTTCAATGCCCTACCATTTACCATGTATGTCTTATTTTGATTAGTCCTACCAAAATGTAGCACCTCACATTTATCAGCATTAAACTCCATCTGCCATCTTTCAGCCCACTCTTCTAACTGGCCTAAATCTCTCTGCAAGCTTTGAAAACCTACCTCATTATCCACAATGCCACCTGTCTTAGTATCGTCTGCATACTTACTAATCCAATTTACCAACCCATCATCCAGATCTTTAATATATATGACAAACAACATTGGACCCAGTACAGATCCCTGAGGCACACCGCTACACACTGGCCTCCAATCTGACCAAAAGTTATCCACCAGTACTCTCTGGCATCTCCCATCCAGCCACTACTGAATCTATTTTACTACTTCAATATTAATGCCTAACGATTGAACCTTCCTAACTAACCTTCCCTGTGGAACCTTGTCAAAGGCCCTACTGAAGTCCATATAGACAACATCCACTGCTTTACCCTCGTCAACTTTCCTAGTAACCTCTTCAAAAAATTCAATAAGATTTGTCAAACATGACTTTCCATGCACAAATTTATGTTGACTGTTTCTAATCAGACCCTGTCTACCCAGATAATTATATATACCATCTCTAAGAATACTTTCCATCGATTTACCTACTACTGACGTCAAACTCACAGGCCGATAATTGCTAGGTCTACTACTGACGTCAAACTCACAGGCCGATAATTGCTAGGTTTACTCTTAGAACCCTTTTTAAACAATGGAACCACATGAGCAATACACCAATCCTCTGGCACCATCCCCGTTTCCAATGACATTTGAAATATTTCTGTCGGAGCCCCTGCTATTTCCACACTAACTTTCCTCAAGGTCCTAGGGAATATCCTGTCAGGACCCGGAGACTTATCCACTTTTATATTCCTTAAAAGCACCAGTACTTCCTCTTCTTTAATCGTCATAGTTTCCATAACTACCCTACTTGTTTCCCTTACCTTACACAATTCAATATCCTTCTCCTTAGTGAATACAGAAGAAAAGAAATTGTTCAAAATCTCCCCCATCTCTTTTGGCTCTGCACATAGCTGTCCACTCTGATTCTCTAAGAGACCAATTTTATCCCTCACTATCCTTTTGCTATTAATATAACTGTAGAAACCCTTTGGATTTATTTTCATCCTACTTGCCAAAGCAACCTCATATCTTCTTTTAGCTTTTCTAATTTCTTTCTCAAGATTCTTTTTACATTCTTTATATTCCTCGAGCATCTTATTTAATTCAAGCTGCCTATATTTATTGTAGATCTCTCCCTTTTTCCAAACCAAGTTTCCAATATCCCTTGAAAACCATGGCCCTCTCAAACTTTTAACCTTTCCTTTCAACCTAACAGGATCAGAAGGATTCTGTACCCTCAAAATTTCACCTTTAAATGATCTCCATTTCTCTATCACATCATTCCCATAAAACAATTTGTCCCAATCCACTCCTTCTAAATCCTTTCACATCTCCTCAAAGTTAGCCTTTCCCCAATCAAAAATCTCAACCCTGGGTCCAGTCCTATCCTTCTCCATAATTATATTGAAACTAACGGTATTGTGATCACTGGACCTGAAGTGCTCCCCAACATATACCTCTGTCATCTGACCTATCTCATTCCCTAACAGGAGATCCAACACTGCCCCTTACAATACCTCTATGTATTGTTGCAAAAAACTATCTTGCGCACATTTTAAAAACTCCAAACCACCCAGCCCTTTTACAGAATGGGTTTCCCAGTCTACGTGTGGAAAATTAAGATCTCCCACAATCACAACCTTGTGCTTACTACAAATATCTGCCATCTCCTTACAAATTTGCTCTCCAATTCTCACTCCCCATTAGGTGGTCTATAATACACCCCTCTAAGCATTATTACACCTTTCTTATTCCTCAATTCCACCCAAATAGCCTCCCTAGACGAGTCCTCTAATCTATCCTGCCAAAGCACCGATGTAATATTTTCTCTGACAAGCAATGCAACACCTCTCCCTCTTGCCCCTCTGATTCTATCACACCTGAAGCAACGAAATCCAGGAATATTTAGTTGCTAATCATACCTCTCCATGTTTCACTAATAGCTACAACATCATATTTCCAGATATCAATCCATGCTCTAAGCTCATCCACCTTTCTTACAACGCTCCTAGCAATAAAATAGATGCATTTAAGAAACTCTCCACCTCTTACTCTCTGTTTATCCCTAATGGTGCAAACAACTTTGTTATCTTTTTCTTCCTTCTCCCTTACATCTTCGGTCTGAGTGCTCCTGATCTCTGTCCCCTGCCTATCCTCCCTCACACACTGACTACTAGCTTTCTCTATTTGTGAACTAACCTCCTCTCTCCTAGTCTCTTCAATTTGATTCCCATCCCCCAACCATTCTAGTTTAAAGTCTCCTCAGTAGCCTTCACAAATCTCCCCACCAGGATATTGGTCCCCCTAGGATTCAAGTGCAATGCATCCTTTTTGTACAGGTCACGCCTGTGCCAAAAGCAGGTCCCAATGATCCAAAAACTTGAATCCCTGCCACCGCTCCAATCCCTCAGCCATGCATTTATCCTCCACCTCATTCCATTCCTACTCCTAACTTCCTAACTCCATACATTCTCTTTTCAGGACCTCTTCCTTTTTCCTACCTATGTCATTTTTTACCTATATGTACCACGACCTCTGGCTTCCCATATCTGACATTACTTCTCTGGAAAACTTCCCATATCTCCTTTAAACTTTTCTGCTCTTCCTGGAGATAATGAGAATGAGGGGATATTTGATAAAGGTATACAAAATTATGAGGGGAAATGCAAGCATGCGTTTCCCACCGAGGTTTGGCTCAAGTAGATTGAGTCACAGGTTAAGGGTGAAAGGTGAAATGTTTAAGGGGAACCTTAAGGGGAAGTTCTTTACTCAGAGGGTAGTTAGAGTGTGGAATTGATGGATGTGGGTTTGATTTCAACATTTAAAAGATGTTTGCATGGCTGGGATATGGAGTATGTGAGGGCTCTGGTCTAGGTGCAGGTCGAAGGGATTAGGTAGAATAATAGTTTAGATTGTACTAGATGGTCTGAGGGGCTCGTTTCTATGCTATAGTGATCTGTGACCTTATAACATTAAATGTAAGTCCTCTAATATTTGACATTACTTCTCTGGAAAAAAGATTCTGGTTGTCTGTCTTTGCCTCTCATAATTTTATCAATTTCTACCAGGTCTCCCCTCAGTCTCTGATACTCTAGAGAAAACAACCTGTCTGTCCAACCTCTCCTTATAGCTCATAGCCTGTAATCAAGGCAGCACCCTGGTAAACCTTTTCTGCACCCTTCCTCTATCTGAATGCATGCAGTATAGAGGATAAGGTAGATGATCTTGTATCCACAGTTAGAGATTGGTAGGTATGATGAGGGATCACTGAGTCATGGGTGAAAGAAGATCATAGTTTGTGTCAAAATGACAGAGAGGGGGTGGAGTGGCTGTATTGATAAAAAATGAAATCAAATCCTCAGAAAGAGGTGACATGGGTACAGAGGATGTAGAATCACTGAGTTAAGAAACTGCAAGGGTAAAAATATCCTTATGGGAGTTATATACCTCAGCCAAGAGTTGAGGTATAAATTGCAATGGGAAATAGAAAAGGCGTGTAAAAAGAGCAATGTTATGATAGTCATGGGGGATTTCAATATGCAGGTAGATTGGAAAAATTAGGTTGGTGCTGGATCCCAAAAGAGGGAATTTTTAGAATGCCTATAAGATGGCTTTTTAGAACAGCTTGTGGTTAAGCTTACTAAGGAAAAGACAATTCTGGATTGTGCGTTGTGTAATGATTAAGGAGCTTAAGGTAAAAGATCCGCTAGGAGACAGCGACCATATTATGATATATTTCACCCTGCAGTTTAAGCAGGAGAAGCTAAAGTTAGATGTATCAGTATTATAGTGGAGTAAAGGGAGTTAAAGAAGAACTGGCCAAAGTAGATTGGCAGGTGACTGTAGCAGGGATGACAGCAGAACAAGCAGCCATTGCAGTTTCTGAGAGCAATGCAGAAAGGTAGACACAGCCCAAAGATTAATTATTCTCAAGCGAGGATAATGCAACCCAGCCTGACAAGGCAAGTCAAGGACAGCATAAAAGCAAAAGAAAGGCATATAATATAGCAAAAATTCGTGGGAAGTTAGGGGATTGGGAAGCTTTTAAAATCCAACAGAAGGTAACTAAAAGGCCATAAGGAGAGAAAAGATGAAATGTGAAGGTAGAGGATATCAAAAGTTTTTCTGATATATAAAGGGTAATAGAGAGGAGGGAGTGGATATTTGACTGTTGGAAAATGACCCTGGAGAAGTAACAATGGGGTCAAAGAAATAACAGACAAGCTTAATAGGTATTTTGCATCAGTCTTCACTGTGGAAGACACTAGCAGTATGTCAGAAATTCGAGAGTGTCAGGGGGCAGAAGTGTAGTTGCTATTACTAAGGAGAAATTAGAAACATAGAAAACATACAGCACAATACAGGCCCTTTGGCCCACAAAGCTGTGCCAAACATGTCCCTACCTTAGAACTACCTAGGCTTTACCCATAGCCTTCTATTTTTCTAAGCTCCATGTAGCCATCCAGGAGTCTCTTAAAAGACCCTATCGTTTTTGCCTCCACCACCGCAGCTGGCAGCCCATTCCACACACTCACCACTCTCTGAGTAAAAAACTTACCCCTGACATCTCCTCTGTACCTACTTCCAAGCACCTTAAAACTATGCTCTCTCATTGCAGCCCTGGGGAAAAGCCTCTGACTATCCACACCATCAATGCCTCTCATTATCTTGTACACCTCTATCAAGTCACCTCTCATCCTTTGTTGCTCCAAGGAGAAAAGGCCGAGTTGCTTGGGAAACTGTAAAATCTGGAAGTAGATTAGTCATCTAGACCAGAAATCCAAGCAACCTACATAAAATGTTGGAGGTACAGTACTCAGCAGACTGTACCTCAGCATCTATGGAAAAAAGTACAGTTGACATAGCGGCCTGGCCTGGTGAGTTCCTCCAGCATTTTGTGTGCGAGACTTAATGGGTTGAATGGCTAAATTCAGCCACTATCTCTTATTGTCTTTTGGTCATAAGGGTCTGTTCCAGTCTTTAGCACCAGGAAACTGCATTACAAGGAGCAGGTCACTAGAGTAAAACACAAGAAACTCTAAAACTATTAATAACTACTAAGCAACAATTAACTAATTCAGGTGCTCTAAAAGCCTCAGAACCTAAATGCTCTCTGATGCCCTGCACAAGCCTGAAGTCATTACAGGACCCCACCCCGTAGCTGGCATCGGATGACCCAGAAAGATCTGAAAACTCGCAGACGAAGAGACCGGGGAATCCTGAGGGGCCCCAGGAACCCCAACAGACTGAGAGACCGGAGAACCTGAGGGGCCTGGGAACCCCAACAGACAAAGACCGGGGAATCCTGAGGGGCCCCAGGAACCCTAACAGACAGAGACCAGGGAATCCTGAAGGGCCCCAGGAACCCTAACAGACAAAGACCGGGGAATCCTGAGGGGCCTGGGAACCCCAACAGATAGATCAAGAAACCTCAGTCGGGGCCGAGTGGGAGGCCTGGAAGTCCGAGATAGGGAGGACATTGAAAAACTAAACACATTAAGCCTTGGAAACGATTGGAAAAGAAAACCCTTGAAACACAGAGAAAAGTCCTTGGGAAACTTTGAAACCATGAAACTTGAAACTTAGAGAAGGAAACTTTTCAAATCTTATTCAAAGCATTTTATCTTTCACAATTTTTCCAGAGACAATTAGGATATATTCTCAATTTTACAGATCAAGACAGCATAGGCAGGTTTCTTTCACCGCTAAAAGAGGTGGTTCTCTGTAGATCTATTTAATTTGCTACATGAAAGTTCAATTTTCCAAGTCTGTACCATGACTTTCATCAAGGGGTTAAAATATTCTTGATAGGGTTACTTTACTTGTGTATTTGCACAATCCAGCCAGGGATCAGCTTTTGGAAAAAGGCTCTTCCAGAATTTACACTATTGACTTGAATGATGATTTGTTGAATCAGTTGATAAGCTTGCTTGGAGCGCTTATTTGTTATGCAGATGTAAGTCACGGGACCACAATGCTGGGAACCTGGGTACTTGTGACTTGCAAAGCTTGGAATGGATACCAGAGAAACAGACTAGAGAAGCACGGAATGTAGACTCGGGACTCTTGGAATGTAGAGTCAGGACATGCACTGAGAATAAAGGCACCCTCTTCTCAAGCCACCAATGTCAAAACGTCACTGTTCAAACTTTGCTGCGTCCATTACTTGCAAAATCCTTCAGTCACGATGGAGACAGAAACAAGAGTTCATACATAGGAATTCCAATGCAACATTGTTGCCTCGATGAATCACTCTGACCAATGAATCTCATGGCCAAGGTCAGCTGCTCTCTCTCTGCTGGGTCCATCTTCGTGTTTGTCGAGACTTGCTGTCACCCAGTACGGACATGACCCAAGAACGGAGTGAGCTACACTGAAGTGGGTCGATATTTCACAGACTTTAATACGAACAATGTTTAAAGGAAAAAGAAAACTAGTTGAAGCCATCCTGCGTGCATATTTTTATTTTAATTGATATGTAATTGTACAGACACTACGCTCCCCAATTTTTACGGGTGCATCATAGATATCATCCTATGCGCCACTGCTTGGTTTTGGTATTGGTTTATTACGTAGCAAGATAGTGTGAAGAGCTTGTCTTTCATACCGTTCCTATAGAGCAGACCATTGCTCAGCGCATTGAGTGGGAATAAGGTAAAGCATTAACAATACAGAGTAAAGTTAAAAGTACAGTGTAAGTTCACAACGAGGTAGATTTTGAAGCTAAGAGTCCATTCAAGAGCCTGATAACAGAGGGATAGAGTCTATCCTTCAGCCTGGTGATACATCCTTTATATCTTCTGCCTGAAGGGAGAGGGAGAAAAAGTGGGTGGGGTCTTTGATAACACTGGCTGTTTTACCAAGGCAGCGTGAAGTGTAGACAGACTCCACGGAGGGGAGGTTGGTTCCTCTGATGAGCTGAGTTGTGTCCAGGACTCTAAGCAGTTCTTGTGGTCATGTGCAGAGCAGTTGCCATTCCAAACCAGGATGCATCCAGACAGGACGCTTTCCATGGTTCATTGATAAAACTTCATCACTCAATGGTGAGGTATTGAATTTCTTAGCCTCCTGAGAAAGTAGAAATGTTGGCGAGCTTTTCTGGCCATGACATCAACATGGTTGGACAAGGACAGTCTATTGATGCTGCTCTGCCTGAGACCACAAGTTAATTGCAGAGCTGTGAGTCACACAATGCAGCCTTCCTTCTTATTGTATTAGTCTGCCCTTCCCACTGTCTTGGAAATGTAGCTAACGTTATCAGGGACCACTCCCACCCTGGACATTCTCTCTCCCATCCTAATGGGGAGAAGGTGGAAAGGCCTGAAAACATGTCCCACCGGGCTCAAGTACAGTTCCGATCCCACTGTTAAAAATATTCACAAACAATCTCTTATTCGATAAAGATTAACTCTTGATCTGTCAATCTACCTCACCATAGCTTTGGCACATTATTGTCTACCTACTCTACCTTTTCTCTATAACTGTAACCCCACTGTACAGAAGAAGAAGAAAGCCCTTAACTCCTAGTGGAGTCATCGGGACACTGTCATGACAGCATTTTTTTAGCAGGCTTTCTTATTTTTAAGAGGCCGAGTTGCCAGCTCAATGCTCAACCCAGCACAGATGGAAAGTGTGCAAGGGAGCCGGCTGGATTCGAACTTGGGAGCCTTCGCTCTGAAGTCCGGCACTGATGCCACTACGCCACTAGCCAGCAACCCCTCACTGTATATTCGACCCAAAACTTAAACAATTTCTTTCCTCCCACACATGCTGCTCGACCTGCTGAGTTCCTCCAGCAGATTGTTTGTTGCTCCAGATTCCAGCATCTGCTATCTCTTGTGTCTACCTGTCCATAGGTGTTTTAAAATATAATTGAACCCACTGCTACCACTTCCTCTGGCAGCTCATTCTGTAAACCCTCTGTGTTAAAAAGTGGCCACTCAAGTCCTTTTTAAATCTTTGAATTATCATCCTTGACCTATGCCTCCTAGTTTTGGACTCCCCTCCCTGCAGAGGTGGTAAAGGATGGGTTGAAGGGGGTAATGTTCCCTCATGCTTTTCTAATCAGGAGTTCCTGCTAACTGCACTGTCGATAAGACATAGGAACAGAATTAGGCCATTCAGCCCATTAAGTCTGCTCCACCATTCCATCATGGCTGATTTATTATCCCTTTCTTCAGCCTACTCCCAGTAACCTTTAATAAATCAAGAACCCATCAACCTTCACTTTAAATATACTCAGCGACTTGGCCTCCACAGCTGCCTATGGCAATGAATTCCACAGATTCACCATCCTCTGGCAAATGAAATTCCGCTTCATCTCTGTTCTAAATGGGCGTCCCTCTACCCTGAGTGTGTGACCTCTAATCCTAGATGCTCCCACTATAGGAAACACTTCTCCACATTCCCTCTGTCTATGCCTTTCAGTATTTGATAGGTTTCAATGAAATTCCTCCTCATTCTTCTAAACCAGCAAGTAAAGGCCCAGAGCCATCAAGCACACCTCATACAATAACCCCTTCATTCCTAGAATCACTCACTAGAAACTTCTCCAGTTCCTCTCCAATGCCAGTGCATCTTTTCTTAGATAAGGGGGCCAAAACTGCAGACTGACCAATGCCTTCTAAAGTCTCATCCTTTCTTTTAAATGAATGCTAACATTACATCCTTCCTTGCCACCGATTTCCTTACACCGTTTTACAGTTGCTCTGTTGTAACCCCTAGAAGCAAGGTCTTTGTTCCAGTGGAGGGAATGAAGAAGATGGAAACAAGAGAAAGTTAAGGGGCATTTCACAGGCATATTGACAACCTAGAGGAATGTGGATGAGGTGAGGGAGAATGTGGGGAGAAACCGTTTTTACCTGTAGCTAGAGAACGCTACTTTAAATAATTATCCATGAAAGAGAAGATGAGTATGTTCAACTCAGCAAGTTTTTCTGATCTAGAATAGACTGCTTGAAGTTGCAGTGGGAGTGGATTGAATGATAGCTTGCAAATTAGAATAGAGTAAATACTTAAAAAGAAGCATTTGTGTGTCTAGAGAGAAACAGTAGACTCATAGAACTCAGCAGCACAGAAACAGACCCTTTGTCCCACCTGGTCTGTGCTGAGCTATTATTCTACCTAGTCCCATTAACCTGCACATGAATCACACCCTCCATACCCCTCCCATCAATGTACCTATCCGAATTCCTCTTAAATGTTGAAATCGAACTTGCAACCACTGCTTCCACATTCTCATCACCCTCAAAGTGAGGGAGGTCCCCTCATGTTACGCTTAAACTTTTCACCTGAAAAAGGTGAGAATGTCTTGTAGAAAGTTGGCACAAGGAAAGCCAATTAACCCTTTTGGTGCCAAGTAAATCTGTGACAGTGCAAGGCTGATGCATTGACAATCATTTCTAAATTGTTATGTTTTTTTAAAAATCCTGGTTTCACAAATTACCCTGAACCTCCTTAATTTTTTTCCGCTTAAACCGCTGAACTGATTCCAATGTTAACTGATGCCATTCAGCCCATTGAGTCGGTCCCTATTTTTAGTAGAGTAATCTCATCAGCTGCGTTTCCTTGCTCTTTCTCTTTGTCTCTGCAAGTAATTCTTTCTTAAATGCCTATCACTTTAAAAGCTTTCATTGTTCTTGTTTCCGCTGCTCTTACAAGCAGCAAGTTCCAGACTCTCTGCAAATAAAACCTTTTCCTCACATCCTCTTTGTGCCATTTGCTCCAAGTCTGGACCACCTGCTGAAAGGAACATCTTGTACACAGCTATCAAACCTCCTTTTAACCTTCTTGGCTCAAAAGGCTCCAACTTCTCCATTGTAATTTTATGGCCCGAAACCCTTCATCACTGAAACTGTTCCTGTAAGTGTCTTCATTCCCACATTCCCATCAAGTCTACAACCCAACTCCCAAGTACAGATTCCACTATTTTACGGTGGTAATTACTAACTAATTAATTGTTGTCACATGGACCAAGATATAGTAAAAAGCCTTTGTTTGCATGCCTCCAGGCAGACCATTCTACATTTGTATGGAATTAGAGAGCATGTCTTATGAGGATAGTTTGAGTGAGCTAGGGCTTTTCTCTTGGGAGTGAAAGGTGACCAGATAGAGATTATAGAGGTATAGAGCTTTTTCCCAGGGCAGAAATGGCTAATACGAGGGGACATAATTTCAAGGTGACTGGTTGAAAGTAAAGGGGCGGTATTTCAGAAGTAGGTTATTTACACTGAGAGTGGTTGGTGGGTGGAACGCTCTGCCAGGGGTGGTGATAGAGATAAGTACACTAGGGAAATTTAAGAGGTTCTTAGATAAGCACATGGATGACAGAAAAATAGAAGGATATGAGAGGGAAGGGTTAGATTGATCTTAGAGCAGGTTAAACTGTTGGCAGAACATCATGAGCCGAACAACCTGTACTGTACGGATTTATGTTCCCTGTTCTATGTTCATGCACTTCGGTGAAAAGTGTAGCAAAGTATAACTCTAATCCTGTGTGAACCTAACCAACTTCAGAGCTTAAGAAGTTGATGAATGTTTCTTAAGATTGTTGGGAGATCTACAGTACAGTCATGTTACCGAGTGACCTGCATTCAGTTGTCAGGTCAGAATGGGAGGAAAGAGTATAATTCATGTGTGTGTCCAGTTAGTGAACACTGGGAGAGGTTTCACAATCCCATCTGGTCTCACTTGACCTTAGTAATCCTATATAGCAAACTGAACCTTTGGTCAGCAATTAGAAGCAGGAATCCTGACTGTTTTTCATTATCTCCAGCTTGGGACATCAAAACTGCTACTGCTCCTGCTGTGATCAACTAACTAGGCACAGAGTGAAGTCCAAAGCTGGGAATTATTATTGCCTACTGACTGATCAGTAATTAACTGAGCCTCAGGCAGTTCTATGCCCCTGTAGGGTGGTGAGTTCTCTTGCTTGGACAAACATTTCCAAGGACAGTGGCGTATGAAACTGGAACGTTCATTTGGGGGAAAGAGTGAATAAATTAGACTTTTATTCCTTGCCATGCAGGAGAATGAGGGTTCATCTTATACAAATGTGCAAATTTAGACATTTATAAAGATGTTGCCGGGAGTTGAGTTATAGGGAAAAGCTGTGTAGGTTACACTTCCCTAGAGTGCAGGAGAATGAGGGATGATCTGTTGGAAAAGTACAAAATTATGATGGCTATAGATAGGGTGAACGAGTATGCTTTTTCCCCTCAGGTTGAGAGAGACTGGAAATAGGTTTAGAGTAAATGGTGAAGGGGAAACTGAAAGGGAACTTCTTCACTCAGAGGGTGGTGCAAGGGAGAAACAAACTACCGGTGAAAGTGATGGATGCAGGCTTAATTGGAATATTTAAGAGAATTTAGGATAGATACGTAGATGGGAGGATTTTGGAGGAATATAGTCCAGGTGAAGGGAAATGGGATGAAGCAGAAAACGAGGTCAGCACAGGTTAGATGAACCAAAGGGTTGTACTGTTGTGTTCTATGACTCAATGACTCTATGAATTTACATCTTAGACGCCTGGAGCCACAGAAAGAGGCGATTCAGCTTATTGTTCCTATACTACCCCACAACTTTGATGACTCTCATTTCCTAGGTCTTAGCCCACTACCCTATATTTCCCTCTTCAAGTGGTCATTCTGCTATTTACGAAATGTGGTAGGAGTTTCTGCCTGTGAAGACACTGATTTCAGTAGTCTTGCTAACTGAGTAAAAGAGATCTTTTTAAACTTTCCCTCTGGAACATGCCACATAGAACAGTAGAGCATAGTACAGGCCTTTTGTAGTGCTGACCCTTTTACCAACTCCATGATCAATCAAACCCATCCGTTCTATGCAGACCATAATCCTTACATTTGTCTTTCATCCATGTGCCCTGTCTAGGATTGTCTTAAATGCCCTTAATTATCTGCTCCTTTCTCAGCAGTGCATTCCAGGCACTTCCACCCTTTGTGTAAAAACCCTACTTCTGACATCTCCCCTCCCTTTAAAAGGATGACCTCTTGTATTTGCATTGCTATCCTGGGAAAAAGTGCTTACAGTCCATTCTATCTATGCCTCATAATTTTATACACCTCCATCAACTCACCTCTCATCCTCCTTCACTCCGAACAGAAAAGCCCCAGCTTGCTCACTCTTTCCTTCAGTACTACCTTAAATCTTAGTACCTATATTATTGACTTCCCTGTTAAGGAAATTTTGCTCTTTCAGTTCACTCTATCTAATTTACAGGTTTGATTAAATTCTTCTTTGACCTCCTTTGACCTAAGGCCTTTGGCCTTTGATACAATGACTTTATGACTATAAATCCTGTGCTCCAAAGAAAGTACATAATTTTAATTGTTCAAAATAATAGTGGGTTAAACTAGACCACTGGTATCAATTAATTGGCCACAAGATTCACCTATTCAGCCATGTTGGCCTTTCAACCATTAGGCTCCTGAACCATCCTGGATAACTAAACTCACCTCAACACTGAACTGATTCCACAATCTATGGACTCACTTTCAAGGACTTTACAACTCATGTTCTCAGTGTTATTTATTTACTATTTATTAATTATTATTAAATTAGGCAACAAATTTTTTCAAAGGTGTTGCTTTCTCAGAATTTTTTGTTTGTGATAGACCATGTGAAGTTGAACACAAATATAACCTGTCTATGCATGCACATTGATCTCTCTCTCTGTCTCTCTGCAATGTGAATACACCAGTTAAAGCCACCTCCACGTGTGTGCCTTTATTCAATTGGAACAGACACAACAAATTGGCAACAAGTATGAACGTGGATGTCAGCGGATTTCACTAACTGCACCGACAGTTACGGGATGACAGACTTCGGTGGAAGGGAGAGAGACAGCGAGAGGAAAGCATAAAGTATGGAGAAGACACTAACAAAGGGATGTGTGAGTAATAGTTCACAGGACAAAGCAAGAGGCGCACAACTAGCAGAGTTAAAGTAAAAGTAATATGACGATAGCCTTCATTGGGAAAGTTGACAAATTTGATAGTACTAATGAGGACTGGTATACCGAGAGGTGTGAACTCTATTGTAATGTGAATGACATGGATGAGGAAAAGAAAGCCGTCACACTTCTTAGCTGAATGGGTCTAGAAATAGCAGAAAACATTGAAGAACTGCGTAAACTTTAGAGATGGCCTTTCTGATGCATTAAGGGACAAGCTTGTATGTGGCATGCATAGTCAAAGCACTCTAAAGAGACTACTGCCAGAAAGAGACCTAACCTTAGAACGGGAATAGACCATTGCAATACCTTTAGAGACTGCAGCAAAGGATGCAGCAGAACTACAGAAAAAATATTGAATGTGAAACACACAAAATGTCCCTGAAGGGTGCAAAAAGCCAAAATGTTATCGATGTGGCAAATCTTCCCATGATGCAAATAGCTTTTGGTTCAAAGAAAAGTTTGTCGAAAGTGTCACAGACAAGGTCACATAGAGAGTGTGCAAGTCAGACACAAAGCACAACCAAAGAGAAAAGCTACACAGAGTGAAAAGTTTCAAACACAGGTAAAACATTACGCAGGTGAAAAAGTGCCTCCCAAAGACAGTAAGTGTGACGCACGGAGGCAAACACAGCAGTTAGAGCTTTATGTGTTGAAAAGTGGAGGGACAGTACTCTTTGGATGTGAATGGTTGAGAAAAATCCAACTAGATGAGCACACAATCAAAGCTCTCAGTGTGACATGAACAGGCAACTGCAGCCCAAACAGTAGCACTAACCAGAGACTACCACAGCTGCTTAATTCTAAGGAAAATATGTTTGAGAAGGGTATTGGTAAACTCAAAAGCATGAAGGTCTGAATTGAACTGGATGGAGCAGCAACACCAAGATTCCATAAAGTGCATCCACTGCTTTACACACTATGTCCTAAAGTAGATGCTGAACTTCAGAGTTTGGAAGCATCGGGAACTCTCTCCAAGGTTGAGTGGAGCAATTGGGCCATGCCCATTGTCCCAGTGATCAAGAAAGAGAAGGCCAGAGCCATTTGCATTATGCGGGATTTCAAAGTGAACATCAAATCTGTGCTGTGTACTGTGCAGACATTTTTGCATCTTTGGGAGGCAGGGAGAGCTTTTTTAAGGATTGGCTTGTCACAAACTTATCTGCAAAAGGAGATTGAGGAGTCAAGCAGCATGTTCCTCACAATCAACAATCACAAGGGACTGTTCCAGTATAATCGTCTCATCTCTGGTGTTGCACCTGCATCTATTAGGCAAAGAGCAATGGACCAAGTGCTCTCATATCCCAGGAACACAATGTTACCGTGATGACATCATTGTGACTGGTAAGAATCATAAAGAGCACCTCCAAAAAATTGGTAAAGTGCTTACCAGGCTGAGAGAGTATGGTCTGCACGCGAAGAGGGAGAAATGTGACTTTTTCAAGAACGAAATCTCATATTGTGGACGTGTCAGTGACAAGCATGGCTTACATAAGTCAGAAGAGAAGACTGAAGCAGTGCTGCAGGCACCCAAACCGTAAAATGTCGCAACTCAGGTCATACTTGGGCCTTGTAAACTACCACCACCGATTTCTCCCAAGCGTTGCTACAGTGTTGTACCCATTGAACACAGTTACAGACAGGAACAAACTAGGAATGGCCAGAAACTGTGAAAGAGCATTCAAGGAAACAAGGGGACTAATAACATCTGATGAACTGCTCACCCATTATGACCCATCCCTGCCCATCAGAACAGTGCGATGTGTCCACTTATGGCATTGGAAGTGCTTTGTCACACACTATGAAGGTGGATCTGAACGTCCGATTGCATTTGCATCAGGATCACTGACAAGCACAGAATGCCACTACGCACAGATCATCCAAAGTTCCACCCTACTTCCAAGGACAAAAATTTACTCTAGTGACAGACCACCAGGACCTTGTGTCCATTTTCAATCTCAGGAAGGGAATTCCAGTGATGTCTGCTACCTGGTTGCAATGTTGAGCACTTTTCCTAGGAACCTACTCTTATGACATAGAGCTCAGGGATACCAAACTACACAACCAACCTGATGGCTTGTCACGTGACTGTGAATAGATAGACAGATTGAAGACCTAACCAAAAGCAGTTCACGATGCCACAAAGTTCAAAATGCACCCCCACAAGCACCATTACTTGTATGAATGGAGTCTTCACCATGGCAAAGAGTAGATATTGACTTTGCTGGGCCGTTTATGGACTTCATGTTTATGATTGCTGTGGACGCTCATTTGAAGTGGCCAGAGGTCACAATAATGAACTCAACCATCTTAGAAAAGACTGTTTCAACTCTAAGAAATGGCTTACCAGAACAAATTGTGAATGACAATGGACCACAATTCATGTCAGAAGAATTCAGACTATTCAAGAAGAAAAATGGCATCAAACATTTCAATCCAGGTCCTCACTACCCAGCAAATGTTTAGCTGAAATATTTGTTTAAACCTTCAAGGTCTATTAAAGTGATGGATAAGGAGGATATTTCTCTATAGCACAAGGTGGACAACTTCATTTTGTGTATCGGAACTCTTTTCATGTGATGACAAATCAAACACCTGCAATGTTGTTCATGAGCAGGAATCTGAAACCAGCTCTATGGAGGGAAGTTCAACCAGTTGCCAAGTAAATTAGTGAAGAAATTTGAGGTTGGACAGCAAGTCCTACCACGTGATTACTGAGAAGACAAGTGGACAGCCAGAAGGATAATGACAAGAACTGGATCACTGATGTACGCGGTGGATATTGAGATCATACATGGAGACATCATGTGGAGCAGGTACTGGATGCTCAGATGAGGAACACACCTGAATCGACTGTATCCAACCAGAGAGACACATTACGAGCACCAGATATACCTCTCAGTGATGATCATGTCACTGACAACAACCTGACAACCTCTAACAGAGAAAGTTGTGTTTGACAAGACACCTGCCAATCCAGATGCTCCTCCAAAGGTCCAAAGACGCTATCTGAAAAGAAACAGAGCACCACCCAAAAGACTGAATCTTTAGTACAGTGAAGCTAGTTATGGACTGTTACCATGAAAGCATGGTTATTTAAATATGGTCTGTTAAAGGGAAATTGAACCATTTTATGTTACATTAATCTAAAGGGGGAGGAAGTGTAATGTATGGATCTATTTCTTTTAATGGAATGACTCCTCTTAGCACTGGTTATTGACTGGTATCTATGCATGCTCTTTGGTCCCTCTCTCTGTCTGTTCGCAATGAGCATACACCAGTTAAAGCCACCTACATATGCATGCCTTTATTTAATTGATAAGTTATTGAACAGACACAACAGTGGGAATTCTGGGAGACCTCCAGCCTTCTGGATAACCACATTTGCACCAGGTGCACCAAGCTGCAGCTGCTCAAAGAATGTGTTGGGGAACTGGAGCTGCAGCTCAATGACGTTTGGTTGATACAGGAAAATGAGGAGGTTGTAGCGATGTGCTACACACAGCGCTAGAATAACCACACGGAGTCGGTGAGTTAGAGTTGCGATGAAAGAGATTTATTCAAACTTCGCGGCCCGCTTTAAAGCCTTCCCATTCCCGCCCTCGCTGGGCGGGACTGCTGTGGGGAATGCATATTCCCAGACCCTTTCTGCACGCGGGATTTTCCCCCTGCTGGTGAAGATGGCCTGGCGCCCTTTTTGGGGCCAGCCCTCTGCCTGCGCGCACTGTTTCGTGAGCCGGTTCGTGTGTGCCAGAAAGTGGGTCGCCACATAACCCCCGCCCCCCAGAACCGGCGATACCTCCCCCAATGTCCACAGTCTGGATCGGCCTCTGTTTGGGAGGTCTGCCCCTGCGCCACGGTACCTGAGCCTGGACCGGTTGTGCCAAGTCCACATGGGCCGGTTTGAGTCGGTCCACCGTGAAAACCTCCTCTCTCCCCCCAATGTCCAGCACGAACGTGGACCCGTTGTTCCTGATCACCTTAAACGGCCCCTCGTAGGGCCGGTGTCTGCCTCGTCGTATAAAAAGAAACTTACAGTTCTGCAGGTCTTTGGGTACGCAGGTCGGGCTCTGTCCGTGCTGTGAAGTGGGTATGGGGGCCAGGTTACCGAGCCTCTCCCGTAGTCTGTCCAGGACTGCTGTGGGTTCTTCCTCTTGCCCCCTTGGGGCTGGTATGAACTCTCCTGGGACGACCAGGGGCGCGCCGTACACCAACTCGGCCGACGAGGTGAGCAGATCTTCCTTGGGCGCCGTGCGGATTCCGAGCAGGACCCAGGGAAGCTCGTCCACCCAGTTAGGCCCCTCCAGGCAGGCCATGAGAGCTGATTTCAGGTGACGGTGGAAGCGCTCCACTAGTCCGTTCGACTGTGGGTGGTAGGCAGTTGTGTGGTGTAGCTGTGTTCCTAAAAGTCTGGCCATAGCCGACCACAGGCTGGAGGTGAACTGGGCGCCCCTGTCGGAGGTAATGTGGGCCGGTACCCCAAAGCGTGCTACCCAGGTTGCGATCAGTGCTCGGGCGCAGGATTCGGAGGTGGAGTCGCTGAGCAGGACTGCCTCTGGCCATCTGGTGAACCGGTCTATCATAGTTAGGAAGTACCGCGCTCCTCGTGACACTGGCAGGGGCCCCACGATATCCACATGGATGTGGTCGAACCTCCGGCGGGTGGGTTCGAACCGCTGCGGCGGAGCCTTGGTGTGCCGCTGCACCTTGGCCGTTTGGCACTGCATACACGTTTTGGCCCATTCACTGACCTGTTTACGAAGTCCATGCCACACGAACCTGTTGGAGACCAGGTCGGGGGAAGTGGCGGACCGCGTCTACCTTGGCGGGCAGAGGGGTTGCCCCGTCTTTAGTAATCCTGTGGCCCAGAAATTCGATGGTGTCGAGTCCGAACTGGCATTTGGCTGGATTGATTGTAAGGCCGAATTCACTCAGGCGGGAGTAGAGCTGGCGGATGTGGGACAGATGCTCCTGCCGACTACTGCTGGCTATGAGGATGTCGTCCAAATAGATGAATGCAAAGTCCAGGTCGCGTCCCACTGCGTCCATTAGCCGCTGGAAAGTCTGTGCGGCATTCTTTAGACCAAACGGCATTTGGAGAAATTCGAAAAGGCCGAACGGGGT
The DNA here is from genome assembly GCF_963921235.1 of Mobula hypostoma. NCBI lineage: Eukaryota > Metazoa > Chordata > Chondrichthyes > Myliobatiformes > Myliobatidae > Mobula > Mobula hypostoma. The sequence continues at coordinate 99,669,263 of NC_086102.1, forward strand.
GATAAGAACTGATTTGGGGACGTCGTCCGGATGTACAGGGATTTGATGGTATCCCCGGACGAGGTCTACCTTGGAAAAGATCCTTGCGCCGTGTAGGTTTGCTGCGAAGTCTTGAATGTGCGGCACAGGGTAGCGGTCTGGCGTTGTAGCCTCGGTCAGTCTGCGGTAGTCACCGCATGGTCTCCAGCCCCCCATTGCCTTGGGCACCATGTGAAGGGGGGAGGCCCATGGGCTGTCGGACCGTCGTATGATCCCTAATTCCTCCATCTTCTTGAACTCCTCCTTCGCCAGTCGGAGCTTGTCCGGGGGAAGCCTTCGAGCACGGGCGTGGAGGGGTGGCCCCTGGGTCAGGATGTAGTGCTGTACTCCGTGTCTGGGCATGGCTGCCGTGAACTGCGGTGTCAGTACTGATGGGAAATCCGCCAGGACCCTGGTGAATTCATCGTCAGACAGCGTGATGGAGGCCAGGTGTGGGGCTGGCAACTGTGCTTCACCCAGGGAGAACGTTTGAAAAGTCTTGGCGTGGACTAATCGCTTCCCTTGCAGGTCGACCAGCAGGCTGTGGGCTCGTAGAAAATCTGCCCCCAGCAGTGGTTGGGCCACGGCAGCCAGTGTGAAGTCCCACGTGAACCGGCTGGAGCTGAACTGTAGCCGCACCGTGCGGGTGCCATAGGTTCGTATTGTGCTGTCATTTGTAGCCCTCAGGGTGGCTCCCGGTCCTCTGTTGCGGGTGTCGTAACTCGTTGGAGGTAAGACGCTGATCTCCGCTCCGGTGTCGACCAAAAAAGCGGCGTCCCGACTGCTTGTCCCAGACGTACTGCTGGCCATCAGCGGCGGCTGGCCCTGAGGTTTCCCGGGAATTTGCAGGGCGGTCTGCAGTGGCAGGCCTCTGTGTCCCACTGCTGGTGGTAGAAACACCATTGTTCGTTGGGCTCCTCACTCCCGTCGCCGGGTTTTGTAGGCCCTGCTGCCGGGCCTGGTCTGGTCTGTCGTTGGGCACACGGCTTGGTGATCTGTGCAACGGATGCCCCTCTCTCTTTCCTGGCATTCCACAGCACATCTGCTCGGGCCGCCACCTCCCGGGGGTTGCTGAAATCTGCGTCAGACAGCAGCAGGCATATGTCCTCGGGCAGTTGCTCTAGGAACGCCTGCTCAAACATGAGGCAGGGTTTGTGTCCTTCAGCCAGGGCCAGCATCTCGTTCATTAATGCTGACGGCGGCCTGTCTCCCAAACCATCCAGGTGCAGTAAGCGGGCAGCTCGCTCACGCCGTGAGAGTTCAAAAGTCCTTATGAGCAGGGCTTTGAATGCTGTGTATTTGCCGTCCTCCGGGGGCGACTGTATAAACTCCTCAACTTGTGCAGCAGTCTCCTGGTCGAGGGAGCTCAGCACGTAGTAGTAGCGAGTGGACTCCGAGGTTATCTGCCGAATGTGGAATTGTGCTTCTGCTTGTTCAAACCATAAATGGAGTCGCAGCGTCCAGAAGCTTGGCAGTTTTAACGAAACTGCGTGAACAGATGCAGCGTCGGTCATCTCTGGTCCAAATATCGTTTGGACCGTCGGGGTCACCAATTGTAGTGGTGTGCTACACACAGCGCTAGAATAACCACACGAAGTTGGTGAGTTAGAGTTGCGATGAAAGAGATTTATTCAAACTTCGCAGCCCGCTTTAAAGCCTTCCTGTTCCCGCCCTCCCTGGGCGGGACTACTGTGGGGAATGCATATTCCCAGATCCTTTCTGCGCGCGGGATTTTCCCCCTGCTGGTGTAGATGGCCTGGCGCCCTTTTTGCTGCCGGCCCTCTGCCTGCGCGCGCTGTTTCGTGAGCCGGTTCGTGGGTGCCAGAAAGTGGGTCGCCACAAGGTGATAGATAGGAGGTATAGGGAAGTAGTCACCCTATGCTGCAGGAGGCATTAAACCAGGAGAAGGAAGAGAAATGCACAGCCAATGCATAGTACCCATGTGACTGTTCCCCTTAATAATAAATATACTGCACTGGATACAGTTGAGGGGGATGACCTATCAGTGAGAAGCCACAGTGACCAGGTCTCTGGCACTCAGTCTGCTGGTGTGGCTCAGAAGAGATGAGAGGTGAAGAGGACTGCAGTGTTGACCGGAGATTCCACAGTCAAAGGAGCAGCGATGAGATGCGTAAGGCGCGTTAGAGACACTTGGATGATATGTTGCCTCCCTGGTGCAAGGATCAGGGATGTCTGGGATCGGGTCCTCGGCATCCTCAAGGGAGAGGGTGAGTAGCCAGAAGTCATGGTACATATTGGCACCAATGACTAGGTAGGAAAGGTGGGAAGGTCCTGAAGAGATTTTATGGAGCTAGGTAGAAAGCTGAAAAACAGGACCCCCAGGGTAGATCTGCTGCCCGTGCCACATGCAATTAGAGCTGTTTGGGAGGGTTTAATCTAATTTGGAAGAGGTAAGGGAACCGGAGTGATAGGGGTGAGGATGGGGTAGTTAGTTTACAAACAGGCAGTGTGTAGTGAGACTCCTAGAAAGGAGAGGCTGATGCTAGGGCAAAATTACAGTTGCAATGTGAAAGGTAGACAAAATCGAAAAGGGTGAATACAGGACTAAAGGTGTCGTATCTGAAGGCGTGCAGTATGCAGAATAAGGTAGATGAACTTGTAGAACAGTTACAGATAGGCATGTATGATGTTGTACCTTAATCATGGCTGAAGGAAGATTACAGCTGGGAGCTTAACATCCAAGAATACACATTGTATGGAAAGGACTGGCAGGAAGGCACAGAGGGTGGTGTGGCTCTGTTGGTAAAACATGAAATCAAATCATTACAAAGAGGTGACATAGGGTTTGAAGCTGTTGAATTGTTGTGGGTAGAGCTAAGGAACTGCAAGGTGACAAGACCCTGATGGGAATTATATACAGACCCCCAAACAGTGGTAAAGATATGGTCTTCAAATTACTGCAGGAGTTAGAAAATGTACACCAAAAGGGCAAAGTTACAATAGTCATGGGGGATTTCAATATACAATTAGATTGGGAAAATCAGGTTGGTGCTAGATCCTAAGAGGGGGAATTTCTAGAATGCCTGTGAGATGACTTTTTAGAGCAACTCGTGGTTGACACTCAATAGGGGATTATCTATTCTGGATTAAGTGTTGTGCAATGAACTGGAATTGACTTGAGAGCTTAAGGTCAAGGAACCCTGAGGAGAAGTGATCATAAGATGATCAAATTCACCCTGAAATTTGAGAGGAAGAAGGTAAAGTCACATGTATCAGTACTACAGTGGAGTAAAGGGTACTACTGTCAGTAACTCCAGTTGAACTCTGTCTCACTCCCAGGGAGCAGAATTACAATGTCGGAAACCGGGAGCTGCTGGCTGTAAAGCTGGCTCTGGAGGAGTGGAAGCATTGGCTGGGGGGAGAAAAGGTGCCATTCTTAGTCTGGACTGATCACAAGAATCCGGAATATATCCGTTCGGCCAAGTGTCTCAACTCCCGTCAAGCTCGTTGGTCCCTGTTTTTCTCAAGATTCAATTCTACTCTGTCCTTCCGCCCCGGTTCCAAGAATGGAAAACCTGATGCCCTCTCCTGAAGATTTCCTTCCTCTGAGACCCCAGAGGTACCTGATGTCATCCTCCCTGCTCACTGTCTCGTGGGTGCAGCGCAATGGGACATTGAATCCATTGTGCAATCTGCTCAACAGAGCCAGGCAGCCCCAAGTCAATGCCCCACTAACCGTGTTTATGTTCCCAGCTCTGTCCAATCACAGTGGGGTCATTCTTCCCGGTTATCCTTTCACCCTGGAACCGAGCGTACTCAGACCTTAATCAGTCGGCGGTTCTGGTGGCCCTTCATGGGAGATGACACCTGCAACTTTGTCTCACCCTGCTAGGTCTGTGCTCAAGGCAAGAATTCTAACTAGTCACCTGCTGGTCTGTTACAACCCCTGTCTATCCCCAAGAGACCCTGATCCCACATTACCCTGGACTTTGTCACCAGACTTCCCCCATTAGATGGTAATACCACCATTCTCACAGTAGTTGATCGTTTCTCCAAGTCTGTAAACTTCATTCCTTTACCTAAACTCCCCTTGGCCAAAGAAACAGCCAAATTACTCGTACTGCATGTTTTTGAAGTACATGGTTTACCTGTAGATGTTGTGTCAGACAGGGGCTATCAATTCACATCCAACTTCTGGAGGGCATTCTGTAATCTTCTGGGTGCCTCCGCAAGTCTGTCTTCAGGATTCCACCCACAGACCAATGGCCAGACCGAGCGGGCCAGCCAACAGCTAGAGACTGTATTGCGGTGTCTGGTCTCCCAGAACCCCTCCGCGTGGAGTCAGCAGCTACCCTGGGCCGAGTATGCCATGAACTCGCATCCGTCCTCATCCACTGGTCTGTCCCCCTTAGAGTGCTGCCTTGGCTACCAACCTCCACTGTTTCCTGCCCGGGAGGAGGAGGTTGGTGTTCCATCTGCCGAGGCATTCATCCGCTAGGATCAAGTGTCAAACTGATCACCGTTGCTCCAAGGCCCCACGTTACTGCCAGGGACAGCATGTGTGGCTTTCAACCTAAGACCTGCCCCTCAAGGTGAATTCCTGCAAGCTCGTCCCTCGCTTCATCGGCCCCTTTCCCATTGCTAAAGTCATCAGCCCTGCTGCTGTCCATCTCAAGCTCCCCTCCACTCTCCGCCACATTCATCCCACCTTCCATGTGTCCCGGATCAAGCCTTTCATGAGTCTGTGTCCTGTCCCAAAACCTCCCCGCCCCTACGGCTCATCGATGGGTCAGAGGCCTTCACAGTGCGTCAACTGCTGGACGTTGGTCGCTGGGGCCATGGCCTCCAGTACCTTGTGGACTGGGAGGGCTACGGTCCAGAAGAGAGGTGCTGGGTCCCTGCCCATAACATCATGGACCCCTCTCTCATCAGGGACTTTCTTCGCCAGCACCCAGCTCTAACTGCTGTGATGCCAGGAGCCATCCGTGGTGGGGGGCGGTGGAATTGTCAGTATCTCTAGTTGAGATTTTTTGTGTTTTCCCCCTAGCTGTCAGTTTGTGGATTTGTATTGCCATGTGCTCCTGTCCCTGTTCCTGCTCTACTCTGGCCCCTGTATTACTGAGTACTCTGTCTCTCATCTGTTTCTCATTTTTACCTGTCTTGCTGCCACCTGTGTCTCACTGTGCTCCACCTATCATCTGCCTCTCTGTTTATTGCTCAGTGTATTTCAGTCCTGTGTTTTCACCTGTTTGTTGCCAGATTGTGCTAGTGAGTTTTCCTGAGCCTTTCCAGCATTTGTATCTGTACTCTATCTGTCTGAATATTGACTCTGCCTGTTTCCCAATTCTGGTTTTTGGATTTCTCTAGATGTTTTGATCTCTACCTGAACTTTAATGCTGACCTTGTTTGCACCTCAGGATTTGTTACTCAATTACTATCACTGTGTGCACAGTACTGGGTCTGTGATTGGATCCCTGCTCCAGCACCCTGACAATTACAGAGGTATGAGAGAGGATCTGGTCAAAATTGCTTGGAAAAGAACAGTGGCAGGGATGACAGCAGAGCAGCAATGGTTGGAATTTCTAGGAGCAATACAGAAGGTTTAGGATATATAATCCCAAATAGGAAGAAGTATTCTAAGAGAAAGATAACACAACTGTGGCTAGCAAGAGAAGACGAAACCAATATAAAAGTCTAAGAAAGGACATCTAATAGAGCAAATGTCGCTCTGCTCTTTGAAAAGGGAGGGAGACAGAAGAAAGAAATTATAGGCCAGTTAGTCTGACCTCAATGGGTGGGAAGAAAGATGTTGGAGTTGATTGTTAACAATACCCTTTTGGGGTATTTCGAGGTACATGATAAAATAGGCTATAGTCTTCATGGTTTTCTGAAGGGAAAATCTTTCCTGAAAAATCTGTTAGAATTCTTTGAAGGAATAACAAGCAGGATAAACAAAGGAGAATTCGGTGATTTTCAGGAGGCCTTTGCCAAGGTGTTACACAGGAGGTTCCTTTCCACGTTAAGAGTCCATGCTATTACAAGAAAGATATTAGCATGGATCAAGTATTGGCTAATTGGAAGGAGTTCAAGAGTGGAGCCTTTTTCTAATTGACAGTCAAGTAACTAGTGGTGTTCCATAGGGGTCTGTGTTGGGACATTTTTTACATTATATTGGATGATGGAATTAAAGGCTTTGTGGCCATGTTTGGTAGGTGGAGGCACAGGTAGTTTTGAGTATGTAGAGAGGCTACAGAAAGACTTAAATGGATTACAAGAATAGGTAAAGAAATGGCAGCTGGAATGGGAAGTGGATGTGTCCCTTTTTGATGAGCTGATGCAGGGAATTGGCAATGGTGGTGGAGTCCTTAATAAGTGGGTGGTAGTATGATGCCAGCTCCAGGAAGTTGCAAAGCTCGGAGACATTGTGGGGTGTGGGCGATTCCCTGACCACCATTCCTTCCACATTCACCACGTGCCCCAAGAACTTCATCTGGCAGCATTTTGTGGGGTTGAGGTGCAGGTTCAGCTGGTGGATGGTGGCAAAGGTCTTTTCCAAGTTCTGCAGAACATTATCAAAAATGGCGGCGTATACCAGCAGATCGAGGTCTGTTGGCCCCCTGCCGCTGCCGATACTGATCTAAGCCCTCGCTGCTCCACTGCCGCAGCTCCTGCACCGCCTGGGTGGTCTCAGTGCGGGGTGGGGCAGCACAGCAGTGCTGCCAATGTTGTTGCAGTACGCCAAAATGGTTGCTGATGACGGGTACGGTGAGCAGCGCTGGGGTGGCTGGTAATGGTGCTCATCGCCCCATCGCAGGTTTTGGCATGGTGCATTGCATTGGACCACTGCGCAGTCCACTAGCGCATGACATCCGATCCCTCCACCGTGCAGTTCATGTATAAGCCTTGCACTTCAGCCAAATGGCCCACCTGGGGAGGTGACACCGGATAGATTCTGTTGGCGGTCTCGAGCAGAGTTTTCCTCGTGGTGCTGCCCGTTTGCTGTTTCCCAGTGGCTGTGCTGGGCTGCGGTGTGGCTCTGATGAAGGGCAGTCCTGGGCCACGTGGCCTGCCCTGCCACAGTAGCAGAGATCACTCCGCGGTTGGACCTGTCTGTTTCCTTGTCCGCCTCAGTGACTCAAGCCCAGGCTCGCGGCATGCAGGGCGACGCTGGAGCACCTTGGGGGGGGGGGCTAGATTCCTTCCCTGCCCCCGCCCCCATTGCCTCTATCAGTGCCTCGGCCAGCGATGATGGTGATGCATGTGCTAACGAAGGCACTTCGCAAGGCGTGGAGGGCAAGCTCTTCCTGGGATGAGGGAGGGAACTGAAGATGGCATGTCTGATAGCATCCCCCTCCAGCGCCAGGGCAAGCTGCACCACCGTCTTGGTGGGTTCCACCTGTTGTGCCATGCGGCGTTTGACTTGCACTAGGTAAGGCTCCAGGTGTCCGGGGTGCCATTGTATCTGGGGAGCTTGAGGGTGGACCTTAATTCTGGGGCCAGTTGGTCTCTTCTTTTTCCGGTGGCACTTGTGGTAACTACAGTGTTGCCTGTCCTCCCACGGCTGTGGCATCTTGGGCTCCCTAGTGTGTGTTGCAAGGGAGGCAGGTGCCGCACCCCATCGTGTACTGCGGGTTGGGGAGACTGGCTACGCTTACTCCTTCGCGGTTCCCTGGGAAGGCACGATGCTTGGTTCCCAGGTTTCCCCTCCGGCTCAGCCTCACATCTTCAGGAGCCCATCCCAGGGCTGCGGGTGAGGAATACCACTCGATCCCTCAACTTACTCTACGGGTCTTAAGGTCATAGCTCTTCAATTTCTAATCGCATTCCTGACACCAATGCGGCAAGCGTGATGACCGAGGAGAAGAGCTGGTTTATCTCAACAGCCAGTTTTATTGCAACAAGCACGATGACAGACAGCGCCATCGCTTTGTGAGAACTAACTCAGCCACAAACAGATGGGTTGGTGATTATTACACACCTCGGTTACATTCATGATGGCCCACAAACACATGCAAACAACTGTATAACCTAAACTAAAATAAATGAACTTGAACATCTCACCATGACAAGCACACCACCAACTCATTTTAAAACAAGAACAATAAATAGCACTGCCTCTAGGAATGCCGGGGTGAGCTGCCAACCATGCCCCTGAAGCACCACAATATTATTAGATAGCTTACCCTCATATTTCATCTTACTGTAAATGTCTGCAAGAAAATTAATCTTAAGGGTAGTATACAGTAACATATACCTACTTCTCAGTGGGCACGTGGCCAAGTGGTTAAGGCATTGGACTAGCTACCTGAAGGTCATGAGTTCGAGCCCCAGCCGAGGGAACGTGTTGTGTCCTTGAGCAAGGCACTTAATCACACATTGCTCTGCAATGACACTGCCAAGCTGTATGGGTCCTAGTGCCCTTTCCTTGGACAACATTGGTGTCGTGGAGAGGGGAGACTTGCAGCATGGGCAACTGTTGGTCTTCCATACAACCTTGCCCAGGCCTGCACCCTGGAGAGTGAAGACTTTCCAGATGCAGATCCATGGTCTCACAAGACTAACGGATGCCTTTAAGTCTTTAAAATATCTGTCAAATATTAAAAGGCCTAGGCCTTCTGAAAACATTGAGAAGATGTTCTCAATAGAGAGAGAGTCTAGGACTAGGGAGCAGAGCCTCCGAATACAAGGATGTCCCTTTAGAACAGAGATGAGGAATTTCTTTAGCCATGTGGTGGTGAGTCTTTGGAATTCATTGCGACAGATTGCTGTAGAGGCCAAATCACTGGGTATATTAAAAGCGGAGATTGATTGGTTTTTAATGAATAAGGGCATAAAAGGTTACGTTAAGGAGAGTGGAGTTGAGAGGGATAATAAGTCAGTCATGATGCTGCAGCAGACTCAATGGGCTGAATGGCCTAATTCTGTTCCTATATCTCATGGTTTTATTGAGATAATTTTGTTTTCCTTAATTCCATCTGGTTCTATTTTGTTTCCAACTTGTGGGCTTTCTTTCATTTCTCTTTTGTGCATGGAGATTAAAATTGACAGTAAATCACAATTCTGACAGAAAACTATAATGAAATAAGACCAGCAGAAGCTTTCAAACTGAATTACTCTATCATGGAAGCTCTGATTGCCTTGCCTGCAGTCAAACAAATTGCTGGCCACATGAGCACAAGGTTCTTGAATCACCCTCACAAAGTTTCTTTGACTCTCAATAATCACCTGTCAAATACCTTAATACTGTTCAGCACCTGTTGTTCTTTAGGGTCAGATAGTCACATTGCATGGCAGAACAGAAACAGCCCTTCAGTCTATCTAGTAGTGCGTGCTAAAATCTTATCCTACCTCCTCCTGTTGACTCACACCTGGTCCATACCCCCTTGTTAAGCCCTGTTGAAGTACTTATTCACACTTCTCCTAAATGTAGAGACATTTATTGAGCCTTTTGCAGTTTATCATCAGGCACAAAGAGAGAATGCCCTGGCACAGCTCTGAAAGGAGCACCAAAGAGAAACTGGGTATATGTAATTTATCAGAGCAGAATTAGGTCATTTGGCCCACTATGTCTGTTCTGCCATTCAATCTTTTTTAGAGTCAGAGAGTCATAGAAAAGTACAGCACAGGATCAGGCCCTTCGGCCCATCTAGTCCATGCAGGGCATTTAAACTGCCAACTCCCATCGTCCTGCACCGGGACCATAGCCTTCCATACCCCTACCACCCATGTACCTACCCAAACTTCTCCTAAATGTTGAAATTGAGCTTGCCTGCACCACTCTCTGTGTAAAAGAAAAAAGCTATCTCTGATATCCCCATCCCCCTATACTTGACTCCAATCACCTTAAAACTATACCCTCTCATATTCACCATTCCCACTCTGGGAAAAAGGCTCAGGTTGTCCACTCTGTCAGTGCCTCTTATCACATTGTACACATCTATTGAGTCATCTCCCATTCTCTTCTGCTCCAAAGAGAAAAGCACAAGTTTACTCAGCCTTTCCTCATGAAACATCTTCCCTAATCCAGGCAGCATCCTGGAAAATCCCTTCTGCACCTTCCCTAAAGTTTGCACATCCTTCCTACAGTGAGGTGACTAGAATGGAATACAGCACACCAAGTGTGGTTGAGCCAGACTTTTGAGAGCTGGAACATCACCTCACAGCCCTTGAACTGAAAAAGACATCGATGAATGAAGGCCAACACAACATATACCTTAACTACCCTGTCAACTTGTGGGACATCTTTGAAGGATCTATAGACCTGAACCCAAAGATCCCCCTGTTCCTCACCGTTGCTGAGGATCCTGCCATTATAGAACATAGAACATTACAGGTCATTCGGCCCACTAGCTTAACTATATTTACATGTTGTACAACACAGCCCTGTCTAGGTTAATCCATAAAACTCCACAATGCAATAGTTAAGATAGCTGTTTGCCCATCCATGTGACAATCTCTTAATGACACTGCTTGAATAAAAAAAATGTGCTAATTCATGTCAAAACCATTTACAACAAATAAGAAGAGCAGCTGGTGTAGGAAGAGCCATCTGTTTCTATGCCAGATATTCAAATACAACATTTCAAAAAGGACAATGGAGATGAATGAGGCATGAACAAGCCATTTGCAAGTTGTATATCTGTGGGTGCTGCTCTAGATGGGCTGGTGCTCCAGTTTTGGAATTAGACACACTATCAGCTTTTTTTGGAAGTTCAATATGCTGTAGGTTTCAATAAGGTACCCTCTCATTTTTCTAAACATTAGCAAGTACAGGCCCAGAGCCATCAAACACTCCTCATACATCAACCTTTTCATTCCTGGGATCATTCCCATAACCCCCCTCTTAGTCCTCTAACATGTCAGAAACATCAGCAAGTCAGGCAGCACCTGTGGAGAAAGAAATAGTCAACACTTCAGGTCAATGACTCTAAATCAGAACTTTATTTGTTATCATTTACAATGTGTTAAATAACTTTTTAAAATTATTCTGTCAATTATAGCAGATAAAATAAGCCCTTTAGCCCAACTTGTCTGTGAACTAGATGTTCAGTTAAGCTAGTGTAGGGCTCTCAGTAATACTAGATGGACTGTTAACTGTTAATCGCTTATTAACAAAATGGCTTCTCTCAAGTGTTATATTAAAATGGCTTCTTATAATGTTAACTGCTGAGCAAGGGGTTCTCTGTAACAGCAGTGTTTGGGTTATACAGTGAGATAATGGAAATTGTATTCATTTGTTAGCCAATGGAAGTCATGTTCTGTTATCTTGAATATTTGTGCTGAGTTGAGGAGCGCGGGCTTTTTTGGGAGGTGAGTGGAGAGGACGGACATGTGGGGAATGGACTGCAGTTCCAGGGCGGCGGACACCGGACCTCGGGGGTTCGGAGGGTGGCCAGAGTCTCGGAAGGACGTTGTGGATGGAATCGGAGGCGTGAGTTCCAACGTATTAAAATATTATGTGCACAAGACTGATAAGTTACTTATGTGGCGCCTTTTCTTGTAGTTGTTGCTACTAACCCATCACCAAAAATTTGCTATAAAGTATAATTCTTTACTCGCAATTTGTATATTGTTTCATATTTGTGTCGTGGCTGATCATTGGGCGACTCACACCTTATCCGCACCAAAGCATTTGCACTGTTTGGCGGGGTCGGCGGCTATTCACCCTAGGCAACAGGGGTCAGTGGGGCAAAGACTGTTACACTAGTCTCCTATTCCTCTAAATCTAAACCTTTTCTATCCATGCACCTACCCAGAGCTTTTAAATGTTGTTCTTGTTAATTAAACAGATCTAGATTTTTTAATTGCCACCACCAGCAATGTTTAAAAACAGCTTATTAGCAGACCTTTTGCAGACAGAAAGCCATAGGGGCATTTTGACACTGGCCTCATTCAAAGCATGATGGTTGTGTCTTGCTTCCAACCTTGGGAGAGTCACTTTGGTCTCTCAGTGCTTGAGGGCAGACACTGTGGACAGCATATTCAGGCAACTGGTGGTGTTCAGGACAATCCATCAACCAAAGAAAAACTCAGTGCAAACACTTGCTAAACAGTTGAAGGGCAATCTATTACCCAGTCATCACTCTGACAACTCACTCACGCTAAGGTTTGTCATCACAGTCAGTGCATTAGATGTGAAGGAAAAAAAATCTTGTTTACAAGAGAAAAGGCTTGCTATCATTAAGGATGAATATCATTAACAAGAGCGCACACATTTATTTCCACCTGTCTTCCGTCTCGATGTTGGAAATTCTTCATTAGCTCACGTCTTCCAGCTTGGTTCTGGATTCGTGAATTAATGAATATTTCAGTGCTGTTTTTTCAACAGCAACATTAACGACTGCAAATTTTATTAATATAATATCTTATCAAAAGTCCTCTGAGGTGTTTCTCTGGAGTACTATCAAAGAGGATATTTCTGTGTGAGGAGAACCAAATCAGAATCAGGTCTATTACCACTGACATGTCATAAAATTTGTGGCAGCAAGTACTGTGTAGGACTTAAAAAATTCAGGGTAGATGGCAAAGAACTGTCAAAATGGTAGTCTTCAATAGGGTATCAAGAGAGGAGAGAGAGAGAGAGAGAGAGAGAAGTGGGAGATATAGGAAATTAAGTCTAAAATTCATTGCCTTGCCAGATAGCCAATGATTGATGTTTAGCTGTTTAATTTTAACTCTGCACTCAATTCAAGGATCAAGGATCAACATTCATCATCATATACATTTACATCATCTGCATGTAGTAGGAGGCTGCAGTGGTGTGTTGGTGCAACATACAACAAAAAAGCAACACCATTCAACAATTAGAAGGCATAAAAATGATATTAAAATAAAGTTAGAATTGAAGATATGGAATAAAATGTGCATAAATGTATAAACACTACTCTGTCAGAGATTCATGAACACTACTTTGCAGAAACAGGCCCTTCAGTCCATCTAGTCTGTGCCAAACTATAAATCTTCCTAAGTCCAATCAACCTGTACCTGGACCATAGCCCTTCAAACCCCTCCCATTCATATACCTATCCAAATTTCTCTTAAATGTTGAAATTTCTTTAGAAGTTTGTGAAGATTTGACATGACATCTAAAGCTTTGACAAACTACCAGATGTGTGCTGGTTGCATCACAGCCTGGTATGGAAACTCCAGTGCCCTTGAATACTTTGAACTTTGAAATCAAGCCCACATCCATCACTTCTGCTGGCAGTTCATTCCACACTCATATCACCCCTGATTGAAGATGTTCTCCCTCATGTTCCTCTTAAATATTTCACCTTTCACCCTAACTAATGTCCTCTAATTCTAGTCTCATCCAACCTTGGTGAAAAAAAACTTGCTTGCATTTATGCTTTCTATAACCTTCATTATTTGTATACCTCTATCAAATCTCCCCTCAATCTCCTACGCTGCATGGAATAAAGTCCTAACCTGTTCAATCTTTGCCAATAACTCAGGTCCTAAAGTCCTGGCAAAATACTTGTAAACTTCCTCTATAATCTTTCAATCTTATTGATTTTTTTTTCTGTAGGTAGGTGAGCAGAACTGCATATAATGTTAAGAAAGAGGATGTGCTGGAGCTTTTGGAAGCATCCAGTTGGATAAGTCACCGGGACCGGCTATTATGGGAGGTGAGGGAGGAGATTGCTGAGCCTCTGGCAATGATCATTGCATATTCAGTGGGGACGGGAGAGGTTCCAAAGGATTGGGGGGTTGCGGATGTTGTTCCATTATTCAAGAAAGGGAGTAATGATAGCCCAGGAAATTATACACCAGTGAGTCTTACTTCAGTGGTTGGTAAGTTGATGGAGAAGATCCTGAGAGGCAGGATTTATGAACATTTGGAGAGGTATAATATAACTAGGAATAGTCGGCATGACTTTGTGAAAGGCAGGTCGTGCCTTACGAGCCTGACTGAATTTTTTGAGGATGTGACTAAACACATTGATGAAGGTAGAGCTGTAGATGTAGTGTATATTGTTTTCAGCAAGGCATTTGACAAGATACCCCATGCAAGGATTATTGAGAAAGTAAGGAGGCATGGGATCCAAAGGTACATTGTTTTTTGGATCCAGAACTGGCTTGCCCACAGAAGGCAAAGAGTGGTTGTAGACAGGTCATATTCTGCATAGAAGTCAGTGACCAGTGGTGTGCCTCAGGGATCTGTTCTGGGACACTTACTCTTCATGATTTTTGTAAATGACCTCGATGAGGAAGTGGAAGGATGGGTTAGTAAATTTGCTGATGACACAAAGGTTGGAGTTGTTGTGGATAGTGTGGATAGTGTCAGAGGTTACAGTGGGACATTGATAGGATGCAAAACTGGGCTGAGAAGTGGCAGATGGAGTTCAACCCAGATAAGTGTGAGGTGGTTCATTTTGGTAGATCAAATATGATGGCAGAATATAGTATTACTGGTAAGACTCTTGGCAGTGTGGAGGATCAGAGGGATCTTGGGGTCCGAGTCCATAGGACACTCAAAGCTACTACACAGGTTGACTCTGTGGTTAAGAAAGCATACGGTGCATTGGCCTTCATCGATCGTGGGATTGAGTTTGGGAGCCGAGAGGTAATGATGCAGCTATATAGGACTCTGGTCAGACCCCACTTGGAGTACTGTGCTCAGTTCTGGTCGCCTCACTATAGGAAGGATGTGGAAACCATAGAAAGGGTGCAAATTTACAAGGATGTTGCCTGGATTGGGGAGCATGCCTTATGAGAATAGGTTGTGTGAACTCGGCCTTTTTTCCTTAGAGTGACGGAGGATGAGAGGTGACCTGATAGAGCTGTACAAGATAATGAGAGGCATTGATCGTGTGGAATGGCTAGCACGAGAGGGCACAGTTTTAAGGTGCTTGAAAGTAGGTACAGAGGAGATGTCATGGGTAAGTTTTTTACACAGAGAGTGATGAGTGCGTGGAATGGGCTGCTGGCAACGGTGGTGGAGATGGATACGATAGGGTCTTTTAAGAGACTCCTGGACAGGTACATGGAGCTCAGAAAAATAGAGGGCTAAGGGTAACCCTAGGTAATTTATAAGGTAAGGACATAGCTTTGTGGGCCAAAGGGCCTGTATTGTGCTGTAGATTTTCTATGTTTCTACAATACTCCAAATTAGGCCTCACCTACGTCTTATACAACTTCAACATAACATCCCAACTTCTGTATTCAATATTTTGTTTGATAAGTTCCTGCATCTTCTCTTTTTATTCCAAATTTCTAGCATCTGTAGAACCTTTTGAATCCTGGTAGGTATCTTCTAATCTTAGCTTACTGTACACCCTAATTTCCTTTGCCCACTATTTGTGCTTACAACTGCCACCAGTCCATTTCAGGAACTTCTTCCCTGAACTTATCTCCCATTTTTTTTCCATTTTAAGAAATTCCTTCAAACCCAAAGTTTCCTTAAGTCCACCAGTAATAAATTTTAAAAGTTCATTCTCCACACATGGTAGGCTCTGGATTCAGTCTGGTGGGCTTTCAGGACAATCCGTCTGTGGCAAGTTTATCCTGTCCTCAGTGAAAGGACCAAAACTACACACAGTACTCCAGGTGTTGCCTCTGTGTAGCATGTCAACCGGCCTCCCCTCTATGAACTCTACCCAACTTCTCATTGCCTCAATAAAGCAGCCGTCATATGCAAAGGCCCCACCCACCCCAGACATCGGGCAGGAGATACAAAAGCCTGAAAGCAATGTACCACCAGACTCGAGGACAGCTTCTATTTCAGACTCTTGACTGTATCACTTGTATAATAACCTGGACTCCTGGATTTCATCAGCAGTGGGTCCTGGGGCTAATACCGAAGATCAAAGCCTGAAGCTTGATCAGAAATCTGGAAGTTGAACCCTAATACTGAAGTTCTGGGCCTACAAGTCTGAAGTGCACTGGGGTACTCAGAGGCCTGTTGATTTGAGTTTGTTGGAGGCTTTCTGCCAGCTCGTTCCATATACTCACCACCCTCTATTTGAAGAAGGAATCCCTCATGTTGTTTTTAAATCCTCCCCCCTCAATTTAACCTATGCCCTAGAAACACATACAAAATGCTGGAGGCCTTCATCAGACTTAATGAATTGTCTCAGCCCAGAATGTTGACTGTTTATTCCTCTCCATAGACACTGCCTGACAGATGTTGCTGAGACACTTCATTAAGTCTGATGAAGGCCTCCAGCAGTTGGTGTGTGTTACTCTGGATTTCCAGCATCTGAAGAATCTTATATGTATATGTGTTGACCATGAGGTCTAATGGATCACAAGCTTTTAAAAGAGAAGCTGACCAGGACACTAAAGAGCATTGGTAATAGAATTAGTTTCTTATTGGCACATGTACAGTAAAAAAAAATTGTCTTGCATACTGTTATACAGATCTGATCATTCTACAGTGCACTGAGGTAGAATAAATATCCTTTGCTCTATTTCCATCTTTATAATGGCTTTCCTATACCAGGAAAGCCAAGGTTGCCTACTGAAACTTATCCACATCATCCATGAATTTCCCCACTAATTCACCTCACAAAATCACCTGCAAGCTCTTTGCATGCCCTTCTTAAATCACAAATGCACTCAGTTCTGAGTCATCAGCAACTTTGCAAAACCTTTCCTCTAAATCAATGATTATACTGTGAGCAGCTGAGACCCAAGCACTGTTCCCTGCTGTATCCCGCTTGCTGCTGCTGCTATCCTGAGAATGACCCATTTATTCGTACGATCTCTTCCCTGCCAATCAATTTTCATCCATTCCAGTATGTTATTATTTCGATTTTGCACAATAACCTCTCGTGTGGTATTACATCAAATGTCTTCTTAAAATAGGACAGGGCAAAATAAATGAGACGACATTATTGATCGGAAACAGTCAACTTAGCATGTCCTTGTGTGATTTTGTAATGGCTTTTGCGATGAACAATGTAGAAAATAAATACAAGGGGAAAATGAGTGTGCACAGAGACAGTGAAGACTTTCTATATACCACTTTGCTGATAAGCTGCATGGGAAGGTACAGTGACCTTCAATGACAGCTCATCTGTCCCACTGGAACTGCACTGTGCCAACAATTAACATCAACCTGCCTGCTTTGTCCAGTAAGGAGATGGATGCCCATAAGACCATAAGCCTTAGGAGGAGAATTAGGCCATTCAGCCCATCATGGACCTTGCACTTTGTTTATCGACATGAGTGCACTGTACTTTCTCTGCATTTTGGTTTCTTTTTACTGCCTCAATGTACTTGTGCACGCAATGAGCTATCTGGATGGCACACAGAACAAGCTCTTCTTAGTAACCATGACAATGACAGAACAACACTAACAAACATCTTATCAGTTCATCCCTTCACTACAAGTGCAATTACCTGTTTTATATTGACATTATTTAGTATGGCGATACATGAATAAGCAATAATTTACAGTAAGGCAGTGACGCTCATGTCAACAATGACAGATTCAGGGCAGGTTGAGAGGTAAAGAAAATGCTCAGACAGATATGCTGACTGGCCTCCCAGTAGACACGAATAGGGGGCAACAAGGAACAGAAACAAGAAACAGACCAGGTAACTACTGTTATGTACCCCGTAACTGGGTTGCCAAACCAGCAGAAATGGACCACTCAGTTGGAGTTTGGATTACTAGAACTAAGAAAGTTTTATTAAAGAAATAAGCATCACAGTACTCTAATAGTAAGGATATAAATGCAACAGGTTAGCAATGAATAAACACACATGTACACAGAACTAGGATAATAGGGTCAATCAAGCTCTATCGCAGTCTAGGGGTAAGATGATCAATCACAAGTGACAGAGTTCAGTTTAGTTCAGTTCGCAGTAATCGCCGTCATGCCGTTGGAGAGAGAGAGAGAGAACGAATGAATATTCAAATCGGATTCCAGACAGACCTTCGATATTCCTCGCAGTCAGCTTTCGGGCGAGCCCTTTGTCATGTCTTCTGAGGTCACCGACTGTGACCCCTCCGTTTCAGATACGATCATTCTTCAGCAGTGAACCCGGCACCCAGGCGAGGGCGGACACACACCAGGTTCCCGCCGACCGTATCTTTCCACCCTGTGTGTCTATGGCTGGTCCCGCGACCAGACCTCCAAAACTCTCACCGACTTGTGGGGGCGCACCGCTTCCAGGGTCTCATTACCTCGTGGTGTCGTGTGTGTTGTCTTAGCGAACCTGCCCCTTTTTATCCCCCTGCTGGGGTATCGCCTGTCCATCACACTTCAAACAGTTCAGGGTTCAAAAGGAGCCGGTCTTGACAATACTCAGACCGGTGTCTCCTTCCGTTAAACTCTCTCGTCTCTTCATTAACATTTCCAAATGCTGCTCCATTGTCTTACTTATCTCTCTCTCCTGAAGACAGGTGGCAGATCAACTGTTGATCCCACTGGGGCTAGCACAGGACAGATAACATCCTAGTCTAGGTGTACTTTTGTAACCCTCTTTCGTCACACTACAAAGACAGTCTATACAAAATAGCAGATATCAACACCTTTATTATACCAAGCAATGTCACAATGGCGGTGTGACCTCATCAAGACCCAAGGACGAGGGGGACAGCTTTCCTTGAAACAGAATCAACAATCAAAAGGGAGAACCTAACAATAAAATGCAACATTTGCTTGCCAGCTATTTCCTAAATGGGAGAAAATTTAAAAGTCGGAGGTGCAAAGATACCTGGGAGTGTTTGTGCAGGATTCCCTAAAGGTTAACTTACAGGTTGAGTCGGTGGTGAGGAAGGCAAATGCAATGATAGCGTTCACTTTGAGAGGACCAAATGAAAGCAAGGATGCAATGCTGATGGTTTATATTGCATTGAACATTATTAATGCACTGGGAGTATTGTTAACAGTTTGGGGCCCCTTTTCAAAAATGCGGGCATTGGAGAGGGTCTGAAGGAGGTTCACGAGAAATATTTCAGAAATGAAAGGGTTAATGTAAGAGGTGCATTTGATGGCTTTGGGCTGTACTTGCTGGAGCTTAGATGAATGAGGGGAGATCTCATTTAAGCCTATTGAATATTGAAAGGCCCAGATAGAGTAGATGTGGAGAGGATGAGAGGATGTTTCCTATAGAGGGGGAGTCTAGGGCCAGAGAAAACAACCTCAGCATAGAGGGACATCCCTTTAGACCAGAGGTGAGGAGGAATTTATTTAGCCACAGAGTGTTGAAACTGTGGAATTTGATGGCATGGCAGAGCATAATTGGATTGTGATCAGTGTCCTTCCAGTCACCACTCCATGATAGGTAAATGGACAAAACCATACAACAGAAGAGAGTCATGGAACACTACAGTACAGAAACAGGCACTTCTGCCTACTTACTCCGTGCTGAACTGTAATCTCCCTCGTTCCATAGACCCACACCTGAACCATAGCACTCCACATCCCTCCTATCAATGTACTTCTCTTAAATGTTGCAATCAAACCCACATCCACCACTTCTACAGGCAGCTCATTCCACACTCTCACCACCCTCTGAGTGAAGAAGTTCCCCCTCATGTTCCTCCTAAATATTTAACCATTCACCCTTAACCTAGTCTCACCCAGCCTCAGTGGAAGAAACCTGCTTGCATTTACCCTATCTATACCCCTCAGAATTTTTGTGTATCTAATCTCCCCTTATTCTTCTATATTCCATGGATAAAGTCCTATCCTATTCAGCTTTCCCTATAACTCGGGTTCTTAAGTCCCAGCAATATCCTAAATTTTCTCTGTACTCTTTCAATCTTATTTATATCTTTCTTGTAGCTAGCTGACCAGAACTGGACACAATACTCCAAATTAGGCCTCATCAATGTTAGCACAGAAGCTGATCACGAGTCATAATAGTAGAAGATTTTCAACTAATGCAAAATTCAAAACATCTTACACAACATTCCTGAAATTTGGCTCCTGTGAATATCTATCCTGTTTTCTCAGAGAGAATGCAAGAGTCCCTTCATTATTTCTAAGGAGAAAAATGCTAAAAATGCTCTAGAAAAAGAAAGTGATAGCCAAAATCTAACTGCTTTAATGAGTGCAAGATGTAAGCTTTCAATCCCTTGGCATTATTTGGTCAGATCTTGTTGATGTCAGCAGTACTTGGCTTAAATCTGATTACAGTGATCTCAGAGCTATAGGGACATCTTCCAATCTATTACTGGCTCATTACCCACCATTTACATGATACCTGATGCCAAAAGGAAGTCTACTTGGCAAGCTTAACAGAAGATAGTCTAAGAAAGCTCCAATAGCTTGGCAAGATTCCCTGGTATATTGGTGCCTGGCATTTATGCTGTCACTGTTCAAACTCTTTCATTTGGTTCTCTGAGGTTGCTACACTATAAATATTACATCTTAAAATTAAAATCATCAGTCTTTCATATGAAAGCGAGGATGTAATGCTGAGGCTTTGTCAGGCATTGGTCAGGCTGCACTTGGAGTATCGTGAGCAGTTTTGGGCCCGTTATCTAAGAAAAGACATGCTGGCTTTGGAGAGGGCCCAGAGGAGGCTCACTAGAATAATTCCAAGAATGAAAGAGTTAATGTAAGAAGCGTATTTGATGGCTCTGGGTCTGTACTCTATAGAATGGATATGGAAAGGATGTTTCCTATAGTGGGAAGTCTCAGAGTAGAGGGACACCTATTTAGAACAGAGATGAGGGGGAATTTCTTACCACAGACAGCTGTGGAGGTCAAGTCACTGCGTATATTTAAAGTGGAGGTTGTTAGGTTCTTGATTAGTCAGGGCATCAAAGGTTACGGGGAGAAAGCAGGAGAATGGGGTTGAGGGGGATAATAGGTCGGTCATGATAGAATGGTGGAGCAGACTAAATGGGCCAAATGACCTAATTCTACTCTTTTGTCTTATGGACTTTAAAGGTAAACTGCGCTCATAAGAAATGGAACATCCCTGATAACGTGTGAAAGAACAGAGATCGCAAATTTTAATAGTAGGGAAGATGGTATTCCTCACTTTCTGCATAGATCATTCTATATACAACTGACTCCTTTGTTCACTCATGCTTTCTGACTGATCTCCCTCCTGGCGCTTATCCCTGCAAGCAGGACGAGAGTTGCACCTGCCCCTCCACCTTCTCCCTCACCTCCATTTAGGACCCTAAACAGTTCTTCCAGGTGAGGCGACACCTCACCTATGAGTCTGTTGGTTTCATATACTGTGTCTGTTTCTCCTGGTGAGCCCTCCTTTACATTGATGTGACTCGATGTAAATTTGGGGACTGTGTTATTGAGCATCTTTGCAAATGCAGGACCTCCTGGTGGATACACACTTCAACATAACTTCTCATTCCACTCTGACATGTCTGTCTATGGACTCCCCTACTGCTGTGATGAGTCCAAACTCAGATTAGAGGAGCAAACTCATATTCTGTCTGGGTAGCCTCTAACCCAATAGTTTCTAGTAATTTCTCCCCTTTTCCTGTAACATTCCAGTTACCTTCTCACCCCTTCTCTTCTTCTCACCTGCGTATCACCACCGTCTAGTTTCCTTCCTCCTTCCATTTCTCCCATGATCCACTGTCCTCTCCTATTAGAATCCTTCATGTTCAGCTTTTTACTTCTTCCACCTTTTCCCTCCCAGCTTATTATTTCCCCCCACCCCTCCACCTACCCACCTTTCCCCTCACCTGGTTTCATCTTATCACCTGCTAGCTTGTACTCTTGCCGCTCCCCTCCTCTTTACTATTCTGGCTTCTGCCCCCTCCTGTTCTAGTCCATGATAAAAGTCTCAGCCTTCTCCATGGGTGCTGAGTTCTTCCAGCATTTTGTGTGTGTTGCTCAGAATGGTTATGTTACAGGACCCAAATGCCTGGGCTGATGATTTTGAGACTTGGGTTCCAATCATGCCATCAAAGCAGCGGTACATAAAACCAGTTAATTAAAGAAACCTGGAATGAAAAGTTAGTGTGTAATATCGGAGAGTGTTAGAAGTCTATCTTATTACCAATGTTCTTCGGGAAAGAAATTCAACTTTCCTCCCTGATCTGAAATACAGACCACAGAACTGAATTAGAACCACATCCACGGCGATTGCTCAAGACATTGCCTCAACGTCACCTTCTCAACAGTAAGTAGAAATGGGCAGCAGTCCCATTGTTCTAACACTGATAGAAAGACATCAGTAAACAGGAAAGAGTGTGGAGAAGTTAGAAGTTAGGCAGGCTAGGGGAAAAAGGTGCTGGCTGTTATTCGGTTCTCCATAACATCCTCTTCAGTGTCCTCACATTCTCCTTCAGTCCAAAGAGAAAAGTCTTAGTTTGCTCTTTCACCATAAGGCATGTTCTCTCATATATGCATCCTAGTTATTGCTTTCTCTCAGTGGTTAAGTAAAACAAAACATTTAATGACAATTACCAGTGAGATTAAACATGATTCTGATTCTAAGCAATATATTGTACTCACTAATGGGACAAGCTCAGAAGGAGGCAAAAGTAATGATCTTCATTAAAAATTATCTTAAAGATTAGCCTTATTTGTCACATGTGCATCAAATATCGAAACACACAGTGAAATGCATTGTCCTGCGTCAACATAATGAGAGGCATTGATTGTGTGGATAGTCAAAGGCTTTTCCCAGGGCTGAAATGGCTAGCACGAGAGGGCATAGTTTTAAGGTGCTTGGAAGCAGGTACAGAGGAGATGTCAGGGGTAAGTTTTTTACACAGAGAGTGGTGAGTGTGTGGAATGGGCTGCCGGCAACGGTGGTGGAGGCGGATACGATAGCATATTTTAAGAGACTCCTGAATAGGTACATGGAGCTTAGAAAAATAGAGGGCTATGGGTAAAGCCTAGGTAGTTCTAAGGTAGGGACATGTTTGGCACAGCTTTGTGGGCCAAAGGGCCTGTGTTGTGCTGTAGGTTTACTATGTTTCTATATTTCTAACAACCAGCACAGTTCAATGTTTAGCCAGAGTGTCGTGATGCTTCTGGCACCAACATAGCATTCGCACACATACACCTCTGGAACGTGGGGCGAACTGGAGCACCTGGAAGAAACACTGGCAGTCATGGGAGAACATACAAACCTTACAGACAGCAGCCGAAATTGAACCCCAATCACAGGCACTGTAAAGTGATAGAGAGAATGCACTCATTGTTTTCTCAGAAAAGGAGAAGTAATAATTAGAGGGCATAGGGTTAAGGTGGGAGGTGAAAGATTTAAAAGAGACCTGGGAGGGCATCTTCTTTACACAGAGAGTGGTGTATATATGGAATGAGCTGTTGAGGCAGGTATAATGACTACAGTAAAAGACATTTGGATAAGCATATGGACAGGAAAAGTAGGCAAACTGGTGCTGGTCCATGGTCGCCAGGATTACGTCCTTGATGTGGGACATGACTAATCTTGGCGTCTTGGGGATGGTGTGACAGTTGCTGCTTTGAAGTATGCTGGAACTATAGCCTGGGACAGCGAGTGGTTGTAAATACCCATCAGAACTTGGCGCAGTCCCTGAGGACCCATCGGGTCCTGCTGGCCTGCGTGCATTGACATTACGGAGTACATGCCTCACCTCCTGTATGTTCAGTTCCTCCATCCGGTGCTAAAGCCCTCATCACTGGTCACTTATAGTCCTTATGAAAGCAAGCAAAGAGGTTGTTTAGCTCTTCGTAAACAGAAAATACTCTGCAGATGCTGGGGTCAAAGCAACACTCACAACACGCTGGAGGAACTCAGCAGGTTGGGCAGCATCCATGGAAAAGATCGGTCGACGTTTTGGGCCGGAACCCTTCGCCAGGACTGCTGAGTTCCTCCAGCGTGTTGTGAGCATTGTTTAGCTCTTCGGCTAGTTTGGTGTCACCACGAGCAGAGCAGTACAACTTTTCTTTGTAATCTGAGAAAGTAAGTACGTGTGAACAAAATTACAGACATTTGGTCAGCAGAGGAGCTTCTGGGATGTTTTGTACTGCACATTCTAACCACACTTCAGAGATTTCATCCTGCCCAGCTCCAGCTGCACTGGCCTCTACTCCACGACAAGGTGAAGCTGAGTTAAAGTTGGGAAAAAAATGTAATTTCAGCCATGACAACAGGGAATGGGGAGGCCAGATGCAGAAGAAACACAGCAAGTCGTCACTTTCAAAAAATGAATGCTTGCAAGCTGCTTAACTACTAGATGACAATGTTGAAATTGTCCCAAATGTTACCGCATTGAAGATAGGCTCAGCTTCTGGCACCTCACAAAACTCCATCAACAAAGTTTCTCACTAACACTCACAAAAAGCTGGAGGTCAGGCAGCATCAATGGAAAGGAATAAACAGTTGACAGTTTGGGCTGAGACTCTTCATCAGAAGATTCTCACTCGAACTTTAAATCCTGATGCAATAACCTTTAAAACATTCTTTATTGGGGTTCTGAATCTTTGAAATTCGGGGGAAGGGTTGATTGTAACAAGTAGGATAGACAATCATGAATTGGTTGATGTTGTGTACTTGGAATATTAGAAGGCCTTTGACAGGGTGTTACGCATGAGGCTGCTGAACAAGCTCGGAGCCTGTAGTATTACAGGAAGGATTCTAGCATGGATAAAGCAGTGGCTGATTGGCAGGAGGCAAAGAGTGGGGACAAAGGGAGCCTTTTCTGGTCAACTGCCATGACTAGTCGTGTTCCACAGGGGTCCGTGTTGGGACTGATTCTTTTTACATTCAATGATTTGGATGATGGAATTGATGGCTTTGTTGATGATATAAAGATAGGTGGAGTGGCCGGTTGTGTTGAGGAAGCAGAAAGGCTACAGAAGGACTTATACAGATTAGGAGAATGAGCAAAGAAGTGGCAAATGGACAGTGTTGGGAAGTGTGTGGTCATGCACTTTGGTAGAAGAAATTTTGACTATATTTTAAATGGGGAGAAAATGCAAAAATCACAGGTGGTGAGAGACTTGGGAATCCTTGTGCAGGATTCCCTAAAGGTTAATTTGCAGGTTGAGGCTGTGGTGAGGAAAGTGACTGCAATGTTAGCATTCATTTCAAGAGGACTAGAATATAAAAGCAAGGAAGTAATATTGAGACTTTATAAAGGACCGGTGAGGCCTCACCTGGAGTATTGTGAGCAGTTTTGGGCCCCTTATCTTAGAAAGGATGTGCTGAAACTGGAGAGGGTTCAAAGATGGTTCACAAACATGATTTCAGGATTAAACAGCTCGTCATACGAAGAACATTTGATGGCTCCGGGTCTGGAATTAAAAGATTGATGGGTGACCTAATTGAAACCTATCGAATGGTGAAAGACCTCGATAGCATGGAGAGGATGTTTCCTATGGTGGGAGAGGACACAGCCTTGGAATAGAGGGGTCTCCTTTCAGAACAGAGATGAGGAGGGATTTCTTTAGCCAGAGGGTGGTGAATCTGAGGAATTCTTTGCCACAGGCAGCTGTGGAGGCTAACTTTATGTATATTTAAGCCAGAGGTTGATAGACTGTTGAATGGACAGAGCATGAAGGGATATGGGGAAAAGGCAGGAGACTGGGGCTGAGATAAAAAATTGGATCAGCCATGATGAAATTTGGCAGAGCAGACTTGATTCCTTTATATTTTGTTATAAAACTCTTGACAGATTTCTGAAATTTAAGATGAACTCTTTGACTTACAATCAACCTGGCTATGATCTTGCACTTCATTGTTTTCCTGCATTGCACTTTCTTGGTAGCTTTTACATTTTATTCTCCATTGTTATTGTTTTACCTTTAACTAGCTCAATGCACTGTGTAATGATCTGATCTGTATAAACAGTATGCAAGAAAAGTTTTTTTACTGCATGTTTGTACATGTGACAATAATAAACCAATTCTATTACCAATACTCTTTAGTGTCCTGGTCAGGGTTAACTCTTAGAGAACTTGTAATTCATAAAACCCCATGGTCAAAACAGAAACAGAAGACATTCTGCAGATGCTGCAAATCCAGAGATAGTACTTTGGGCTCACTTCTGATGAAGGGTCTTGGCCCAATAAAGTAGACTGTTCAGTCCTCTCCATAGATGCTGTCTGACATGCTCAGTTCCTCCAGCATTTTATGGTCAAAACAAACTGTTCACTCAATGACTGATCTAATTGGCTTGGATTGTCATTAAAGTAACAAGCATGGAACCATTCTATGAACCTTCTGGGAAAAGATACAACCAAACTTTAAGAACAGTACCATCAGGCTCCTGAACTGATCAACTCTTTCACATCCCCTTCCTGAGTTGTGCTGCCATGTTCTCAGACACTTCATTCTTCCTTTTTCAGTTAGAGCATGGTGTATATAAAGAAAAACTCATCTGAAGGTGTGACCAACATACCCTCTCTACAGTTCATTAGGAATTTGAGGAAATTTCGGATGTCAGAGAGCAATCTGACTGGTTGCATCACCATCTGGTGGGGAGGCTCCAATGCACTGGATCGAAATAGACTGCAGAGAGTTGTGGACTCAACCAGCTCGTCCATGGACAAACCCTCCCTGTTTTCAAGGACATTTTTAAAAGGCAGTGCCTCAAGAAGGCAGCTTCCAACACGAAGGACTCTAACCATCCAGGACATGCCCTCTTCCCATTATTACCATCAGGATGGAGGTTCAGTAGCCTGAAGGAACAGCTTTTCCTCCCCTGCCATTAGGTCTCTGAATGGTTCGCCAACACAACCTCGCCATTCCTCTTTCATTACTTATTAAGTTATTTTTGATATGAAATAATAGTAATTTTTAATGCTTTGCACTGTACTGCTGTCACTAAAGACCTTTCAAGACATATGTCAATGATAACAAACCTGACTCTTATTTCTGATTTTATGTCTTTTAACAACATGCACCACTACAAATTGTGGACAGCTTTTATTTTTTAATGGGGTTACTGTTTACTTGATTGAGCAGACTTACAGCTGCAGGGCTCCCAAGAGATGTGCTGTAATAAGGGTGGAGTACAGAGCCGAGAGTTGTTTTTGTTCTAGGATGAGAGCTTGTGGGAATGTTACAGTGGAGTAGGACTTCTCCTGACGACCCCTTTACCGCCTTAAACAGTTGCCCCTTTCGTCACTAGTTCACCACTGTGTACCATCTACAAATCATTGTGGTTACTCACTCCGTCTACTCTGACAGTGTTTCCCAAACCTCCTCTGCCAACAAGGAAAACAGCAGGTATAGGGGATACCAGCTGTAGGTTGCACTACAGGACATGGAACATAGAACATTGCAGCAGAGTGCAGGCCCTTCAGCCCACAATGTTGTGTTGACCTTTTTACCTACTCTAAGATCAATCGAACTCTTCCTTCTTATATGGCCCACCATTTTTTCATCATCTAAGATTTTCTTAAATTCCCTTAATGTAGCCATCTCTACAACCACCCCAGTAGCATATTCTACACACCCACAACCCTGTGTAAAAACTATACCTCTGGCATCCCCACCCCCATCTTCCAATCACCTTAAAACAATCCCATTTCCTCCCGGGGAAGAAGTATCTGTCTATCCAATCTATTAGATTAGATTATGAGGACACTCAGCCCTTGTTTATTGTCATTTAGAAATGCATGCATTAAAAAATGATACGATGTTCCTCCAGAAAGATATCGTAGAAACACAGGACAAACCAAGACTAAAACTGACAAAACCACATAATTATAACATATAGTTACAACAGTGCAAAGCCATACCATAATTTGATAAAGAGCAGACCATGGGCACGGTGAAAAAAGGTCTCAAGTCCCGATAGACTCATCATCTCACGCAGACGGTAGAAGGGAGAAACTCTCCCTGCCATGAACCTCCAAGCACCGCAAACTTGCCGATGCATTGGAAGCACCTGACCACAGCCGACTCTGAGTCCTTCCTAAAGCTTCGAGCCTCCGACCAGCCCTCCGAAACCAAGCACCGAGCACCATCCTCTGACGAGCACTTCAACCCCGCCCCGGCCGCCGAGCAACAAGCAAAGCTAAGGACTTGGGGCCTTTCGCTCTTGAGATTCTGGATCACACAGTAGCAGTGGCAGTGAAGCAGGCATTTCAGAAGTTTCACCAGATGTTCCTCCGTGCCCTCATGTCTGTCTCCATCCAATCAGGATTGTGCACGGCACCCTACTTGACAGATAACAGATATCGCCACCAGCGTGGCCGGTGTGAGCTGCATCGCACCGCCATCTTCTCCTCTTCCATTATCTGTGCCTTTTAACATTTTGTACACTTCTATCAAGTCGCCTCGCATTTTCCTTCACTCCAAACAGAAAAGCCCTAGCTCAATCAACCTATGTTCTTACAGCAAGCCCTCTAGTCTAGGCAATCTCCTCTGCATCCTCTCTAAAGCTTCCACTTTAACAAAGGTACCAAAACTGAGCACAATATTTGAAGTATGGTCAAAGCAGAGTTTTATAGAGCTGCAACAGCATTTCATGGCTCTTGAACTCAAATGAGTAGTGCTTCATCTAAATTGAAGGCAGGTTGCCAGCCTATTATCACCTTTGTGTGTATATCCTGAGCCACCTATTGCAACAGGACTGTTGGCAATATCATTGTGCAGCAGGATTATGGCTGTTTAGGAATTCTGCTCACTATTTGGACAACAAATACTGGTCTTGCTGGAGTAGCCCAGATGAAATGACCAACATGTACAAACATGTTTGTTACAGTTGTAATCATTAAATGTCTTCTGTGATAAAAGCAGAAAATGCTGGGGGTAATTAGGGATTAGGCACAGTCTATTGACAGAGGACATATGTGGATGTTGGACTGTCCCAAGTCAGCGGTTCCTGGTATCTATTGCATGTCTGTGTGAGAACAAGGGCTGGGCAGTTGGCAGGCCTGGCGTTAGGGGCCCTGTCATCAGCTTGTCCGAGGATCGATATTGAAGAGTGAAGCTGGAAGTCCAGAACTTGAAGCCTGATCGCCAAAGTCTGGAAAATGAAAGCACGGCCTGGAGTCCTTCACCTGTGTATGAGGGTGTGTGGGAGGGCGTAAAGGGGCTTGTTCTGTCAATGTTGTTTTATTGTCTGCTGTGTTCTGTTTTAATGTTCCCTGTGTTGTTCTGCCGTTTGCCTAATCTTCAGCTCAAACTTTTCCCACTATTATTGGAAGTCCTTTGACCTAAAATGTTCTCTTGTTCTCTATCCCCAGATATTGGCTGACCTCCTGCAGCTACAGAGTTTTTTGCTTTAGTTCCTTTTAGAAACATAGAAAACCTACAGCACAATGCATTGTGCCGAACATGTCTCTACCTTAGCAATTACTAGGGTTACCCATAGACCTCCATGTACCTATCCAAAAGTCTCTTAAAAGACCCTATCATATCTGCCTCCACCACCGTTGCCGGCAGCCCATTCCATGCACTCACCACTCTCTGCGTAAAAAACTTACCCCTGACATCTCCTCTGTACCTACTCCTCAGCACCATAAACCTGTGCCCTCTTCTGGCAGCCATTTCAGCCCTGGAAAAAAGCCTCTGACTATCCACACGATCAATGTCTCTCATCATCTTCCACACCTGTATCAGGTCACCTCTCATCCTCCGTCACTCCAAGGAGAAAAGGCCAAGTTCACTCAACCTGTTTTCATAAGGCATGCTCTCCAATCCAGGCAACACCTTTGTAAATCTCCTCGGCACACTTTCTATAGTTTCCACATCCTTCCTATAGTGAGGCGACCAGAACTGAGCACAGTACTCCTAGTGGGGTCTGACCAGGGTCCTATATAGCTGCAACATTATCTCTCAGCTCTTAAACTCAGTGCCACGATTGATGAAGGCCAATGCACTGTATGCCTTCTTAACCACAGAGTCAACCTGTGCAGCTGCTTTGAGTGTCTTATGGACTCGGACCCCAAGATTCCTCTGATCCTCCACACTGCCAAGAGTCTTACCATTAATACTATATTCTGCCATCGTATTTGACCTACCAAAATTAACAACCTCACACTTATCGGGGTTGAGCTCCATCTGCCATTTCTCAGCCCAGTTTTGCATCCTATCGATGCCGTGCTGTAACCTCTGACAGCCCTCTACACTATCCACAACAACTCCAACCTTTGTGTCATCAGCAAACTTACTAACCCATCCCTCCACTTCCTCATCCAGGTCATTTATAAAAATCACAAAGAGTAAGGGTCCCAGAACAGATCCTTGAGGCACACCACTGGTCACTGACCTCCACGCAGAATATGACCTGTCTACAACCACTCTTTGCCTTCTGTGGGCAAGCCAGTTCTGTATCCACAAAGCATTGTCTCCTTGGATCCCATGCCTCCTTACTTTCTCAATAAGCCTTGCATGGAGTACCTTATCAAATCCACATACACTACATCTACTGCTTTTGCTTCATCAACATGTTTAGTCACATCCTCAAAAAATTCAATCAGGCTCATAAGGCACGACCTGCCCTTGACAAAGCCATGCTGACTATTCCTAATCATATTATACCTCTCCAAATGTTCACAAATCCTGCCTCTCAGGATCTTCTCCACAAACTTACCAACCACTGAATTATGACTCACTGGTCTATAATTTCCTGGGCTACCTTTCTTGAATAAGGGAACAACATCCACAACCCTCCAATCCTCTAGAACCTCTCCCGTCCCCATTGATACTTTATAGAAACATAGAAACATAGAAAATAGGTGCAGGAGTAGGCCATTCGGCCCTTCGAGCCTGCACCGCCATTTATTATGATCATGGCTGATCATCCAACTCAGAACCCCGCCCCAGCCTTCCCTCCATACCCCCTGACCCCTGTAGCCACAAGGACCATATCTAACTCCCTCTTAAACATAGCCAATGAACTTTATACTTTATTGTCGCCAAACAATTGATACTAGGATGTACAATCATCACAGCGATATTTGATTCTGCACTTCCCGCTCCCTGGATTACAAATCGATAGTAAATATTAAAAATTTAAATTATAAATCATAAATAGAAAATAGAAAAATGGAAAGTAAGGTAGTGAGAAAAAAACGAGATGCAGGTCCGGATATTTGGAGGGTGCGGCCCAGATCCGGGTCAGGATCCGTTCAGCAGTCTTGTCACAGTTGGAAAGAAGCTGTTCCCAAATCTGGCACAAGACCCGAGTCTTCAAGCTCCTGAGCCTTCTCCCGGAGGGAAGAGGGACGAAAAGTGTGTTGGCTGGGTGGGTCGTGTCCTTGATTATCCTGGCAGCACTGCTCCGACAGCATGCGGTGTGAAGTGAGTCCAAGGATGGAAGATTGGTTTGTGTGATGTGCTGCGCCGTGTTCACGATCTTCTGCAGCTTCTTTCGGTCTTGGACAGGACAACTTCCATACCAGGTTGTGATGCACCCTAGAAGAATGCTTTCTACAGTGCATCTATAAAATTAGTGAGGGTTTTAGGGGACAGGCCAAATTTCTTTAGTTTTCTCAGGAAGTAAAGGCACTGGTAGGCCTTCTTGGCAGTGGACTTTGCTTGGTTGGACCAAGTCAGGTCATTTGTGATAGTGACCCCAAGGAACTTAAAGCTTTTGACCTGTTCCACTTGCACACCATCGATGTAAATTGGGTCGTGCAGTCTGCTACTCCTTCTGAAGTCAACAACCAATTCCTTTGTCTTGCTGACGTTGAGGGATAGGTTATTGTCTTCACACCATGCCACCAGGTTCTTAATTTCCTCTCTGTACTCAAACTCATCATTACCCAAGATACGGCCTACAATTGCTATATCATCAGCAAACTTATATATTGAGTTTGATGAAAACTTGGCTACACAATCATGGGTGTACAGAGAGTACAGCAGGGGCACCAGTGCTCAGAGTGATTGTAGAGGAGAGCTTGTCCCCTATTTTTACAGCCTGGGTCCTGTCTGTGAGGAAGATGAAGATCCAGCTGCAGATCTGAGCGCTGAGGCCCAGGTTCCAGAGCTTAGGAATCAGTTTATTTGGAATGATGGTATTAAAGGCAGAGCTGTAGTCAATGAAAAGGAGCCTTACGTATGCATCTTTATTCTCCAGGTGTTCTAAGGAGGAATGTAGGGCCAGAGAGGTGGCATCTGCCATCCACCTGTTGCTCCAGTAGGCAAATTGCAAAGCGTCGAGGTTGACCGGTAGGCTGTGGTTGATGTGTGCCATAACCAATCTCTCGAAGCACTTCATAGCAATTGATGTCAGAGCCACAGGTCGATAGTCATTCAGGCATGCCACCTTGCTCCTCTTTGGCACTGGGATTTTCGTTGCCTTCTTAAAACACGAGGGGATCTTAGACTGGAGCAAGGAGCAGTTGAAGATGTCAGCAAACACTCCAACTAGCTCGCTTGCACAGGCCCGGAGAACCCGTCCCGGGACGCCATCTGGGCCCATCGCCTTCCTTGGATTTATCTTCAGGAAGGCCCTTCTAACGTTCTCCTCGGTGATGATGAATCGCGATGCCACAGGTCCGGTTCATCCGGAGGGAGCGGGAATACGTTAAGTTCGTCAGGAAGAGAAGCACCACAGTTATTGATATTCCCAGCCTTTTCTTTGTGCCCAGTGATCTCATTTAGACCCTGCCATAGTCTACTGGCATCCCTCTGGTTAGCCTGGACTTCCAACTTGGCTCGATATTGCCTCTTGGCACTCTTAATGGCTTTCCGGAGTTCACTCCCGGATTCCGTGTAGGGACTGGTATCCCCGGACCTAAAAGCTGCAGCTCTAGCCTTCAAAAGGGACTTGACCTCATAATTCATCCAAGGTTTCGGGTTAGGGAATACCCGGATCGTCTTGCGAGACACACAGCCCTCCGTGAATTTCCAAATAAAGTCCATGACAGCTGAGGCATATTCATCGAGGTTAGCTGCCGAGTCTTTGAATGCTAACCAGTCCACCGATTCAAAGCAGTCATGGAGGACCTCATCCGTTTCCTCCATCCAACGCGACACCGCTTTTGACACCGTGACCTCCCGCTTCAGTTTCTGTTTGTAAGGCGGGAGGAGGAGTAAGGTGGGACGGAACGGTAGGCATCCTTGACTGCTGTGTAGCAGTGGTCAAGTATATTCGGGACTCTAGTAGGGCAGGAGACATGTTGGTATAACTTTGGCAGCGCCTTTCTGAGGTTGGTCTGGTTAAAGTCCCCAGCTGTAATGAGCAAAGCCTCCGGATACCTGGTCTCAAGTTCACTGATGTTGGCAAACAGTATGTTCAAAGCACACTCCACGTCCGCCTGGGGGGGAATGTAGACCGCTGTGAATTCCCATGGCAGATAGTATGGACATAGAAACATAGAAAATAGGAGCAGGAGTAGGCCATTCGGCCCTTCGAGCCTGCACCGCCATTCAATATAATCATGGCTGATCATCCAACTCAGAACCCTGCACCAGCCTTCCCTCCATACCCCCTGATCCCTTTAACCACAAAGGCCATATCTAACTCCCTCTTAAATATAGCCAATGAACTGGCCTCAACTGTTTCCTGTGGCAGAGAATTCCACAGATTCACCACTCTCTGTGTGAAGAAGTTTTTCCTAATCTCGGTCCTAAAAGGCTTCGCCTTTATCCTCAAACTGTGACCCCTTGTTCTGGACTTCCCCAACATCGGGAACAATCTTCCTGCATCTAGCCTGTCCAATCCCTTTAGGATTTTATACGTTTCAATAAGATCCCCCCTCAATCTTCTAAATTCCAACGAGTATAAGCCTAGTCGATCCAGTCTTTCTTCATATGAAAGTCCTGCCATCCCAGGAATCAATCTGGTGAACCTTCTTAGTACTCCCTCTATGGCAAGGATGTCTTTCCTCAGATTAGGGGACCAAAACTGCACACAATACTCCAGGTGTGGTCTCACCAAGGCCTTGTACAACTGCAGTAGTACCTCCCTGCTCCTGTACTTGAATCCTCTCGCTATAAATGCCAGCATACCATTCGCCTTTTTCACCGCCTGCTGTACCTGCATGCCCACTTTCAATGACTGGTGTATAATGACACCCAGATCTCGTTGCACCTCCATCCTTCTTTAAAAAGTGGAGTTACATTAGCCACCCTCCAATCCTCAGGAACTCGTCCAGAATCTAAAGAGTTTTGAAAAATTATCACTATTGCATCCACTATTTCTTGGGCTACTTCCTTAAGCACTCTGGGATGCAGACCATCTGGCCCTGGGGATTTATCTGCTTTTAATCCCTTCAATTTACCTAACACCACTTCCCTACTAACATGTATTTCCCTCAGTTCCTCCATCATACGAGACTCTCTGTCCCCTACTATTTCCGGAAGATTATTTATGTCCTCCTTAGTGAAGACAGAACCAAAGTAGTTATTCAATTGGTCTGCCATGTCCTTGCTCCCCATAATCAATTCACCTGTTTCTGTCTGTAGGGGACCTACTTTTGTGACAACACTTCACCGACAGGTGTTCCAGGTCCGGGTTGCAGGAGCTTGTCAATGCCACTGGGTCTGAGCAAAGATGCAAAGATCATCGCCAGAGGCTCAGCAATCTCCTCCCTCGCCTCCCACAGTAGCCTGGGGTACATCTCATCCAGTCCCAGCGACTTATCCAAATTGATGCTTTCCTAAAGCTCCAGCATATCCTCTTTCTTAATATCTACATGCCAAGCTTTTCAGTCCGCTGCAAGTCATCCCTACAATCATCAAGATCCTTTTCCATAGTGAATACAGAAGTATTCATTAAGCACCTCTGCTATTTCCTCCAGTTCCGTACATGTTTTCCCACTGTCACGTTTGATTGGTCCTATTCTTCCATGTCTTATCCTCTTGCTCTTCACATACTTGTAGAATCCTGCCCGCTGAGGAGTTCTCATGGCCCCTTCAGGCTCTCCTAATTTCTTTCTAAAGCTCCTTCCTGTTAGCCTTATAATCTTCTAGATCTCTAACATTACCTAGCTCTCTGAATCTTTCGGAAGCTTTTCTTTTCTTCTTGACTAGATTTGCTATGGCCTTTGTACACCACGGTTCCTGTACCCTACCATCCTTTCCCTATCTTATTGGAACGTACCTATGCACAACTCCACACAAATATCCCCTGAACATTTGCCACATTTCTTCCATACCTTTTCCTGAGAACATCTGTTCCCAATTTAAACTCCCAGGTTCCTGCCTGATTCCATAATTCCCCTTACTCCAATTAAACACTTTTTTAACTTGTCTGTTCTATCTCTCTCCAATGCTATTGTAAAGGAGATAGAATTATGATCACTATCTCCAAAATGCTCTCCCACTGAGAGATCTGACACCTGACCAGGTTCATTTCCCAATACCTAACCAAGTACAGTCTCTCCTCTTGTAGGCTTATCTACATATTGTGTCAAGAAACCTTCCTGAACACACCCAACAAACTCCACCCCACCTAAAACCCTTGCTCTAGGGAGATGCCAATCGATATTTGGGAAATTAAAATCTCCCACCACGTCAATTCTGTTATTATCACACCTTTCCAGGATCTGTTTCCATCTGCTCCTCGATATCCCTGTTACTATTGGGATGCCTATAAAAAGCACCCAGTAGAGTTATTGACCCCTTCCTGTTCCTAACCTCCACTCACAGAGACTCTGTAGACAATTTCTCCATGACGTCCACCTTTTCTGTAGCCATGACACTATCTCTGATCAATAGTGCCACGCCCCCCCCACCTCTTTTGCCTCCCTCCCAGTCCTTTCTGAAATATCTAAAACCCGACATTTGAAGTAACCATTCCTGGCCCTGAGCCATCCAAGTCTCTGTAATGGCCACCACATCATAGCTCCAAGTACTGATCCACGCTCTAAGCTCATCTGCTTTGTTCACAATACTCCTTGCGTTAAAATAGACACATCTCAAACTGTTGGTCTGAGCGCATCCCTTCTCGATCACCTGCCTATCCTCCCTCACACACTGTCTCCAAGCTTTCTCTATTTGTGAGCCAATTTGGAGGGAACGGATCCTGACCCAGATATGGGCCGTACCCTCCAAATATCCGGACCTGCCTCTCAGTTTTTTTGCACTACCTTACTTTCCATTTTCTATTTTCTATTTATGATTTATAATTTAAATTTTTAATATTTACCATCGATTTGTTCTCCAGGGAGCGGGAAGCGCAGAATCAAATATCGCTGTGATGATTGTACGTTCTAGTATCAATTGTTTGGCGACAATAAAGTATAAAGTAAAGTTATAAAGTAAAGTAAATCACCTCTTCCCCAGTCTCTTCAGTTCGGTTCCCACCCCCTGGCAATTCTAGTTTAACTCTCCCCAGTAGCCTCAGCAAACCTCCCCACCAGAATATTAGTCCCCCTGGGATTCAAGTGCAACCCACCTTTTTGTACAGGTCACACCTGCCCCAAAAGAGGTCCCAATGATCAAGTTATCAGAGTTAAACTTTTCCATTCCCTGGTATGAGTCAGTAAGTACTGCTTCTTGGCTGGAGACAATTGTATCAATGCAACTTTGCACCTCAGAACCATGGAAGCAAATGTCCTATCACACATCACGGAAACCAACCTCTCCCTCTATGGACTCTGCCTCTACTTCTCGCTGCCTCAGTAAAGCAGCCAGCACAATCCCAGACATCCTCACTTGTTGGGCAGGGTATAAAAAAGCCCGAAAGCATGTGCCAGCAGTGTCAAGGACACCTTCTACCCCACTCTTATAAAACAAATGAATGGTCTCCATTACAATAATCTACTTCATTATGGGCTTGCACTTTATTGTTTACCTGCACTACTCTGTAACTGTAACACTTTATTCAGCATTATTGTTGCTTTTACTTTGTACTAACTCACTGTTGAAACAAATAAAGTGGAGTGCCATTGTAGCATAGTCATAGTCATAGTCATAATCATACTTTATTGATCCTGGGGGAAATTGGTTATCGTTACAGTTGCACCATAAATAATTAAATAGTAATATGTAAATTATGCCAGGAAATAAGTCCAGGACCAGCCTATTGGCTCAGGGTGTCTGACCCTCCAAGGGAAGAGTTGTAAAGTTTGATGGCCACAGGCAGGAATGACTTCCTATGACACTCTGTGTTGCATCTCGGTGGAATGAGTCTCTGGCTGAATGTACTCCTGTGCCCAACCAGTACATTATGTAGAGGATGGGAGACATTATCCAAGATGGCATGCAACTTAGACAGCATCCTCTTTTCAGACACCACCGTGAGAGAGTCCAGTTCCATCCCCACAACATCACTGGCCTTACGAATGAGTTTGTTGATTCTGTTGGTGTCAGCTACCCTCAGCCTGCTGCCCCAGCACACAACAGCAAACATGATAGCACTGGCCACCACAGACTCGTAGAACATCCTCAGCATCATCCGGCAGATGTTAAAGGACTTCAGTCTCCTCAGGAAATAGAGACGGCTCTGACCCTTCTTGTAGACAGCCTAAGTGTTCTTTGACTAGTCCAGTTTATTGTCAATTCGTATCCCCAGGTATTTGTAATCCTCCACCACGTCCACACTGACCCCCTGGATGGAAACAGGGGACACCGGTATCTTAGCTCTCCTCAGGACTACCACCAGCTCCTTAGCCTTTTTCACATTAAGCTGCAGATAATTCTGCTCACACCATGTGACAAAGTTTCCTATTGTAGCCCTGTACTCAACCTCATCTCCCTTGCTGATGCATCCAACTATGGCAGAATCATCAGAAAACTTCTGAAGATGACAAGACTCTGTGCAGTAGTTGAAGTCCGAGGTGTAAATGGTGAAGAGAAAGGGAGACAAGACAGTCCCCTGTGGAGCCCCAGTGCTGCTGATCACCCTGAGGTTAGCACTATGTTATTATGGCTTGGGGTGTCAGAATTCAAAGTTCAATTCCAGTGTCCTCTGTAAGAAAGTTTGTGTGTTCCTCTGTGAGCTCATTGGTTTCCTTCAGGTGCTCTGGTTTCCTCCCACAGTCGTGCCTGTTAGTAGGTTAACAGATCATTGTAAATTGTCCTGTGATTCGGCTGGTGTTAAATAAGTGAGTTGCTGGGTGGCACGACTTATTGGGCCAGAAGTGAGGTAGGGTGCACAGGTTTATTGTCCATTCAGAAGTCTGATGGCACAGGGGAAGAAAGTGTTCCTAAAACATTGAGGAACAGTTCAAGGAGGTGGTATGGGAGTCTTCAGGCTCCTGAACTTTCACCTTGATGGTAGCAATAAGAAGAGGGCATGTCCTGGGTGATGGGGGTCCATAATGGTTTTTTGTTGCCTTTTTGAGGCATTGCCTTTTGGAGGAGTCCTCAATGCTGGGGAGGCTAGTGCCCATGATGGAGCTGGCTGAGGTTGCAAATTTCTGCAGTGTTTTCCAATCCTGTGCAGTGGCCCCTCCATTCAATATGGTGATGTAACCAGTTAGAATGGCCTCCACAGTATAGCTGAAGAAATTTGTAAAT
This sequence comes from Mobula hypostoma, assembly GCF_963921235.1. Classification (NCBI taxonomy): domain Eukaryota; kingdom Metazoa; phylum Chordata; class Chondrichthyes; order Myliobatiformes; family Myliobatidae; genus Mobula; species Mobula hypostoma. The sequence continues at coordinate 99,707,483 of NC_086102.1, forward strand.
GTCTTTGATGACATACCAAGCCTCCTAAATTCCGAATGAAAAATAGCCACTGTTGTGCCTTCTTTATAATAATATGTTGGGCCAAGAATAGATCTTCGAAGATGTTGACTCTCAGGAAACTGCTCACTCTTTCCACTGCTGATCCCTCAATGAGGACTGGTGTGTGTTCCCTCACTTACTCTTCCTGAAGCCCACAATGAACTCCTTGTTCTTACTGACATTGACTGCAAGGCTGTACTGCAACACCACTCAAACAGCTGATCTGTCTCACTCCTGTACAACAGGTGTATCATCAGCAAATTTATAGAGCGCGTTTGAGCTGTGCCTAGCCACAGTCTCATAAGTGTGGAGAGAGTAGAGCAGTGGGCCAAGCATGCATCAATGTTGACTGTCAGTGAGGAGGAAATGTTATTTCTCATCCGCACTGACTGTGGTCTTCCAGTGAAGAAGTCAAGGATTTAGTTGCAGAGTGAGGTACAGCAGCCCAGGGTTTGGAATTTGTTGATTGGTGCTGAGGGTATGATTGTGTTGAATGCTAAGACGTAATCAATAAACAGTACCTTGATAGGTAATGCTTTTGTCCAGGTGATCAAAGGTCAAGAGGAGAGCCAGTGAGATTGAATTCACTGTAGCCTTATTATGGCAATAGACAAATTGCAATAGGTCTAGGTCCTTACTTAGTCAGGAGTTGAATCTAGCCATCTGACCAACCTCTCAAAGCTCTTCATCACAGTAGACGTGAGTGCAACTGGGCCATAGTCATTGAGGCAGCTCACCCTGATCTTCTTGGGCACTGATATAATTGTCATCCTTTTGAAGCAGATGTGATCCTCTGACTGTAGCAGTGAGAGACTGGAGATATCCTTGGACACTCTGCCAGTTGGTTGCCATAGGTTTTCAATGTCCTACCAGGTATGCCATCAGTGCCTGAAGCCTTGCAAGGATTTATCTTCTTGAAAAATGTTCTGACATTGGCTTTCAAAAAAGGAATCACAGGATTACCAGATGCTGCAAGGATTTGCACAGATGTACTTTTATTCTCCCTGTTAGAGCGTGCATAAAAGGCATTCAGCTCATCTGGGAGTGAAGCATCATAACCATTTATCACGTTAGGTTTTGCCTTGTGGGAAATAATGACCTGCAAACTCTACCAGAGCTAACATGCATCTGATTTCTTCTCTAACTTCAATCAGAATTATTTTTTCCTTCTTAAAATAAATTTCAATTGGTCATACTAGGACATCTTGTACAGTTCTTGAATTCCACAAATGTAGCTAGCCCTCAGCAGACTATGAACCTCCTGGTTCATCCTTGGCTATTGGATTGGGTGTGTCCAGTATGTTCTCAAAGGTACACAGTCATCCACACAGGCCTTGATGAAGTCAGTGACACTGTGGTGCACTCATTCAGAGTCAAGATGATTTCCTGAATCTAGTCCACTGACTCAAAGCAGTCTTGTAAGGGCTTCTCCACCTTTCTCGACCATACTTTTTTTCTTCTCACATCGAGTGCTGTGGACTTAAGTCTCTGTCTGTATGCCAGGAGCAGAAGTACAGCCAGGTGATCTGACTTTATAGAGGACATGGGATGGCACAGTAAGCATTCCTTATGGTGGAAATATAGTGGGTGGCGGGGTGGAAATATAGTGGGTGGCAGGGTGGAAGTCCACCTTTACTGAAGGAGGTGTAAGGTGCCCCTTTACTCCACTATCCTACAGGTCACCCTTGGGCAAGGTGTAGCACCTTCTTAGCCCCCTGATCAGGGTCACATGAAGGAATGGGAGCAGGTGGTGGATGGCCATATGAGCAACTGGTGCAGTTCACAAATCCTGGTTATGTGACCACTGACACCAGGCAGACGATCTCTGAAGAGTATTGATAATGGCTGGGGTCACCCATCTTGTAAAGGCACTGCCCAGAAAAAGGCAATGGCAAACCACGTCTGTAGAAAAATTTGTCAAGAACAGTCATGGTCAAAGACCACGATGACCTACATCATGCAACACGGCACACAATGATGATAATGATGAATAGTGGTCAAATGCGTTAGCTTCTCTGGTTCCACAGAGGACTTTTGATAATTGTTCAGAGACTTAGAAACATAGAAACATAGAAAACTTACAGCACAATACAGGCCCTTCAGCCCACAAAGCTGTGCCAAACATGTCCTAGGCTTACCCATAGCCCCCTATTTTTCTAAGCTCCATGTACCTATCCAGGAGACTCTTAAAAGACCCTATCATATCCACCTCCAGCAACCCATTCCACGCACTCACCACTCTGCGTAAAAAACTGACCCCGTAAAAAACGATCTCCTCTGTACCTACTTCCAAGCACCTTAAAACTGTGTCCTCTCGTGCTAACCATTTCAGCGTGGGAAAAAGCCTCTGACTATACACACGATCAATGCCTCTCATCATCTTTCAACCTATTCACTCAACCTATTCTCATAAGGCATGCTCCCCAATCCAAGTAACATCCTTGTAAACAACACTCACAGCAGCAGGTTGTTGACTCATCGTTTCCACTGATGCTGCCCGACCTGCTGAGTTCCTCCAGTGTGCTGTGGGTGTTGCTTTGATCCCAGCATCTGCAGGTTATTTTGTGTTAACATCCTTGTAAATCTCCTCTGCACCCTTTCTATGGTTTCCACATCCTTCCAGAACTGAGCACAGTACTCCAAGTGGGGTCTGACCAGGGTCCTATATAGCTGCAACATTACCTCTCAGCTCCTAAACTCAATCCCACGATTGATGAAGGACAATGCACCGTATGCCTTCTTAACCACAGAGTCAACCTGTGGAGCAGCTTTGAGTGTCCTATGGACTCAGACCCCAAGATCCATCTGATCCTCCACAGTGTCAAGAGTCTTGCCATTAATACCATTAGAGTTATTGACCCCTTCCTGTTCCTAACTTCCACCCACAGAGACTCCGTAGACAATCCCTTCAGGTTAGCTGGCTTGCAATTCCCCACAGTAGTAGGGAAGGCAGTAGGGTGCACTGTTTTGTGCCTGATGATCAAAGTGCTCAGCTCCTCAAGTTGGCAGGGCTGGGATGTACACTGCTATCAGATTAAAAGGGGAAAACTGCCTTGGCAGATAAAATGGACAACACTTGGCCATTAGATCTTCCAGGTTGGGGGAGCAGGACTGAGACAGAACCCCCCCATGTCTGGGCACCACAATTAGTTAATCATGAAACATACCCCATTTTCTTCTGTCCTGTCTTTGTTGTGGATTGAGAAGCTTTCGGGCTTCAATGCTTTGTCTGAAATGATGGGAGTGAGCCATGTTCCCAAAGTACACAGCAGTCCATGATGTTCCTCTGAGGACTTGGTTTTATTTTCCAGAGACTGTACATTCGCCAGCAGTATAATCAGGGTGGGGGAGGCTAAGGTCTCTGCATTTCAATCGTACCTGCAGCCCAGCGCACTTTCCTTGCTTCTTTTGTCTTAAAGGGGAACTGCACTCAGCAGGGCAGTTTGGACACCAGAGTCCAATGATTTTGAGGATTGATAGATTTTTTAATTGTCCTAAAGTGATGTTGCTTTCTACAGTACCCATGGCTGTAACTGTAGCTTTCAGCTGTGGTAGTCCTAATGGGGACCACAGACAGCATGGATGGAGGGCTATAAAGAGCCTGTTCAGGAGCTGTGCAGTTCTATGATGAGCAAGGCTAGAGGATTACACACAAGTGGCTGGAGGAACTCAGCATCAGGCAACATTTATGAAGGGGAATATGCAGTCTCTTGCATTTTCATGTGTATACATCACCTCCTCTGACAAAGTATGAGACAAATGCCATAATACCTTCTCATCAAGTTTCACTGTTATTACTAACTCATTCACATGGTGTTGACTGGAAGTGCTGTAAATTACTGCACGTCATCTCCGAGTCAATGAATTAACTAAGAGTCACTTTACATAAAGCAGTCACGCCCCTATGGGCTCTGTTTACACTTCTCACTACCTCAGGAAAGCAGCCAGCAAAATCAAAGACTCTTCCCACCTCAGACCTTCCCTTTTCTCCCCCCTCCTGTTAGGTAGAAGATATAAAAGCTTGAAAGCATGTACTACCTGGCTCAAAGACACTTTCTATCCCTCTGTTGTGAAACTATTGAATGGTTCCCTTGTATGATAAGATGTATGCCTGACCTACCCATCTGCCTTACCTACCCATCTGCCTTGTTATGGCCTTGCATCTTACTACCTGCCTGCCTGAACTTTCTGCGTAATGCTACATTCTGAATTATTTTATAATTTTTCCTTTTACTACCTCAATGTACTACTATAGAACATAGAATAATACAGGTCCTTCAACCCATGATCACTCTAAACCCTCCCTCCAACACAGCCCACAGCTCTCCATTTCTCTTACATCCATGTGCCTAAGAGTCTCTTAAATTGTATCAGCCTCTACCACCACATCGTCAGTGCATTCCAGGCATTTACAACTCACCGTGTGAAGAACATATCCACTGACATCTTCCCTAGACTTTCTTCCCCTCAGCCTTTTTAAAAATATGTGCTGCTATTTTGATGATGGATTTACCATTACATTAAATATCCAGTCACTGAACTAGGGATCTTCGCAACTTCAGATGCAGATTCAGATTTATTTATCACATGGCCATCGAAGGAGACAGCAAAATGTTCCATTTGCGTTAATAGCCAGCACATTCAAGGATGTGCTGGGGGCGGCCTGCAAGTGTCACCACATATTTCAGCGCCAACATAGCGTACCCACAATATTCAGCAGAACAGAACAGGCTTTCTCTCCCTTTACCTAACACTTTCCTAAAAACTTCCTCAGTGACTTAGTTCCATTTTGCTAAAAGCCCTTGCTACACTGATGGTGCTATATCAATGCAAGCTATTGTTGAAGTAAATTGATTTATTTGCAAATTGTTTTTTAATTCTCATACAAACCGAGGTATAATGAAAAGCCTTGTTGTGCATGCCATCCAAACAAATCACTTCATCACATCAGTGCCTTGAGGTAATACATGGTGGAAAATATTAATGGAATGCAGAATGTGTGTGTGTGTGTGGCTTAAGATTCCCGGCATCTGTAGAACCTCATGTCTCAGATGCAAAATAAAGTGTTACTGGTACAAATAAAATGTATTGCGTGTGTGCAATAAGGTTCAATGCCATTAGATAGATAGATAGATAGATATACTTTATTGATCCCGAGGGAAATTGGGTTTCGTTACAGCCGCACCAACCAAGAATAGAGCATAAATATAGCAACACAAAAACCACAAACAATCAAACAACAATATGCAAGCTATGCCAGATGGAAATAAGTCCAGAACCAGCCTATTGGCTCAGGGTGTCTGACCCTCCACGGGAGGAGCTGCAAAGTTCGATGGTCACAGGCAGGAACAACCTCCCGTGACGCCCAGTGTTGTATCTCTGTGGAATAGCGCCGGAGTCCAACAGCAAAAAGTTCAATATCCGGTCTACAAACACGTTCCTCAATCGTAATATGACCAGGATTGCACCATCCATTGTTAACCTGAACAGTAAGCCCCCAGCTCCTTTACGCTTACCACTCTCAGTGCACTTCTTGTCAGCCCAAATGGTCTGGAAGCCGTCCATGGAAAAGTTTTGATTGGGTATGTCCTCATGCAGCCCCAGTAAAACACATAACACTGCTCTCCCAAAACGTTCTCTGACTCCAGGCTAGCGCCGTCAACTCGTCCATTTTATTACCCACCGAACTCCTCTTCTCCATAAGTCTCTGTTGTCTCGACTTGGTCCACTTTCCTCGCCTTTGTGATTCCCCTCTGCATCCTCTGTGTGTTTTCCTCCAGATTTCAGCAGGAGTGTCCGCCGCTCTGCTCGCTAAACCGGCCGGCATAAGCGCAATCAGCTGGTCCCTGGAATAAACAATGTGACCATACTGCTGCCCCGCTAATGAGACGTGTCGGAATGTAACTATTTCCAGCGCTAAAAACCCAAATGAAACTCTCCCTACCAGCATGTTAGGGAGGGTGCAGTTTCAACGTGTTACCTTGAAAAAAAATACAACAAATAACTTAAGTTAAAAAAATAAGAAGTAAAAGGTAAGAATACTAGTCGGAATGGCTGTAACAGGCTGCATGCATGACCGGCGCATGTGCTGTCAAGTAGATTGTGAGATCAAGAGTCCATCTCTTTGAACAATGGGTCTTTCCAATAGTCACAATTAATTAAGCGAGGAAAATTAAAATTTATTTTTACATCCATAATGTGCTGTTAATTCTTTGCTAAGTAAAAATTCATGTTTCCTGTGCATGCAGGGATTGTAAGAAGTGAGCTTCAATTTGTTATATGGCTGGATATGTAGATGTGTCTTAGTTACCTTTCTCATATTACCTCATGTTCCCATGCAGTGGCCTTCCATACACCAAGCTCATTCAAGCAAATGCTGACATAATGATCTTTGATGTTGCACTTGAGTGGTTTCTCAGCTGGTTACAATGCACTTCAATCTGTGTATCGGAACTGTACCTGGGCACTATATTGCTCCTCCCCCCTTACTAAGGGACTTCTCTACTTTAACAGTAGCCCAGGTGACTAAGCCATTGATCTGAAGTGTGAAGTCAAATCCCTACATGGTCGCTGAGAGAGTTTGATTTAATTTGCTATCTGTACTTCTTCAAAAAGACCAGTTTCAGTATTAAGAATGAAATCAGTGATTGTCAGAAAGATCATGTTCAGTAATTGCCAGAGAGGCCTCCATTGGTCAGGGTATAATATGGATGTTGCACTCTAGCTGTTAAACACAAGCCAGGGCAGTACGATATGGAGAACAAGCTATTGCCCATGCAGCAGGCTTTCCTCTCCATGCAGCTGATGAATCCAAAGGAACAGCAGAGACCAATACAGTTTGGCATCAGCGGCAGCACAGGAGTTGCCAGTCAGCATTGAACTCAATGTAGGACTGCCTTAGGGACTCCAGCTCTGGATTGTCCTCAGGGTTTACTCCCAAAGCCTTCCCCATGAGTGGGTATAGCCACAAGGCAGTGGAGGCTGCCAACCATGGCTGACAGGCCTCATCTGCCTGAAGTGACTGGTTTTAAGGCATTAGTATCCTTTAGCCCTTCTCCTGTCAGTAGAAACACGTTTCGGCTTAGTAGTTATCTTGAGATTAATTTTCTTGCACGCATTTACAAGAAAATAAAGAATCAAGTTTATGAAAAATTGTAAATAACAAAGCCTAACAATCAATTTTTCATGTGAAAGACCCCCTGTCAGCAATATATTCATTGGTGCAGTCAACTTACCAGGTCATGCAATCTTAGAGTAAAGCAACATGGAACCAGGCCCTTCAGTCGTCCTGCTCCACACTAACCAAAAATAACCAAAACACTGAGGCTGCAAGAAGTAGAGAGTCCATGGAGAGGAGGCTGGTTCTCATGATTCTCCTTGTATTTCAGTAAATCTGACAATAGTATGCCAATAGCAATAGCTAGTGACAAGCTCTGTATTGAGCTATAGTAAACATATAAAGTATCGTTCCATGTTATTTGTTGTAACTGAAGTCATCTGGATTAAGGCAATGCAAGGATAAAGGAAAGAATTTTCTGAGCTTATTGTCAAGTCAGCACAAATTCAACATCAATTTAACTCAGCCCTGGTCTCAGAGACTTATCCAATCCCTTAGCTTAATCACTAGCCTGTTCTTCATTCTAGGCTATCTCTGTATCCTTTCACAGTCAGACGACAAGTCAGGAGTTGATGAGAACACAGTGTTGAGCCAGCAAGAGAAAAGTTAGCATCCTATACTTCAACTTCAGTGGAATTGTTAATTTAGATGTTGTTGTTAGACAAAACACACTATACGGTAACAATAAGACAGATCAGCAACAACCACCTTGCCCTCAGTGTCAGCAACACAAGGAATTGATTGCAGACATCTGGAAGGGAAGTTGGGAGACCACACACCAATTCTCACTGAAGGATTGGCATTGAAAGGGTAAGCAGGTTCTAATTCCTTGGTACCAACATCTTGAATCGTTTATCTTGGACCTAGCAAATTGATGCAGTCAGGAAGAAAGCACACCAATGGCCCATATCATTAGGAGTTTGAAGAGATTTGGTACGTAACCAAAGTCTCTAGCAAACTTCTATGGATGTACGGTGGTGAGCATTCTGACTGGTTGCATCACTTTCTGGTATGGAGTCTTCAACGTACAGGGTCTGGTTTGGAGCCTCCAATGTACAGTATGGAGGTGACAATGCTCAGCATCACAAGAGCTTGCAAAAGGGTGTAGACTCTACTGCCACCATCATGGGTTTAGCCCTCCCCAGCACTGAGGACATCTTCAAACGGCAGTGCCTCAAGAAGCATCAATCCTGAAGGGTGATCACGATTTAGGACATGCCCTCTTTTCATTTCTACCATCAGGGAGCCCGAGGACCAACATTCATCACTTTATAACAACCCTCCACCACCAGATTTCTGAGAAGTCCAAGAACCCAATACTACCTCATTATTCCTCTTTTGCACTATTTATTTAGTTGACATAACTTATAGTAAATTTTTAATGTCTTGCACTACACTGCTTAAGGGTTCATAGCCGGGGAAGGTAGCGGTGATAAGCTCCTACTACGTATTAGCTGCAACCAATAGTGTGCATCTCAAATAGCCTCTGACAACTAAGTCCAGTTCCTTCCTTAGCTACTAAGCCCAGCTGAACCATTTCTACAGACAAGAGGAGAGGCAAAGGCAGATTACTGGCACCTTAAATCCAGTTGCTCTGAGCTGATGGGGCTCATCAGCTGTGGTTGGCAGCTCATCTAGAAGGAAAAATCTGATCTCAAAGCTCCCTGCCTTGCGGCTGTACCCACTCATGGGGAAGGCTTTGGGAGTAAACACTGAGGAAAAATCCAGAGCTGGAGTCCCTAAGGCAGGCCTACATTGAGTTCAATGCTGATTGGCAACTCCTGCAAAGCCGCTGGTGCCAAACAGCTGGTCTCTGCTGTTCCTTTGGATTCTTCAGTTGCATGGAGAAGGGGAGAGTGCTGCATGGGCAACAGCTTGTTCTCCAAATCGTACTGCCCTGGCTTGCGTATCACTTAGACTGCGGGGACAGTCTAATGCGAGGACGCAATCGTACTGCCCTGGCTTGTGTATCACTTAGACTGCGGGGACAGTCTAATGCGAGGACGCAATCGTACTGCCCTGGCTTGCGTATCACTTAGACTGCGGGGCACAGTCTAATGCGAGGACACAATCGTACTGCCCTGGCTTGCGTATCACTTAGACTGCGGGGCACAGTCAAATGCGAGGACACCATCGTACTGCCCTGGCTTGCGTATCACTTAGACTGCGGGGCACAGTCAAATGCGAGGACGCAATCGTACTGCCCTGGCTTGCGTATCACTTAGACTGCGGGGACAGTCAAATGCGAGGACGCAATCGTACTGCCCTGGCTTGCGTATCACTTAGACTGCGGGGACAGTCTAATGCGAGGACGCAATCGTACTGCCCTGGCTTGCGTATCACTTAGACTGCGGGGCACAGTCTAATGCGAGGACGCAATCGTACTGCCCTGGCTTGCGTATCACTTAGACTGCGGGGACAGTCTAATGCGAGGACACAATCGTACTGCCCTGGCTTGCGTATCACTTAGACTGCGGGGCACAGTCAAATGCGAGGACACCATCGTACTGCCCTGGCTTGCGTATCACTTAGACTGCGGGGACAGTCTAATGCGGGGACGCAATCGTACTGCCCTGGCTTGCGTATCACTTAGACTGCGGGGACAGTCTAATGCGAGGACGCAATCGTACTGCCCTGGCTTGCGTATCACTTAGACTGCGGGGCACAGTCTAATGCGAGGACGCAATCGTACTGCCCTGGCTTGCGTATCACTTAGACTGCGGGGACAGTCTAATGCGAGGACGCAATCGTACTGCCCTGGCTTGCGTATCACTTAGACTGCGGGGACAGTCTAATGCGAGGACGCAATCGTACTGCCCTGGCTTGCGTATCACTTAGACTGCGGGGACAGTCTAATGCGAGGACGCAATCGTACTGCCCTGGCTTGCGTATCACTTAGACTGCGGGGCACAGTCTAATGCGAGGACGCAACCGTACTGCCCTGGCTTGTGTATCACTTAGACTGCGGGGCACAGTCAAATGCGAGGACGCAATCGTACTGCCCTGGCTTGCGTATCACTTAGACTGCGGGGACAGTCTAATGCGAGGACACAATCGTACTGCCCTGGCTTGCGTATCACTTAGACTGCGGGGCACAGTCAAATGCGAGGACACCATCGTACTGCCCTGGCTTGCGTATCACTTAGACTGCGGGGACAGTCTAATGCGAGGACGCAATCGTACTGCCCTGGCTTGCGTATCACTTAGACTGCGGGGACAGTCTAATGCGAGGACGCAATCGTACTGCCCTGGCTTGCGTATCACTTAGACTGCGGGGACAGTCTAATGCGAGGACGCAATCATACTGCCCTGGCTTGCGTATCACTTAGACTGCGGGGACAGTCTAATGCGAGGACGCAATCGTACTGCCCTGGCTTGCGTATCACTTAGACTGCGGGGCACAGTCTAATGTGAGGACGCAATCGTACTGCCCTGGCTTGCGTATCACTTAGACTGCGGGGACAGTCTAATGCGAGGACGCAATTTTACTGCCCTGGCTTGCGTATCACTTAGACTGCGGGGACAGTCTAATGCGAGGACGCAATTTTACTGCCCTGGCTTGCGTATCACTTAGACTGCGGGGCACAGTCAAATGCGAGGACGCAATCGTACTGCCCTGGCTTGCGTATCACTTAGACTGCGGGGACAGTCTAATGCGAGGACACCATCGTACTGCCCTGGCTTGCGTATCACTTAGACTGCGGGGACAGTCTAATGCGAGGACGCAATCGTACTGCCCTGGCTTGCGTATCACTTAGACTGCGGGGACAGTCTAATGCGAGGACACCATCGTACTGCCCTGGCTTGCGTATCACTTAGACTGCGGGGACAGTCTAATGCGAGGACGCAATCGTACTGCCCTGGCTTGCGTATCACTTAGACTGCGGGGACAGTCTAATGCGAGGACACAATCGTACTGCCCTGGCTTGCGTATCACTTAGACTGCGGGGCACAGTCAAATGCGAGGACACAATCGTACTGCCCTGGCTTGCGTATCACTTAGACTGCGGGGACAGTCTAATGCGAGGACACCATCGTACTGCCCTGGCTTGCGTATCACTTCGACTGCGGGGACAGTCTAATGCGAGGACGCAATCGTACTGCCCTGGCTTGCGTATCACTTAGACTGCGGGGACAGTCTAATGCGAGGACACAATCGTACTGCCCTGGCTTGCGTATCACTTAGACTGCGGGGCACAGTCAAATGCGAGGACACAATCGTACTGCCCTGGCTTGCGTATCACTTAGACTGCGGGGACAGTCTAATGTGAGGACACAATCGTACTGCCCTGGCTTGCGTATCACTTAGACTGTGGAGCACAATCGTACTGCCCTGACTTGCAAGGACACAACATTCATGGTCAACCCTGACCAACAGACGACCTCTTGTACTGGTGCCGCCAAACAAAAAATTTCACAAAATCCTGCAGTGATCGTAAACCTGATTCTGATTCACATGCAGAAGATTCTGGAACTATTTCCATGTATATTTCTATACTTACTGTCCATCTGTAATTAATGCCTCTACAACAGAAAACAAGATCATAAAGCCCATTGAGCCAATGGCAGCTCATAGAGTAATCTCATCCTCCAATTCCTTTCCCTACATCCCTATCAATTCTAACCCCGCCTAAATTGGAGGCACTGTATAAGGTTCTCTGAACCCACACTTCTCCAGGATGTGGGAGGAAACTGGAGTTCTTAAGGGAAAACCCTGTTAGAGTTAAAATGTCATTAAGATGGAAAGAGTACAAAGGAAATTGATGAGGATGTTGTCAGGATAAGATTCTGACTTACAGGGAGAGGTCGAGCAGGCTAAGGCTTTATTCCTTGCAGCATAGCAGTCTGAAGGGTGATCTTTTAGAAGTGTATAAAATTACACGGGGCGTAGATAGTGTAAATGCTACTACTGCTACTACTTTGACTCAGGCCTCGGGGGCCGGCGTTGGGCATGATGACGGACTTTCTACTGCTCTCTCTCCCTCATCAGTGTGTTCAGTTCATCTACATTAGCTGCACCGCCGTCTTCTAGGAGCGTGTTGACCATAGTCTTGGGCGGGCGCCCAGGGTTCATCCTCCCATGCTTGGGCTCCCATATGATCACTAGGCTGGCAGGTAGCTCGGGGTGGTGTAGACAATGCCCTGCTAGATGCAGTCTTCTCGCCTCGATTTTAGTGGTGAGCATCGGTAGGTTGTTATAGTGCTCGACGTTTGTCATGTGCTGTTGCCAACTCATGTCAAGAGCCATCCGGAGCATTCGTGTATAGTAACCATCTAGAGACTTTTGCATAGTCTTGGTGAGTGTCTACGTCTCGCATCCGTACATGAGAATGGACTCCATGACTGCTATGAAAATCCTCTTTTTAAGCCCTCTGGTCAGGTTTGACTTCTCACTGTGTGAATGCACACAGTCTTATTCCCATGTAAAGGGAAACAAAAATAGAGGGTATAAATTTAAGGTGAGAGGATAAGATTGAAAAGGGATCTGAGAGGTAACACAGAGCAAAGTGTGACATGTATTTGGAATGAGCTGCCAGAAGTCAGCCTTGGTGAGCAGCAAGGCTCCAAAGATAAGGACAATAAGGAGATGGTCGAGGGAGGCAGATAGAATTGCTTTGAGTTGGTGCTGGGCTGTGTCCAAGGACACAGCAGAGGATATGAAGAATATAATGTGGTTGGAATGGATTTTATAAAAACAATGTTTCCCAAAAAAAAATCATTCAGAATCTTCCCTAACCAGAAGTCCTGGGTGAACCATGAGATCTGCAATCTGCTGAGATCAGTGGCATTCAAGTCTGGAGACAAAGTAAGATATAAGATGCCTAGGTAAAATCTTCCGAGAGCCATGTTACATTTAAAGTGGCAATTCCGCACCAACTTGAACCACTGAAGGATGCACGACAGCTGTGGCAAGGCTTGAATGCTGTTACCTCTTAGAAAGTGAAACCAAGCAACAAGCTTCACTCCCAGATGAGCTTAAGGCTTGCTTTGACCATCAAAACTTCACAAACTCCCACAGCCCCAATAACATGGTGATTTCAGTCACTGAGGCCGACGTGAGAGCTTTCTTCAGGAGCATGAAGCCATGGAAAGCATCTGGCCCAGATGGGAGCCTGGCTAAGTACTAATGACCTGTGCTGATCAACTGGCTGGAGTGTTCACTGAGATTTTTGACCTCATGCTTCAGTAGTCTGAGGTGCTTCAACCAGGCTTCGATTATGCCGGTGCTTTGATTGCTGCAGAAGGGCTTATATTAGGAGAATGGGCAAAGTAGAGGCAGATGGAACAGGGTCAGGAAGTGCATGGTCATGCACATTGGTAGAAGAAATAAAAACATAGACTATTTTCTAAACGGCGAGAAAATTCAAAAATTCAAAATTCCACAGTAACTTGGGAGTCCTCGTGCAGGATTCCCTAAAGGTTAATTTGCAGGGTGATTCAGTGGTGAAGGAGGCAAATGCAATGTTAGCATTAATTTTGAGAGGACTAGAATATACTGTAAAAGCAAGTGTGTAATGTAATGTAGAAGCCTTATACTGGTATATTGGCGAGGCTTCACTCGGAGTATTCTGAACAGTTTTGGGCCCCTTATCTTAGAAAGGACATGCTGACATTGGAGAAGGTTCAAAGGAGGTTCAAGAAAATTATTCCAAGTTTGAAAGGCTTGTCATATGAGGAGTGTTCAATAATTGCATTTAATATTAGCGAGTACATACAATATACAACCTGAAATTCTTGTTCTTCACAGACATCCACAAAAACAGAAGAGTGCCCCAAAAAATGAGCGACAGTAAAAATGTTGGATCACCAAAGCTCCCCCTACTAGAGAGTTTCGTGGCTCTGGGTCTGTACTAACTGGAATTCAGAATAATGAGGGGGAATCTCAATGAAACCTATTGAATATTGAAAGGCCTCGATAGAGTAGATGTGTAGAGGATGTTTCCTATAATGGGGGAGTCTATGACCAGAGAGCACAGTCTCAGAATAGAGGGATGTCTATTTAGAATGGAGATGAGGAGAAATTTCTTTAACTCGAGGGTGGTGAATCTGTGGAATTCATCACCACAGGAGGCTGTAGAGGCCACGTCACTGGATATATTTAAGGCAGAGGTTGATAGGTTCCTGATTAGTCAGGGCATGAAGAGTTACGGGGAGAAGGTAGGAGATTGGAGCTGAGAGGGAAATGGATCAACCATGATGAAATGCCAGAGCAGACTCGATGGGCCAAACGACCTAATTCTGCTCCTATCTTATGGTCTAAGAATGGGTCTTCAGGCGTTATGGTCTAAGAATGGGGTAACTTGCCTCAATGACTACACTGGACAACAAAGACTTTGTTTCCTGAATACTTTTGAGTGCATCTTATAGATTTTGGGCTGCTGATCATGAAAATCACCATTTCCCTAACACGCATCGTTGTTTTGAAGTTGCCTATATTTATTATTTGAATTCATAATTAAAGTCAAAATAATAATGCTAGTGTAATGTGTTGAGTCCGACAGAGTGATCAGCAGCACTGGGGCTCCACAGGGGACTGTCTTGTCTCCCTTTCTCTTCACCATTTACACCTCGGACTTCAACTACTGCACAGAGTCTTGTCATCTTCAGAAGTTTTCTGATGACTCTGCTATAGTTGGATGCATCAGCAAGGGAGACGAGGCTGAGTACAGGGCTACGGTAGGAAACTTTGTCACATGGTGTGAGCAGAATTATCTGCAGCTTAATGTGAAAAAGACTAAGGAGCTGGTGGTAGACCTGAGGAGAGCTAGGGTACTGGTGACCCCTGTTTCCATCCAGGGCATCAGTGTGGACATGGTGGAGGATTACAAATACCTGGGGATACGAATTGACAATAAACTGGACTGGTCTAAGAACACTGAGGCTGTCTACAAGAAGGGTCAGAGCCGTCTCTATTTCCTGAGGAGACTGAGGTCCTTTAACATCTGCCGGACCATGCTGAGGATGTTCTACGAGTCTGTGGTGGCCAGTGCTATCATGTTTGCTGTTGTGTGCTGGGGCAGCAGGCGGAGGGTAGCAGACACCAACAGAATCAACAAACTCATTCGTAAGGCCAGTGATGTTGTGGGGATGGAACTGGACTCTCTGATGGTGGTGTCTGAAAAGCGGATGCTGTCCAAGTTGCATGCCATCTTGGACAATGTCTCCCATCCACTACATAATGTACTGGGTGGGCACAGGAGTACATTCAGCCAGAGACTCATTCCACCGAGATGCAACACAGAGTGTCATAGGAAGTCATTCCTGCCTGTGGCCATCAAACTTTACAACTCTTCCCTTGGAGGGTCAGACACCCTGAGCCAATAGGCTGGTCCTGGACTTACTTCTTGGCACAATTTACATATTTACATATTACTATTTAACTATTTATGGTTTTATTATTATTTATTATTTATGGTGCAACTGTAACAAAAACCAATTTCCCCCGGGATCAATAAAGTATGACTATGACTATGAAAATTTCACTGCTACCCGAGGCCGAACCTGAGGGTTACACCAAGATTAAGGAAGGCATTTTTTGTTGGTTCATAAATCAAGCAGGTCATCAGTGGCAGGCAATTCATCTACGGGACCAGAGAAAATCATATGGAAGACATTCAAGGATATTGTTGACAATTTTCTTGACAACTACAGAGCACCAAACTGCGTGCCACTGGTTGACAACATGTTTCAAGCGTACAAAACCATGAAGTGCAACATGTCACAACTGATTCATTTTCTGTGTTCCCATTTAGACTTCCCTGCAAATGCTGGTGTTGTCAGTGACTAGCATAGTGCAAGGTTTCACCCAGACATTGTAGTCATGGAGAAATGGTATCAGGGCACCTGCAATCTATAATGCTGGCTAATCATTTTTGGACACTTAAGTGATAAGCTTCAGCCACTGAGTACAAACAAAAATCAGCAAAAAAAAACATTTTTAGCTTAGTTGAACTGCTGCAAAGCATCAGTGCACATTATGTTCAATAAATGTTAATTTTTCTGTTTCTCCAAATTCCTATGTAATACAAGTATTCTGAAATTATATTTGTGTTCAGCCTCAAGCAGTCTGTCATAAACAAAGTAAAATTCTGAGGAAGCAACACTTCCAAAAAAATTTATTGTCCAGTACTCTCATCCAGTAGCATTCACATCCACTGGAATGAAGTGCTTTGAGAGGTTAGTGATGAAACATATCAACTCTTGCCTGAGAAGCTACTTGGATCTGCTACAATTTACCTACCATCACAACGGGTCCACAGTAGATGCCATCTCACTGGCTCTTCACTCAACCCTGGAACAAAGATGCATACCTCAGGATTCTTTTTATCAACTACAGCTTGGCAGTTAATGCCATCACCTCCTCAAAACTAATGAATAAGCCTCAAAACCTTGGCCTCAATAGCCCCTGGGCAACTGGATTCTCAATTTGCACACTTGTATACCCCAGTGGGTCCAGATTGGCATCAACACCTCCTCCAAAATCTCAATCAGCATAGGTGCACCACAAGGCTGTGTGCTTAGCCCCCTGCTCTACTCGCTTCATACTTATGACTGTGAGGCTAAGCACAGTTCCAACGCCATATTTAAGTTTGCTGTCAACACCACTGTCATTGCCAAATCAAAGGTGGTGATGAATCAGCATATAGGAGGGACATTGAAAATTTGGCTGAATAGTGCCACAACGACAGCCTCTCACTCAATGTCAACAAGACCAAGGAGCTGATGATTGATTCCAGGAGGAAGAAACCGGAGGTCCATGAGCCAGATCTCAACTGGGGATCGGAGGTGGAGAGGGTCAGCAACTTTAAATTCCTCAAGGTTACCATTTCTGAGGATCTATCCTAGGCCCAGCACGAAGAAAGCATGGCAGCGCATCTACTTTCTTAAAAGTTTGCAAAGATTTGACACAACTAAAATGTTGCCTGGGTTTCATCTCCTAAGTTAAAGAGAAAGGTTGAACAAGTTAGGTCTTTATTCTTTGGAGCGTAGAAAGTTGAGGGGGGACTTGATAGAGGTGTTTAAAATTATGAGGGGGATAGATAGAGTTGACGTGGATAGGCTTTTTCCATTGAGAGTGGGGGAAATTCGAACAAGAGGACATGAGTTGAGAGTTAAAAGGCAAAAGTTTAGGGGTAACATGAGGGGGAACTTCTTTACTCAGAGAGTGGTAGCTGTGTGGAACAAGCTTCCAGCAGAAGTGGTTGAGGCAGGTTCGATGTTGTCATTTAAAGTTAAATTGGATAGGTATATGGACAGGAAAGGAATGGAGGGTTATGGGCTGAGTGCAGGTCGGTGGGACTAGGTGAGAGTAAGAGTTCGGCACGGACTAGAAGGGCCCAGATGGCCTGTTTCCATGCTGTAATTGTTATATGACATTTAAAATGTTGACAAGCTTCCATAGATGTACGGTTGAGAGTGTATTGACTGGTTGCATTGTGGCCTGGTATGGAAACATGAATCCCCTTGAATGGAAAATCCTCCAAAAAGCAATGGACACAGCCCAGTCCATCATGGGTAAATCCCTCCCCACCACTGAGCACATCTACTTGGATCACTGTTTCAGGAAAGCAGCAGCATCCATCATCAAACCTCCCCCCGCCCCCTACAACCACCACCCAGGCCATACTCTCCTCTCGCTGGTGCCAAGACATCAGGGAAAAGGTACAGGAGCCTCAGGACCCACACCCCCAGTTCAGGAACAGTTATTACCCCTCAACCACCAGGCTCTTGAACCAGAGGGATAATTTCACTCAGCTTCACTCACCCATCACTGAACTGTTCCCACAATCCAAGGACCCATCATCTCATGTTCTTGATATTTACTGCTTTTTTTTCCACTTCTGGATTTGCACAGTCTGTGAACCCTTCATTTAATGTTAGGGGCCATGGCATAAAAAAGGTTGGGAACCCCTGGTTTAAAGGAATACAGGCGAAACGGGGGCAAATGGGTACAAGTTGAGAAGGACACAAGACCATTGATTTCTCACCAAATCTTAAATCTTATAAACCTTCACTAACAACTTTCATAGAGGGACATAGAACATAGAGTTATAGAGCACTACAGCATTAAAAAAGGCCCATTGGCCCATCTAGTGCATGCTGACCTGGTCTTCTGCCTAGTCCCATGTATCTACACCAGGACCATATTCAGCAGAATTGGTGAATGAAGGTTCAATTGTAATATTAAAGAAAGGTTTGGATGTACCTATACAAATCTTTCTTTAATGTTACAATTGAAACCCCATCCACCAATTCTGTTGACAGCTCAATCCACACTCAAAGTTCAAAGCTCCACAGTTGAAAATAATTTATTATCAAAGTACATATATGTCAGCATATACTACCCTGAGGTTCATTTTCTTGCAGGCATTCACAGTAAATACAAGGAAACACAATAGACTGAAAATCCTCAAATGCCCTGATGCGGACTGGCTCATGGACCTCTCGTTTCTTCTTTCTCTAGTCAATAATCAGCTCTTTGGTTTTGCTGACATTGTGTGAAAAGTTGTTATTGTGGAACCATTCAGCCGGATTTTCAATCTTCCACCTTTATGTTGATTTATCACCACCTTTGATTTGGCCAAAGATAGTGGTGTCATCAGCAAACTTAAAGATGGTGTTGGAGCTGTTCTTAGCCTCACAGTCATAGGTGTAAAGCGAGTGGAGCGGGGTCTAGGCACACAGCCTTGTGGTGCACCTATGCCGATGGTGATTCTGAGGAGATGTTGTTAATCTGAACTGACTGGGGCTCTGCAAGTGAGAAAATTGAAGATTCAGTTGAACAAGTAGGTACTGAGGCCATGGTCTTGAGACTTATTGATTAGTTTTGAGGGAACACTCACACCACTCTGAGTGAAGAATATCCCCCTCATACTTCATAGAAATGTCAGCACATTACAGGCCCTTCAGCCCACAATATTGTGCTGACCATGTAACCTACTCTAGAAACTGCCTAGAATTTCCCTACCACATAGCCCTCTATTTTTCTAAGCTCTATGTACCTATCTAAGAGTCTCTTAAAAGATCCTATTGTATCTGCCTCTACCACCATTGCTGGCAATGCATTCCATGCACTCACCACTCTCTGTGTGGAAAACTTATCCGACACCCTATTTGGTACCTATTTCCAAACACCTGAAAACTATGCCCCCTCATATTAGCCAATTCAACCCTGGGAAAAAACCTCTGGCTATCCACACGATCAATGCCTCTCATCATCTTATACACCTCCATCAGGTCACCTCTCATCCTCTGTCACTCCAAAGAGAAAAGGCCAAGTTCACTCAACCTATTCTCTTGAGGCATGCTCTCCAATCTAGGCAACATCCTTGTAAATCTCCTCTGCACTCTCTCTATAGCATCCACATCCTTCCTGTAGTGAGGTGACCAGAACTGAACACAGTACTCCAAGTGCTTAAATACTTCCCTTTAATATTTCTCCTTCTCCCCACATCTAGTTCTGGTCTATACCATCCTGAGCAGAAAAAGCCTGCATGCATTCACCCTGTAATTTTGTATACTGGTAATTTGTTAGACCTCTGTAGGATTTCCCCTCCACCACCTGCACTCCAGGGAGTGAAGTCAGCATGTCCCTGTTACTCAGGTCCTCAGCACCTGACAGCATCCTCAGAAACTTTCTCTGCGCTCTCTCAAGCTTATTGCTATCTGCTGTCCTTACCATGTCCTGTTGTACTGTACCTGAGACTCATCAATACAATTGCTTTTACTGACCTCTTGATTAAAGGGATTTAATAAAGACAAAAAAAAAACAGGCTGTGCCATTGATCTCCTTATCAGTGAGAGTTCTCGCAATATTTAAGAAGTATCTGAAAAAGTGTTTGAATCAACAAGGGATAGAAAGCTATGGACAAAGTGATGGTGATGTGGATTCATAGCTAATGATGCCAAAGATATGATGCATCGACATGCTGAATTACTGTGAAAGAAAGACATCTCAGATCACACATATGTTATGGCATCGGGGAGGTGCCATCTTCACACAGCTACCATTAGGCAGGGGGTACAGAAGGCTGAAGGTCCACATCACCAGGTTCAAGGACAGCTACTGTACTTTCCTTCAACCATTCAGTTCCTGAACCAACGAGCGCAACACGAACCAGAATATATCATCAAATTGCTGCAGGAACTCAGCAGGTCAGGCAGCACCAATGGAAGAAAATGTTTTGAGTCAAGACCCTTCATCTGGACTCAAATCAAGACCTAAAATGTCGACTCTCTTTTTATCTCCATGGATGCAGCCTTATCTGCTGAGTTCCTCCAGCATTTTGTTTATTATTCCAGATTCCAGAATGCTAGAGGAAATCATCAGGTCTGGCAACAACTGTGGAGGGAAAAGTTGATGTTTTGGGTTGAGAGTCTTCATCTAGACAGAGATTTCGACTGTCCATTTCTCTACACAGATGCTGCTTGACCATAAGATACAGGAGCAATCGAGGCTGCTCCACCATTTCATCATGGCTGATTCAATTTTCCTCTCAGCCCCAATCTTCTGCCTTCTCCCCGTATCCCTTCATGCTTTGACTAATCAAAAATATATCAAGAATCAATTACTTGTCCTGCACAGCTGCCTGTGGTAACAAATTCCACAGATTTGCCACTCTCTGGCTAAAGAAATTCCTCCTCATCTCCATTCTATAAGGACGCCTCTCTAATCTGAGGCTATGTCCTTTGGTCTTAGACTCCCCCACCATAGGAAACATGCTCTCCACATCCACTCTATCAAGGTCTTTCACTATTCGATAGGTTTCAATGAGGTCACACCTTATTCTTCTGAATTCCAGTGAATACGGACCCAGAGACATCAAACTCTCATCATATGACTAGTCTCTCAATCCCAGAATCATTTTTGTGAACCTCCTTTGAATCCTGCCCAGCTTCAGTACATCTTTTCTTAGATAAGGGACTTTAAATTGCTCACAATACTCCAAGTGAGGCCTCACCAGTGTTTTATAAAGCCTCAACATTCCATTCTTGCTTTTATATTCTAGTCTCTTGAAAGGAATGCTAACATTGCATCTGCCTTCCCCACCACCAACTCAACCTGCAAGTTAATCTTTAAGGAATCTTACACAAGGACTCCCAAGTCCCCTTGTACCTCAGATTGTTGAATTTCCTCTCCATTTAGAAAATTGCCAAAGCATTTACTTCTTCTACCAACGTGCATAACTATACACTTCCTGATGCTGCTACTTCTTTGCCCATTCTCCTAATCTGTCTAAGTCCTTCTGTGTAGTCTCTCTACTTCCTCAAAACTACCTGCCCCTCCACCTCTTTTTGTATCATCCGAAAACTTGGCTACAAAGCCATCAATTTCATCATCTATGTATTGACATATACAGTAATGTAAAAAGAATCGGTCCCAACATAGACCCCTATGAAACACCGCTAGTCACCAGCAGCCAAACAGAAAAGGCTCTCCTTATTTCCACTCTTTGCCTCCTGCCAATCAGCCACTGCTTTATCTATGCTAGTATCTTTCCTGCAAAGCCATGGGCTCTTAACTTGTTCAACAGCCTCAATTATGGCACCTTGTCAAAGGCCTTCTGAAAATCCATGTACATTGCATCCACTGATTCGCCTTTGTCTATCCTGGTTTATATTTCTTCAAAAGAAGTCCAATGGATTTGTCAAGCGAGATTTTCCCTTAAGGAAACTATGCTGACTACGGCCTATTTTATCATGTGTCTCCAAGTAGCCTGAAACAACATCCTTAACAATCGATTTCAACATCTTCCCAACCACTGAGACAGACTAACTGGCCTGTAATTTCCTTTTTTCTGCCTCTCTCCCTTCTTGAAGAGTGGAGTAACATTTGCAATTTCCAGTCCTCCAGAACCATGCCAGAATCAATTGATTCTTCAAAGATCATTACTAATGCCTCCACAATCTCTTCATCCATCTTTTTCAGAACTCTGAGGTGCGTACCATCTGGTCTAGGTGACTTATCTATCTTAAGACCTTTCAGTAAACAAAACTAATGTCATTTGCTGACTTGTTGAGTTCCTTAAGCATTATGGAGACACAAGAGACTGCAGATACTAGAATGTGGAACAACGCACAACACATTGCTCTGGATTAGTTAACCTGTTTCGTTCCTCAAGCAGTTTTTCTTTTGCTGCAAGGTTAAATTATCAGTGTTCTGTACAGAATCCAGGAAATTTGATAGACTCTTAAATAAGCTGGCATAACCACGTTGGGCTGAATGACCTTCAGCTCTTTTGCACTTTTCCACCTCCCCTCCAATAAACAAAGAACAGGATTTACAGTAATCTCTTTGTAAAAAGCGTGTTTGATCTCATCAATTGAAAACAGAAAAAATACAGTTGCTTTAAATATTTCACCATTAATTTCCAATGCTATAAATTGATTTGCTGGAAGTCCCTGGTTAAAGAAACAAATGTTGGCTTTCTCCTTCTCCTTCATTTCCCCAAGTGTCAAATCCAACAAATTTACAATGATGTACAGTTGGTTATCAATCAACTGACTTCCCGGCTAAAAGAAACCATGCTCACAGTGAGAAAAGGGAGGAATGCATGGACAGAGGACACATTACAAGCAACAGGTCAGTTTAAAAACAGGGAATATTCTGATGGTCCTACATCTGGGAGAATGAAATGTGAGGAAACACTGATAAGATAAACACTGGCTTGGATCTGTTGGGCTTCAGGGCCCATTTCTATACAGTAAATACTATGTAAGACTATGCTTTGCTACTGTTAGGCTTCACAGGACATCCAACTGAAAGGAAATACTGAAGGGGTAGAGAGAGAGAAAAAAAACCTTTCTGATTAATAACAAAAATAATCCAATTTTCCCCTCTTATTTTTGAAGGAGTATTTCCTGGTTCTACAGTCACATTCTCAAAGTACCAATGAATCTCAATGAGGAAATCCTCAGCAAATCTACAGCTTCATAGAGATGACCGGTTGCCATGGTAACATTTGAACTGTTTGGCCATTGTGGCGATCACTTTCTCGGCATTGTTCAGTCTTTTCCCATCAGAAACGAATTATACCTCTTCGTCTGCAAGTCTATATATATATAATCCATTGCTTATTAAGTCCTGATTTCTCACAAGTCATAAAGAAGTTTTGATGGTTGGAAGTGTGGATCTTGAAGAAGTGCAAATCTTTAATGGACGATCTCAAGACAAAATTGAACTGTGATTGGCTGATACTATGATGCCTACTAGCATTTCTATAATTATGGTTTGCTCGCAGGGGTCCATTCTCCAAGCACCGGCACTGTGGGATTTAGGTGTAGGTTCTGCTAGGTGACGAGTCGGGCCTGTAGTCATACTTATTCAGGGTGCTGGGATAATACGTAGTGGTGTACACATTCGTCTGCTGTAATGAGGATAAATAGTTGCTTCTGTCATCAGGAATCAAATTGTTCTTGTTCAGAGTCTGAGGAAAAAAAAAAGTCAGATGTGTTTTGGTTAGTGGTGACATTAGGTGATTTAACCAAACTAGAAGGTAAAAAATCCCGAGTTTCTTTAGTACATCACAGCAAGTGATCCTATGGTTTAGCTAGTAGAGCTAGTCATAACTTCAGCGACCCGGGCTCAATCCTGACATTGGGCTCTGTGTGCATGGAATTTGCACCTTCTGTAGATGGCCATATGCATTTGCTCTGGTATCCCAGAAGGGCGGAGATCGTTGGGTTAAAAGGCTACTGTTAAATGTACCTGGCACGTAGTCAAGTGGGAGTTGATAGGAATATGGGGAGAAACCAATGGATGAGGGTAGAAATGCTGATAATGTACTGGTAGAGGGATTGGGTGCATTTGTTTAATTAGTTTGGCACAACATTGTGGGCCAAAGGGCCCTTTTACTGTACTGTGTGCTGTTTTATGAGCTATGTTGAAGGAAGGACGAACTGCTAAGGTTTTAAAAGGCATTGGTCATACCACATTTGGAATATTGTGAGCAATTTTGGACCTCATATCTTAGAAAAGATATGCTAGCTCTGGAGATGGTTTGAAGGAATTTCATGAGAATGATCCCAGAAAAAGAAAGACCTTAACAAATGAGGAACATTTGATGTCTCTGGGCCTGTACTCAAAAGAATTCAGAAGGGTGAGGGAGAATCTCACTGTAACTCATAGGTATTAAATATGCTGGGTAGAGAGAATGTGAAAAGGACATTTCCATTAATCTAGGATCTGAGGGCACAGGCTCAGAATAAAGGGACGTGCCTTTCAAAATGAGATGAGGAGGAATTTCTTCAGCTAGAGGGTGGTGAATCTGAGGAACTCATTGCCACAGAGGCTGAGCAGGCTAAGTCATTGGAGGTATTTACGGTAGAGTTTGATAGGGTCTTGATTGACAAGGGATTTAAGGGAGAAGGACGGAGAATAGGTTTGAAACAAAAAAATCAGCCATGATAGATTAGTATAGGAAACTCAAAAGGCTGAATGTCCTAATCCTGCTCCTATACCTAATGATTTATGGTTTTCTATTGGTGTAAAAATGGACATTTGTTAATAGGTGCAGATCACTGAGCTGAAAGGCCTGTTTATTTTAGAGATACTTCTGGCCCTACGAGCCACGCTGCCCAGCCACCTTCAACAATCCCCGATTTAACCCTCACCTAACCATGGGAAAATTTACAATGACCTACTAACCTACTAACCAGTACATCTTTGGACTGCGGGATGAGACTGGGGCACCCGGAGAAAACCCACCCATTCCACAAGGAGAATGTACAAACTCCTTACAGAGGTAAGGGTTGAACTCTGAACTCCATCATAGTGTTTCAATAACCGCCGTGCTACCGTGGCACTGTGTTTCTGTGCTGATCTCTCTGAGTCTAGCTCACCTCAGAACATCCCAGGGTAGAGAATCTTTGAGACAAGGGTAGGATTGGAAGATTAAAATTCAATCAAAATCCATTTTAACTCATCAGGGGCGATTGATAAGTTCGTGGCCTAAGGTAGAAGGGGATGAGTTATTAACTTCAAGCTTTCTGCATAATTACTCAAAGAGTTGAACTGCTCATGCATGTAACAAGAGCTGTATAACTCATCTCCTTCTACCTTAGGCCATGAACCTATCAATCACCCCTGCAGCGGACACTTTCTAGAGGTCCAAGATCCGTATGCTCCATGACCACTGGACTAAGTTTGTAAATGTAGGAGGGGACTATGTTGAAAAATAAATGTGCTAGGTTTTCTAAAATTGACTTCTTCTACCTTAGGCCACGAACTTATCAATCACCCCTCGTATGATGCCATTACTACAAGGAGGTTGAAGGGACTCGAGTACCTGAATTATAAGGAAAGGTTGAATAGGTTAGGACTTCTTTCCCTAGAGCATAGGGGAATTAGGGGAAAATTGACAAAGGTAGGAGAAATTATGAGGGGTAAAGATGTAGAGTAAATGCAAGCAGGCTTCTTCCATGAGTTGAGTGAGACTAGATCTAGAGGTCATGGGTTACGGGTGAAAGGTGAAATATTTAAGGGGAACAAGGGGGAACTTCTTCACTAGAGGGTGGTGAGAGTGTGGAATGAGTTTCCAGTGAAAGTTTGGATAAGTACATGGATAGGAGGGTTATGGAGGACTATGGTCCAGGTGTGGGTTGTTGGGACAGACAGATTAATAGTTTGGATCAGACTAGATAGGTCGAATGCTTGTTTCTCTGCTGTAGTGGTCTATGACTCTAGTTCTCTGGGTTATATGGTGGTTGGATAAGACTTACATTTGGCAAGTAAATGAATCTGAACCTGCAACTGGGCACATGGACAATGTGGCCTGCCTGAGGAATGAGCTGAGCACAGTTAGATATTCAGTGCCGGGGATGTTGGCCTGAGAATGGATGCTGAGATTGCCAATGTTGTATTTTTATTTTATTTAGAGATACAGCAGGATAACAGGCCCTTCTGGCCTAATGAGCCCACGTTGCCGAGTTACACCCATGTGACCAACTAACCTACCAACCCGTATATTTTCAGAATGCGTGAAGAAACTGGAGCACACAGAGGAAACCCACACGTTCACTGAGAACGTACAAACTCCTTACAGACAGCATCAGGAATAGAACCCGTTGGTGCTGTAAATTTTAGGCTCACTGCTCTACTATCATGCCTCCCACGATAGATTTGGGTAAATTTGTGAGGATGGCATTTAGATTTAGATAGGCAGTTAGACAGGTACATGAATATGGAGAAAGTGAAGGGGAATGGATCACATGCAAGCAGAATGGATTCAGTTTGGAACATATAACATATTGCAGAACATGGCCTATACTGTGCTTTGGCCTATGTTTTAATACAGCACATGACAGGCCCTTGAGCAGACAATGTTGTGCTAACCCTTTAATTTACTCTAAGATCAACCTAACCCTTCCCTCCTATTAGACCTCTAGTCTTCTACTATCGTGTACCTATCTAAGAGCTGCTTTTGTATCTGTCCCTACCATTACCCCTAGCAGTGTGGTCCATGTGTTCCATACACCACTCTCTGTGTAAAGAACACACACAAATCGCTGGAGGAACTCAGCAGTCCAGGCAGCATCCACGGAAAAAAGTAAACAGTCAATGTTTTGGGCCGACCCCTTCAACTGTACTCTTTTCCATAGATGCTGACTGGTCTGCCGAGATCCTCCAACATTTTGTGTGTGTTGCTCAGATTTCCAGCATCTGCAGATTTTCTCGTGTCTGTTTAAAGAACTTAGCTCTGACACCTCACCTATACTTGCCTCTTATCACTATAAAATTATGCTCCTTCATATTAGCCATTTCTGCCTTGAAAGAAGGTATTGATTTGGTTTAGTTTCTGGCACAGACAATGCGGGCTTAAGGACCTGTTCTCTTTCCCCATTTGAAGCTTGAAGCGATTCTGTCCCACGTTCCAAACCACTCCCACACCAGGTGATTTTACAGCAGACACCCTCCATTTCTATGGGACGTAGGAGGAAACTGGATCATGAGGAGGTAAATAGGGAGTATTTGAAAACTCCACACACACAGTGCTGGTGATCACAATCAAACTGAGGCTGTTAGAGCTGAGAAACAGCAGCACTAACTGCTGCAGTTCAGTCGCACCTGATGAACAGGTAAGGTCGAGGGATACAGAACATAGAATCCAGAGTGGCAGAGATGGGCGCTGGGTGGCATTCAGTACTATAATGCTAACGATTCTGAAGAAGTTAGAGGGGCCCTGGGAAGAGTCCTCTTTCCATTGTGAAATCTACAGGTATTATTCCATCTAACTGATGGAACTGCTGGCAGAGCTGCTGTCTCTTAGCAGTGCACTGGAATAAGACCATAAGAGCAGAATTCGGCCATTTGGCCCATCAAGTCTGTCACACCATTTCATCATGGCTGATCTAATTTTCCTCTCTGCCCCAATCTCCTGCCTTCCCCCTGTATCCTTTCATCTCCTGACCAATCAAGAATTTATCAACCTCTGCCTTAAACCTGGCCTCCACAGCTGCCTGTGGCAAAGAATTCCACAGATTCACTACTCCCTGGCTAAAGAAATTCCTCCTCATGATGCAAATGTCAGCAATATTTCCATAGACGGGTCCCTAAAGGGGTACGGGTGCCCACGACCCTCTTACTTAGGGGGGTGGGAGCCTCTCACACAGAAAATGGCCCACTGTGTGTAAGTTGATTTACCTTGATTTCCATTGGATTGTAGAGCTCATTTTTGTTCGCCTGACTGCTGCTCTTGTAGTTTAAGTGATTGGGAGTGCTCGGATGAACGACTGTGGACTCCTGAGATTGTCTGTAGCATCGCTGGTAGTACATGTAGATCAGCAGGGTAATAAGGCTCGTGCCCAAGAAGGAGGCGATGCCGGTGGCAACCAGGTGGTAGATACTGTAACCTGGATTGGCAAATGGTTAGACGTTTAGAGAAGCTGGGGAATACAGTCCTGAAGCCTTCAAAGCAACAGACACAGAACCAGCACAATGGCATCACAATATCAACATCTTCTTACAATGTCCAAAAACTGCAGCCAACTGTCAGGTCACTGGCTGAAGTCTGTGTCCAGGAGAAAGAAGCAGGAAGGAAAAATCATTCCAGACATTCAGCAGTCTGCATTTTAGAGTCATAGAGTGAATGAACATTACAGCACAGAAACAGGCCCTTTCGTCCATCTAATCTATGCAATTATTCTGCTTTGTCCCATTGACCTGCACCGGACCATAGTCCTCCACATCCCTCCCATCCATGTACCATTCCAATTTTTTCTTAAGTTTTGAAATCAAAGCCCAATCTACCACTTCCACTGGCAGTTCATTCCACCACCCTCTTGAGTGAAGAAGATCCTCCTCACATTCCTCTTAAACAGTTCACCTTTCACCCTTAACCCACGGCTCACTGAATCTCAATGGAACAAGCCTGCTTGCATTTATCAATACCCCTTATAATGTTGGTATATCTCTGTACAATGTCCCCTCATTCTCCTAAGCCCTAGGGAATGAAGTCCGAACCTATTCAACCTCTCCCTGTAACTCAGTTCCTCAAGTACCGGCAGCATCCTTGTCAATTTTCTCTGTACTCCTTCAATTGGTATCTTTCCTGTAGATAAATGACCAGAAGTGCACACAATACTCCAAATTAGGCCTCACCACCTTCTTATACAACTTCACCATAACATCCCAACTCCTGTATTCAGTACTTTGATTTATGAAGGCCAATGTGCCAAGAGCTCTCTTTATGAATCTATCTACTTGTGACTCCATGTTCAAGAAATTATAGATCTGTATTCCCCGATCCCTCTGTTCTACCACATTCCTCAGTGCCCTGCCACTCATTGTCTAAATTCTATCCTGGTTTGTCCTCCCAAAGTACAACTCGTCTGCATTAAATTCTCTGCTGTTTTTCAGCCCATTTTTCCAGCTGATTCAGATCTCACTGTAAGCTTTAATAGTCTTCCTCGCTGTCCACTACATCTCCAAACTTGGTGACATCCACAAATTTGCTGATTCAGTTCACCACATTATCATCCAGACTGTCGATATAGATGACAAACAACAGACCCAGCACTGATCGTTACGGCACTCCATTAGTCACAGGCCTCGACCTGCTGAGTTCCTCTAGCGCGTTGTGAGCGTCAGAGAGGCAACCATCTACTACCACTCTCTGGCTTCTCCTGCAAATCATGTCTAATCCACTTTACTACCTCATCCTGAATGCCAAGTGATCGACTCTTCTTGACCAACCTTCCATGCAGGACCTTGTCAAATACTTTGCTAAAAGTCCTTGTAGACAACATCCACTGCCTTCATCAACTTGCCTTGAAAAACTCTATAATTGGTTATACATGACCTACCACTCACAGAGCGATGTTGACTATCCCTTATCAGTCTCAGACTATCCAAAAACATATATATCCAGTCCCTTAGAACACCTTCCACTATTTATATCAAGCTCACCTGTTGTTAAGGATGTTTTAAATATCTCCGCTAGGCCCCTGCAATTTCTGCACTAGACTCCCACATGGTCCAAGGGAACACCTTGTCAGACCTTGAAGATTTATCCACCCTGATTTGCCTCAAGACAGTATACATCTCCTCCTCTGTAATCTGTACAGGGAACATAAAGTCAATGCTGCTTTGCCTTACTTCTACAGATTCTGCGTCCATCTCCTGAGTAAATACAGATTTAAAAATTCATTTAAGATCTCCCCCATCTTTTATCTTTATCTAGGAGAAGGAGCGTGGAAAGATGGTGCCAGCAGTTTTTGCAGACCCAGACAACTTCCTCCAGTTCGTCCACAAACTAGCTTATTCTTTTTCTCTTACATCTCTCCTTTCTTTTTAAGGTGGCTGGGATTCTGTCAGAGTCTGTGATCTACATCTCAAACTACGGTTCTTCGCAAGCGGTAAGTCTTGGGACTAACTGTGTGGCTTGGTGCTTCGCTATCTCCAAGAGCAAGCTGGAAAATGTGCACCTTTGGGGGGCAGCCCCATAGATGACGCGGTGATTTCGCTGTAGATGTAACCATGATAAAACTCTGTTTCTAGATGCTGCTGTGTGAGGCTGCAATGATCATGCAGAGCGAATTACAGAGAGAGGTCATAGGACTTGATTTTAAAACACCTTGAAGTTCACAGGTCACAACAGGGCTTTTCTCACAAAACATTTTCCACAGAGAAAATGTCATGACTTACTTGCACAGCTTGTGTCACTTCCAATTGCAGGCTGAATCACTGCAGGAGAGAGGCAGAAATCACCATTAGCAGAGATGTCAACAGAAATGCTACTCCTAAGAACAATTCCCAATATAATTCCTTATTTACCCAGACCCTGTTACCCTGTCCCTTTCTCATCCTCCACTCTCTCTATCTGCCCACCTTCCCACCAGTTCCTCTCCCCAACTGTTAACATCTGCATTTCCTAACCCCTCCCTCTGTTCCGTGCTCTGTCTTCCTTTCATTCGGATTCCACCATCTGATGCCCTTTGATGCCCCACCTATCACCTCCCAGCCGCTATCACTACCTCCAGTCTCAATATGTTGACTCCAAATGTTGATGGTCCATCTCCTTCCATAGAAGCTGTCTGACCTGCTAAGCCTTCCAGCATTTTGCATGTTGCTCCAGCTTCCAGCATCTGCTTCTATTTTACCACTACTGAGTTGTGCAATGTTATAAAACTAGTCTAACAATCAGGAAGTAACTTACATAGAATATGGAACAGTACAGCATTTGTCTACATCCATGGCCTATCTGAGAGTGTTTCAAATGTCCTTAATGTATCTGCCTCTACTACCACCCTGGCAGCATTTGACTAACCCACCTCTGACATCTCGCCCTACACTTTATTTAGTGATACTGTGTAGGGTTGGAGCCACACTGACCCAGTAGCCCCCAACAAACCCGATTAGCCCTAACCTAATCTCGGGACAATTTACACTGACCAATTAACCTGCCTTTGGACTGCAGGGGAAAACCGGAAGACCCTGAAAAAACCCACGCATTCCACGGGGAGGATGTAGAGAGACTCCTTACAGACAGCATTGAAATTTGAACACTGTATTTAGAACGCCCCGAGCTGTAATAGCATTGCACTAACTGCCATGCTACCATGCCACCCAATCACCTTAAAATTATGCCCCCTTAGCCAGATCCACCCTGGAAAAAAGTGCTGACTATCTGCTTCATCCCTGACTCTTATCAATTTACACACCTCTATCAAGTCACTCCTCATTCTCCTCTGCTCTAAAGAGAAAAACCCTAGCTCCCTTAGCCTATCAACTTGAGTAACTTAAATGTCCCCATCCATAAACAGCTTAGGTCAATACCACCCATAACAAAAACTAATTTCCAGAACATGAAATCTGGAACATCAGTCTTTGACCTTATTTGCTCTTTATGAGTCATTCTTTGTTATGTTCTCTGCATAGATGATGGGTAGGGAGACTGCTTCCTGTTCCTAACGCTCCCTAGAAGTTGCACTAGATATCCCAAGTTAGCTGACCAGCCTGTTACCTGGGATTTCATTGTAGAGACAGGGTCGATACTGGGTGCTGTTTCCCACACACTGCTCCTGCCCTGAATTGGACACCTCACATCGACGTCTGCGGGACTGTGTGCCTTCTTCATCACACAGACTCCACTCTGTCCACACTGACCAGCCACCTTACAAAACACAAAAGCATATTTTTATTAGTCATTCCAATCAACATTAGCTCAACATTATTTTGTTGTCAGTTGTAAGACTGGGGTTTGATCTCTGTTGCTATTTCTAAAGAACTTGTGTGTTCTCTCCGTGGCCATATGGATTTCCTCCCACTTCCCCAAGACATACACTTAGGGTCAGGGTTCGTGAGTTGAGAGCATGCTATAATGGCGTCGGAAGCATGGTGACGCTTGTGGGATGCTCACTGACCCCTTTCACTGTATGTTTCAATGTACATATGATAAATAAAGCTAATCTTTAACTGCACATGTTATTTAACAGTCACTTGGCACCAGTTATAAGTTTTCACATCACTCTGGGATGTTTGAAACTGCTCCAAGTAGTATGAAATCCTGGAAAATAATGACTTTGCAAGACAATGTTGAGACTGTATGTGGAAATACTGTGTTCAGTTTTGGTTACGCTTTGATAGCAATGATGCCATTAAACTGGAAAGAGTGCAGGAAGGATTTGTGGATTGATTTATTGGGATACAGCACTGGGATACAGATATAGGCTCTTCTGCTCCTTTGACCCAAGCTGCCAGCTACCCACAAATTTAACACTAGCCTAGCGAGCCTAGTCACGAGACAATTTACAATGACCAATTACCTACCAACTGGTACGTCTTCAGACTGTGGGAGGAAACCAGAGAACCCAGAGGAAACCCACATGGTCACGGGAAGAACATCCAATCTCCTTACAGGCAGCATTGGGAATTGAACCAGGGTCGCCTGTAGTGTAGTGATTAGCATTGTGCTAATCACTACACTACTGTGCTGAGACTCAAGGAACTGAGTGATGGAGAGAGGCTGAGCAAGTTTTTACTTTATTGGCATTGGTTTATTATAGTCACATGTACCAGATACAATGAAGAACATGTCTTGCGCGCTATGTATACATCTCTGAAGGTATTCCATTGGTCAGCGCTGACCATGGATGCTGTGTCCCAAATGTTTATGTGAAAGGCAAACCAGTATGTAACCCAGGGTATGGAGAGGAAACTGTTGCCCATGTAGCAGGCTCCCCTTCTCCACCCAGCTGATGAATCCAAAGGAATGGCAGAGACCGATACAGTTTGGCACCAGCAGCGTTGCAGGAGTTGCTAGTCAGCATTGAACTCAAGATAGGATCCTTCCTTGGGAATCGAGCTCCGAATTTTTCGCTGGGGTTTACTCTGAAGCCTATCCCATGAGTGGCTATAGCTGGAAAGCAGCAGATGTTTGAGATCAGAGTTTTCCTTCTTGATGAGCTGCCAACCATGGCTGATGAGCCCCGTATGCCTGAAGCAACTGGTTTTAAGGTGCCTATTGCCCACCTTTGCCCCTTCTGTCAATAGAGCTGGTTCCGCCGGGCTTAGTAGCTAAGACACACTATGTCCAGGAGCTGGACTTGGTTGTCAGGGGCTATTTGAAATGCATGCCATGGGCAGCATTTAATAGGTAGTGATACCCATTACCACCCCAATTATAACACTCAAAAGGAATCTGTTTATACAGATCAAATCATTACATGAAGCATTGAAATAGAACAAGGTAAAACAATAACAATACAGAATACGGTGTACAAACAACCGAGAAAGTGATAAATTGTAAGATCATAACAGGATAGACTGTGAGGTCAAGTGCCCATCTTATCTGTTAAAGTGTCTAATAACAGTGGTTAGAGCAATGAGGGGTGATCTTTTAGAGGTGTATAAAATCATGAGGGTCAGACATGGGTGAATGCACACAGTCTTCTTCCGGGGTTGGGGAATCAAGAACGAGAGAACTCAGGTTTTAAGGTGAGAGGGGAGAGATTTAGTCAGACTTGAGGGGCAGAGTATGGTCTGTATATTGAGTGAGCTGTCCGAGGAAGTGGTAGAGGCAGATACATGAACCATATTTAAAAGACTGTTGTCAAGTGCACAGATGGAAAAGTTTACAAGGATACAGGCCAAACATTGGCAAATGGTGCAACATCAGCATGGTGCAGTTGGGCCAAAGGGCTAATTTTTATACCTCTGCAACTCTATAAAGAAATACTAGAGCATAGAACTTAGAACATTACAGCAAGGTACAAGCCTTTTGGCCCACAATATTGTGCTGACTTTCTAACCCTTTCCTCCTGCATAGCCTTTTCTTTTCCTATCATCCATGCACCTATCTAAGAGCTTTCTAAATGCCCCCAATTGATCTGCCTCTACCACCACCACTGGCAGTGCATCCCACATAACCGCCCCTCTCTGTGTAAAAGGCTTAACTCTGGCACCTCCATCACCCCCCGCCCCCACTATACTTCACTCCGATCACTTTAAAATTATGGCCCCATTTATTAGCTACTTCTGCCTTGGGAAAAAGTTTCTGGCTATCCACTTGATCTTTGATTCTTGTTCTCCTCATACAACTCTATCAAGTCACCTCTCATTCTCCTTCGCTCGAAAGACAAAAGCCCTAGCTCGCTCAACCTACCCTCATATAAGAGATACCCTCTAGTCCAGGCAGCATCCTGGTAAATCTCCTCTTCACCCTCTCTAAAGCTTCCACATTCTTTCTGTAATGA
Organism: Mobula hypostoma; assembly: GCF_963921235.1. Lineage (NCBI taxonomy): Eukaryota > Metazoa > Chordata > Chondrichthyes > Myliobatiformes > Myliobatidae > Mobula > Mobula hypostoma. Next base: position 99,741,831 of record NC_086102.1, read on the forward strand.
AACAACCAGAACTGAACACAATATTCCAAATGTGGTCAACCAGATGATATAATATTATTAGAGAAGAGATGAAGAAATAGTGTAGGAGAGCAGCAGCTGAGCAAGCAGGAGTGCTGTGGTAGTTGGGGTGTTGGAAGAAGGTATAAGGTTGTTCAGCGTTGCAGTTCCCTGTATGACAAAAGACACTGAGATTAAAGGACTCTCATGACAATTGCAAGATGCACTCAGTGGCTGCTGTGTTAGAAACAGGAGTGGAAACCATTGTGTTCTTCTACTGTTGTAGCCCATCCACTTCAATGTTTGATGTGTTGTGCATTCAGAGATGCTCCTCTGCACACCAATGATGTAACAAAGTTCAAAGTAAAATTTATTATCAGAGCATGTTCACATCACCACGTACAACCCTGAGGTTCTCCTTCCCACGGGCATACTCAGCAAATCTATAGAACAGTAACTGTAAACAGGATCAATGAAAAAACAAGAGCATAGAAGACAACAAACTGTGCAAATGCAAATATAAAGAAATAGCAATAAATAAGGAGAGTATGAAATTACAAGATAAAGAGTCCTTAAAGTGAGATCACCAGAAATAGAATGAGTGTCGTTATCCCCTTTTGTTCAAGTGCCTGAGGGGTGAGGGGTAGTACCTGTTCTTGAACCTGCTGGTGCGAGTCCTGATGCACCTGTACCTTCTACCTGATGGCAGCAGAGAGAAAAGAGCATGGCCTGGGTGGTGAGGATCTTTGATGATGGACGTTGCTGTTCTTCAGCAACGTTTCATGTAGATGTGCTCAGTGGCTGGGAGGGCTTTACTGGGTCAAATCCACTACCTTTTGTAGGGTGTTCCACTCAAACCAACCATCATGCTCAGCTTTGGAATGTGTGATAAAAACTGGAGCACCTGGAGGAAAACCATGTGGTCACAGGGAGAATGTGCAAATTCTACACAAATAACCTCAGGGTCGGGACTGAACCAAGTCTTTGAAGCTGTCAGGCCCTACTAACTCTGCCACTGTGCTGCCATGTTTTTGGCCCTGTATCTGTGCTGGGCCTGGATAGGGTCCAGAGGAGGTTCATAAAAATCAGCTTGGGGATGAAAGGCTTAGTTTATAAGGAGAGTTTGATGTCTCTGGGCCCGTGCTCAATATATTGAGTTCAGAAGAATGGGGTGGGCAGGAGGGGCAGCATTCCATTGAAACATACTGAATACTGAAAGGCCTGAACAGAGTGGACATGGACAGGATGTTTTCATTAATAGGAGAGTCCAGGACCCAAGGACTCAGCCTCAGAATGAAGGGACTGAGGCTAGGAAGAGAAGGAAAATCCTCAGATAGAGTGTGGTCAGTCTGTGAAATTCATTACCACACACAGCTGTGGAAGACAAGTCCAAGTCATTGAGTGTAATTAGGCCATAAAATGATAGATTCTTGATTGATAAGGGTGTTAAATTTTACAGGGAGAAGGCAGGGGAATGAGATTGAAAAAAATACATTTGTGATGGAGAAAGTCCCTTTAGAACTGAGATGAGATCAAATTTATTTAGCCACAGGGTGGTGAATCGGTGGAATTCATTGTCACAGATGGCCGTGAAGAGCAAGTCATTGGGTATATTTAAAGCAAAGCTTGACAGGTTGTTGATTAGTAAGGACGTCAAAGGTTACGGGGAGCAGGCACGGGGATGAGTCTGAGAGGAATAATAAATCGGCCATGAAGGAATGGGCAGAATGGTCTAATTCCATGAGGGATGATTGATAAGTTCATGGCCTAAGATAGAAGGAGTCAATTTTAGACTTCATTTTATTTTTTTTTCAACATAGTCCCCTCCTACATTTACAGACTTAGTCCAGCGGTCCTGGAGCATACGGATCCCTTCTTTGTAGAAGTGGTCCACAGCAGGGGTGATTGATAAGTTCGTGGCCTAAGGTAGAAGGAGATGAGTTATTAACTTCAAACTTTCTGCATTATCACTCAAAGAGTTGAACTGCACGTGCATGTAACGAGAGTGTCTTGGACCTCCAGGTGGTCCACAGCAGGGGTGTTGATAAGCTCACGGCCTAAGGTAGAAGGAGATGAGTTATACAGCTCTTTTAAAACATGCACATGCAGTTCAGCTCTTTGAGTGAAAATGCAGAAAGTTTGAAGTTGATGACTCATCGCCTTCTATCTTAGGCCATGAACTTATCAATCACCCCTGCTGTGGACCACTTCTGGAGGTCCAAGACACTGACTTCTACAAAGAAGGGATCCGTATGTTCCACTACTGCTGGACTAAGTGTGTAAATGTACGAAAAATAAATGTGCTAGGTTTTCTAAAATTCAGTCCCTCTACCTTAGGCCACAAACTTATCAATCACCCCTTTGTATTTCTATTTCTAATTAGTTCTAGTTCTATTTATGGCCTTATGGTAATAACCATAATGTAGCTAAGTAAAATATCATCAAAAATTAATATCAATGTCTCCAGATGAAACAAGGTTCAGACAGGAAACAACAAGAGCAGTGTTAATAGACTAAGAAGATAAATCCATAGGGTATGATGTATCATGAGTTTAAGCACCTCCCCCTTGCCAACAATATTCTGGGGGCTGGGGGGGAGATCATTATTATTCAATCATAGCCTCTTTAAATAGTGTTGCCACTGAGTTAAAGCCTGGAAAGTCTTTGCACCGTCATACCGTGGGACTGTCTTCGCCACAGAGGTTGGAGTACTGCGCAGACACAACAGAAGTTTTCCCTCGCAGATCTGGTGAACAACTTTAAAAACTCAGTCTCTATAATAGAGATAGGCTGGAAGGCTTGCTTCTGTGCTGCATCACTCTATGGATTTATGAATCTAAGTACCCTATTTCATGAAACAAACAATGACTAGGCATGGGGGAGATTTGAGCATAGAGGTAGATCAGGGCATAGGAGAATGAAGGTGAACAGTATAGAGAGGGTAAATGCAAGCAATCTTTTTTGACTGAATTTGGGTGAGACTAGAACTAGAAGTAGAGGTCATGGGTTAAGGATGAGAAGTGAAATGTTTAAGGGGAATGTGAGTAGGACTTCTTCATTCAGAGGGTGGTGGGAGTGTGGAATGAGCTGCCAGTGGAAGTGGTGGATGCGGGTTCAATTTCAAGGCTTAAGAGAAACTTGGATAGGTACGAGGATGGGAGGAGTGTGGAGGGCTGTGGTCCGGTGCAGGTCAATGGGGATAGGCAATTCAATAATTCGGTGTTGTCTAGATGGGCCATAGGGGTTGTTTCTGTGCTGTAATGCACAGAGGAGAAAGGAAAAGTGAAGCACAAAGGTAAATAAAAGAGAGAATGAAAAAGGACTGCAGTTCAGATTGAGTGACAGACAGAATGATAGATCAACAGAAAGACAGACACCTGGATGCATAGTAAGAGACAAATATGCAGATATCCAGAGGCCACTTAATCAGAGAAACAGAGAGGCAGCAACAGAAAGTCACTGTGATGAGAGAGGGAGAGACAGAAAAAGATAGAAAGTGATAAAGAAAGAATAATATCAGGGAAACAGAAGAGAAAGGCAGAAACAGAGAGGAGAATCAATTCATGGAGTAAAGGATAAGGAGAGAAAAAGAATGTTGGAAAGATCCAAAGTCATGGACAGAATGAGCAACCAAAATAGAAAGTGATAGAAGGTAAGACAGAGAGCAAGCAAAGTAAGTGAGTGAGAAAGAGGGAAAGTGGTCAAAGGGAGGCAGGGAAGGAGAGAGATAGAGAGACGGAGAGAGAGGAAGAAAGAGAAAGAGAGAGAGAGAAGTGAGAGTGAGGGGGAAGGAGAGAGGGGCAGAGAAAGAGAGGGAGAGGGAGAGAGAGACAATGCGACACAGGCAGTGAGAGAGAGAATCGACAGTAAAACTAAAATATACAGGCAGTGACATATACCAACACAGAGCAAGAAGCTGTTGGGAAAATCATAACAAAACAGAGGAAAAGGAGACCACTTGCCATATTTAATCTTTACCCCAATGTGTGCAGAGTTGTTACTCCTGTCTCCATTCGTTCCAGGTTCACAGAAAGATTCACAATCAAGTCATAACCCGCTTCAGTAAAAAATAACAAATTGAGGAATGTGGTGCCACAGAAATTAATCAGAATTGATTTTTGGCAGCCACACTGCTCGTTGGATTATATTTTATGAACACAGAGAATATGTAGGAAGTTATCCATTTATCCAATTACAAGCCTTGCACAGCAGGTATAAGAGGGGAGTTTCTTGTACATAAATTTTAATTAGCAAGGGTAATTTGGAAAAGCATCTCATTATTTTTAATGACATACTTAGACGAGGGAGCACCACAGCTGTTAACTCACAGCGTTCAGGTTCCTGTTAAAGTCAGTTCCTAAAGTTCTACAGTTCACTTGATGGCCATTGATTGGAGTATAATGGGATCACGGTTTTGATCTTTGCTGACCCTAGCTCAGTAGCGAGGGAACAAAAAGCATTAATCTCAACCTTCGCCTCACAGGCCGAAGTCAGCATGGTTTCCTTAAGAGAAAATCTTGCCTCACAAATCTGCTGGAATTCTTTGCAGAAATAACAAGCAGAATAGACAAAGGAGAGTTAGTGCATATGTGCATTTGGATTTTCAAAAGGCCTTTGACAAGATGCCACACATGAGGCTACTTAACAAGTTAAGAGCCTATGGTATTACAGGAAGGATACTAGCATGGATACAGCATTAGTTGATTGGCAGGAGGCTAAAAGTAGGAATGAAGGAGTCTTTTCTGGTTGGCTGCTGGAAACAAATGATGTTCCACAGGGGTTTGTGTTAGGCCCATTTCTTTTCACACTACATCTCAATGATTTGGATGATGGAATTGATGGCTTTCTGGCCAAGTTTGTGGATGATACAAAGATAGATGGAGGGGCAGGTAGTGTTGAGGAAGTAGAGAGGCTACAGAAGGACTTAGACAGATTAGGAGAATGGACAAAAGAGTCACAGATGGAATAGAGTGTCGGGAAGTGTATGGCCATGCACTTTGGTACAAGAAATAAAAGCATAGACAATTTTCTAAAAGGAGAGAAAATTTAAAAATCCGAGGTGCAAAGGGACTTGGGAGTCCTCGTGCAGGATTCCTGGAAGGTTAATTTGCAGCTTGAATCTGTAGTGAGGAAGGCAAATGTGAGGTTAGCATTCAATTCAAGAGGACTAGAATATAAAAGCAAGGATGTAATGTTGAGGTTTTATAAGGCACTGGTGAGGCATCACTTGGAGTATTGTGAGCAGTTAAGGGGGCCCTCATCTAAGAAAAGATGTGTTGACATTGGAGAGTGGTCAAAGAAGGTTCACAAAAATGATCCCAGGATTGAAAGGCTTGTCATATGAGGAACATTTGATGGCCCTGGGCCTGTACTTAGTGGAATTCAGAAGAATAACAGGGGATCTCACTGAAACCTATCAAAAGGGCAAGATTTTCCCTTGAGGAAATCATGCTGACAATGGCCAATTTTATCATATTTCTCCAAGTACCCTGGGACCTTGTCCTTAATTCTAACTTCTTCCCAACCTCTGAGAGACTAACTGGCCTACAGTTTCCTTTCTTCTGCCTCTCTCCCTTCTTGAAGAGAGTAGAACCCTGGGGGTGCACATGATGTGGTCCAGCTGACTTATTTTTAGACCTCTTGGTTTCCCAAGAACCTTCTCTCTAGTAATGGTAACTTCTCACACTTCATGACCCCTGACACCTGGATCTTCCACCATACTGCTAGTACCTTCAGTTCAGTTCATCCACCATTCCCTTGTTCCCCATTACTACCTCTCCAGCACTGTTTTCCAGTGATCTGATATCCTCTCTTTTACACTTCATGAATTTGAAGAAACTTTTGGTATCCTCTTTAATATTATTGGCTAGCTTACTTTTGTCTTCCATCTTTTCCTTCTGAATTACTTTTTAATTGCCTTCTGTTAGTATTTAAAAACTTCCCATTCCTCTAACTTCCCACTAATTTTTCCTCTATTATATGCCCTCTCTTTGGCTTTTATGTCAGCTTTGACTTCTCTTGTTAGCCATTGTTGTGTTAACTTGCCTTTAGAACACCTCTTTCTCTTTGAGATGTACCTCCATCCATTGTTGCTCTGCCAATATCCCTGCCAGTGTTCTTTTCCAATCAATTCTGGCCAACTCCTCGGTCATGCCTCTGTAGTTCTCTTTACTCCACTGTAATACTGATACATCTGACTTTAGCTTCTCCTTTTCAAATTTCAGGGTGAATTTGATCATATTATGGTTACTTTCACCTAAGGGTTCATTTACCTTAAGGTCTTTCAATTCCAGTTCATTGTATAGCACTCAGTCCAGAATAGCTGATACTCCTGGTGGGCTCAACCACAAGCTGCTCTAAAAAGCCATCTTGTAGGCACTCTACAAATTCTCCCTCCTGGAATACAGCACCATCCTGATTTTCCCAATCTACCTGCATTTTTAAATCCCAAATGACTATTGCAACATTCTCTTTTTGGCATGCATTTTCTATCTCCGAATGTAATTTATAGATCACATCCTTACTACTGTTTGAGGTCTATATACAACTCCCATCAGTCTTTTTAACCCTTGTAGTTCCTTAGCTCTATCCACAAAGATTCAACAGCTTCTGACCCTATGTCACCTCTTTCTCATGATTTGATTTCATTTTTTACCAACAGAGCAACGCTGCCCCCACTGCCTTCCTGCCTGTCCTTTCGATACACTGTGTATCCTTGGATGTTAAGCTCGCAGCTATAATCTTCTTTCAGCCATGATTCAGTGATGCCTTCACCATACATGCCAACCTGCAATGGTGCTACAAGTTCATCTACCCGTAGTGGTTACCAACCTTTTTTAAGCCCAAGATCCCCTACCTCGACCTACTAAGGCAAGATCTACCTACTAAATCGTTTAGAGAAAAAACAGCTCAGATTGTACTGCCAATTTGAGGCCTTTTATTTGGGCTAATTGTATTTGAATTACACAAAATACCTCTGTCAAACTTTCAAATTAATTCAAACAAGAAAACATTGTAACTAGCAACACACATCAAAGTTGCTGGTGAAGGCAGCAGGCCAGGCAGCATCTCTAGGAAGAGGTACAGTCGACATTTCAGGCCGAGTACCTCTTCCTAGAGATGCTGCCTGGCCTGCTGCATTCACCAGCAACTTTGATGTGTGTTGCTTGAATTTCCAGTATCTGCAGAATTCCTCGTGTTTGCGACTATAACTAGCATATCTTTCTTTAAGAATATTACAATACTTCACACCTTTAATTCTAAGTTTCATTATTTAATTTTATTTCAACACGAAAAATAAATTAATAAAAATTAACTGTTGCACTCAGTGTGATGACTGGGGCTGAATACTTATTGCTAGTTCCCAGAAATTTGGCTCATAACTACAGACAGCCAGTGTGAGACAGTCTGTGAGGTGTCTGTCAGTAAGACAGCTCCTGTATTTAGATTTAATAATTTTTCACCTGTGAAAATGCAATTTCACATAGATAAGTTAACCCGAAGTAGGCACTGACTTTTAGTGCTATAAAACCAACTATTGCTGGGCCCCATCAGTAGTAACTGCCACCAGTTTATGAATGGGGTTGTCATTTTCACAGACATATTTTTTAAACTCATTGTAAATATCCTCACCTCTCGTTCTGCAAAAGAGTGAGGAAGTCCTCCTTTGTTGTAAAATCCTGGAAAGCCATTCTGACAAGTACAACAAGCTGAGCTGTTTGCATTACATCCAGGGATTCATCGAACTGTAGTGAAAAATATCCACGTCCTCTGACAGTGACTCTACCCTCCTTGTCACTGTTGCAGGGCCAAGCGGAATATTATGTATTGAGGTTGTGATGTCGTTTTTGTTTTTAAAGATATTAAAAACATTCTCTGCAGTAATGGCCATTGCTTCCTTGAATAAATCGCCATCTGTAAAAGGCTTCTTGTGTTTAGCCAAAAGGTGACTTACACAAAATGATGCTTCAATAGCAGCCTTATCTTGAGCAGCATGTTTTGTGAAAAACGATTGCTGGGCCTTCAACCCTGATTTCAACTCCTCAACTTTCCTGGCATGAATTGCCTTCTTTGGTGTCTTTAAATTTCTGGTGGTTGGTGTTGTGGTGCCGCTCCAGATTCCCTCTTTTCGTCAGTGCTTGTGTTTGGTGGCACAGCATACATACACACTTGTCTTTCACCAAGGTAAATAGAAATTCCTCTTCCCATTCTGGATGGAATTTGTATGTTTTTGCCTTCTTTCGCGGAGCCTCCACCATGCTATCAGGATATCATGAGCGAGTGCCATATATTGATGTTTGCGACAGTCTGTACTCTTATCCATGGTCCCCAACCTCCGGGCCACGAAGCACGCAGCGGTACAGCGGTAGTCGCAACGCACCCAGCACATCTTTAAGAAAAGAAACCGAAATAAACAAGCTAATTGCAATCGGCCATCGCCTCTGATCTGGGCCGACATTTATGTGCTGGGCGGCACCTAATTAATTAGTTTGTTTATTTCGGCTTTTTTCTTAAAGATGTGCTGGGTGTGTTGCGACTACCGCTGTACCGCTGCGTGCTTCGCGACCTGGTGGTTGGGGACCACCGCATATCTAATTTAATTGGTCACTTTGATGCAGCACAGGCTACGCTGAAAACGCGGTGCATGGCGGGGTGCTACACACGTACGCACTGGGCAGAAAGAACGGAACTAAAACCCCGCAACTTGGAAACAATCTCTCTTTACAAACAGCTTTGTAGCAAAAGTATTGCTATATTACCATTATCCTAATTAGTATTACTTATTTTTATAATGCTCACATTACAACAGTATTTGTGTATTTATTTTAGATTTTTTCTGGGATCTACTGGGAAAGTCTCAAAGATCAACTGGTCGATCGCAATTGACAAGTTGGCGACCCCTAATCTACAGTATTTCATATACTATGCGCATTCAAATATAACACCTCAGTCCTATATTCACCCTTTTCAATGTTGTCCGCCTTTTATGTTGCAACTCATCCTGTTGACTGCAATTTTGCCCTGTCATTAGCCTCTCCTCACTGTACATTGCCTCTGTTTGTAAACCAGCTGCCTCATCTTCAGTTCTGTCATCCACCTTCCCTACGATACTTCTTGCTCAAGACACTCATCACACCATGCTCAATCTTTTCATTCCTAATTCTGACTGAGGTCTTACCAACATCTGCCTCCAGAACCTCTCCACAAACTGTTCTGGCACTCTGGTTTCCCATCCCCCTGCAACTCTATTTCAAACCCCGCTATGCAGCATTAACAAACTTTCCCGCTAGGATATTAGTCCCCCTCCAGTTCAGGTGCAAACCATCTCTTCTGTACAGGTCCCACCTTCCCTGGAAGAGAGCCCAATGATCCAAAAATCTTATGCCCTCCCTCCTATACCAACTCCTTAGCTACGTATCAAACTGTATAATCTTCCTAGTTCTGTCTTCACTAGCATGTGGCATGGTTAGCAAGACTGGAGATCACAATCTTGGAGGTCCTGCCCTTTAACTTAGCACCCTAAACTGCCTGAGCAGAACCTCATCACTCGTCCTACCCATGTCATGGACCATGACTTCTGACTGTTCACCCTCCCACTAAAGAATACTGAGGACTTGATCTGAGATATCCCGGACCCTGGCGCCTGGGAGACAACATAGCATCTCGTTCTTGCCTACAGTACCTCCTGTCCATTCCCCTAACAAATCCCCTATCACCACAGTGTGCCTCGTCTCCCCCCTTCCTTCTGAGTCACAGAGGCAGACTCAGTGCCAGACACCCGACCACTGTGACATTTCTCTGTTAGCTCAACCCCCCCCCAACTGCATCCAAAGTGGGAAAACCTGTTGTTGAGGGGAATGGCCACAGGGACACTCTGCACTGGCTCCTTAACCCCTTTCCCCTTCCTGACTGTCACCCAATCTCTTGTGTCCTGCACCTTGGGTGTAACTACCTCTCTATACATCCTGTCTATCACTCCCTCAGCCTCCTGAATGATTCAGAGTTCATCCAATTCCAGCTACAACTCCTTAATGTGGATTGTTAGAAGCTACATCTGCATGCACTTCTCGCAGGTATAGTCATCAGGAACACTGGAGGTCTCCCTGCCTTCCCACATCCCATAAGAGGAGCATTCCACTATCCTGCCTGGCATCTCTCCTGTACTAGTTGAGCAGAGATAAAGAAGGGAAGGGAAGAAACCTAACCTTGAGCTTTTCCTTCCTTTGCGTCCTCTGACTGAAGCCTTTATTTGTTGGAGCCATGAAGAGCAAAAGCCTCAAGATCACCACTCTGACTCTGTCCAACCTGACGACAGCTGCTGTGACGATAATCTTAGAGCTGGTGCTGTTAATACTTACGCTAACCACTACACGACCACAGGAGAATTAAGGGTTATGGGAAAAAGGCAAGTTGGTGGAGCTGAGCCAACAACCAAGTCAGCCCTGATCTAATTGAATAGCAGATCGTCTAAGCCTGCTTCTAGTTCTTATATTCTTCTGGAGTCAACCACTCCATCATGGGCACAAGCCTCACTAACATTGAGGACATCTTAAAGATGTGTTACCTCAAGCAGGTGGCATCCATCATTAAGGACCCTCACCATCCCTCTTCTCATTACTACCATAGGGGAGAAGGTATAGGAGCCTGAAGACCACACTGGTTCAGGAGCCGCTTCTTCCCCTCCACCATCAGATTTCTAAATGTCCATGAATCACCAAACACTACCTCATTTGTACTATCTACTGCATTTATTTTGTAATTTAAAGTAGTTTTATGTCTTAGCACTGTACTGCTGCCACAAAACAATACATTTCATGTCACTTAAGAAGCTGATTCTGGTCTGATGATAATAACAAGACTGCAGATGCTAGAATCTGGAGTAGAACACAATATGCTGGAAGAACTCTTTATCTCATATTCCATCTGTGTAGTCTACAAACCAATCAGTGTGCACACTGAATTCTATCTTGTTCCCCCCATACTCACCCCCACCCACAATAATCATGTTTCTTTCCCCTACCCGATCTGCTTCATCAGCGCATCACCCACACACTCCTCCCACTGTGTCCCCTCGCGCTCTGTTCCCATCTCTCCTCATGACTTCCCTTATTTTATTCCATGTTCCACCTTCCTTTCCTATCAGATTTCATCATCTTCATCACCTCCACCAATCACCTCTCAGCCGTTGTACCCTCAAAGCTGTGCAGCTGCACAGTAACAGAAATGCCCCCGTGCACATAGCCTTTGTTGGCACACAGCTGGAATTTTCTTAACATTTAAACATTCAATGTTCCATGCAGTTTTCAGGCTGTTTACAATTTCCTGCTCAGAGCAATGGTTGGCCCATGCCTCTGTAAAGTAAATGAGAGGGAATGTTGCTCTCAGCCTCTGTCACTAATCCCACTCTCCCCTCTGCCTATCACCCCTCCTCAGCTGGATCATCTGCCAGTTCTTGTACCACCCATTTCCTCCAATACCGGTTATCTTGTCTCTTTATTTCCAGTCTAGATGAAGGGTCTCAACCAGCAACACTGACTGTCCATTTCCCTCCATAGATTTCACCCGACCTGATGAGTTCCTTCAGCATCTTGCATGTGAGTAAAAACTTCCCCAGTCCTGTCAGAGAGGACAAGAGGAAAACTGACATCGGTGAACAAGGGTTAAAACTGATCAGTCTTCTTGCCCCTTGTTGTATGAAAATTCCTTATACGAAATACTGTAATTTGGTTGGAAAAGTTAAGGTGAGACAATAATAGGCTGGTTGTGATACCAGTGTTGAGAAAGAGTTGCACTGGGGACTGATCACATACATTGGAGAATCACACTCCTCATGAGGTGTTTAATTCCATTCCAGAGGTGTTTAATTTTATCCTTTGATTAAACCTTAACACTGTGACAAGTAGCGATAGCAGTTCAGATTGGGAAAGGATTTTGCTGAGTTGGTCAGCTGGGAGTTCAAGACCCACTTGAGAGACTGGAGCACAGGTTACCTAGACTGACACATCAGCAATAATGCTACTGTGCTGGCCCATGATGGCTTTGCACACCAAAGAATTCTTCAGAAATCAAAAATGAGGCATAATAGGCGGGAGGAGAGAGAGCAGCGCATCACGCATGCGCAGCCCTCCGGTGAAAAATGATATCATATCCGTTAAATAGGGGCCATAGACAATTCTCATTTGATGGAGATAGATGTGAAAGCACAGAGGAACACCTGGAGAAATTTCTGAAACGCCAGTTCGCTGCTGTTGTTACTGCATTGTCGGGAATCTTCTGGAGAGAAGGCCTCAAAATCCCTGGCTTTGCCTGCTGTTGGCGACTGAGATTGAGGTTGAATCGTTTGGACAGCGATGGCGCTCAGTACTCGGTGTCGGAGAGCTGATCGGAGGCTCGAAGTTTTCGGATGACCCACAGTCAGACTGGTCAGCATGGCAGGGAGAGTTCTTCTTCCTTCTCCCGTCTGCGTGAGATGTGGGACATTTGAGAGACTTTGAACTTTTTACTGTGCTCATGGACTTCTTCATCAAGTTATGGTATTGTTGCACTGTTGTAACTACATGTTATAATTATGTGGTTTTGTTAGTTTTTTCAGTCTTGGTCTGTCCTGTGTTTTGTGATATCACACTGGAAGAAATATTGTACCATTTCTTAATGCATGCATTACTAAATGACAATAAAAGAGAACGGCATGTCTTCAAAGTGCGCATGCGCCAGTCGTGCATGCAGCCTGTTACAGTTGCTCTGTTTAGTTTCTTACTTTTTAAACTTCTTAACTTAGGTTATTCGTTATATTTTTTTCTTATGGTAACACGTTGAAGCTGCACCCTCTCTAACACGCTGGTGGAGAGAGTTTTATTTGTTTTTTTAGCGCTGGAATTAGTTACATTTGGACACGTCTCGTTAGCGTGGCAGCAGGATGGCCGCATTGTTTATTCCAGAGACCAACTGATTATGCTCATGCCCGCCAGCTTAGCGAACAGAGCAGCGGACATCCCGGCTGAAATCTGGAGGAAAACACACAGCGGATGCAGAGGGGGATCAAAAAGGCGAGGGAAGGGGACCGGGTCGAGACAACAGAGGCTTATGGAGAAGATAAGTTATAAGCTGTGTCTCCCCTCTCTCATCATGGGAAATGTGAGATCGCTGGGGAATTAAATGGATGAATTGATGGCGTTTGTCAGGAGTCAGAGAACATTTCAGGAGAGCAGTGTCATGTGTTTTACTGAAACATGGCTGCACGAGGACATACCCAATCAAAGTGTTTCTATAGGGGGCTTCCAGACCGTTCCAGCTGACCGGAATTGCACTGACAGCAGTAAGCGTAAAGGAGGGGGGCTTGCGGTTCTGGTAAACAACAGATGGTGCAATCCTGGGCATATTACGATCAAGGAACGTGTTTGTAGCCCGGATATTGAACTTTTTGCTGTTGGACTCCGGCCATATTATTTGCCTAGGGAAATCTCGCATGCAGTTGTGGTTGTTGTGTACATCCCTCCCTCTGCCAACCCAACGTCGGCGTGTAACATCATTTACACCGTCATAGCCAGATTACAAACCCAGCAGCCGAGTGCCCTCATTACCATCTCGGGTGACTTCAACCAGGTTACCATGGCTAGAACGCTGCCCAACCTCACGCAGTATGTGAGCTGTACAACCAGAGGGGAGAGGACTCTGGATTTGATGTACGTTAACGTTAAGGATGCATACAGCTCCTCTCCCCTCCCCCCACGGAAGGACAGATCACAACCTGGTGCATCTAAAACCCTGCTATGTGCCTCTGGTGAAGAGTAAACCTGCAACCTCGAGGACAGTGAGGAAATGGTTGGAGGAGGCTTATGAGGCGCTCCAGGGTTGTTTTGAGGTGACAGACTGGCAGGCACTCTGTGAGCCACATGGATTGATATTGATGGGCTCACAGAGTGCATCACTGATTACATCAGCTTCTGTGTGGACTGCAATGTTCCAACAAGAACTGTCCTTTGTTATTCAAATAACAAGCCATGGGTGACAAAGGACATTAAGGACATCCTGAACGCTAAAAAGAGGGCGTTTAGTGATGGAAATAGGGAGGAGCTGAGGGCAATACAGAGGGACCTGAAAGCCAGGATCAGGGAGGCTAAAGACAGGTACAGGAGGAAGCTTGAGTGGAAACTCCAGCAGAACAACATGAGAGGGGTCTGGAGGGGGATGACAACCATCACTGGGTTCTGGCAAACTAGCAACAGAGGAGCTGAAGGCAGTGTGGACAGGGCCAATGAACTTAACCTGTTCTTTAACAGATTTGACATTGTGGCCGCTGCCCATCCCCACATGAGTCATCTGTTGTCGGCCCCCAAGTAACACACTCTCCCCCCTACCCCTCCTCACAGTCCCCCACCCTGCTCTCAAGATTATACCCCTTCCCCACACGAAACCACCACGGTGGGCTTCACAGCTGAACAGGTGAGAAGACAGCTGAAATGTCTCAACCCAAGCAAGGCTGCAGGACCAGATGGTTTCAGTACCAGGGTGCTCAAAGCCTGTGCCCCTCAGCTATGTGGAGTACTTCGCCATGTATTCAGCCTGAGCCTGAGGCTCCGGAGGGTTCCTGCGCTGTGGAAGACATCCTGCCTCGTCCCTGTGCCGAAGACACCGCACCCCAGCGGTCTCAATGACTACAGACCGGTCGCATTGACCTCCCACATCATGAAGACTCTGGAGAGACTTGTTCTGCAGCTGCTCCGGCCTATGGTCAGGCCACACTTAGATCCCCTCCAGTTCACCTACCAGCCCTGACTAGGAATTGAGGATGCTATCGTCTACCTGCTGAACTGTGTCTATGCCCACCAGGACAAGCCAGCGAGCACTGTGAGGGTCATGTTTTTCGACTTCTCCACCATCCACCCTGCTCTGCTGGGGGAGAAGCTGACAGCGATGCAGGTGGATGCTTTCCTGGTGTCATGGATTCTTGATTACCTGACTGGCAGACCACAGTACCTGTGCTTGCAACACTGTGTGTCCAACAGAGTAATCAGCAGCACTGGGGCTCCAGAGTCTTGTCTCCCTTTCTCTTCACCATTTACACCTTGGACTTCAACTACTGCACAGAGTCTTGTCACCTTCAGAAGTTTTCTGATGACTCTGCCATTGTTGGATGCATCAGCAAGGGAGATGAGGCTGAGTACAGGGCTACGGTAGGAAACTTTGTCACATAGAAACATAGAAAATAGGTGCAGGAGTAGGCCATTCGGCCCTTCGAGCCTGCACCGCCATTCAATATGATCATGGCTGATCATCCAACTCAGAACCCTGTACCAACCTTCCCTCCATACCCCCTGATCCCTTTAGCCACAAGGGCCATATCTAACTCCCTCTTAAATATAGCCAATGAACTGGCCTCAACTGTTTCCTGTGGTAGAGAATTTCACAGATTCACCACTCTGTGTGAAGAAGTTTTTCCTAATCTCGGTCCTAAAAGGCTTCCCCTTTATCCTCAAACTGTGACCCCTCATTCTGGACTTCCCCAACTTCGGGAACAATCTTCCTGCATCTAGCCTGTCCAATCCCTTTAGGATTTTATACGTTTCAATCAGATCCCCCCTCAATCTTCTAAATTCCAACGAGTATAAGCCTAGTTCATCCAGTCTTTCATCATATGAAAGTCCTGCCATCCCAGGAATCAATCTGGTGAACCTTCTTTGTACTCCCTCTATGGCAAGGATGTCTTTCCTCAGATTAGGGGACCAAAACTGCACACAATACTCCAGGTGTGGCCTCACCAAGGCCTTGTACAACTGCAGTGGTACCTCGCTGCTCCTGTACTCGAATCCTCTTGCTATAAATGCCAGCATACCATTTGCCTTTTTCACCGCCTGCTGTACCTGCATGACCACTTTCAATGACTGGTGTATAATGACACCCAGGTCTCATTGCACCTCCCCTTTTCCTAATCGGCCACCATTCAGATAATAATCTGTTTTCCTGTTTTTGCCACCAAAGTGGATAACTTCACATTTATCCACATTAAATTGTATCTGCCATGAATTTGCCCACTCACCTAACCTATCCAAGTCATCCTGCATCCTCTTAGCATCCTCCTCACAGCTAACACTGCCGCCCAGCTTCGTGTCAGCCGCAAACTTGGAGATGCTGCATTTAATTCCCTCATCCAAGTCATTAATATATATTGTAAACAATATGGTGTGAGCAGAATTATCTGCAGCTTAATGTGAAAAAGACTAAGGAGCTGGTGGTAGACCTGAGGAGAGCTAAGGTACCGGTGACCCCTGTTTCCATCCAGGGGGTCAGGGTGGACATGGTGGAGGATTGCAAATACCTGGGGAAACAAATTGACAATAAACTGGACTGGTCAAAGAACACTGAGGCTGTCTACAAGAAGGGTCAGAGCCGTCTCTATTTTTCCTGAGGAGACTGAGGACCTTTAACATCTGCCGGATGATGCTGAGGATGTTCTATGAGTCTGTGGTGGCCAGTGCTATCATGTTTGCTGTTGTGTGCTGGGGCAGCAGGCTGAGGGTAGCAGACACCAACAGAATCAACAAACTCATTCGTAAAGCCAATGATGTTGTGGGGATGGAACTGGACTCTCTGACGGTGGTGTCTGAAAAGAGGATGCTGTCCAAGTTGCATGCCATCTTGGACGATGTCTCCCACCCACTACATAATGTACTGGTTGGGCACAGGAGTACATTCAACCAGAGACTCATTCCACCGAGATGCAACACAGAGCGTCACAGGAAGTCATTCCTGCCTGTGGCCATCAAACTTTACAACTCCTCCCTTGGAGGGTCAGACACGCTGAGCCAATAGGCTGGTCCTGGACTTATTTCCTGGCATAATTTACATATTACTATATAACTATTTATGGTTTTATTATTATTTATTATTTATGGTGCAACTGTAACGAAAACTAATATCCCCCGGGATCAATAAAGTATGACTATGACTATGACTATAATCTAATCTAATAATCTAAAACTTGTTACCTATGATTGTTTTATTAATTGTGACAAGAGCTAAGAAAGGACAAAGCATAGAGAGAGAGAACAAAGGGAGGAGAAGAGCAGACTAAAAAACGTAGTGTGGTCTTCTTAAAGCAGACCATCAGGCTCCTGAACCAACATGGATAACTTCATTCACCTCAACACTGAATGGATTCCACAACCTATAGACTCACTTTCAAGTGGTCCACAACTCATGTTTTCAACATTATTTGTTTATTTATTCATTCATTCATTTATTTATTATTTGGGTTTTGTTCTGTATTTGCACAATTTGTATTATTTTGCACCTTGATTGTTTGTCTGTTTATGTTTGTGTGTACTTTTCATTGATTCTATTGTGTTTCTTCATAGTTAGTGTGAATGCTGCAAGAAAATGTATCTTGGGGTTGTATATGGTGACATATGTGTACTTTGATAATAAATTTACTTCGGACTTTGAGATAATAGAAACTCCATTGATCACAGTTAACCAATCAGATAGCCAGATTCAAGGACCATGACACTCGCCACTGTAACTAAGAAGTTTCCAGAAAAATACAGAGGCAATTGTACCCACAGGGAAACTTAATGAATATACTGGAGGTGATAATATAAAAATACAAATAAGCATAACAAAGTTAAACTACAAGAAAAATAACAATTCTACAGCCCATCCAACAAGTGTAACAAGTGTTCCTCCTCAGATGAAGAATCTGTAGTGACCTGAATGACTGCCTGAAGGGTAAAACAGTCTTGCGGAGGAACTGAGCACATGGAGTAGAATCTGTAGGAAGAAAGGAATTATGGAGTCTTTGGGTTGAAACCCTGCACCACGACCTCTTCCTCTCCTCCCAATGTGTGCTCCTCGACCCACTGAGTTCCTCCAGCAGATTGTTTACTGAGACAGATACCAGCTTCTGTAGATCCTTGTGTCTCCAGACTACTTAGAGCATTCCTAGACCAAGAGACATTGTACTCTGCTTAGACCGAAACATCTAAGACATAGGAGCAAAATTAGGCCATTCAGCCCACTGAGTCTGCTCTGTCATTCCATTATGGTTGATTTATTATTCCTCTCAACTGCACTTTCCTGCCTCTTCCCCATAACTTTTGATACCCTTACTAATCAGGAACCTATCAACTGCTGCTTTAAATACACTCCGTGACTTGGCCTCCACAGTCATCCGTGGCAATGAATTCCACAGATTCACCATCTTCTGGCTAAAGAAAGTTCTCCTCATCTCTGTTCTAAACAGATGTCCTTCCATTCTGAAGCAGAGCCCTTTGCTCTCAGAACACTCATCCCACCCAACCCCCACTACAGGAAACAGTCTCTCCACATCCACATGGACTTTCAATATTTGACAGGTTTCAAAGAGATCCCCTCTCATTCTTCTGAACTCCAGTGAGTACAGGCCCAGAGCCATCAAACCCCGCTCAAAGGACTTTCAAGTGTTTTTCTTGAAAATGTTTACAGTGCAATGCAGTGTCTGAGGTAATAGTGAGATGTGAGAGGGTGGTAACTAGAATTGTTGATTAGATTAACTGCCTTGGGGAAGAAACTCTTAGGAAGATGCTTAAAACACTTTAAACAATTTCAATAATGCTAATTTTAATATTGTAAAACATTAAATTCCTGCTGGTATTTATGCAATTATACACATTTTATTCCGTATCTGTACTTCGAGTCACTGCCCTCGGAGGGGCTGCTGGTTCGAGTCCCTGCCCTCGGAGGGGCTGCTGGTTTGAGTTGCTGCCCTCGGAGGGCTGCTGGTTCGAGTCCCTGCCCTCGGAGGGGCTGCTGGTTCGTGTCGCTGCCCTCGGAGGGGCTGCTGGTTTGAGATGCTGCCCTCGGAGGGCTGCTGGTTCGAGTCCCTGCCCTCGGAGGGGCTGCTGGTTTGAGTCCCTGCCCTCGGAGGGGCTGCTGGTTTGAGTCGCTGCCCTCGGAGGGGCTGCTGGTTTGAGTTGCTGCCCTCGGAGGGGCTGCTGGTTCGAGTCACTGCCCTCGGAGGGGCTGCTGATTCGAGTCCCTGCCCTCGGAGCGGCTGCTGGTTCGAGTCGCTGCCCTCGGAGGGGCTGCTGGTTTGAGTTGCTGCCCTCGGAGGGGCTGCTGGTTCGAGTCACTGCCCTCGGAGGGGCTGCTGGTTTGAGTCACTGCCCTCAGGCGGGCTGCGGATTCGAGTCCCTGCCCTAGGAGGGGCTGCTGGTTCGAGTCCATGCCCTCAGGGGGGCTGCTGGTTCAAGTCGCTGCCCTCGGAGGGGCTGCTGGTTCGAGTCACTGCCCTCGGAGGGGCTGCTGGTTCGACTCCCTGCCCTCGGAGCATCTGCTGGTTCGAGTCTCTGCCCTTGGAGCGTCTGCTGGTTCGAGTCCCTGCCCTTGGAGCGTCTGCTGGTTCGAGTCCCTGCCCCCGGAGGGGCTGCTGGTTCAAGTTGCTGCCCTTGGAGCGTTTGCTGGTTCGAGTCCCTGCCCTTGGAGCGTCTGCTGGTTCGAGTCCCTGCCCTCGGAGGGGCTGTTGGTTTGAGTTGCTGCCCTTGGAGCGTCTGCTGGTTCGAGTCCCTGCCCTTGGAGCGTCTGCTGGTTCGAGTCCCTGCCCTCGGAGGGGCTGCTGATTCGAGTCCCTGCCCTCGGAGGGGCTGCTGGTTTGAGTTGCTGCCTTTGGAGCGTCTGCTGGTTCGAGTCCCTGCCCTCAGAGGGGCTGCTGGTTCGTGTCGCTGCCCCCGGAGGGGCTGCTGGTTCGAGTCGCTGCCCTCGGAGGGGCTGTTGGTTCGAGTTGCTGCCCTTGGAGCGTCTGCTAGTTCGAGTCTCTGCCCTTGGAGCGTCTGCTGGTTCGAGTCCCTGCCCTTGGAGCGTCTGCTGGTTCGAGTCCCTGCCCTCGGAGGGGCTGCTGATTCGAGTCCCTGCCCTCGGAGGGGCTGCTGGTTTGAGTTACTGCCCTTGGAGCGTCTGCTGGTGCGAGTCCCTGCCCTCGGAGAGGCTGCTGGTTCGAGTCCTGCCCTCGGAGGGGCTGCTGGTTCGAGTTGCTGCCCTTGGAGCGTCTGCTGGTTCGAGTCCCTGCCCTTGGAGCGTCTGCTGGTTCGAGTCCCTGCCCTCAGAGGGGCTGCTGATTCGAGTCCCTGCCCTCGGAGGGGCTGCTGGTTTGTGTTGCTGCCCTTGGAGCGTCTGCTGGTTCGAGTCCCTGCCCTCAGAGGGGCTGCTGGTTCGTGTCGCTGCCCTCGGAGGGGCTGCTGGTTCGAGTCGCTGCCCTCGGAGGGGCTGCTGGTTCGAGTTGCTGCCCTTGGAGCGTCTGCTGGTTCGAGTCCCTGCCCTTGGAGCGTCTGCTGGTTCGAGTCCCTGCCCTCGGAGGGGCTGTTGGTTTGAGTTGCTGCCCTTGGAGCGTCTGCTGGTTCGAGTCCCTGCCCTTGGAGCGTCTGCTGGTTCGAGTCCCTGCCCTCAGAGGGGCTGCTGGTTCGTGTCGCTGCCCTCGGAGGGGCTGTTGGTTCGAGTTGCTGCCCTTGGAGCGTCTGCTAGTTCGAGTCTCTGCCCTTGGAGCGTCTGCTGGTTCGAGTCCCTGCCCTTGGAGCGTCTGCTGGTTCGAGTCCCTGCCCTTGGAGGGGCTGCTGATTTGAGTCCCTGCCCTCGGAGGGGCTGCTGGTTTGAGTTGCTGCCCCTGGAGCATCTGCTGGTTCGAGTCGCTGCCCTCGGAGGGGCTGCTGGTTCGAGTCGCTGCCCTCGGAGGGGCTGCTGGTTCGAGTTGCTGCCCTTGGAGCGTCTGCTGATTCGAGTCCCTGCCCTTGGAGCGTCTGCTGGTTCGAGTCCCTGCCCTCGGAGGGGCTGCTGATTCGAGTCCCTGCCCTCGGA
The DNA here is from genome assembly GCF_963921235.1 of Mobula hypostoma. Lineage (NCBI taxonomy): Eukaryota > Metazoa > Chordata > Chondrichthyes > Myliobatiformes > Myliobatidae > Mobula > Mobula hypostoma. The sequence goes on from NC_086102.1 coordinate 99,762,648, forward strand.
GGGGCTGCTGGTTTGAGTTGCTGCCTTTGGAGCGTCTGCTGGTTCGAGTCCCTGCCCTCAGAGGGGCTGCTGGTTCGTGTCGCTGCCCTCGGAGGGGCTGCTGGTTCGAGTCCCTGCCCTCAGAGGGGCTGCTGGTTCGTGTCGCTGCCCTCGGAGGGGCTGCTGGTTCGAGTCGCTGCCCTCGGAGGGGCTGTTGGTTCGAGTTGCTGCCCTTGGAGCATCTGCTAGTTCGAGTCTCTGCCCTTGGAGCGTCTGCTGGTTCGAGTCCCTGCCCTCGGAGGGGCTGCTGGTTTGAGTTGCTGCCCTTGGAGCGTCTGCTGGTTCGAGTCCCTGCCCACGGAGAGGCTGCTGGTTCGAGTCGCTGCCCTCGGAGGGGCTGCTGGTTCGAGTTGCTGCCCTTGGAGCGTCTGCTGGTTCGAGTCCCTGCCCTTGGAGCGTCTGCTGGTTCGAGTCCCTGCCCTCGGAGGAGCTGTTGGTTTGAGTTGCTGCCCTTGGAGCGTCTGCTGGTTCGAGTCCCTGCCCTTGGAGCGTCTGCTGGTTCGAGTCCCTGCCCTCAGAGGGGCTGCTGGTTCGTGTCGCTGCCCTCGGAGGGGCTGCTGGTTCGAGTCGCTGCCCTCGGAGGAGCTGTTGGTTCGAGTTGCTGCCCTTGGAGCGTCTGCTAGTTCGAGTCTCTTCCCTTGGAGCGTCTGCTGGTTCGAGTCCCTGCCCTTGGAGCGTCTGCTGGTTCGAGTCCCTGCCCTTGGAGGGGCTGCTGATTCGAGTCCCTGCCCTCGGAGGGGCTGCTGGTTTGAGTTGCTGCCCTTGGAGCATCTGCTGGTTCGAGTCCCTGCCCTCGGAGGGGCTGCTGGTTCGAGTCGCTGCCCTCGGAGTGGCTGCTGGTTCGAGTTGCTGCCCTTGGAGCGTCTGCTGGTTCGATCCCTGCCCTTGGAGCGTCTGCTGGTTCGAGTCCCTGCCCTCGGAGGGGCTGTTGGTTTGAGTTGCTGCCCTTGGAGCGTCTGCTGGTTCGAGTCCCTGCCCTTGGAGCGTCTGCTGGTTCGAGTCCCTGCCCTTGGAGCGTCTGCTGGTTCGAGTCCTTGCCCTCAGAGGGGCTGCTGGTTCGAGTCCCTGCCCTCGGAGGGGCTGCTGATTCGAGTCCCTGCCCTCGGAGGGACTGCTGGTTTGAGTTGCTGCCCTTGGAGCGTCTGCTGGTTCGAGTCCCTGCCCTCAGAGGGGCTGCTGGTTCGTGTCGCTGCCCTCGGAGGGGCTGCTGGTTCGAGTCGCTGCCCTCGGAGGGGCTGCTGGTTCGAGTTGCTGCCCTTGGAGCGTCTGCTGGTTCGAGTCCCTGCCCTCGGAGGGGCTGCTGATTCGAGTCCCTGCCCTCGGAGGGGCTGCTGGTTTGAGTTGCTGCCTTTGGAGCGTCTGCTGGTTCGAGTCCCTGCCCTCAGAGGGGCTGCTGGTTCGTGTCGCTGCCCTCGGAGGGGCTGCTGGTTCGAGTCGCTGCCCTCGGAGTGGCTGTTGGTTCGAGTTGCTGCCCTTGGAGCATCTGCTAGTTCGAGTCTCTGCCCTTGGAGCGTCTGCTGGTTCGAGTCCCTGCCCTTGGAGCGTCTGCTGGTTCGAGTCCCTGCCCTCGGAGGGGCTGCTGATTCGAGTCCCTGCCCTCGGAGGGGCTGCTGGTTTGAGTTGCTGCCCTTGGAGCGTCTGCTGGTTCGAGTCCCTGCCCTCGGAGAGGCTGCTGGTTCGAGTCGCTGCCCTCGGAGGGGCTGCTGGTTCGAGTTGCTGCCCTTGGAGCGTCTGCTGGTTCGAGTCCCTGCCCTTGGAGCGTCTGCTGGTTCGAGTCCCTGCCCTCGGAGGGGCTGTTGGTTTGAGTTGCTGCCCTTGGAGCGTCTGCTGGTTCGAGTCCCTGCCCTTGGAGCGTCTGCTGGTTCGAGTCCCTGCCCTCAGAGGGGCTGCTGGTTCGTGTCACTGCCCTCGGAGGGGCTGCTGGTTCGAGTCGCTGCCCTCGGAGGAGCTGTTGGTTCGAGTTGCTGCCCTTGGAGCGTCTGCTAGTTCGAGTCTCTGCCCTTGGAGCGTCTGCTGGTTCGAGTCCCTGCCCTTGGAGCGTCTGCTGGTTCGAGTCCCTGCCCTCGGAGGGGCTGCTGATTCGAGTCCCTGCCCTCGGAGGGGCTGCTGGTTTGAGTTGCTGCCCTTGGAGCGTCTGCTGGTTCGAGTCCCTGCCCTCGGAGGGGCTGCTGGTTCGAGTCGCTGCCCTCGGAGGGGCTGCTGGTTCGAGTTGCTGCCCTTGGAGCGTCTGCTGGTGCGAGTCCCTGCCCTTGGAGCATCTGCTGGTTCGAGTCCCTGCCCTCGGAGGGGCTGTTGGTTTGAGTTGCTGCCCTTAGAGCGTCTGCTGGTTCGAGTTGCTGCCCTTGGAGCGTCTGCTGGTTCGAGTCCCTGCCCTCGGAGCGTCTGCTGGTTCAAGTCCCTGCCCTTGGAGCGTCTGCTGGTTCGAGTCCCTGCCCTCGGAGGGGCTGTTGGTTTGAGTTGCTGCCCTTGGAGCGTCTGCTGGTTCGAGTCCCTGCCCTCGGAGGGGCTGTTGGTTTGAGTTGCTGCCCTTGGAGCGTCTGCTGGTTCGAGTCCCCGCCCTTGGAGCGTCTGCTGGTTCGAGTTGCTGCCCTTGGAGCGTCTGCTGGTTCAAGTCCCTGCCCTCGGAGGGTCTTGATGCTCTCAGAGATGTTATTGCAAATCTGAGACTTATGGATGGGACTGTAGTTCATTCTGGCCTTATTCAGTTCAATGTTTTTTTAAAATTCTTGACAATTCTTTCTTGTTGCCGATTGGCGGGTTGGTGGGTTTGGGTGATCTGTTAGTTATTGTGCGAAGGAGGGGTTAGGGATGTTAGGGGTTTGTGAGGTTTTGTTTCTTTTTCTTTTCATGATATCTTTCAATTATTTATATGGTTTTCTATATTCTATGGCAACCTAGAGAAGACACAATTGAGAGTTGTATTCTGCATACATACTTTGATAAAATGAAACTTTGAACCTTTTCAACCTCCTACTGTTTTATATAATTCTTTATTCTTTATAATTGTTGAATGTTGTTATTTTTTGATATGTCATGCCAACACAAATTCCTAATACATGTACTGGAAATGGCAAATAAAGTTGATCTTTGATGATCACAGAAACAAAGGAAGACGTGACACAGGAGAGGACTTTCAGACCAAAGGTCAGAGGGCAGATTCATTCAACTGGTATCAGGAAAGGAGGGTTTACTGTATAGGGAGAGGCTTTCCAGACCAGACTGTATTCCCTGATGTTTTTCCTGTGCCTCTGATACCACTGTATTAATTATACAGTATTTATATAATACAGCACAGTAACAGGCTCTGGCCCAATGAGCCTGCACCAGCCAAATGCACACGTGACCAATTAACCTAGTAAATCGTATGCCTTTGGGATGTGGGAGGAATCCAGAGCACCCAGAGGAAATCCACTTGCTCATGGGGAGAACATACTAACTCCTTACATACAACAGCAGGAACTGAACCTGGGTCACCAGTGTTGTAATAGCATTATGCTAATCGCTGAGCAACTGTGCTACCACAAATTTTCAAAGTTCAAAGTAAATTTATTATCAAAGTACAAAAATGTCACCATATACAATCCTGAGGTAAATTTTCTTGCGGGCAGTCACAATACATACAAGAAACACAATAGAATCAATGGAAGACCCCCACCCAACAGGACGGACAAATCACCAGTGTGCAAAAAACAACAAACACTGCAAATAAAGATGATGATGATAATAATAATAATAATAATAAATAAGCAATATCATACATCATATTCCCAAATCTCAGTCATTAATATACTTCAATAGAGCAGTGGTGATAATACTAGCTATAGAGAGACCTGTCTGCTGACAGCTCATCAGGGAGTAGAACTCGGTTAATAGACAACAATATGTCTTCAAAATCTTGCATTGATAATATGGACTCCTACTGTACCTCATCATGGCCTTGTACTCTACTGTCTGCCTACACTGTGTTCTGATTTCTCTTACAGTACCTCAATGCAAGGATGCAATGAATGGGGTCTGTATACACAGCGTGCAAAACAAAGTTTATTACTGAGCTTGGTACATGAGACAATCATAAGCCAATTTATCGACCTAAGACCGAATAGAGAGCTCACCTTCACAAGCCTGAGTGTTGCAGAGAGCTTCCTCAGAATGTAGCCCAATGCAGATGTCCCCACCGTTTGCTGGCATTGGACTCGTACAAGTCCGTGTACGCTGGTAGTGTCCACCTCCACATGTTGCAGAGCATAGGGACCAGGGTGACCAGCAGGACCAAGCTCCCTTAACTGTAATCAAGATTGAAAGGAAAAGTAGGGTTTAGCCTGAAGCCTAGGTATCAACAACCATATACCCTTGGTTCAGTCTTGGCCATGCTTCATGTGCATGACTTCAAGTCCCACTCCAGAGTTACACTGTCAAAGAATTCTTGTCTTAAAGTCATACAGCACTACAGCACAGAAACAGGTCCTGTGGCCCATCAAATCCATGCCGACCTGGTCTTCTGTCTAGTCCCATCCACGTGCACCTGGATCACAGGCCTCTATATTACTCTCATCTATGTAGCTGTCCAAATTTCTCTTAAACGTTACAATTGAACCCACATTTACCAGTTCCACTGGCATCGTGTTCCACAGCCACATCACCCTCTAGGTGAAGAAGCTCCCCCTCAGATTCCCTTTAAATATTTCACCTTTCACCTTCAACCTACGACTTCTAGTTCTGGTCTCACCCAACCTGAAAGGTGCAGGTTGATGGGAAGGGGCAGAATAACAGTTCGGCACGGACTAGACAGGAAAAGAGCCTATCTGTGTGCTATAGTGCTCTATGACACACACTCGTCTCTGAAGTATATTAACATCACCTTGTAGCTTACAGTCATAGAGCTACGGAGCACATCAGCATGGAAACAGGCCCTTCAATCCACATAGTCCATGTTGGCCATCGTGTTGAGTGTATTCCTGATATAGAACCGTTCAGAGATTCTGAAAGCCTACTTGGGACTCTAAGCTTGAGTTACCTGGGCAAAGTTGCTGGTTACAGTTCTCGTACTCAATGGGGGACCCCAGGCAGGGCAGCCCCCCGTTCTTGGGCTCTGGGTTGGTGCAGCTTCTCCTCCTGGAGCGGAATCCTGTCTCACACTCTCGGGAACAGGATGACCAGGGCATCCATGCGGACCATCCACCATTGATCCTGCGGAGAGCTTGGTGGCTAAACTTCAAAAGGTCATCAATCACATCTGCAGAGGAGACAGAGGATGGTTATGTAACAGGATAAGTAATATCATGGTGCACTGGCTACTGTCCCAGAGATACCACCTGATTTCAGTATATAGCAGTGAATATTTATAGGATTGTTTTCATATTAATATTGACTGTGATTTTTTTAATTTTGTGTTCATGTTCTGTATTGTGTGTGTGTGTATTTTAATGCTGCCTTAGATCTGAAATAACATTCGTTTTGTTCTCCTGTTCTCAGATACTTTTTTAATAAATGGATTGCTAAAACTGTATAAAACTTTAGTTAGGCCACATTTACAGTATTGTGTGTAGCTCTGATCATTGCATTAGAGGAAAGATTTTTTTAATTGAGATACAAAACAGAACAGGCTTTCCAGCACCGCAAGCCAAGCTGCCAAGCAACTCCCAATTTAACAGTAGTCTAATCATGGGATAATTTACAAAGACCAATTAACCTAGCAATCAGTACATCTTTGGACTGTATGAGGAAACCAGAGCACCCAGAGGAAACCCACACAGTCACAGGGAAAACGTACGGACAATGATGTAAATTGAACACAAGCTTCTGGTACTGTAAAGCGTTGTGCTACCATAATGGGGATGTTTTGGAGGGGATGCTGAAAAGGTTCACCATGAGAGCTTCTGTGAGCTCAGGTCAAGTTTATTGACATGGGCACAAGTACAGCAAGGTACAGGTACAACGAAAATTTGCTTTCAGCAGCATGACGGGTAGAGACAATGCACAGACATAAAATATATAAGAATATGTCTATGGTAGTGCAAGAGGTGGTATATAGTGTTGCATTACTGAAGTATGGCTGGGGTTGTTCATATGGTTTGAGAAGTTGATGGTTGTAGGAAAGTAGCTGTTCCTGAGCCTGGTGATGTGGGGATTCCGGCTTCGGTGCTTCCTGATGGTAGCAGTGACAAGAGAGCATAGCCCAAATGGTGGGGATCCTCTTTCCTAAGAGTTCAGGCAATACTGAAGATCCTCAGGAGTCAGAACTCACAAGCCTAGACCAGGTCCTTACCATTGAATAAGGGTAACCTCTTAAATTTGAATGTCTCAGTCCCTTCTCCATTACCCAGCTAGATTAGTTTGTTGACCGTATGCTATTATGCTGTGGGTACTAATCACTAATGTTTTTCAAATCACTTTCAGCACATCCCAAAGGGCATGACAGCCAACAAACTACTTCACTCAAATGCAGAAGAAGCTACTTACACACAGGTACTGCATTGATAATTGGTCTCATGGTATGTGCTGAGGGATAAATATCAGTCCAGATAAAGGGTCTCATTGTCAAAAATTGACTGTCCATTTCTCTCCACAGGTCCTGGCTGACCCACTGAGTTCTTCCAGCAGTTTGTTTTTGCTCCGGTCCCAGCATCTGTCGTCTCTCCAGTCGCCAGCTAATCTGGGCTAGTTAACGGCTAGGTGTTGATCAGGACACTGGGAATAATCACCTAGCTCCTCTCTCCTGTTCCCTTATTACAGTAGAGAATTTTGACAAAGTCTCTGCACCCATTGAATGTGGAGCTGGCTAAGGAACTGGAGAGATTGGGGCAAATATCAGAGGTACTCTGAGATAAGGAAGAAGGATGCATTGACAAAGTGATATTAGAAGAGGCAGCGGTGCGTCTTGTGAAGCATAAACAAAAGGCAGATGAAAAGCTTTGTCCCATTTTCCCCAAAAGTCTGGGTCAACTAGCTCATCTCTAATGAGCCAGTCCTCAGTAGGGGATCAGAAGTGGAGTGAATCTGTAACATTAAATTCCTTGGTATTATATCCTGGGACTAGCACATAGATGTCATCACAAAGAAGGCATGACAGCGCCACTACTTTCTTAGAAGCTTGTGCAGATTTAGCATGTCATCTGAAACTCTGACAGGCTTCTGTAGGTGCACAGTGGAGAGTATCCTGACTGGTTGCATCACAGCCTACTATGGATACGCAAGATCCAAAAAGTCTAGAAAAAGTGGTGATTCCAACCCAGTCTATCACAGGTGTATCCCTCCCCACCACTGAGCACATTTACAAGGAGAGCTGCCACAAGAAATCAGCATCCATCATCAAGGACCCCACCATCTAGACCATGCTTTCTTCTCATTGTCACCATTAAGAAGAAGGTACAAGAGCTTTAGGTCCCACACCACCATTTTCAGGAACAGTTATTACCCTGCAACCATCAGGTTTCTGAACCAATGTGGGCAATTTCACTCAGCACAACACTAAATTGATTTTATAACCTATGGACTCACTTTTAAAGATTCAACAACTCTTGTTCTTAGTCTGTACGTATGTATGTACGTACAGTACATATTTATCTATCTATCCATTAATTCACTTATTCTGGAAGAAGATGGCACCAGTGAACAATGCTACAGAAGGTGACAGCTCAAGGCAGTTCTTTAACATCTTTTTATTTCAGATATGGTTCTGCTACTGTTCAAGCCTGTTATCTATATTCTGGCAGTGTGACTTCAGACCTTTCGGGCAATCTGGCACCTTGCTGTCTCCAAGAGTGTTCCACAAGTCTGCAACCAAAGCATGCCAGCAAGCCAGGAGATGGGGCCAGTAAGCCAGGAGATGGGGCGTGAGCCCATGATCAACTCCATCTCTTGCCAATTAAAGTGCCGAGGAAGATTGAGATCATCAGGGTGGGTGTGAGAGTTCAGTGCTGTCTACCAGCCTCTCCCTCACTGCTGCCAGAGGAGGTGTCTGCAAAAGGTGGTCTCTCCCTCTCCCTACTGCTCACTGCTTTCAAGGGAGGATGGCATGAACATTGACTTCTCTAACTTCTGCTAATGCCCCACCTCCCCCTTGTACCCCATCCATTATTTATTTATATACACACATTCTTTCTCTCTCTCTCCTTTTTCTCCCTCTGTCCCTCTGACTATACCTCTTGCCCATCCTCTGGGGTTTGCCCCCCTCCCCCTTTTCCTTCTCCCTGGGCCTCCTGTCCCATGATCCTCTTATATCCCTTTTGCCGATCACCTGTCCAGCTCTTGGCTCCATCCCTCCCCCTCCTGTCTTCTCCTATCATTTTGGATCTCCACCTCCCCCTCCCACTTTCAAATCTCTTACTAGCTCTACCTTCAGTTAGTCCTGACGAAGGGTCTCGGCCTGAAACGTCGACTGTACCTCTTCCTAGAGATGCTGCCTGGCCTGCTGCGTTCACCAGCAACTTTGATGTGTGCTGTTTGAATTTCCAGCATCTGCAGAATTCCTCGTGTTTGCGTTTCAAGGGAAGATCCTTGCTTTTGAGTGATCTCTCTCTCCCCTGATGTTGGCAGATGATGCCAGAGCAAGGTCTAGTCAATTCCGATTGTAGATTTGAACTTTAATTAAGGTTTATCATGTGCTCTAGCTCAGATCACTTTTTTTGTTACTACGTTTGGCTGATTTTTGAATTGAGGCAGCCTACTGATAATGAACACTGAGCAGAACTGAACTGAAATATGCCTTTTCATTTTGTGTTTTATATTTCGTGTTTTCACTCTTTTTTTTTGTTGCCATTTGCACGATTTTTTTGTGCGTCGGGAGAGGGGATTTGATGTTTTTCTTTGTATGGGTTGGTTTTTGGGGAAGATGAATTTCAGGGTCATACAGACTTTAATAATAAATGTTCTTTGAATCTGTTTATTCATTTAATCACTTGCTCAGTTTGTCATTGCTTGTCTGTCAGTCTTTATTTTTCATTGATTCTATGTGAAGTTTTTCATTGATTCTATTGTATTTCTTTGTTTTCCTGTGAATGCACTACCTCATAGCAAACAAATGACAACAAAAGTGGGGAAAGGAAGATAATAATTGGACTCTTAAGCTTGATTAATGTTGTATTTCCCCACTCTTCTCCTCAGCTGCCTATCTCCTCACCCTGATGCCCTTCCTCCTTTGCTTTTTCCCATGGTTTACTCTCCTCTCCTATCAGAGTCCTTCTTCTCCAGCCCTTTATCTTCTCCACCTACCAGCTCCCAGCTTCTTACTTCACTCCCCCCTCTTCCACCCACGTTACTTCACCTATCACCTTCTAGCTTGTACTCCTTCCCTTCCCCTATCTTTCTGGCATCTTCCCCTTCCCTTTCCAGTCCTGATGAAGGGTCTCAATCTGAAATGCTCACCGTTTATTCATTTCCATAGATGCTGCCTGACCTGCTGTGTTCCTCCAGCATTTTGTGTGTGTTGCTTTCTACTTCCTCCAGTCCAGTTCTACACTGTGAGCATTGGTGGGTCAGTGCCCCTGTTGACTTACGATCAGTGGGGCAGGCTGAGCTCCCATCTGCAGGGCAGAACCTGCTGTCCACCCTCTTTTTCCCCAGTTGGAGATCATGAGGGTCCGAGAGCGGCGCCCGGCATGTGTAGCGGAAACGTTGCTCGTGATGGGCTCCATTCTGGCTGATGTTGACCAGCATCCAGGGTGTCCAGGGCGTGTTCCTGCGCACCTCGGGACACGAGTCCACGTTACAGGCTCGGTGTTCCTGCAAGAGGGAGAAAGGAACAGACCAGGTGTGAGGAATCATTGAGCACACCTCCACCACATTTCAGTATGATTCTAAACCAAAAACTTCACTAGAATAAACAGCTGCCACGATGCACCAAACTCAGGTTGGACGAGCAAAATCTCATATTCTGTCTGGGTAGCTGCCAACCCGATTGCATAGACATCGATTTCTCTAACACTCCCCTCCCCTCTTTCCATTCTGCATTCTGGTTATCCCATCATTTCTTTGCTACTCCTCCCTTGCCCATCACCTCCTTCTGGTTTCCCTCCTCCTTCCACTTCTTTCATGGTACACTGTCCTTTCCAATGAGATTCCTTCTTCAGCCTTTTACATTTTCCACCTTCCAGCTTCTTACTTCATCCCTTGCCCTTCACCCACCCACCTCAACCTCCCCCACCTGGTTTCACTTTATCACCTGCCAGCCTGTATTTCTTTCATTTCCCTCCCCTTCTTCTTATTCTGGGTTCTGTCCTGATGAAGGGTCTCAACTTGAAATGTCAACAATTTCCCTCCACAGATGCTGCCCAACCTGCTGAGTTCCTCCAGCATTTTATTTATTGATTGATTGATTAATTGATTGAGATACAGCATGGAATAGGTTTTGGGTATGTTGCTCAGAGTTTGCGGAATCACTTGTGTCACTGTAATGACCACTGAGACTACAAGTCTCAGATCTATTTAGAGTTAGAAGAACATGGAAGCATGCTCTTCAGCCCGACTCACCCATGCCGACAATAATGTCCGCCTAAGCAAGTCCTATCTGCCTGCATTTGGCCCAAATCCCTCCAAACCCTTCTATCCATGAACCTGTGCAAATGTCTTTTAAATGTTGTTATTGCAGCTGCCTCTACCACTCCCTCTGGTAGTTCCTTCCATTTACACACCACCCTTTGCTTGAAGAAGTTGCCCCTCACGTTTCTTTTGAATATTTCCCCTCTGGACTTAAACTGATGCCCTCTCGGTTTTGATACCCTTTCACTGGAAAAAAAAAGACTGAGTGCATTCACCCTGTCTACGCCCCATGATTTTATACATAATTTTACCCCTGGGTCTCCTACACTCAAATGAGTAAAGTCTGAGACTGCCTACCCTCTCCCTGTAACTCAAGTCCTTAACTCCAGGTAACATTCTTGTCAATTCTCCTTGGATTTTTTATAACTGGTTGGGTGGAGTTGCACTCAATATCAGCAAGACAAAGGAATTGATTGTGGGCTTCAGGGAGGTGAAGTTGGGAGAATACACACCAATACTCATTGAAGGGTCACCACTAGAAAGGCAACAGCTTCAAGTTCCTGGGCGGAGGCATGTCAGAGAACCCAACATATTGATGCATTCACAAAGAAGGCAGGCTCACACCTAATGAAGTACATTAGGAGTTTGAGGGGATTTAGTATGTCACCGAAGCTCCTTATGGATTTCTGTAGAGTTATGGCAGACAGCATTCTGACTGGTTGCATCTGAGCCTGGTACAGAGGCCCCAGTGCATGGGATCATAGCCCCCAGCCATTTCCATCACAGCCAAAACCCTCCACACCATCCACACCTCAAGGAGCCAGCATCAATTACCAAGGACCCTCAAATTCTAGAATATTCCCTCTGCTCATTATTACTATCAGGGAGGAAGTATAGGAGCTTGAAAACCTACACCCAACAACTCAGGAACAGCCTCTTCCCCTCCACCATCAGATTGCCAAATGAGCACAGACTTGTTATTCCTTTTTGGCCCTATTAATTTATTTTTGAAATTGATAGTAATCTTACACTGTGCTGCTGCCACAGAACAACACTGTGACACTACTGCTGAACAATAAGTCTCACATCACATAAGTCAATGATTCGGATTCTGATTAATTCATGACAGGAGCACCCAATATCAAGACATGTAATTCTTTTCTCATTAGATTGCCAAAAATCTCTCCAACCAAACAAGAATGGATTCCCTCATTGTGAGAATTGGATAGGCTCTTGAGGGAAGATGATGTACTCTAAAAATAGACAGTCACGGGGAAAGGGATTTATGGGATTGATCCACTGAAAGTTAGATACAGCAGTGACAACACTTCAAAATACAGTGTTGAACAAACACTGAAGTTATGAAAGATATCATATATGTAATTTTTTCTCTTTATTTAAGAGACAAAAATGAGCTAAGGACAGGTCAGTAAGTTTGATCAGGGCACAGAATATCCAAACTGAGAAGTTATGTTGCAACTTTACAAAACACTAGTTAGACCACACTTGGGTTTCTGATCGCCACACTACAGGAGGAACGTGGTGGTACAGGAGAGAGCACAGAGGAGGTATTGGTATTGGTACTGGTTTGTTACTGTCACAGTGAACTGAGATACAGTGGGATGCTTGTCTTGCATACCTATTCATTCCGATCAGATCATTACACAGTGCATTCAGCTGGAATAAGGAAGAACAATAACAATGCAGTGCAAAGTGTAAAAGTTACTGAAAACTTTTTCATGCAGTGCATGCAAACCTTGTCAGGGTTTGGAGGCTTGTGTGCTTCAATGACCCGGAGATCTATGTTGGCTGGAATCAGGTCTCTATGCTTTGGCTCTTGGTAGGGCCAACCATGCCAAACAGGTCAAAGGGTAGAAGCTAGACTGACAGTGATCCACCAGTTCTCTAGGTTCAGGCATTCAGCTCAGGGCTAGCAACCCTAACTGGTAAATCAAAATGGTTACAGAAACAACAATGAAGACTCCTCCTACATCTGACTGTGACATTATTCCTGAGTCTCCACCTGAGACTTGCATGGCTGACAGCACTGAAAACCAAGAGGAAGCTGCTGGTACCCTGAATACTGCCAGAGGTGGAGGACTTTTATTGTTGCCCTAAATGTTATCGGTGCAATGGGCAGGAAGTAAATAAGTAAGTATGTCAATGATAAAGTGTAAGAGCATAACGAGGTAGATTGTCAGTCTATCTTATTGTACAAGAGATCTGTTCAAGTATCTGATAACAGTGGTGGGATGTGTTTTCAGGTTTTTGCATCTTCTGCCTGATGGGAGAGTGGAAAAGAGAGAGTGTCCAGGACCAGTCTTTGATAATGTTGGCTGCTTTACTGAGGCCTGGAATGATTCGTCACAGCGAGTCCCGTTCCTAGTGTGAAGTTCGAACAATTTAAATGCCGGCTCAGATAGTCTGGGGGCTCCTCTCTCTGCGACGCTGAGGCTGTGAGACTACCCCTGGCTGCCGTGCTTCGTGTCTGCCAACTTTGTGGCAACTGGCCCCACTAATATGATTACCTGAATACCGAGGCTTTAGGCCTACTCCAGGCATTTGGATCTAAGGAATCAGTTTGGTCCAGAATGACACTACTGCTGCTCACTTCCATGATGTGTTTTGTGTTTTTTCTCTTTCTTTCTCTGTGGGCACTGGGGTTGGTCTTTTTTTTTAATTGGGTTCGTTCAGGCTCCTTGCTTTGCGACTGCCTGTTAAGCAAACAAATCTCAAGGTTGTATAATTCATACTTTCATTGATAATAGATGTACTTTGAATATTCGTATCTCTTGAATGTTTTAAGAATTATCCATAGGGTGCAAGGAGGGGAGGTTGGTTCCTGTGATGTGCTGAGCTGTGTCCACAACTCTCTGTAGTTCTTTGCAGTCATGTACAGAGCAGTTACTGTACCAAACCATTATGCATCCAGACAGAATTCTTTCTATAGTCTATTGATAAAAAATAATAAGAGTTGACCAAGATGTTGGCAGCATTGGATGACATTTATTATGGGGAGAGCTTGGGATTGGGAGAGGCTGAGATTGTTCTTCCTGGAGAGAATGAGGCTAAGGGGTTTCTTGATAGAGGAATGTAACATTATGAAAGGTAAACAGTAGATAGTCAAAAATTTTCCCATGATAGTGTTAGCATAGGCTTAAGGTGAGAGGGGAGCTGTGTCAAAGGCAAACTCAGAGGTAAGATTTTTGCACATAACGTAGAAGAGGACAGCAGAGTGCATGCCCATCGGCCTACAGAGTTGTGCAACCTATGAAGCATGTTGTTGATCACTGGAACTTGCTGTCAACGAGAGATGTTATGGATGCGATGGAAGGTGAAGACCTCAATACAATAGCTATCACTAAAGAGGTAGTGCTGAGCAAACTTGTGGGCCTGAAGATAGATGAGTCCCCTAGTCCTGATGGAATGCATCCCAGGGTACTGAAAGGATTGGCAGAGGTTTTAGTGGATGCTTTGATGATAATTTACCAAAATTCTCTGGACTCTGGACATGTTGGAATGGAAATGGGAAGTGAAATTAAAATGGGTGGCCACTGGGAGATCCCACTTTTTCTGGCAGATGGAGTGTAGGTGCTTGGTGAAGTGGGCTCCCAATCTACATCATGTCTCACCAATATACAGGAGGTCACACTGGATATAGTAGATGAACCCAACAGGCTCACAATTGACATGTCACCTCTCTTGGAAGGACTGTTTGAGGCCCTGAGTGGTAGTGAGGGAGGAGGTGTAGGGACAGTTGTTCAACTTGCAAGGATAAATGCCAGGAGGGAGATCAGTGGAGAGGGACGACTCCCTAGTCCAGTCATCCCACACCATCAATTTCTCGAACTTCTTCTCGAACTTCTTGTAATGGCTCCTTCTCCTTTACCATTCCCCATTCCCACTTCCCTCTCACCTTATCTCCTTACCTGCCCATCACCTCCCTCTGGTGCTCCTCCCCCCTTCTCTTTCTTCTATGGCCTTCTGTCCTCTCCTATCAGCTTTCCCCTTCTCCAGCCCTGTATCTCTTTCACCAATCAACTTCCCAGATCCTTACTTCACCCCTCTCCCTTCCAGTTTCACCTATCACCTTGTGTTTCTCCCTCCTCTCGCTCCACCTTTTAACTCTACTCATCTTTACTTTTCCAGTCCTGCCGAAGGGTTTCAGGCCAAAGCGTCCACTGTACTCTTTTCCATAGACACTGGCTGGCCTGCTGAGTTCCTCCAGCATTTTGTGTGTGTTTCCATGTATATTTTGATGTTTCAATATAGATATGACAAATAAAAATAATCTTTGCTCATATAATTCTAAGTCAACATCTCTGAGACAGCAGGGAAAGCTGAGCTCTTTTCCACTGCAGAAGTTGAAGCTTTATGCACCGAAGGTTGATAGACTAAAAGGAGTGCCTCAAGACTGAAGCCTGCAGAATTTGATGGGCTATTGATTGAACTCTTAGCTCATCCTCTCTCATTAACTTGTAATGGGTTTTCTTACTACCCTCATGCCAAAAGAAGCGAATATATTAATGAAAGAAGAAAGCTGCTTTATAATTGCACATCAGACTTTATATGTTCTTGCTAGTCCATAAAAGCCCACTGTAAACCTGTCAAAAGACAAGACTCAGATGCTTTAAATTTGGAAGTTATTGTACACATCCTGTACTCCACATTAACATTTGCCATTATACACACCAGCTTAAAAACCTCTGCAAGATATCTCCTAATTGCCCCAGAGGTTGGTAGCCAGTCAGCGGCGTTCAGATCCAGTGTGGGGGTTGCTCATCACAGAAGAACCTAGTTCGTGTGACCACACTCCTTGATGCTGATGGGAAGATGTTTTTAAAATTCTGAGCTTTATGTGATTATTAGACTGTCATTTAAATTGTTCTTCAGTTTTCGGTGTTTCTTTCTTGTTGCCAATTGGCGGGTGATGATATGTTAGTTTTTGTGTGAGGGAGGAGTTGGGGATTTGGAATCCGACGTTCTTATTGGTGTTTTACTATGTGGGCAACCTGTTAGATTTGTGTGTGAGGGAGGGTGCTGGAGGTTTGATGTTATTGTTGCTGTTTTTTTCTGAGAGGGAGGGTGTTGGAGGTTTGCTGTTATTATTGCTGTTTTTTTCTCAGGAACAGGGTTTGAAATTTGGGATTTGAAGTTCTAGCCATTGTTTTCCATGTGGGCAATCTGTTAGTTTTTGTGCGAGGGAGAGGTGAGGGGTTTGGTGTTTGTGCGTTTTGATTCTTTTTCTTTTTCATGTGGGGGGGGTGATGCCCCTTCTTTCAACAACCACCATGTTTTTTTCTGTATTTCATGGCTATCTAGAGAAGACGAATATCTGAGCTGTATTGTACATGCCTACTTTGACAATAAAATTAAACTTAAAACATTTGAATCTTGGAAGCTGTAATCTTTCTTTGCAGGATTCAGCAGAGGACCAAGTGATGTAAGAAATTAAGAAGGACACAGCTCAGCACATTACAAAAACCAGCCTCCCCTCCATGTCAATACTTGTCTTGTATACTGTTCATACAGGAAGGGCAAGTCACAGGAAATAGGGACCAACTGGGTGGGCAATATGGTCAGCTTAGCTTGAGGGCCTATATTGTGCTGCGTTGCTCTATGACTCTATCTCTCTATCTTCCTTCCCCAACACAGAAACAAACCACTCTGCACTATCAATATTCTCCTCCATTGATATTTCCAAAACCAAGAGGATTTTAATCATAATTCAGTCATATCAGAATATTCATTGTAATTATAACTTTTAAACCCATATTGGATAATTAACATAATTGCCCATCATTTCTCTGAAAGCAAACATTCCAGACTATGCAAAATACAATTGATTAGAAGGTGTGAAACATGATTTCAATTACATTCTGATTTTTTTCAAGCGGACTAGAGTTGCCTATCCAGCTCAGGGACAAAACATACAAATTTGATTATGCTTTGTGGGCTGAATAACAACACAGTTGAAGGGAATACTAAACACATGTGAATCTGCTCATTGGTGAAGTAGCCAGAACATGTGACATTCTGCTAACCCTCCAACCAAAGCAGATCCTTCATTCATCTCTCATGCTACATCATCTGTTCAGCAACCATGATTTCATAAATCTCTATACGGTCACCCCTCAGACTCCTACACTCCAGTAAAAGCAGTCCCAGATTGTTCAGTTGCTTCTTATAACCCAAGATCTACAGTCCTGGCAACATCCTTGTGAATGCTGCCTGCGTCCTTCCTAGCTCAAGCAAACACCATCTTTCAATACATCAATGACACTTTTGTTGTTGACAAAGTCTGAGATTGTGATGAGGAGGCATACAGGAGCAAGATAGATCAGCTGGTTGAGTTGTGTCACAACAACAACTTCGCACTCAATGTCTGCAAGATCAGGATTGATTGTGGACTTCGGGAAGAGTAAGCCAGGTGAATACATACCAATCCTCATTGAGGGGTCAGTGGTGGAAAGGGTGAGCAGTTTCAACTTCCTGGGTGTAAAGATCTCAGAGGATCTAACCTGGGCCTAACACATTGAGATGCAATCAAATGAAGGCGCACCAACAGCTTTACTTCATTTGGAGTTGGGGAGATACAATATGTCATCGAAGACTCTTTCAAATGTCCACAAAATTATAATGCAGAGCATTCTGACTAGTTGTGTCACTGCCTGGTACTCCGATATACAGGGTCACAATTGGCTGTAGAGGGTTGTACACTCAGCCATGCAGTAGGAGATCGTGGAGTGAGTTGGAGACAGTTCCTTATGAACTTTACGCACCGGGTTTAAAAAGGCAGTGGACCCTATTGGGACTTGTCTGTGGAGTGGGAGATCATGCACTTTGACCCTATTACCTCCTCTCCAGGGTCATTTTTCAGTGGTTTGATATCCACTCCCACCTGTTTTTTACTCTTTATATATCTGAAAAAATTCTTCTATCCTCGTTTATATTATTATCTTGCTACCTTCATATTTCATCTTTTCTCTCCTTACGGTTTCTGTTGGCTTTTAAAAGCTTCCCAATCTTAACTTCCCACTAAGTTTTGTTATATTATATGCCGCCTCTTTTCCTTTTATGGTGTTTTTGACTTCCCTTGCCGGGCACAGTTGCCCCATCCTCCCTCTGCACTTTTGGAATGTATCTATGCTGTACCTTCCCAATTGCCTGCAGAAACTCCAGCTCTTCCTGTTCTGCTATCATCTTTGCTCATATCCCCTTTTAATCAACTTTGGCCAGCTCCTCTCCCATGCCTCTGTAATTCCATTTACTCCACTGTAATACTGATATATCTGACTTTAACTTAACCCTCTCAAACTGCAGAGTGAATTCTATTATATTATGAGCAGTGCCTTCGAAGGCTTCCTTTATGTTAGGCTCCCAAATCAAATATGGTTCATTACACAACACCCAATCCAAAATTGTCTTCCCCGTAATGGGTTCAAATGCAAGCTGGCATTAAAAAAAAATCTCTACATGCTAGGTATTCTATAAATTCCATCTATTGGGTTCCAGCACCAACCTGATTTTCCCTTATACCTGTATATTGAAATTCCCATAACTATCGTAATATATTGCCTTTTTCTATCTCCCAATGTAATTTGTATCCCACATGCTGGTTTGTATATAACTCCCATCAGTCTTTTTACCCATACATTTTTTTGAATAAGGTATATACATCTTCTGATCCTTCATCACCTCTTTCTAACAATTTTGTTTCCATTTTTTTACCAACAAAGCCACCTCACCCCCTCTGAATACCTGCCTGTTCTTTCAATACAATGTGTATCTTTAGATGATAAGCACCGAACTGTGATCTTCTTTCAGCCTTGACTCAGTGATGCCCATGTCATACAGCACTACAAGAACATCTACCTTATCCCGTATACTGCATACATTCAAATATAACACCTTTTCTTGTATTCATCACACTTTTTGATTTGCCTCCATGTTATACTTCAATTTATCCCACTAACTGCAACCTTGCCCTATCATCTGCCTGTCTTTCCTCAGTCTCACTGCATCTTACTTGTATACCAACTGCCCCATCCTCAGCCCTATCAATCTGGTTTCCAACCATCTCTCAATTTAGATTAAACCCTCCCCAACAGCTCTAGAAAATCTGCCCGCAAGGATATTGGTCCCCCTCGATTTCAGGAGTAACTCGTCTTTTTATACAGGTCATGCCTTCCCAAAAAGAGATCCCAATGATCCAGAAACCTGAACCCTGCACCAATTCACAGCCACTCATTCATCCTATCCCTACCCTGACTAGCACATGGCACTGAGAGTAATTTGGAGATGACTACCTTGGAGATCCCGCTCTTCAGCTTCTTCCCTAACTCCCGATTCTCACTGCACAGGACCTTTTCCCCCTTTCTACCTATGTCATTGGTGCCAACGTGCACCATGACCTCTGGCTGCTCACCCTCCCTCTTGACAACATTCTGAGACATCCTTGACCCTAGCACCTGGGAGGCAACACACCATCCTGGCGTCTCTTTTGGACCACAAAGTCTCATGTCTGTTCCTCAGACTACTGAGTCTCTTATCACTTGACTTTACCTGACTTTATTCTTCCCTGCTGAAGCTCAGAGCTGGCCAGTATACCATTGTCTGGCTGCTGTTGCCATGTCCTGATAGGCTAGCAGATGGAAAGTGAATGGCCACAGGGGAACCCTGCACTAACTGTTTATACCCTTACTTCTCCTGCTGGTCACCCATCTACTATCTGAAGCCTACACATTGGCTGTGGCCACCTCAGTTAAAGTCTCATCTACAAGGTTTTCTGCCTCCCTGATGGTCCTGTGTGCATCCAGCTCCAGCTCCAGTTCCAGTTCCTTAACCTTGTCAGTCAGGGGCTGAAATTGGGTGCACTTCCTGCAGATATAGTCATCAGGGAACCCGTTATCCCATATCCTAGGTTTGGTCTATACCTGACCAATCATGTTACACCTTTTAGAATTCACATCCAAATACTTCTCAAATAGGCTGAGGGTTTTTGCCTTCTTAAGGCCTGAACCTCTCCCACTGAGTGAGATAATGTTTGTTAAATCCCCTCTAATTATTCCACTAATTTACAAATCTATTACTACTATTTCCTGTTGTTACTGCTCAGGGAAGCTCTTTCTTTCAGCTTTTCTAGACATAATTGTCTAACTGTCAGCAGGGAAAATACATAGAAACATAGAAACATAGAAAATAGGTGCAGGAGTAGGCCATTCGGCCCTTCGAGCCTGCACCGCCATTTATTATGATCATGGCTGATCATCCAACTCAGAACCCAGCCTTCCCTCCATACCCCCTGACCCCTGTAGCCACAAGGGCCATATCTAACTTCCTTTTAAACACAGCCAATGAACTGGCCTCAACAGTTTGCTGTGGCAGAGAATTCCACAGATTCACCACTCTCTGTGTGAAGAAGTTTTTCCTAACCTCGGTCCTAAAAGGCTTCCCCTCTATCCTCAAACTGTGACCCCTCGTTCTAGACCTCCCCAACATCGGGAACAATCTTCCCGCATCTAGCCTGTCCAATCCCTTTAGGATCTTATACGTTTCAATCAGATCCCCCCTCAATCTTCTAAATTCCAACGAGTACAAGCCCAGTTCATCCAGTCTTTCTTCATATGAAAGACCTGCCATCCCAGGAATCAATCTGGTGAACCTTCTTTGTACTCCCTCTATGGCAAAGATGTCTTTCCTCAGATTAGGGGACCAAAACTGCACACAATACTCCAGGTGTGGTCTCACCAAGGCCTTGTACAACTGCAGTAGTACCTCCCTGCTCCTGTACTCGAATCCTCTCGCTATAAATGCCAGCATACCGTTCGCCTTTTTCACCGCCTGCTGTACCTGCATGCCCACTTTCAATGACTGGTGTATAATGACACCCAGGTCTCGTTGCACCTCCCCTTTTCCTAATCGGCCACCATTCAGATAATAATCTGTTTTCCTATTTTTGCCACCAAAGTGGATAACTTCACATTTATCCACATTAAATTGCATCTGCCATGAGTTTGCCCACTCACCCAACCTATCCAAGTCACCCTGCATCCTCTTAGCATCCTCCTCACTGCTAACACTGCCACCCAGCTTTGTGTCATCCGCAAACTTGGAGATGCTGCATTTAATTCCCTCATCCAAGTCATTAATATATATTGTAAACAACTGGGGTCCCAGCACTGAGCCTTGCGGTACCCCACTAGTCACCGCCTGCCATTCTGAAAAGGTCCCGTTTATTCCCACTCTTTGCTTCCTGTCTGCTAACCAATTCTCCACCCACACCAATACCTTACCCCCAATACCGTGTGCTTTAAGTTTGCACACTAATCTCCTGTGTGGGACCTTGTCAAAAGCCTTTTGAAAATCCAAATATACCACATCCACTGGTTCTCCCCTATCCACTCTACTAGTTACATCCTCAAAAAATTCTATGAGATTCGTCAGACATGATTTTCCTTTCACAAATCCATGCTGACTTTGTCCGATCATTTCACCGCTTTCCAAATGTGCTGTTATCACATCCTTGATACATACAATAGGATTTCATTAGGGACAGGAGAGGAACCCGTGTGGTCCTCAGCTGCTGTAGCCCATCCTCTTTAAGGTTTGAAATGTTGTGCATACAGATTCTCTTCTGCACACCACTGTTGTAAGCAATGTTCCCTCTAAGGTGTGCACGTTGTGCTCACACACACATCTTTTGCTACAAGCGCACAAATGAATTTACACTGTGCACCAGATGTTGTCACCCTCTCCCCCGTTGGCAGGTTAAGTATATTTCATGATCATACACAATCACATTTCCTTCTCCAGTTTCTGATGCAGACAGTATCGACAACATGGCGTTTGTGATAATTTGTCTGCAGATTTTAGAACTTGCTTATTTATACTGTTTTTTATTGAAGAAATTATTGATTCACTGTCGAATTGCAAAGAAGCAAAGGGCGTGAAGCACAAAAGAATTGCTATTTCTTATAAAACAGAATGGCGTATCATCCTTAGAATAGAGTCAGGTTTACTTCCACTTAAAAGCTCAGTGCACACATGTTGTTGTTTAGTCCGAGTGTTTATAACCATATAACCATATAACGATTACAGCATGGAAACAGGCCATCTCGGCCCTTCTAGTCTGTGCCGAACTCTTACTCTCACCTAGTCCCACCGACCTGCACTCACCCAAACCCTCCATTCCTTTCCTGTCCATATAGCTGTTCAGTTTAACTCTAAACGACAACCTCGAACCTGCCTCAACCACTTCTGCTGGAAGCTCGTTCCACACAGCCACCACTCTCTGAGTGAAGTGGTTACCCCTCATGTTACCCCTAAACTTTTGCCCTTTAACTCTCAACTCATGTCCTCTTGTTTGAATCTCCCCCACTCTCAATGAAAAAAGCCTATCCACGTCAACTCTATCTATCCCTCTCATAATTTTAAATACCTCTATCAAGTCCCCCCTCAACCTTCTACGTTCCAAAGAATAAAGACTCAACTTGTTCAATCTTTCTCTGTAACTTAGGTGATGAAACCCAGGTATCATTCTAGTAAACCTTCTCTGTACTCTCTCTATTTTGTTGACATCTTTCCTATAATTTGGTGACCAAAACTGTACACAATACTCCAAATTTGGCCTCACCAATGCCTTGTACAATTTCAGCATTACACCCCAACTCCTATACTCAATGCTCTGATTAATAAAGACCAGCATACCAAAAGCTTTCTTCACCACCCTATCCACATGAGATTCCACCTTCAGGAAACTATGCATCATTATTGCTAGATCCCTCTGTTCTACTGCATTCTTCTTATAGACTCAGTGGCCACTTTATTGGGTACACCTGTACACCTACAAGAGAAAATCTGCAGGTGCTGGAAATATGAGCAACACACACAAAATGCTGGAGGAACTCAGCAGACCAGGCAGCATCTATGGAAAAAAGTACAGTCGACGTTTTGGACTGAAGCCCTTCAGCAGGACCAGAGAAATAAAGCTGAGGAGTAGGTTTGAAAGGTGGGAATAGGGGAGAGAGAAACACCAGGCGATGGGTGAAACTTGGAGGGAGAGGGATGAAGTAAAGAGCTAGGAAGTTGATTGGTGAAAGAGACAGAAGGCCATGGAAGAAAGAAAAAAGGGTGGGGGGGGTGGTGGAGGAGCACCAGAGGGAGGCAATGGGTGGACAGGGAAATAACATGAGAGAGGGACAAGGGAATGGAAAATGGTGAAGTGGGGGCAGGCAACACAGGAGGTTTGAGAAATCAATGTTCATGCCAAAAGGTTGGAGGGTACCCAAACGGAATATAAGGTGTTGTTGCTCCGACCTAAGAGTGGCCTTATCCCGACCTATACACCTACTCGTTAATGTAAATAGGTAATCAGCCAATTATGGGGCAGTAACTCATGCATGAAAGCATGCACATATGAACCAAGAGGTTCAACTGTTGTTCAGATCAAACATCAGAATAGTGAAGAAATGTGATCTAAGTGTCTTTGACTGTGGAATGATTGTTGGGTTCAGATCAGTGTTTTGAGTATCTCAGAAAATGCTGATCTCCTGGGATTTTCACACACAATAGTGCAAATTTACAGAAAATGATGCAAAAAAAATCTAGTGAGTGGAAGTTCTATACGCAAATATAGCCTTGTTAATGACAGAACTCAGAGGAGAATGGCCAGACTGTTCAAGCTGACAGGAAGGCAACAGTAGCTCAAATAACCATATGTTCCAATGTTCCCTCTAATTTGTAATGAGCAGTGTGCGCAAAAATCTTGAGCTGTACAGTTTCTGATTTGCTGATAATCTGACATTTCTGAATTCAGCAATGAGACATCTTGGCATAATTATTTTCCAATACAAAGGAATGGCAGACAAACTTAATCAGTATTTTGCTTTAGTCTTCACTATAGAAGACACTGGCAGTATGCCAGAAATTTGAGAGTGTCAGGGGGCAAAAGTGAACATAGCTGCTGTTACTAAGGAGAAGATGCTTGGGAAGCTGAAAGATCTGAAGGTAGATAAATCACCTGGACCAGATGGTGTACACCCCAGGTTCTGAAATACATTGCTAAAGAGATGTGGAGGTATTAGCAGTGATCTTTCAAAATCACTAGATTCTGGAATGATTTCAGAGGAATATAATGCCACTCCACACTTTGTAAGGGAGGGAAGGAAAAAAAAGGAAATTATAGGCCATGGAGTTCAGGGAACTTGGAGGCACATATTAAAATAGGCCAAAGTCAACATGATTTCCTTAAGGGGAAATCTTGCCTGGCAAATCTGTTGGCATTCTTTGAGGACATACCAGGCAGGATAGACAAAGGAGCATCAGTGAATGTTGTGTACTTGGATTTTCAGAAAGTCTTTGACAGGGTGCCACACATGTGGCTGTTGAACAAGATAAGAATTTGTGGTATTACAGGAAAGATACTAGCATGGATAGAGGATTGGCTGACTGGCAGAAGGCAAAGAGTGGGAATAAAGGGAGCTGGTTCTGGTTGGCTGCTGGTAACTAATGGTGTTCCACATGGGTCAGCGTTGGGACCAATTCTTTTCAATTTTGTGGATGATACAAAGATAAGTGTATCTTATCCATATGAGTGTATCTTACATGGTGGGTAGTGTTGAGGAAACAGGGAGTCCGCAGAAAGATTTAGACAGATTGGGAGAATGGGCAAAGAGGTGGCAGACGGAATATAGTGTACAGAAGTGTATGGTCATGCACTTTGGTAGAAGGAATAAAGACATAGCCTATTTTCTAATCAGGGAAAAATTCAAAAATCAGAGGTGTAAATAGATTTGGGGAGTCCTCATGAAAGACACCATAATATGTGGAGTCCACCCCCCCCCTTCACCATTCCCCATCTCCTTTTCTCTCTCTTACGTTATCTCCTTGCCCTGCCCATCACTTCCCTCTGGTGCTCCTCCCCATTTTTTCTTTCTTCCATGGCCTTCTATCAGACTCCCCCTACTCCAGTTCTCCAGCCCTGTATCTCCTTCACCAATCAACTTCCCAGCTCTTTACCTCATTCCCCACCCTTCAGGTTTCACATATCACCTGGTGTTTCTCTCCCCACCCCCAAACTTTTAAATCTACTCCTCAGCGTTTTTTCTCCAGCGAAACATCAACTGTACTCTTTTCCATAGATGCTTGCTGAGTTCCTCCAGCATTTTGTGTGTGTTGCTTATCCATGATATGTGAACTTGCAGGTTGATTTGGTGGTAAGGAAGCCAAAAGCAATGTTAGCATTCATTTTAAGAGGACTAGAATATAAAAGTAAGGATGTAAGGCTGAGGCATTGGTCAGATTGCACTTGGAGTACTATGAGCAGTTTTGGGCCCCTTATCTAAGAAAAGATATGCTGGTATTGGAGAGAGTCCAGAAGAGGTTCACGA
The DNA here is from genome assembly GCF_963921235.1 of Mobula hypostoma. NCBI lineage: Eukaryota > Metazoa > Chordata > Chondrichthyes > Myliobatiformes > Myliobatidae > Mobula > Mobula hypostoma. The sequence continues at coordinate 99,787,553 of NC_086102.1, forward strand.
GAATGATCCAAGGAATTAAAGGGTTAATATATGAGGAGAGTTTGATGGCTCTGGGCTTGTACTCACTGGAGTTTTAAAGAATGGGGGGGGGGATCTCATTGAAACCTATTGAAGGTTGAAAGGCCTAGATACAATGGACATGAAGAGGATGTTTCCTACAGTGGGGGAGTCTACAACCAGATATCACACCTGAGAATAGAGTAACATCCATTTAGAACAGAGATGAGGAAAACATTTCTTTTCTAAAAGGTGGTGAATCTGTGAAACTCATACCACAGATGGCCGTGCAGGCCAAGTCAATGCGTATATTTAAGGCACAGGTTGATGGGTTCAAGAGGTCAAACGTTACAGGGAGAAGGTAGGAGAACAGGGTTGAGAGGGATAATAAATCAGCCAAGATGGAATGGTGGAGCAGAATCGACAGGCCAAATGGCCTAATTCTGCTCCTTTGTCTTATGGTCTTTTGATCAAATCACCTCATTCTGTATTATGTTAAGTTTGAGTATGATTCAAAGAAATTAAATACAATTTGAAATTCAAGTATCAAATCCAAGGATAAGCTTTCTGTGGTTGTTAATACCTGCAATTTAAGATGCTAATGAAGGCACGAAAAGATTCAAAGGGAAATTCAATGAATATATGTAATCGTATTGTTGCAAAAGAAGTCATTTTTATAATTTGGTTAATCCTTTATTTGGAACATTTGACATTTCAATTACTGAAGAAAAATGGCAAATGAAAAACTATCAAAAAGCAATTTACATAGAATGTGACCAGAATAAAAACAGAAGCAAGTATAGAAGGGCAAATCCTATTGTGAATATGAACATTCGAATTATACTGGAAAATTATTATGCCAAGACGTCTCAATGGTGTCTCAATGCTGAATTCAGAAATGTCAGATCATCAGCAATTCTGTACCTGTTTTTATTTAATTAGAGCATTGATCGACTCAGTGGCCACTTTATTGGGTACACCTACTCGTTAATGTAAATAGATAATCAGCCAATTAGGAGGCAGTAACTCAATGCACAAAAGCATGCACATAAGAACAATAGGTTCTGTTGTTCAGACCAAACATCAGATTGGGGAAGAAACGTGATCTAAGTGACTTTGACCGTGGAATGATTGTTGGTGCCATACGGGGTGTTTTAAGTATCTCAGAAACTAATGATCTCCTGGGATTTTCACACACAACCGACTAGAGAATGGTGTGAAGAACAAAATACATCCAGTGAGCAGAAGGTCTGTGGGCGAAAACACCCTGTTAATGAGAGAGGTCAGAGGAGGATGGTGAGACTGATTCAAGCTGACAGTAAGACAGTAACTCACTGTTACAACAGTGGTGTGCAGAAGAGCATCTCTGAATGCACAACACTTCAAACCTTCATGCAGATGGGTTACAGCAGCAGAAGACCATATGGGTCCCACTCCTGAACCCTAATAAAATGGCTACTGTATGATTTTCCCTGCTGACAATTAGACAAATATGATTTAAAGTTTTTCAAGAAATGATGAGAGAAAGAAGTTCCCCAAGCAGCAACAACAGGGGTGCTAGATTTGTTAATTAGTGCAACACTGAGAGGGGATTATGGGGTATGGGGTGAAAGCAGGGGAGTGGGGATGACTGGATGAAGTAGATCAACCCATGACTGAATGGCGGAAAGACTCGACGGGCCGAATGGCCTACTTCTGCTCCTAAATCTTACAGTCTTATGGATTTGACAAACATTATTTCACTCAGTGAGTAGGAGAGGTTCAGGTCTCAAGGAGGCAAAATTCCTCAGCCTATTTGAGAAGAATTTGGATGTGAACTTTAAAAGGTGCAACTTGACTGGTCAGGTACTTACCAAAAGTAGGATATGGGATTAACTTAGCCTCTTTTTAGCGGGCATGGACATAGTCCACAAATTGTCTGCATAATTTTGTACAATTTTCTGAATTCTAGATATTTATTCATTTTCACAACTCCTCAAGAACAATTTTTGTTGTTCACAACCTCTACCACCCTCTTCCATAGAGTACTACAGCCCAAGAACAGGAACTGTGGTCCACCTAGTAAATGCCAAATTATTATTCTGCCTTATTCCATCAATTCACATAAGGACCATAGCCCTCTACACCCCTCCTGTCCATATACTTATCCAAATTTGTCTTAAATGTTGAAATCGAACCCACATCCACCACTTCCACTGGCAGTTTATTCCCACTCTCACCAGCCTCTGAGTGAAGTTCCCCCCAAATGTTCCCCTTAAACATTTCACTTTTCACCCTTAATCCATGACCTCTAGTTCTATTCTCACCCGTTCAGTGGAAAAAGCCTGCTCACAGTTACCCTATCTATACCCCTCATAATTTTATATATCTCTATTAAATCTCCTACCGTTCTTAAACTCTAGGGAATAAAGTCCTAACCTTTTCAAACTTTCCCTGTAGTTCAGGTCCTCAGGTTCTGGCAACATCCTTGTAAACTTTCTCTACACTCCTGCCTTTTCACCTGGATGCAACATCTCATTTGATCTTCCCTTCCCTTCACCTTTTCACTAGCCCTGCTCTACTCTGCCAAAGGCCACTTGCTTTATTATCTATTTCCAGTTCTGATGAAAGGACAAACACATAAACTATTTTCTTTCTCTCTATGATTGGCTCATGAACAGAGGAGTGTGTGTGCTAGGCAGGTGCCAGAATTTGTGCGACACTTTCAGGTTACCCACAGCACACCCTTGGGTGCATGGGTTGCCAAAGTAAATGACTTTTTTCACTGCAAACAACAGGAATTCTGCAGATGCTGGAAATTCAAGCAACACACATCAAAGTTGCTGGTGAACGCAGCAGGCCAGGCAGCATCTATAGGAAGAGGTACAGTCGACGTTTCAGGTCGAGACCCTTCGTCAGGACTAACTGAAGGAAGAGTGAGTAAGGGATTTGAAAGCTGGAGGGGGAGGGGGAGATGCAAAATGATAGGGGAAGACAGGAGGGGGAGGGATAGAGCCAAGAGCTGGACAGGTGATAGGCAAAAGGGGATACGAGAGGATCATGGGACAGGAGGTCCGGGAAGAAAGACGGGGGGGGGTTGACCCAGAGGATGGGCAAGAGGTATATTCAGAGGGACAGAGGGAGAAAAAGGAGAGTGAGAGAAAGAATGTGTGCATAAAAATGAGTAACAGATGGGGTACGAGGGCCTTAGCGGAAGTTAGAGAAGTCGATGTTCATGCCATCAGGTTGGAGGCTACCCAGACGGAATATAAGGTGTTGTTCCTCCAACCTGAGTGTGGCTTCATCTCCACAGTAGAGGAGGCCGTGGACAGACATGTCAGAATGGGAATGGGATGTGGAATTAAAATGTGTGGCCACTGGGAGATCCTGCTTTCTCTGGCGGACAGAGCGTAGATGTTCAGCAAAGCGGTCTCCCAGTCTGCGTCAGGTCTCACCAATATATAAAAGGCCACATCGGGAGCACCGGACGCAGTATATCACCCCAGTCGACTCACAGGTGAAGTGATGCCTCACCTGGAAGGACTGTTTGGGGCCCTGAATGGTGGTAAGGGAGGAAGTGTAAGGGCATGTGTAGCACTTGTTCCGCTTACACGGATAAGTGCCAGGAGGGAGATCAGTGGGGAGGGATGGGGGGGACGAATGGACAAGGGAGTTGTGTAGGGAGCGATTCCTGCGGAATGCAGAGGGGGGGGAGGGACAGATGTGCTTAGTGGTGGGATCCCGTTGGAGGTGGCGGAAGTTACGGAGAATAATATGTTGGACCCGGAGGCTGGTGGGGTGGTAGGTGAGGACCAGGGGAACCCTATTCCTAGTGGGGTGGTGGGAGGATGGAGTGAGAGCAGATGTACGTGAAATGGGGGAGATGCGTTTGAGAGCAGAGTTGATAGTGGAGGAAGGAAAGCCCCTTTCTTTAAAAAAGGAGGACGTCTCCCTCATCCTGGAATGAAAAGCCTCATCCTGAGAGCAGATGCGGCGGAGACAGAGGAATTGCGAGAAGGGGATGGCGTTTTTGCAAGAGACAGGGTGAGAAGAGGAATAGTCCAGATAGCTGTGAGAGTCAGTAGGCTTATAGTAGACATCAGTGGATAAGCTGTCTCCAGAGACAGAGACAGAAAGATCTAGAAAGGGGAGGGAGGTGTCGGAAATGGACCAGGTAAACTTGAGGGCAGGGTGAAAGTTGGAGGCAAAGTTAATAAAGTCATCGAGTTCTGCATGCGTGCAGGAAGCAGCGCCAATGCAGTCATCGATGTAGCGAAGGAAAAGTGGGGGACAGATACCAGAATAGGCACGGAACATAGATTGTTCCACAAACCCAACAAAAAGGCAGGCATAGCTAGGACCCATACGGGTGCCCATAGCTACACCTTTAGTTTGGAGGAAATGGGAGGAGCCAAAGGAGAAATTATTAAGAGTAAGGACTAATTCCGCTAGACGGAGCAGAGTGGTGGTAGAGGGGAACTAATTAGGTCTGGAATCCAAAAAGAAGCGTAGAGCTTTGAGACCTTCCTGATGGGGGATGGAAGTATATAAGGACTGGACATCCATGGTGAAAATAAAGCGGTGGGGGCCAGGGAACTTAAAATCATCGAAAAGTTTAAGAGCGTGAGAAGTGTCACAAACATAGGTCGGAAGGGATTGAACAAGGGGTGATAAAACCGTGTCGAGGTATGCAGAAATGAGTTCGGTGGGGCAGGAGCAAGCTGAGACAATAGGTCGGCCAGGACAGGCAGGTTTGTGGATCTTGGGTAGGAGGTAGAAATGGGAAGTGCGAGGTGTGGGAACTATAAGGTTGGTAGCAGTGGATGGGAGATCCCCTGAGCGGATGAAGTCGGTGATGGTGTGGCAGACAATGGCCTGGTGCTCCTTAGTGGGGTCACGATCGAGGGGTAAATAAGAGGAGGTATCCGCGAGTTGTCGCTGTGCCTCGGCAAGGTAGAGGTCAGTATGCCAGACTACAACAGCACCCCCCTTATCGGTGGGTTTAATAATGTTAGGATTAGTGCAGAGGGAGTGGAGAGCAGAGCGTTCCAAAGGAGTGAGGTTGGAATGGGGACAAGGTGTGGTGAAGTCGAGACAGTTGATGTCCCGTCGGCAGTTAGCAATAAAGAGATCCAGAGCAGGCAGAAGACCAGAGCGGGGTGTCCATGAAGAAGAGGAGGGTTGAAGACGGGAGAAGGGGTCATCGGTGGGGGTGGAAGAGTCCTTGCTGAAGAAGTAGGCTCGGAGACAGAGACGGCGGAAGAAAAGTTCCGCATCGTGGCGAACACGGAACTCGCTGAGGTGTGGGCGAAGGGGGACAAAGGTGAGGCCCTTACTGAGAACAGAGCGTTCTGCTTCCGACAGTTGAAGGTCGGAGGGGATGGTAAAGACCCGGCACGGATGAGAGCTGGGATCAGAGGGGGGAGGGGGGAGGCTGGGGGTGTCAATGGAGAGGGGAGGGTTGGGGTGAGAGGAAGATGGAGCCTCTGAGGGCCCAGGAGCTGACGGTGGGATCTGAGGAAGACGGGGCTGCGGAGTGGTGGTGGGGGAAGGGGAGACGGGAGTCACAACAGCAGCTCATAAAGACCCGGCCTGGAGTTCAAGGCTGGAGACGCAGTTGGTGGTTGCGCAATCGCTGTGAAGGTGTCCATGGTCGTTGCTGGAGTCCAGGTTTTGAATATGTCCTGAGGTGTTGACTTTTTTCACTGTATGTTTTGAGGTACACACAATGGCCACTTTATTAGGTACCTCCAGTACAGGGTGTGTGTTCGCTGTAGCCCATCCACTTCAAGGATTAACGTGTGCATTCAGAGATGCTCTTCTGCACACCACTGTTGTAATGCATGGTTACTTGAGTTACCGTTACCTTCCTGTCAGCTTGAACCAGTTTGTCCATTTTCTTCCGACCTCTCTCATGAACAAAGCATTTTTATCCACTGAACTGCAGCTCACTGGATGTTATTTTTTCTTTTTTGAACCATTCTCAGCAAACTCTAGAGATTGTTGTGTGTGAAAATCCCAGGAGATCAACAGTTTCTGAGATACTCAAACCAGCCCATCTGGAACCAACAACCAAAGTCAGTTTTCTTCCTCATTCTAATGTTTGGCCTGAACAACAGCTGAAGCTCTTGACCATGTCTGCATGCTTTTATGCACTGAGTTTCTGCCACATGATTGGCTGATTAGATATTTTCATTAACGAGCAGGTGTATACGTGTATCTAATTAAGTGGCCACTGAGTGTATGTGTGATCAATAGATCTGAAAATGAATGTGTAGGTCTTTGTCCAACAATTATAAACAAGGTCCAACTGAATGTCACTCCGTTTCTAACCTAGTCCATTTCATGTTTGATTTCAAACAGTTGTTGTTTCTGAGTTTTGGATTATTATGGGAAAAATCAAGTGTAAGATTCAAGTCAAAATGGGTGATTAAGTTGTACATATAGATATGAGATTTTATTGTATAACATATAATTTGCATCATGCCCTCCCAAAAACCTCTTTATTCTTTTAAAACAACATTCTGTTTCCTTCTCATTTGCAGATATATTGTACTGAGAATTCATACTGCTCTATAAATAAGTTTTTAAAAAGAGGGTTTCTGAAGAAGGGTCTCAGCCCAAGGTATCAATTGTTTATTCATTTCCATTGATGCTGCAAGACCTGCTGAGATCCTGCAGTGGTTTCTGTGTGCTATTTTAAAAAGAATGTAGGTGAAAAAAAAAATCTTACTTACAGGTAATCTGTGTGTAAAAGCATTCCAGTTTCCTTAAATGTAAAAGCCAAAACAGGTTTAGCAAAGATCTTGGGAACAATATTCCAGAATGACTCCCTGTTTTATCAATTTCTCTTCTCCCAGAAAACATCACTAACCTTTACTATCCAATCCAGCACATTTTTATAATGGATGTATTTTTGGAATTCTGCCAGCACTTCCTTCAAAGATCCTTTCACTTTTGCTTTCTGGGGTTTATTACACATTTCCCAGAACAGAAGTGTGGATTCATTATAGACATCCCCACATGATTAGACCATAAGACCATAAGACAAAGGAGCAGAAGTAGGCTATTCGGCCCATCGAATCTGCTCCGCCATTTTTATCATGAGCTGATCCATTTTATCCTATTTAGTCCCACTCCCCTGCCTTCTCACCATAACCTTTGATGCCCTGGCTACTCAGATACCTATCAATCTCTGCCTTAAATACACCCAATGACTTGGCCTCCACTGCTGCCCATGGCAACAAAATCCATAGATTCACCACCCTCTGACTAAAAAAATTTCTTCACATTTCTGTTCTGAATGAGCGCCCTTCAATCCTTAAGTCATGCCCTCTCGTACTAGACTCCTCCATCATGGGAAACAACTTTGCCACATCCACTGTGTCCATGCCTTTCAACATTTGAAATGTTTCTGTGAGGTCTCCCCTCATTCTTCTAAACTCCAAGGAATACAGTCCAAGAGCGGACAAACGTTCCTCATATGTTAACCCTCTCATTCCTGGAATCATTCTAGTGAGTCTTCTCTGTACCCTCTCCAACGTCAGAACATCTTTTCTTAAATAAGGAGACCAAAACTGCCCACAGTACTCCAAGTGAGGTCTCACCAGCGCCTTATAGAGCCTCAACATCACATCCCTGCTCCTATACTCTATTCCTCTATAAATGAATGCCAACATTGCATTCGCCTTCTTCACTACTGACTCAACCTGGAGGTTAACTTTAAGGGTATCCTGTACGAGGACTCCCAAGTCCCGTTGCATCTCAGAACTTTGAATTCTTTCCCCATTTAAATAATAGTCTGCCCGTTTATTTTTTCTGCCAAAGTGCATAACCATACACTTTCCAACATTGTACTTCATTTGCCACTTCTCTGCCCATTCTTCCAATCTATCCAAGTCTATCTGCAGACTCTCCGTTTCCTCAGCACTACCGGCCCCTCCACCTATCTTCGTATCGTCAGCAAACTTAGCCACAAAGCCATCTATTCCATAATCTAAATCGTTGATATACAATGTAAAAAGAAGCGGTCCCAACACTGATCCCTGCGGAGCACCACTGGTAACCGGCAGCCAACGAGAATAGGATCCCTTTATTCCCACTCTCTGTTTCCTGCCAATCAGCCAACGCTCTATCCACGTATGTAACTTTCCCGTAATTCCATGGGCTCTTATCTTGTTAAGTAGCCTCATGTGTGGCACCTTGTCAAAGGCCTTCTGAAAATCCAAATATACAACATCCACTGCATCACCCCTTGTCTAGCCTACTGGTAATTTGCTCAAAAAATTGTAGTAGGTTTGTCAGGCAGGATTTTCCTTTAAGGAATCCATGCTGAGTTCTGCCTATCTTGTCATATGCCTCCAGGTACTCTGTAACCTCATCCTTGACAATCAACTCCAACAACTTCCCAACCACCGATGTCAAGCTAACAGGTCTATAATTTCCTTGTTGCTTCCTTGCCCCCTTCTTAAATAGTGGAGTGACATTTGCAATCTTCCAGTCCTCTGGAACCATGCCAGAATCTATCAACTTTTGAAAGATCATCGCCAATGCCTCCGCAATCTCCACAGCTACTTCCTTCAGAACACAAGGGTGCATTCCATCTGGTCCAGGAGATTTATTTACCTTTAGCCTATTCAGCTTCCTGAGTACTTTCTCTGTCGTAATTGTGACTGCACACACTTCTCTTCCCTGCCACCCTTGAGTGTGGTATCCTGCTGTCTTCCTCAGTGAAGACTGATGCAAAATACTTGTTCGGTTCCTCTGCCATCTCCTCATCTCCCATTACAATTTCTCCAGCATCATTTTCTATCGGACCTATATCTACTCTCACCTGTCTTTTACTCTTTATATACTTGAAAAAGCTTTTAGTATCCTCTTCGATATTATTTGCTAGCTTCCTTTCATAATTAATCTTTTCTCTCTTAATGACCTTCTTGGTTTCCTTTTGTAAGGTTTTAAAAACTTCCCAATCCTCTCTCTTCCCACTAATTTTTGCTTCCTTGTATGCCCTCTCTTTTACTTTAACTTTGGCTTTGACTTCTCTTGTCAACCATGGTTGCATCCTTTTTCCACTCGAAAATTTCTTCTTTTTTGGAATATACCTGTCTTGCACATTCCTCATTTCTCGCATAAACTCCAGCCACTGCTGCTCTGCTGTCTTTCCCGCCAGTGTCTCTTTCCAGACAACTTGGCCAGTTCCTCTCCCATGCCACTGTAATTTCCTTTACTCCACTGAAATACCGACACATCAGATTTTGGCTTCTCTTTTTCTAATTTCACAGTGAACTCAATCATGTTATGATCACTGCCTCCTTGGGGTTCCTTCACCTTAATCTCTCCAATCACCTCCGGTTCATTACACAATACCCAATCCAGTACAGCTGATCCCCTAGTAGGCTCAACAACAAGCCGTTCTAAAAAGCCATCTCGCAGACATTCTACAAATTCTCTCTCTTGAGATCCAGTGCTGACCTGATTTTCCCAATCTACTCGCATGTTAAAATCCCCCACAATTATCATAACACTGCCCTTCTGACAAGCCTTTCCTATTTCCAGTTGTAATTTGTAGTCCACATCCCTGCAGCTGTTTGGAGGCCTATAAATAACTGCCATCAGGATCCTTTTACCCCTGCGATTTCTTAGCTCAACCCATAAAGATTCTGCACCTACCGATCCTATATCACCTCTTTCTAATGATTTAATATCATTTCTTACCAATAAAGCCATGCCTCCCCCTCTGCCTACCTTCCTATCCTTCCGATACACCGTGTATCCTTGGACGTTCAGCTCCCAGAGACATACATCCTTTAGCCAGGTCTCAGTGGTGGCCACAATATCATACCTGCCAATCTGTAGCTGTACAACAAGATCATCCATCTTATTCCTTATGCTGCATGCATTTAAGTACAACACCTTAAGACCAGTATTTGATACTTTTTGCTTTGATTTCACTGCAACTTTATTGCACTGCAACTCATCCCAATGGCTACAAATTTGCCCCATCACCTGCCTGTCTTTCCTGACATCTTTACTGCTCACTATCTTAGATTTATTTTTGTTTTTCCCCTTCCTCCGCTCTATCATTCCGGTTCCCATCCCCCTGCCAAATTAGTTTAAACCTCCCAAACAGCTCTATTAAACTTTCCCGCCAGGATATTGGTCCCCTTTGGGTTCAGGTGTAACCTGTCCTTTTTGAACAGGTCATACTTCCCCCAGCAGAGATCCCAATTATCCAAGAATCTGAAGCCCTGCCCCCTACACCAGTCTCTCAGCCACCCATTTACCTGCCTGATCCGACTACTCTTGCACTCGCTAGCACGTGGCACAGGTAGCAATCCCGAGATTACTACCCTGGAGGCCCTGCTTCTCAGCTTCCTTCCTAACTCCTGGAAATCTCTCTTCAGGACCTCCTCCTTTGTCCTATCTATGTCATTGATACCTACATGTACCAAGACAACTGGCTGCTCACCCTCCCCCTTCAGAATATTCAGGACCCGATCCGAGACATCCCGTACCCTGGCACCTGGGAGGCAACACTCCATGCGGTATCTCTGTCAGGCTCACAGAATCTCCTGTCTGTTCCCCTGACTATGGAATCCCCCATGACTACCGCATTTCTCTTCTCCCTCCTTCTCTCCTGCACAACAGCGCCAGGTTCAGTGCCAGAGACCCAGTCACCGTGGGTGTTCCCTGTCAGGTCATCCCCCTCAACAGCATCTAGAACAAGATATTTGTTGTTGAGGGGGATAGCCACAGGGGTGCTCTCCACTATCCGGGCATTTCCGGGCATGATTTGCGACCTGACTTCTCTGTATTTTCTTCCTTAAATCACATCATTCTTACTTTAGGTGAATAAAGGCCAAAATTCCAAACTTAAAGCCTTTTGGGTCAGGTTTGGATATAAAAATCCATCACAGATTTGCCTGCAAAAGGATGATTAGCTCCTATGAAATGGAAGTCAAGGTATCTCTTACAGTTCCATGGGATTGGACCAGTAACAGACAGAGTTCTCAGCTGGGAGGGGAGACGTTGTCAAGCCCATGAGAAGTGTAGGGCTTTGTCCAACAAACATAAACAAGAGCCAACTGCAATGATAGGATAGCTGACCTGTTCCTGAAAGTGTATGGACAGAAAAAGAGAGACAGAGAGAGAGATACAGAGAGAGAAAGAGAGATAGACATAGAGAGAAGGGGAGGGGGAGGGAGGAGGGAGCTCTTAGAGTAGGTTAGAAGATCAACACAACATGGTGGGCTTCAGGGCCTGTACTGTGATGTAATGCTCCATGTTCTAAATTAAAATAGAGGGAGATAGGTTTACATGTCCCATCTCACCACAAGGAAGGTATCCAGCCAACCATACTGTACCAGTTGGCATAACTCTATTACAGCGCAAGTTCAATTCCTGCCACTGTCTGTAAGGAGTCCTTAGGTTTTCCCCTGTGACCATGTAGGTTTGTTCTGGTTTCCTTCCACCTTCCAAAGACGTAAAATCTAATTGGTTATTGGGTCACATGGGTGCAACTGGGCATTGGAAGGGCTTGTTACCATGCTTTATCTCTTACAACAAAAGACCCTTTTGCTGCCGATGTAAGACCATAAGATATAGAAGCTGAATTAGGCCATTTGCCCATTTAGTCTGCTCCACCATTCAATCATGACAGATATTTTTTCAAGCAACAGACATAAAAGTTGCTGGTGAACGCAGCAGGCCAGGCAGCATCTCTAGGAAGAGGTACAGTTGACGTTTCGGGCTAAGACCCTTCATCAGGACTAACTGAAAGAAGAGTTAGTAAGAGATTTGAAAGTGGGAGGGGGAAGGGGAGATCCAAAATGAGAGAAGACAGGAGGGGGAGGGATGGAGCCAAGAGCTGGACAGTTGATTGGCAAAAGGGATACGAGAGGATCATGGGACAGGAGGCCTAGGGAGAAAGAAAAGGCGGGGGGGGGGAACCCAGAGGATGGGCAAGGGGTATAGTCAGAGCGATAGAGGGAGAAAAAGAATGTGTGTATATAAATAAATAATGGATGGGGTACGAGGGGGAGGTGGGGCATTAGCAGAAGTTTGAGAAGTCAATGTTCATGCCATCAGGTTAGAGGCTACCCAGATGGAATATAAGGTGTTGTTCCTCCAACCTGAATGTGGCTTCATCTTAACAGTAGAGGAGGCCGTAGATAGACATATCAGAATGGGAATGGGACGTGGAATTAAAATATGTGGCCACTGGAAGATTCTGCTTTCTCTGGCAGACAGAGTATAGGTGTTCAGCAAAACGATCTCCCAGTCTGCGTCGGGTCTCGCCAATATAGAGAAGGCCATATCAGGAGCACCGGACACAGTATATCATACTAGCCGACTCACAGGTGAAGCGTTGCTTCGCCTGGAAGGACGGTCTGGGGCCTTGAATGGTAGTGAGGGAGGACCGCTTACAAGGATAAGTGCCAGGAGGGAGATCAGTGGGGAGGGATGGGGGGGCGGGGGGAATGGACAAGGGAGTCGCGTACGGAGCGATCCCTGCAGAAAGCGGGGGAGGGGGGAGGGAAAGATGTGCTGAGTGGTGGGATCCCGTTGGAGGTGGCGGAAGTTACGGAGAATTATATGTTGGACCCGGAGGCTGGTGGGGTGGTAGGTGAGGACCAGGGGAACCCTATTCCTAGTGGGGTGGTGGGAGGATGGAGTGAGAGCAGATGTGCGTGAAATGGGGGAGATACGTTTAAGAGCAGTTGATAGTGGAGGAAGGGAAGCCCCTTTCTTTAAAAAAGGAGGACATCTCCTTCATCCTGGAATGAAAAGCCTCATCCTGAGAGCAGATATGGCGGAGACGAAGGAATTGTGAGAAGGGGATGCCTCTCATCTACTCCTTATAACCCTAAACTCCCTTACTAATCAAGAACCTTTTATTCCCTGCCTTAAATGTACATCAAGTTTGCCCTACAAAATAGATTATACATCACTACTCTTCGAATGTACTTCAGTTCTGGCCGCCTCACTACAGGAAGGATGTGGAAACCATAGAAAGGGTGCAAAGGAGACTTACAAGGATGTTGCCTGGATTGGGGAGCATGTCTTATGAAAACAGGTTGAGTGAACTCGGCCTTTTCTTCTTGGAGTGACGGAGGATGAGAGGTGACCTGACAGAGGTGTACAAGATGATGAGAGGCATTGATCGTGTGGATAGTCAGAGGCTTTTTCCCAGGGCTGAAATGGCTGCCACAAGAGGGCACAGGTTTAAGGTGCTTGGGAGTAGGTACAGAGGAGATGTCAGGCGTAAGTTTTTTATGCAGAGAGTGGTGAGTGTGTGGAATGGGCTGCCAGCAACGGTGGTGGAGGCGGATATGATCGGGTCTTTTAAGAGACTTCTGGGTAGGTACATAGAGCTTAGAAAAATAGAGGGCTATGGGTAACCCTAGTAATTTCTAAGGTAGGGACATGTTCGGCACAACTTTGTGGGCCGAAGGGCCTGTATTGTGCTGTAGGTTTTCTATGTTTCTATTAGAGCAATTGGACATGTTGAAAGGTCCTAGCGAGATGGTGATTTTACTTCCTCAACCAATATCTTAGTCCATTTTCTTGCTGGCTACTCCTGGCACCCAGTCTACGGCCTTGCTTTCTGTAGACTATTGTCCCAACAGCTGAGGTGGCAGCTCCGACAATTCAGGAGATGGGATTGGTGAGGATGTGGCTGGACAATGATGGATTGAACACTTTCCACTGAGGAGGTGCTTGCTACATACCACTGCACAACCTGGGCAGGTATTCCCATTTTGGCAGGTCCTCTGTCTCAGGTGCATCCCTCCACCACAGTCAGCACTGCACTTGGTCCAGGGGCCCCAAATGGACCAGAAGATGGGCGAAGGACAGGCAGTGTTCTCATTGCAAAACCTGAAAAGGAAGGAGACTGATTTTACAAATTGCATTTTTAAACCTTGGTTCCCATAAATCTCATGGATCCTAACAATGGCTTAGCTTCTAATTTAGTTTGGAACATGGGCTATTACCGCACAGTACAGGCCCTTTGGCCCATGATGTTGTGCTGAACTTTTAACCTACTCTAAGAGCAATCTAACCTTTCCTCCATGAGTTTTTTAAATGCCCTAAAATATCTGCCTGTACAACTACCCCTGGCAGGGCATTTCACGTACTCACCACTCTGCATAAAAACTAGTCTCTGGCACCCCACCCCTTATATTTTCCTCCAACCACCTTAAAAATTATGCCCCTTCGTATTAGCGATTTCTGCCCTATCTCCTTATTACCATCAGGGAGGAGGTACAGGAGCCTGAAGACGCACAGCTTCTTTCCCTCAGCCATCAGATTTTACAATGATCCATGAGCCCATATTCCTTTTTTTTGCACTATTTATTTATTTTGTAATTTATAGTGATTTTATGCCTTTGCCACAAAAGAACAAATCTCATGTCATGGGAGTAAGTGATAATAAATGATTCAGACTATGACTCCACAGCAACTCCACAGCATTTATGGTCCTGCAAACTATCTCTCTGGACCATTTGGAGTGGCACAGTTAGCATAAAGCTACTGGTGCCAGCAAACCATGTTCACTTCCACCATCTGTACGTTCTCCCTGTGACTGCATGGGTTTCCTCTGGGTGCTCTGGTTTCCTCCCACATTCCAAAGACATACAGGTTAGTAGGTTAATTATTCACATGAGTGTAATGGCTGGTGCAGGAGTGTTGGGCTGGAAAGGCCTGTTTCTGCTGTATCCTTAAATAAAATAAAATAACCTTCAGAGGATGGTGTAGACTCGATCCCATTCTGCATTGTCTCACATATCCATGGGAAGATTGCAGACTTTCTTCTCTGAAGAACACTAATATATTAGATTATGAAGACACGCAGTCCTCTTTTATTGTCATTTAGTAATGCATGCATTAAGAAATGATACAATACTTCCTCCGGTGTGATACCACAAAACACAGGACAGACCAAGACTGAAAAAACTGACAAAACCACATAATTATAACATATAGTTACAACAGTGCAACAGTACCATAACTTGATGAAGAAGTCCATGAGCACAGTAAAAGTTCAAAGTCTCTCAAATGTCCCACATCTCACGCAGACGGGAGAAGGAAGAAAAACTCTCCCCGCCATGCCCGACCACAATCCGTCTCTGAGTCATCCAAAAACTTCGAGCTCTGATCAGCCTCCGACACCGAATACTGAGCACCATCTCTGTTTCAGAAATTTCTCCAGATGTTCCTCTGTGCTTAGTGGGGTTTTAATGACAATCCAAAGCTACTTTACTCAATTTTACCTCCACATCATTTAACTAATTGAATTCAGATTCCCCAGAGGCCCTGGGATTTGATCTCGTAGTTGCAGATCATCAGTCCAGGGCTGAAGATTAATGTATGCTTCACTCCCCATGTGCTGTTCTATACACTGAGAAGCTGAGATTAGGTGAGTTCCTGCAGCAGTGGTGACCTCGACATCATTTGGGTTAATAAGAGTGGTTTCCACTTTCTGGACACCTAATTTAGCCCATGTCTGTGTGATGATTAAACGATCTTTAAAGCATTTTAAACCAGTGAGGTCATAAAGGATTCTTTAATGCACCCGGAATACGGAATTCAAGGCCTGGAGTTTCGGGTCCTGTCACTGACAAGTCCGGAGTTAAGGGACTGGAATTCAGGGTGCTTGGGGTCGATACCAAATATTGAAGCTCAAGGTAGATTGGAAGTCTGGAAGTCATGGCCTGATGGCCAAAGCACAGGATCTGCGAGTCTGCTGGAGACCCAGAGGCCTGTAGGTGGCCTGCTGAACATTGTGGGCATGTTATGTTGGCACCTGTATACATGGTCACATTAGCGGGCTTCATTCAGCACATTCTTATGTTATGTTGGTTGTTAATGCAAGTGTATGATAAGTTATCTGAATCTGAAGCAGCATCACAGGTAGACAGGAAGGTCAAAAAAAGATGTTTGGCATGCTGGCCTTCGTTGGTCAGGGCACTGAGCTTAGGAGTCAGGACATTACGTTGCAGTCATATATACCATTGGTGAAGCTGCACAGAGTATGGAGTACAACTTAGTCACCTTGTAATAGGAAAGATCTGGTTAAACTGGAAAGAGCGCAGAAACGCTTTACAAGGATGTTGCCAAGACTAGAGGGCTGGATTTATAGGGAGAGGTTGGCTTGGACAGGTCTTTATTCCTTGCAATATAGAAGATGAGGCAAATCCTATAAAAATGTACATGATAAATAGTGCCTAACCAATCTTATGGAGGTTTTCGAGGAAGTTACCAGTAAAGTTGATGAAGGCAAGGCAGCGAACATTGTCTGCATGGACTTTAGCAAGACATTTGACAAGGCCCCACATGGGAGATTGGTCAAGAAGGCACAATCACTCGGCATTTAGGATGAGGTAGTAAATTTGATTGGACATTGGCTTTGTGGGAGAAGCCAGAGAGTGGTAGTAGAAGGTTGCCTCACTGACTGGAGGCCTGTAACTAGTGGTGTGCTGCAGGGATCTGGTCCTTTGTTGTATGTCATCTATGTTAACAATCTGGTTGATAATGTGGATAACAGATTTGAGGATGACACCAAGATTGGGGGCGTGGTGGATAGCAAGGAAGACTATCAGAGCTTGCAGTGGGACCTGGACCAGCTGGAAAAATGGACTGAAAAAATGGCAGATGTAATTTAATGCAGACAAGTATAAGGTGTTCCAATTCGGTAGGACCAACCAAGGTAAGTCTTACACAGTGAACAATAGGTTGAGTTGGATCTGGGATTAGCCATGATGGAATGGTGGAGCAGACTCGATGGGCTGAATGGCTTAATTCTGCTCCCATGTCTTATGGTCTTATTTCTGGTACTCCATAATTACCTCATTGGTTCCAATCTGCCTATACCTGCTATGCACCTTCGTTTTCTCTCTTAACCGGGGCATCAATATCTCTTGAACACCAAGATTCCTTACACCTGTTATCTTTACCTTTTATTCTGACAGGCACATATAAGCTTTGCACTCTCAAAATTTCATTTCTGAAGACATGTATATCTTTACCAGAAAACGAACTGTCCCAATTCAACTTGCCATTTGTGATACCATTAAAGTTGGCTGTTCTCCAATTTAGAATCTCAACCATGGACCAGACCTATCTTTTTGCACATTTACATTGAAAATTATGGCATTGTAATCACTGGATGCAAAGCATTCCCATATACAAACTTCTGTCTCCTGCCTTTTTGCATTCCCTTACAGAACATAAAGTATTGCACACTCTCTCGTCCGGACTTCTACAATATGATTAAGGAAATTTTTGTGAACACATTTGACAAACTCTATCCCATCTAGTCCTTTTACAGTACGGGAGCCCCAGTCAATATGTAAAAAGTTAAAATCACCTACTATAACTATCTTATGTTTATTGCAGCAGACGGCAATCTCTTTACAAATTTGTTTCTCTAAATCCTGCGGACTATTGGTCTATAATATAGCCCCATTAATGTGGTCATACCTTTCATATACCTCAGTTCCATACAGAAACCCTCAATAGATGATTTTTCAAGTCTGTTCTGATGGAGCACTGCTGTGATATTTTCCCTGACTAGCAAAACCACCCCTACACCCCTTATCCCTCCCACTCTGTTGCATCTAAAACACCACAACATTGAGATGTCAGTCTTCCCCTCCTGCACCAAGTCTCACCAATGGCAATAAAATATAATTCCATGTGCTGATCCACGCCCTAAGCTCATCTGCCTTTCCTACAATATTTCTTACATTGAAATATACACAGCTCAGAACATTAGTTGCTTCATGCTCAATCTTTTGATTCCTGACTTTGTCTGAGGTCTTAACATCTGACTCCTCAACCTCCACTATCTGTTCTGGCACTCTGGTTGCCATCCCCCTGAAACTCTATTTTAACCACCCTTCCCCCGTGCGTAATCCAATTCTCGCAAGTGAACACATCAGAGACACTGGAGGTCTCCCTGCCTTCCCACATCCCTCAACAGGAGCATTCTACTATCCTGCATGGCATCTCTACTGTTCTAACTGAGCAAATACAAAGAAGGAAAAACAATAACTTGTGGGGGGGGGGGAGAGAAATTCCCCACAATTCCACCTACAGATTTTTTTGCTTCTCCTTGCTGAGGCCTCGAAGAGCTAAAGCTTCAAAATCCCCACTCTAACTCTGACCACTCCAATGATGGCCCCTCCACTTGCCCATACCTTACTTTAACTTGTTTTTGCCAATCAG
Source organism: Mobula hypostoma (assembly GCF_963921235.1). Lineage (NCBI taxonomy): Eukaryota > Metazoa > Chordata > Chondrichthyes > Myliobatiformes > Myliobatidae > Mobula > Mobula hypostoma. The sequence continues at coordinate 99,805,763 of NC_086102.1, forward strand.
TCCCCAATGCTGACTGGCTGCTGCTCAAATACTAAACTGCTATGAGTTGCTACATTTTCTGCTCAATTAGTGGACCTGAATGAGCTATGTCTTCTCAAGCTTCTGATATCCGATTAGCCACTGCTCCATGAGGGCAAAATTAGGCCATTCAGGACATAGAGTTTGTACCACCATCCACTCATGGATGATTCTGTTTTTCAACCCCATTCTCCCAATTTCACTCTGTGATCCTTAACCCCCTTACCAATCAAGATCCTATCATTCTCTGCCTTACACGAAAGTTACGAACATGGTTAGAGCAGTGGCTGATTGGCAGGAGGCAGCGAGTGGGAATAAAAGGATCCTTTTCTGGTTGGCTGCCAGTGACTAATGGTGTTTTGCAGGGGTTGGTGTTGGGACAGCTTCTTTTTATGCTGTATATCAATGATTTAGATGATGGAATAGATGGCTTTGTTGCCAAGTTCACAGATGATACGAAGATTGGTGGAGGGGCAGGTAGTGTTGGGGAAACAGGAAGGCTGCAGAAGGACTTAGATAGTTTAGGAGAATGGGCAAGAAAGTGGCAAATGAAATATAATGATGGAAAATGCATGGTCATGTACTTTGGTAGTAGAAATAAAGGTGCAGACTAATTTCTAAACGGGCACAAAATCCAGGAATCTGAGATGCAAAGGGACTTGGGAGTCCTTGTGCAGAACACCCTGAAGGTTAACTTGCAGGTCAGTCGGTGGTAAGGAAGGCAAATGCCATGTTAGCATTCATTTCAAGAGGTCTAGAATACAAGAGCAAGGATGTGATGCTGAGGCTTTATATGGCACTGCTGAGGCTTCACCTTAAGTATTGTGAACAGTTTTGGGCCCCTCACCTTAGAAAGATGTGCTGGCATGGGAAAGGGTCCAGAGGAGGTTTACAAGGATGATTTCAGGAATGAAAGGGTTATCATACAAGGAACATTTGATGGCTCTGGGTCTGTACTCGCTAGAATTCAGAAGGATGATGGGGGATCTCATTGAAACCTTTCGAATGTTGAAAGACCTAGACAGAGAAGATGTGGAAAGGCTGTTTCCCATGGTGGGAGAGTCTAGGACAGCAGGGCACACCCTTAGGATAAACAGAGAGGTGGAGAAATTTCTTTAACCAAAGGATGGTGAAATTGTGAAATTTGTTGCCACATGCAGCTGTGGAGGCCAGGTCGTTGGGTGTATTTAGGGAAGAGGTTGATAGGTTCTTGATTGGACATGGCATCAAAGGTTACTGGGAGAAGACCGGGAACTGGGGTTGAGGAGGAGAAAAAAGGATCGGCCATGATTGAATGGTGGAGCAGACTGGATGGGCCAGATGGCCTAATCTTGCTCCTTTGTCTTTTGGGCTTATGGTCTAAATCAGCGGTCCCCAACCAGCGGGCTGCAGACCGGTACCGGGCCGCAAAGCACGTGCTACCAGGCCACGAGGAAACGATACGATTTGGTGATATGAAATGATGTGAGTCAGCTGCACCTTTCCTCATTCCCTGTCATGCCCGCTGTTGAACTTGAACGCACGTGAGGTCATTACCCACGCGAGGTCATCAGTCGGTATAACCTACAACTACTCGATGAGTAAAAAACAAACGTCGATTGAGAGTTTCTTTGGAAGAGGTGGTAGGGGACATAAATGGCCTGACGATGATGATAATGCAGAGACAGCAGAGGCCGGTACTGCAGAAAAAAACGAAAGCTTCCTTCAACAGAAAATACGACGAGTCGTACATAAAATATGGCTTTATTGCGACCGATGACTCGCATGCTCCAAGCCCCCTGTGTGTGATATGTGGAGACAAGCTGTCTAATGAGGCAATGAAGCCCTCAAAACTGTTTCGGCACCTTGAGTCCAAGCACCCTGCACTTAAAGACAAACCCGTTGAGTTTTCTGAGCGGAAAAAACATGAGCAAGCGGGACAGAAGCAAGTGCTGAGAGCCACCACCTCCACAAATGCTGTTGCTCTGAGAGCATCGTGCTTAGTGGCTAGCCGTATTGCTAAGGCTAAGGAGCCTTTCGCTGTTGGTGAAGAATTGATTCTGCCTGCTGCCAAGGACATGTGCCGTGAACTGTTGGGAGAAGCTGCAGCTAACAAGAGGGCACAGGTTTCTCTTTCAGCTACCACAGTTTCAAGGAGAATCAATGACGTAGCGGAGGACATCGAAGCACAGCTGTTGGAACGGCTTAACGAGTCACCATGGTATGCTATCCAGGTCGACGAGTCTATGAATGTCGACAACAAGGCAATACTGCTGGTTTATGTGCAATATATATTTCAAAACGATATGCACGAGGATATGTTGTGTGCACTGCCGCTGCCAACTAACACAACTGGGGCAGAACTATTCAAGTATTTGAATGACAACATATCAGGCAAACAGGACTGGTCATTCTGTGTTGGAATATGCACAGACGGGGCTGCAGCTACGACTGGACGGTTGTCTGGTTTCACTACCCGAGTCAAAGAGATTGCTCCTGAATGCCAGTCTACACACTGTCATACACAGGGAAATGCTGGCTAGCCGAAAAATGTCAGCTGATCTTAACAGCATATTGAGTGATGTTGTTGAAGTTATCAATCACATCAAAGCAAAAGCCCTTAACTCACATCTGTTTGAGCAGCTTTGTGAGGAAATGGATGCAGACCACAAACGCCTTCCCTTACACACTGAAGTCAGGTGGCTATCAAGGGGGAGAGCCCTGGCCAGGGTTTTTGAGTTAAGAAAGCAGCTACAGAGATTTCTTTCAGGAAAAAAGTAATCACTGGCAGCACACCTCAGTGACGAGGAGTGGATAGCAAAACTGGCTTATCTGTGTGACATCTTCAATCTGCTCAATGAACTCAATTTGTCACTTCAGGGGAGAATGACAACTGTTTTCAATTTGGCAGATAAAGTGTCTGCTTTCAAAGCCAAACTGGAACTGTGGGGATGGCAAGTGGACAGGGGCATATTTGACATGTTCCCAACATTATCTGGAATTTTAGGAGAAACTGAGGCTGCACCATCCTACTCACAACTGGTGCCTGATCACCTAACTTCGCTGTCGCCAGAATTTGAGAGTTACTTCCCAACTGTAAATGACCCAAGACGTACAAAGGAATGGGTCCGTGATGCATTTGTGAATGTCCCTGGTGAATCATCCACGTCAGCGCGGGAAGAAGATCAACTCCTCGAGCTTGCAAATGACGGTGGGCTGAAAAGTATGTTCGACATAACATCTCTGCCGGCTTTCTGGATCAAAGTCAAGGCAGAATATCCTGAGATAGCCATGAAAGCACTGAAAACGTTGCTACCATTTCCAACATATCTCTGCAATGAATGCAACGAAAACTAAATTGTAGAATAGACTGGACATAAGGAACCCCCTTCAAGTATCGCTGTCTCCCATCACCCCTCGATGGGACCGTCTTGCTGCAGGGAAACAAGCCCAGGGCTCCCACTGATTCAGCGATATTGGTGTGTTGCAATAATTTTATATGTTCATATGGAGAAAATATGTGCTGTGTGTTTAATATCCAAACATTACTTAAAATGTTATGATGCTGTTGACTTATAAGTGACTTATAATTGACTTATCACTGCATTCATGGGAGGAAAATATGCGCTGTGTGTTTAATATTAAATTCATTAGATAAACCCTTTTAGAAACAAAATTGAGTGTATTAGCTACTTATAAGTGACTTATAGCTGACTTATCATCTATATTCCGGTCGTGATTAACACCCACCCCCACCCCCCATCGGCCGGTCCACAAGAATATTGTCAATATTAAACTGGTCCACAGTGCAAGAAAGGTTGGGGAGCCCCCGGTCTAAATACACCCAATGACTTGGCCTCTTGTTTTGAAAGAAAAGGTGTGCTGGCATTGGAGAGGGCCCAGAGGAGGTTCACAAGAGGAGGCTCTGGGCCTATACTCATTGGAGTTTAGAAGAATGAAGGGGGGTCTCATTGAAACCTATTGAATATTGAAAGGCCTAGATAGCGTGGATGTGGAAAGGATGTTTCTTATAGTGGGTGAGTCTACGACCAGAGGGCACAGCATCTGATTTGAGGGCATCTTCATTCTAAGAGATGAGAAGGAATTTCTTTAGCCAGAGGGTGGTGAATCTGTGGAATTAATAGCCCCAGGCAGCTATGGAGGCCAAGTCATTGAGTATATTTAAAGTGGAGGTTGCTAGGTTATTGATTAATCAGGGTGTCAAAGGTTACGGGGAGAACGTAGAAGAATGGGGTTAAGAGGAAAAATTAATCATCCACGATTGAATGGTGGAGCAGATTCAATGGGACAAATTACCTAATTCTGTTCCAATGTCTTATCGTCTTAAAGGTCCATAACTGTTTGTGGCAAGAATTCCTCAGATTCACCAGAGATTCCTCCTTTGAATATAGACCCAAAGATATCAAATGCTCTTCTTCCGTCAAATGCTTCTTCTGCCCAATTTAAGTAGGTACAGAGGAGGTGTCAGGGGTGAGTTTTTTACATAAAGAGTGGTGAGTGCATGGAATGGGCTGCCAGCAATGGTGATGGAGGCGGAAACGATAGCGTCTTTTCAGAGAATCCTGGATGGCTATGTGGAGCTTAGAAAAATAGAGGGCTATGGGTAAAGCCTAGGTAGTTCTAAGGTAGGCACATGTTTGGCACAGCTTTGTGGGCCAAGGGCCTGTATTGTGCTGTATGTTTTCTATGTTCCTATGTTAACAGTATTGGTGGATAAGGGGAGATAGAGTCTTTCACAGGTTGGAACTGTCATATTCTACAGGTCATAGCTTTAAGGTGAGAGGGGGAAAATTTGAAGAAGTGTGGTATAAGTGTTTTTTACAAAGAAGTGTAGGCACCTAGAATATGCTGCCAGGGTTGGAGGTCGAAACAGGCTCAACAGTGGCATTCAAAAATCATTTAGATCCACACATAAATATACAGAGAATTATGGGGATATGGATCACATGTGATTAATTTTATTTGGCATTATACTGTGGGTATTGTCGGACAAAGCTTCTGTTCTCTTACTGTTCTATGTTTGAAGCAATATTGCTGCAAATCTAAAATACTCCGAGAAAAATTCTCCAGGTACCTTGTAAGTCAGCCAGCATCTGTGGCGAGAGAAACAGTGCTATTGTGCTTCAAGGATGAGGGTTGATGGACATGAAATGTTCACTCCCTTCCTTGGGCTTTGCCTAACCTGTGAGTATTCCGAGCACTTGCTACAATTGATCTGAATTGACTTTATTACTTGCTTCCTTCACAAATATAAGGAGTAAAAATCTCTACATTACATCTCCATATGAGTAAAAATATTTACATTACTTCTCCGTCTGAATGTGCAATATGCAAATTATAGTAATTTGTAATCAAAGAAAACAAATGTCCTTGCCTGGACATGGTGGAGACACCAGTCATTACCATTGACAATTACGGTCTAGATGTTCACATACTTGGGGTCAAACATTAGTGACACTCTCTCCCTTGATGCTGAAATCAATAGGTGTATCAGCAGTAAAGCAGCATCGATCCTTGCTTGACTCTCCTCGCAGGTCTGGAAGAATCCAAAACTCGCTACAAAGACCAAGCCTGCTGTGTACAATGCATGCGTTAGCAGCACCCTCCTGTATGGTAGCCAGACTTAGACCATCTACTCCAAGCAGGAGAGGAAACTCAATAGTTTTCACCTGCGCAACCTTCACCGCATCCTCGGTATCACCTAGAGAGACAAAGTCCCAAACTCTGAGGTCCTCACCCGCGCTCGACTTTTCACTTTCAAGACAACGCAGACTGCGCTGGCTGGGCCACATCCATCGTATGAAGGATAGTAGACAGCCAAAAGACATCCTCTACAGAGAACTAGCAACAGAATCAACAAACTCATTCGTAAGACCAGTGATGTTGTGGGGATGGAACTGGACTCTCTGATGGTGGTGTCTGAAAAGAGGATGCTGTCCAAGTTGCATGCCATCTTGGACAACGTCTCCCATCCACTACATAATGTACTGATTGGGCACAGGAGTACATTCAGCCAGACTCATTCCACCGAGAAGCAGCACAGAGCGTCATATGAAGTCATTCTTGCCTGTGGCCATCAAACTTTACAACTCCTCCCTTGGAGGGTCAGACATCCTGAGCCAATAGGCTGGTCCTGGACTTATTTCCTGCATAAATAATTAACATATTACTATTTAACTATTTATGGTTTTATTACTATTTATTATTTATGGCACAACTGTAATGAAAACCAATTTCCCCCAGGATCAATAAAGTATGACTATGACTATGAACAGGCAAGAGGAACATTGGTAGACCACAGCTTCACTTCAAGGAGCTCTGCAAGTGCAACATGAAAGCCTTAAAAATCAGCACAGAGTGCTGGGAGGATACAGCAGATGATCACAACAAATGGCGAGGTACTCTTCAGCAACACCTAGAGCGAGGAGAAAGAGTGATCCTGAGTCAGTTTGAGGAGCGGAGAGCTAAATGGAGAGCACAGCGGACAGCAGACAACAATTCCACAACGCCCTACACATGCAGCAACTGTGACAGAGTCTGCCGTTCCAGGATCAGCCTCAATAGCCACAGTCGAGGCTGCTCGACAAACCAGTGACTACCAGGGACGCAGTACCCATGGTCGACCACGACCGATGGAGGCCACACACACACACACACACACACACACACACACACACACAGTATGTACAGTATGATATACAACAGAACAATCAATATAGCTTAGAAATACAATTGTATCAGCATGAATTAATCAGTTTGATGGTCTGGTGGAAGAAGTTGTCCCGGAGCCTGTTGGTTCTGGTTTTTATGCTGCAGTACTGTTTCCCAGATGGTAGCAGCTGGAACAGTTTGTGGTTGGGGTGACTCAGATCCCCAATGATCCTTCAGGCCCTTTTTACGCACTTGTTGCTGTAAATGACTTTAGTTCTACTATTTTCATCTGTGGTTCAGAGCCTTGATTTCACAAGTTCAAGTTCAAGTTTGGTCATCATTTAACCACACATGAATACAGCCAAACAAAACAGGATTCCTCTGGGGCCAAGGTGCAGGACACAGTACCAACAGTCATACACAGCATAAGGCACATATAGCCCATATAAGATAGCAGTAAACATGCAGTCACATAAAAAAAATATAGCCCAAGTCCCCGAGTCCGTGAATGTTGCTGGTAAGACTGAGCCCGCAGCAGTCTGCAGATGAATGAAATCCAGCTTGCCTTCCACCAGTGAACACTGGGGGGCAGCACTGACACCAGCACCTCTGGGCACCAATTCTGATGTCTCTCTCCTGGGCAGCTGTAAACAGGCAACACCATGGCTGGAAGCCCAGTCCATGCTACAATTAATGACACGCAGCTCCCCCCGTTGGTCCTGCCGATAAACCAGTGAACCAGACTTGCAGTATTCCACATTATCAATATCCAACAAGATCTTGTGATCACAAGAAAAATGATTAGGACAATCACCCGCTGGTACATTGCACATCAACTCCGATGCAACAGGGGGTCCATACCAAGTCCATCTCCTACAGCTCTTCCACCAATCAGCAACTTGCTTATGGCATAGACCTGCAGTACTTGAAGTTCTTAATGTCCAACAATATCTTGCAGTCATAAAAAAGACATTGAAAGTAGACAATAACACCTTTGGTTAACCCCGTAAAGACCACTCTGTACAAACACACTGCCATCTTACATCAGCCTCCACTTACATTTGTGACGGGGTCCTGAATTACCCCTATGAACTGTGTTTTTGAAAAAAGAAAGAGAGACCAGGTTGGCTGGTGGCACAGTGAGATCAGCACCAGGCTCAAGAACAGAGGTTCCCGAGTTCGATCCAGTGACAGACTGCTCCTGAGCGTGCTCTCCATCCGTGCCAGGTTGATGTCGAGCTCACAACTCGACCTTGTTAAGAAAAAAACCTGCCACCTCCAGTTTAAATTCCTACATGGAATATTGTGGAGGATCAAATACCAATACCAAATACCCAACGCCGACATCTTGTTTTTAAGAGAGAGAGGGAGATGAAGACAGCTTTGGATGATGTTATGGGTTTTCTGCAGCATGTTTACATTTTTAGAAGGACACTGCTTTCAGCTTCTGTATTCTTACAGAAAGAGAAGGGAGGAGCTGTTTGAGAGACAGTTGGTATTCAGCACAGGGAGATAAATAGAAGGTCGGATGATAGTACTGGAGCCACACGGTTTTGGACACTGAATGAGCTTTGTTGTGCCCACAGAAAAAGTGGGGTTTGGAGGATCGATCAGGTGGATTGATCAGTGGCTCTCGCAGAGTGAAAAGGGAGTGACCGGTGGGGAGTTGTTTGTGTGTCCAACCCTCGCCTGGGTTGATAATTCCACCACAGAAGAACGGTCTCCTTTGTTGTGGTCACAGTCGCTGACTTCTCAAGGATTTCGGAGGACAACAGGAAGATCGACAGCGTCAGCTCACCTGAAGAATAAAATCTCTCCCTCTCTATCTCTCTCTCCATCATCACTCAACTCAATACCATGAACTGAACTGAACTTTACTTACCATCGTAAGACTATCTATTTACCCCTAGACTCGAAGTTTGATTTTCATATATTTCCACACTTATATATAATCATTGCTAACCTGTTTGATATATCTGCATTTATATTACTGTATTGCGTAGTTACTAATAAATACCATCAGTTAGTAGCAATACTGGACTCCAAAGTGTTTTCCATTTCTGCTGGTTCTTTAACTTGTCACGGGGTACGTGATACATTATTCAAACATTTACCACCATTCCCATCTCACAAGCACACATACTCTGGCCTCCAGTGGCAGCAACATCTCCAACATGATTAATCTAAATTCTGATGCCTCACAAGTTGCATCTTCAGCCCCCCCCCCACCCTACTCTCTGTACATGCAAAATTGTGTGGCCAGAATCTGCTCTAAATCCATCTACAAGTCTACAGATAACAACATCATGGTGGGCTGTTTCTCAAATAATGATGAGTTGGAGTACAGGAAGGAGCTTAGAGAAATTGTATCATGCCAACAACGATGCCACCAAAACATTAGAGCTGGTCATTGACTTCAAAAGGGTAAGGTGGTTCACATGCTCCTGTGTTGAGGTGGAGAGGGTTGAAAGTTTCAGGTTCCTAGGAGAGAACATCACCTGGTCCAAGGCCAGAAAAGCACACTAACACCTGTACTTCCTCAGGAAGCTAAAGGAATTTGGTAGGTAAGTCCCTGACTACTGAGAAAGCATCCTATCTATAAGCACGAGACTGCAAGAAACTGCAGGATTGTGAACACAGCAAAACATATCTCAGAAGCAGCCCTGCTCCACAAACTCTGCCTACATACTTCTCACTGCCTCAGTAGAGCAGCCAACACAATCAGAGACCCCGTCCACACTGGACATTCACCATTCTCCCATTTCCCAGTGGGAACAAGATACTGAAGCCACGCCCCACCAGGCTTCTTTAGCTGTTATAGAACCTAGTCCAATAAAATGTACTCTTGACCTCACAGTCTACCTCATTATGATCTTGCACTCATTGTTTGTCTGCATAGCACTTTCTCTGCAGCTGTTGCACTTTATTCTGCATTCTGTTATTGTACTGTTGTAACGATTTGATCTGATGTATGAACAGTATGCAAGACAAGCTTTTACTGGTGCATGTGACAATAATAAACCAATTTCAATTCCAATATGGTCAGACCAGCAGTAACCCGGGGAGTGTTCAAGCAGTTCTTAGCTCCAATCTGCTGATTGTGCATTATCAGACTATCAGTCAGTTCTCTGGGTGAAGGCCATGGGCACAGTTCCATGGCAAGACACAGATATGAATTATGTTCACTCACCTAAATCAGCAGTGAACAAGAACTATTGAAAGGAACAATTAATGCGATTGAGCGACTGTCTTTTTCCTCTGCCCACTCTGTCTCAAATCTTATCTTCCCCTGTCCTTCCTCACCTAGCCTTTCTCTTTATCCTCTGAATCTCTCTTTCCCTTATTTCTTCCTTTTTTGTAACTTCTCACCACTCCATCTCTCCCCATTTCCACCTCTCTCCCCCTCCTCCTCTTCCATTCTCCTCTCTCTCTCGCTCTGCCCTCTCTCCCATCTCATTCCATCCATTCTATTGATTCTATCTCTCCTCTCCCAAATTCTCTTATCCCTTCTTCCTTCAGTCACTGCTCCCTCTCATCCCCTTTCTTTCCTTCTTTTCCCCTCTTTTCTTCTCCCCCTCTCTCTCTCTCTCTCTCTCTCTCTCTCTCTCTCTCCCTCCCTCCCTCCCTCCCTCTCAGAATTTGTAAACCTTACCGCTCTTCCCGGCTTTGTCCGACACACACTCGTCCTCCATAGCGTGGTGTGGGATTGCTGCAGGAACGCTGGCGTACCTGGAATCCAATTCCACAGGTGGTACTGCACGGAGCCCAGGACGCCCAGGACGTCCAACCTCCATTTCTTTAGAGAAAGCACAAGAGCACAGAAAGGTCATCATTAGGTCTGAGGAGCTTCAGTGAAAATTTGAGGATACACATGTAAACACACACCCACACAATAGCTTTGGAAGGGTACAGAGGAGGTTCAGCAAGACGTTGTTAGAGAGCACAAGCTATAAGGAAAATTTGTGTTGTTTTCTCTGTTGTGGTGGAGGCCAAGAGGAGATCTGATGGAAGCTTATACAATTATGAGAAACACAGAGTGGAGAGCCAGTATCTTTTTTCCCCAAGTTGAAATGTCTTGTACTGGAGGACATACGTTTAACTCTGGTAAATTTCTACAGATGTACTGTAGAGAGCACTCTCACTGGCTGCATCAGTGCCTGGTGGGAGGCTCCAATGCACAGGACCACAAGAGTCTGTCAACTCAGCCAGTTCCATTACAGGAACACGCTTCTCCACCATCAGGGACATCTTCAAAAGGTGGTGTGTCACGAAGTTAGCTTCCATCATTAAAGCTCCTCACCATCCAGGATATGCCCTCTCCTCGTTACTACCATCAGGGAAGAGGAGTTTGAGGATGTATACTCAGTGTTTTAGGAACAGCCTTTCCTCCTTCGCCATCAGATTTTTGAATGGTCCATGAACCCATGAACACCATCTCACTATTTTAAACACAGGATTAAAATCCAGATACTGCAGATGCTGGAAATCCAGGGAAACACACACAAAATGCTGGAGTAACTCAGCAGGTCAGGCAACATCTACAGAAGTGAATAATTTGATGGTTCAGGGCAAGACCTTTCGTCAGAACCTCACAATTTTGCTCTCTTTTTGTCTGACTTATTTACCCAGCATGATATGGCAAAACAATGAATGAAGCCTCATCTTCAGGTTAGTAAGTGTTAGCTACTTTGGCATGTGGACGTGCTACACTGGCAGCAGAAGTGTGACCAAATTGTGGGCTTCCTCCAGCACATTCTCAGACGGTGTTGGTCATTGTCGGAAATGACACATTTCACTGATGCTTCGATGTTCATGTGGCAAATAAAGCTCGTCTTTAAATCGTCAACACCAGCAGCAGACAGGGCCTGTATCTCAGGAAAAATTTCCTCTCCGCTCTGCACAATGTCAAAATGTCGATTAGTGGGGCCTTTCTATACACAAAAGTGGCCACCAGATTCCCCAAATCAAAGCAATTGCTACAATTCTAAAGGTTCAAGATTCTAGATTGTTTAATGTCATTTTCAGTACACAATAAAAGAGAATACTTGTTACTCTGCATCAAGTGCAGCACAAAAGAACACAGTAAGATAAGGAACATAATTTTAAAGAACACCAATAATGGCAGATAGAATTTAATGCAGACAAGGGTAACATTTTGCACTTCAGTAGGACCAGTCAGAGTAGGTCTTACACAGTGAACTGCAGCCTACTGAGGAGTGTGCTAGAACAAATGGGTCTGAGAACACAGGTCCACAATATATTAAAAGTGGCTTCACAGATACATAAGGTTGTAAAGAAAGCTTTTGGCACATTGACTTTCATAAATCAAAGTACTGAATACTGGAGATAGGATGTTATGTTGAAGTTGCAAAAGACATTGGTGAATCCTAGTTTGGAGTATTGTGCACAATTTTGGTCACCTACCTACAGGAAAGTTGTGAACAAGGTTGAAAGAGTACACAGAAAATTTACAAACCTGTTGCTGGAGGAACTGAGTTATAAGGAAAGACTGAAAGGTTAGCACTGTATTCCTTAGATGATTCAGAGGATATTTGATTGAGGTATACAAGATGTGGCAAATGTTCAGGGGATATTTGCGTGGGGTTCTGCATAGATATGTTCCAGTGAGACAGGGAAAGGATGGTGGGGTACAGGAACCATGGTGTACTGAGTCTGTTGTATCCAGTCAAGAAGAAAAGAAGAGCTTACGAAAGGTTCAAAAAAATTACGTAGTGATAGAGATCTAGAAGATTATAAGGCTAGCAGGAAGGAGCTTAAGATTGAAACAAGGAGAGCCAGAAGGGGCCATGAGAAGGCCTTGGCGGACAGGATTAAGGAAAACCCCAAGGCATTCTACAAGTATATGAAGAGCAAGAGGATAAGACGTGAGAGAATAGGAGCAATCAAGTATGACAGTGGAAAAGTATGTATGGAACCAGAGAAGACAGCAGAGGTACTTAATGAATACTTGGCTTTAGTATTCACTATGGAAAAGGATCTTGGTGATTGTACTTTATACTTTATTGTCGCCAAACAATTGATACTAGAACGTACAATCATCACAGCGATATTTGATTCTGCGCTTCCCGCTCCCTGGATTACAAATCGATAATAAATATTAAAAATTTAAATTATAAATCATAAATAGAAAATAGGAAAATGGGAAGTAAGACCGTGCAAAAAAAGGCTGAGAGGAAGGTCCGGATATTTGGAGGGTACGGCCCAGATCCAGGTCAGGATGTAGGGATGACTTAAGCAGACTGAAAAGCTTGAGCATGTAAATATTAAGGAAGAGGATATGCTGGAGCTTTTGGAAAGCATCAAGTTGGATAAGTCATCGGGACCCAGGCAAGGGAAGAGATTGCTAAGCCTCTGGCAATGATCTTTGCATCATCAATGAGGACTGGAAAGGTTCCGGATGATTGGAGGGTTGCAGATGTTGTTCCCTTATTCAAGAAAGGGAGTAGGGATAGCCCAGGAAATTATAAACCAGTGGGTCTTAATTCAGTAGCTGGTAAATTGATAGAGAAGATCCTGAGAGGCAGGATTTATAAACATTTGGAGAGGCATAATATGATTAGGAATAGTCAGCATGGCTTTGTCAAAGGCAGGTTGTGCCTTACGAGCCTGATTGAATTTTTTGAGGATGTGACTAAACACATTGATGAAGGTAGAGCCATAGATGTAGTGTAAATGGATTTCAACAAGGCTTTTGACAAGGTACCCCATGCAAGGATTATTGAGAAAGTAAGGAAGCATGGGATCCAAGGGGACATTGCTTTGTGGATCCAGAACTGGCTTGCCCACAGAAGGCAAAGATTGGTTGTAGACCAGTCATATTCTGCATGGAGGCCAGTGACTGGTGGTGTGTCTCAGGGATCTCTGTGATTTTATAAATGTCCTGGATGAGGAAGTGGAGGGATGGGTTGGTAAATTTGCTGATGACACAAAGGTTGGAGGTGTTGTGGATAGTGTGGAGGGTTGTCAGAGGTTACAGCGGGACATTGTAGGATGCAAAACTGGGCTGAGAAGTGGCAGTTGGAGTTCGACCTAGATAAGTGTGAGGTGGATCATTCTGGTAGGTCAAATATGGTGGCAGAATATAGCATTAATGGCAAGACTCCTGGCAGTGTGGAGGATCAAAGGGATTTTGGGATCCGAGTCCATAGGACACTCAAAGCTGCTACGTAGGTTGACTTTGAGATTAAGAAGGCATACAGTGCTTTGGCATTCATCAATCCTGTGACTGAGTTTAAGAGCCGAGAGGTAATGTTGCAGCTATATAGGACCCTGGTCAGACACCACTTGGAGTACTGTGCTCAGTTCTGGTCACCTCACTACAGGAAGGACGTGGAAACCACAGAAAGAGTGCAGAGGAGATTTACAACGATGTTGCCTGGATTGGGGAGCATGCCTTATGAGAATAGGTTGTGTGAACTCGGCCTTTTCTCCTTGCAGCGACGGAGGATGAGAGGTGACCTGATAGAGGTGTACAATATAATGAGAGGCATGGATAGTCAGAGGCTTTTTCCCAGGGCTGAAATGGATAGCATAAGAGTTAGTCCTGACGAAGGGTCTCGGCCTGAAACGTCGACTGCGCCTCTTCCTATAGATGCTGCTTGGCCTGCTGCGTTCACCAGCAACTTTGATGTATGTAGCATAAGAAGGCATATTTTCAAGCTTGGAAGTAGGTACAGTGGAGATGTCAGGGGTAGATTTTTTATGCAGAGAGTGGTGAGTGCGTGGAATGGGCTGCTAGTGGTGGCAGTGGAGGCGGAAATGATAGGGTCTTTTAAGAGACTCCTGGATGAATACATGGAGCTTAGGTACATGTTCAGCACAGCTTTGTGGGCCAAAGTGCATGTATTGTGCTGTAGGTTTCCTATGTTTCTATGTTGCTAAGATTATGAGGGGTATAGGTAGGCAATGCAAGAAGCACGATAATGCAAGAAGGCTTTTTCCACTGAGGTTGGGTGAGACTATAACCATAGATCCTGGGTTAAGGGTGAAATTGAAAAGTTTAAGGGGAACATGAGGAGAAACTTCTTCACTCAGAGGGTTGAGAGAGAGTGGAATTAGCTGCCAGTGCAAGTGATGCATTCAAGATCAACTTCAACATTTTAGAGAAGTTTGGATAGGTACATGGATGGTAGGGGTGTGGAGAGCTATGGTGCTGGCACAGGTTGATGGGACCAAGCAGATTAAGTGGTTTTAGCATGGACTAGATGGGTTGAAGGGCCTACTTCTTTATGACTAATAAATTTAAATACACATAGATTGATTGTATGTCTATAAATTGATGCTAGGCACAGGGGTGTCTGTACATAGGGTGACTCTAACAGGAAATGATAAAGTCGTGGTGGGGGGTGTGGGTTGGATTAATGCATAGAGGTATTGATCAGCCTTGCTGCTCAGGTAATTGGCTGCAAAACATTATTGAATACCCCAAAGTTGCAACTAAGTGCAGGTTCTTTCATTCCCTCTGCAGCAATGGGCTCACTAATTGGGCTCCTCTCCCTCTTGCTGATGGAGCCTGCCTCTACACGTCAAACAGAAGACTGAATAATCATCCTGAGCAAACCCTCCAAAAGCTGCACACACAATTTCCCTTTGATGTCTGTGCTTGTGACAGATTATCAATCACCATCTAGAGAATAGATGCCAATTTGCTGAATGCACACCTGACAGGATTACTGAGAGCTTCACCAGCGAGATGTCGCTCCCAGCCAGTGCAAGGCTCTATTCTGCCTGTGCCAAAGAGAGGAAGGCTGTGGGGCTGAACACTCTTTCATGCAGGAAACAGTGGGGGGAGGGAGCAGGGGCGCAAGGAGGCTATTGTGCACACAAATTCCCAGTGTTCTGTTGGCTAAGGATGAAACTCAGCAGCAAAAGATATGTGAGGATTTCATTGGCTGTTACAGCAATTAACATTTTTTTTACAAGTCCCTTAACTTATTTTGGTTACTGGTGATAAATGTAATATGATTGACATCAGCCATAATTGTCAGCAGATGCATGGTACAGACTTAATTGAAGGTGTCCGCTGAGCTTGTTACAGACAGAAAACATTTCAATTCAGAATGAAAACCACCTGGTGTTTATTTTTCTCTCTTCTTTCACTGAAGCCATGTGCTCGATAATGAGGATATTCTATCCCTGTCTCATTTTATTTTCTCCCCTCTGTTGACCAGGCTGGGACAGTCCAATCAACACAGACAAAACGCTAGAGGAACTCAGCTCCTCCAGCATTTTATATGTCCTCTAGTTCTTGATTTCCAAACTTTTGGGGGCGGGGGGGGGGAACTGAGTGTATTCACCCTATCTATGTCCCTCATGATATATTCCTCTTTGTAAGATCACATCCCTTGTCTTCTGTGCTCCAAGGAATAAGATCCTAGCCTGTTCAATTTCTCCCTACAAATGGGGTTGCCAACTCTCTCACTCCCAAATAAGGGACAAAAGTAGCAGTCAAATACGAGACACTTGTATTTACCCTGAGAAAGACTACCATGACCATGAAGCCTTGCGCGGGCACCTGTGTGCGCATGCCTGACATGCTTCTCGGTTTTGGCTTAATGTTCCCAATTCTGGTAAGTGAAACTACACTGTACATACATTATTTCTACTTTATATAGGCTGTGTATTTATCATATCATTCCTGCTTTTACTATATGTTAGTGTTATTTTAGGTTTTATGTGTTATTTGGTATGATTTGGTAGGTTATTTTTTGGGTCTGGGAACACTCAAAAAATTTTCCCATATAAATTAATGGTAATTGCTTCTTCGCTTTACGCCATTTCGGCTTACAAATGATTTCATAGGAATGCTCTACCTTAGCGGGGGAAATACGGGACAAGGGCGGCCCCGTATGGGACAAACCAATTTAGCCCAATATACGGGATGTCCCGGCTAATACGGGATGTCCCGGCTAATACGGGATGTCCCGGCTAATACGGGATGTCCCGGCTAATACGGGACAGTTGGCAACCCTTCCTACAACTCAGGCCCTCACGTCCTGCCAACATCTTCGTAAATCTGCCCTGCAGTTTTTTTTAGCTTAATGGTATCTTTTCTATAACAAGGTAACCAAAATTATTCACAATATTCCAGGAGCGACCTCTCCACCATCTTGTACTATTGCAACATAATACCCCAACTCCTATACTCGCTGGCCTGATGATAAAGGCCAGTGTGCCAAGTGCCTCTTCAACACCCTGCCTACCTGTGAGCAGCACACACAAAATACTGGAGAAACTCAGCAGGTCTGTCAGGGAAATAAACAGTTGATGTTTCAGGCTGTGACCCTTCATCAGGACTTAGTGGTCCAAAACATTGACTGTTTATTCCCCTCCATAGATGCCACCTGACCTGCTGAGTTCCTAAAGCATTTTGTGTGTGTGGCTCAAGAGTTGCAACATCTGCAGAATGCCTTGCATTTATCACCAGTGCTTGGTTTCTCAGTTGAGACATCTCATTGTACTCTTAGCAGTGGGACACTATACTTCACACGAGGCAATGTCCCTATTCCTGATGAAGGGTCTCGGCCCAAGGTATCAACTGTTTAGTTCCCTCCACAGATGCTGTCTGACCTGCCGAGTTCCTCCAGCATTTTGTGTGTGCTGTTAATATCTCTACTCTTGTGGCAACTTCCGCTGGCCTAAGGAACAACACAGGAACAGGCTCTCCAGTCCACAATGTCCAAGCTAACCACCAAATACACACTAGAGAACAGATGATGGGTCTTGACCTAAAATATCAACTGATCACTTCCCTCCACAGATGCTGAGTTCATCCAGCAGTTGTACCCTTCTTCTCTGAGGATTATTAACCTGTCATGGCAAAGAGGCTTGTGACTTCCTGTGATCCCAAGATGCAATGGTTTCCGGAGTTTAGCCCCTAGTAGAGTCACCCATGACAGTAAGATTAAGTTTCAGAGAAAGAGCAATCCAACCAAAACCTCAACAGTGGAGATGGCAGATTACAATGGCAGTGAAGGCAGAGGAAGGGTTCCCAGTCACCTTGCACTCCACGCCACTGGACCCTAACCCCAACCTGTGCAGATCTGTTAAACAAAGTCACACACAGGCATTTTCCATTAAGGGGATTCACTCTCACATCCTGAATGACACTCAACTCCAGTGATCCTGCTGCTACTATTTTGCATCCACCCATACTAACCCCAATAACCAGCACTTGGTCCATATTCTATTCAGTCCTTGCAATTTATGTGCTCGACCAGATGCTTCCGAGATGTGAGAGAGTACCTGCCTGCACCATCTTCTCAGACAGTGTATTCCAGAGTTCAACTATCCAAAAAGCATGACGCAGCGAGCCAGCACTCTTATTCTCACTTACAGATTGACATTGAGGGTGCATTGAATTTAAAGCCCCTCAGGCTATATCTAGTGAGAATTCACCTCTGATAATTCCAAATATTCCCAACATCACTTCCTCATTTAAGTTAAGCACCTAAAATAAAGACTTGATTTTTAGTCTCACAGCTATCAGTAGCTTCTGCTTAGCAAAAATCATTCTGGCCCCAATGTATTGATCTTCATTCACCCCAAACCAACTTTTGCCTCTGTAAAGTTGTTCCATGTGTCCAAGTAATTCCACTACCCTCTGCTAATTTAAACCACTCTAGAGCATTTTGCCTTGTCATGTGTTCCCCATATCCAGCTTAGATACTTCCCTTCCTTAAATATCTCGTAATCTCTTTCTTTCAATTGTTTCCTTATTCCTACGCATTATTATTGATTAGGCTATTGGAAGCAGTAGATTGGCAAAATACACAATGACCACTATATCAGGTATACCTGTACACCTGCTTGTTAATGCAAATATCTAATTGGCTAATCACGTGGCAGCAACTCAGTGTATAAAAGCATGCAGACTGGTCAAGAGATTCAGTTGTTGTTCAGACCAAAAATCAGAATGGGGAAGAAACGTGATCTAAGTGACTTTGATCGTGGAATGTTTGTTGGTGTCGGATGGCATGGGTTGAGTATTTCAGAAGCTGATGGTCTTCTGGAATTTTCACACACAACAGTCTCTAGAGTTTACAGAGAATGATATGTAAAACAAAGTTCATATAATGAGCCACAGCTCTGTGGGTGAAAATACCTTGTTAATGTGAAAGGTTCAAACTTTCAGGAAGGTGACAGTACCTCAAATAACCGTGGATTACAACAATGTAGTGCAGAAGGGCATCTCTAAACATTGAACCTTGAAATGGATGGGCTGCAGCAGCACAAGACCATAAGAACATAAAACATAGGTGAAGAATTAGGCCATTTGGCCCATCAAGTCTGCTGCGCCATTCAATCATGGCTGATCCTTTCTCCCCTCCTCAGCCCCACTCCCCAGCCTTCTCCCTGTAACCTTTGATGCCATGTCCATTCAGGAACCTATCAAGCTCAAGATACTCAGGTGAGGCCTCATCAATGCCTTATAAAGCCTCAACATCACGTCCCTGCTCTTGTATTCTAGACCTCTTGAAATAAATGCTAACATTACATTTGCCTTCCTCACCATTGACTCTACCTGCAAGTTAACCTTCAGGGTGATCTGCACAAGGACTCCCAAGTCCCTCTGCATCTCAGATTTTTGGATTTTCTCCCCACTTAGAAAATAGTTTGCACATTTATTTCTACTACCAAAGTGTATGACCAAGCATTTTCCAACCTTATATTTCATTTGCCACTTTCTTGCCCATTCTCCTAATCTGTCTATATTCTTCTGTAGCCTTCCTGTTTCCTCAACAGTACCTGCCCTTCCACCAATCTTCGTATCATCTGCAAACTTGGCAACAGAACCATCTATTGATATACAGCATAAAAAGAAGCGGTCCCAACACCAACCCCTGTGAAACACCACTAGTCACTGGCAACCAACCAGAAAAGGATCCTTTTACTCCCACTCGCTGCCTCTTATCAATCAGTCAATGCTCTAGCCATGTCAGTAACTTTCCTATAATACCATGGGCTCTTAACTTGGTAAGCAGCCTCATGTGTGGCACCTTGTCGAAGGCCTTCTGAAAGTCCAAATATACAATATCCACTACAGCCCCTTTATCTATCCTACTTGTAATCCCCTCAAAGAATTCTAACAGTTCCATCAGGCAAGATTTTCCCTTAAGGAGACCATGCTGACTTTGTCCTACCTTGTCCTGTGTCGCCAAGCACTCCATAACCTCATCCTTAACAACTGACTCCATCATCTTCCCAACCACTGAGTTCAGGCTAACTGGCCTATAATTTCCTTTCTGCTGTCTTCCTCCTTTCTTGAAGAGTGGAGTGACATTTGCAATTTTCCAGTCCTCTGGCACCAGGCCAGAGTCTATTGATTTTTGAAAGATCATCCACAGCCTCTACTGCTACCTCTTTCAGAACCCTAGGGTGCAGTTCATCTGGTCTGGGTGACTTGTGTACCCTTAGTTCTTTCAGCTTTTTGAGCACCTTCTCCCTTGTAATAGTAACTGCACTCACTTCTCTTCCCTCACACCTTTCAACATCTGACACACTGCTAGTGTCTTCCATAGCGAAGACTGATGCAAAATACTCATTTAGTTCATCTGACCATGAACATACACTCAGTGACCACTTTACTAGGTACAAGAGGTACACAATAAACTGGCCACGGAGTGTAGATAGAGTGGGATTTTGTATCTTCCCCAGACCAGAGACCACCAAATAACAGAGGCCATGGTTTAACAAAGGGAAGTTGCTGTAATTGGATCTAAAAAGAATGAAAGTTTTAGTAGTTGTTGTTGTACAATAGATGCAAGACGACTTATTGACAACAATCCATCACAGCGACATAATTAATGACCAGACCTACTCCTTTTAGTAATGTTGTTTCAAGTGCAAAAATTCACTCAGACAGCAGGAAGAATTATCCTTGTATCCTTTAAACCAACTGCCACAGGACTTTTGGCAACTTCTCGAAGCACTATCAAACAATTGGTTTAATGTCTCTTAAGAAAAATATCCCTCCTACAGTGCACCATAAGACAATCAAACAAAGGAGTAGAATTAGGCCACATGGCCCATCAAGTCTACTCTACCATTCCATAATGAGTGATTTATTATCTCTATCACCCCCATTCTTCTGCCTTCTCCCTGTAACCTTTTGGTATCCTGACTAACCTAGAACATAATCAATCTCCGCTTTAAATATACCAAATGACTTGGCCTCCACAGCTGTCCATGACAATGAATTCCACAGATACACCACCTTCTGCCTAAAGAAATTCCTTATCATCTCTGTTCTAAATGGACTTTCCTCTATCCTGAGACTGTGCCCTTTAATCCCAGATCACCCACTATAGGAAACATCCTGTCCACATCCACTGTAGCTAGGCCTTTCAATACTCAATAGTTTCAATACATTTTCATACATTAACTCTTTCATTTCTGGCAGCCACTCTTTGTCTCTTGCCAGTCAATCAATCTTCCAACCATGCTAGAATCTTTTCTGTAATACCATGAGGTCTTATCTTGTTAAGCAGCCTCATGTACATGACCTTGTCAAAGAACTTCTGAAAGTCCAAGTAAGCAACATTCACTGACTCTCCTTTCTCTATCCTGCCTGTTATTTCCTGAAAGAATTTCAACAATTTTTTCAGGCAAGATTTCCCTTTGAGGAAACCATGCTGACTTTGGCCTATGCTTCCAAGTACCCCAAAAGTCAACCTTAATAATGGACTACAACATCAACACTGAATCCAGGCTCACTGGCCTATAATTTGCAGTCTGCTGCCTCCCTCCCTTCTTAAGTAGTGGCATGACATTTACAATTTTCCAGTCTTCTGGAACCATTTCAGAATCTAGTGATACTTGAATAATCATTACTAATACTTCTACAATCTCTTCAGCTACCTCTTTCAGAATCCTGGAGTGTTGTCCATCTGGTCCAGGTGACTTATCTACCTTCAGACCTTTCAGTTTCCCAAGCACCGTCTCCTTAGTAACAGCAACTTCACTCACTTCTGTCCCTGACACCCTTAAATTGTTGGCATACTTCCACAGTGAAGACAGACACAAAATACCTGTTAAGTTCGTCTGTCATTTTTTTGTCCATCATTACTAGCTCTCCAGTGTCATTTTCCAGTGGTCCAATATCCACTCTCACCTCTCCCTTACTCTTTATGTATCTGAAGAAACGTTTGGTATCTTCTTTGGTATTATTGGCTACCTTACCTTCCTATTTCATCTTTTCTCTCCTTATGGATTTTTAGTTGACTTCTGTTGGCTTTCAAAATCTTCCCAATCCTCTAGCATTCCAATAATTTTTGCTATATTATATGACCTCTCTTTTGCTTTTATGCTGTCTTTAACTTTCCTCATCAGCTACTGTTGCCTCATCTTCCCTTTAGAATACAGGATCTCAACACAAAGCTTCGACCACTCACTTAGCCTCCATAGGTGCTGTCTGATCTGCTGAATCTTCCCAACAATTTGTTTTTTGCTGTTAGTGCAAGTTGTTGTGAATAAGGCATAAGATACAGGAACAGGATTAGGCCATTGAGTCCACTCTGCTATTCGACCCCTCTCAAACATATTCTCTTGTCATAACTTCTGACAGCCTTTCTAATTAAGTACCTATCAAACTCTGCTTTAAATATACCCAATGACTAGTCTACAGATTCACCACCCTCTGGTTGAAGGGATTCCTCCTCATGGCTATTATAAAGAAATGCTCTTGAGGCTGTGCCCTCAGGTCCTAGATTCTCCCACTATTGGAATCATCTCTCCCCCTCATTCTTCCAAACTTTAGCAAGTGCAGGCCCAAAGCCATCACATTCCCAGGACCTTTCTTGTAAACCTCCTCTAAATCCTCTCCTTAGATATGGGGACCAAATATGCATAATGTATATAAATAGAAGTGCTCCCTTACCCACTCTTGTTCACAGTAATGTGATTATCTCTTAACTGCCCTTCAAAATGGCCTCACAAGCCACTCAGTTCAAGGGCAATGAGGAGTGAACAAGAAATACTGTCCCTAACAATACTGTCCACATTCCAAACCCATTCAGAATTAAAAATACAAATTGCCAATATTTAATGCAGTTTATTTTTATATTGTTTTGTAAATTATTCTTCATGTGTCTATGATACAAATGTACTCCTGCATGCTTCCTACACCACCAGGAGTTCAATCAAGTTCAAGTTTATTGTCATTCAACCATATACATGTAAAACACCAAATGGAGAAGCGTTCAGCTGGACAAAGGTGCACAGTACCGTACGTATCATTCAGCCACAACACATAAAGTAGTATTACCACTAATAACTTAACAGAGAATAAGTTGCATTTACGAAACAAGTTAAAAAGTAAAGAGTATAACACTACTAGTGCTTCACGAGTGATGAGACCTGGGTGTGGCAGGGAATTCAGTAGTCTCATGGCCTGGGAGAAGAAGCCGTTTCCCATTCTAACAGTTCTATGCTATGGTATCCCCTGCCTGATAGTAGGGGACAAAGAGTTTTTCAGACAGATAGGAAAGTTTATTGACAATGTTATGAGATGCAGTATCTAGAAGGCAGAAAGAATCTTTACCATCCAGGCCATGCCCTCTTTGTGCTATATCATCAGCCAGGAGGCCCAATAACCTGAATCCTCACACCACTATGTTCAGCAACAGTGATCTGAATCCTCATACCACTACGTTCAGGAACAGGACCCTGAATCCTGATACCACTATGTTCAAGAACAGTGATCTGAATCCTCACACCACTACGTTCAGGAACAGTGATCTGAATTCTCACACCACTATGTTCAGGAACAGTGATCTGAATCCTCACACCACTACGTTCAGGAACAGTGATCTGAATCCTCATACCACTACGTTCAGGAACAGGAACCTAAATCCTCACACCACTATGTTCAGGAACAGTAATCTGAATCCTCACACCACTACGTTCAGGAACAGTGATCTGAATCCTCATACCACTACGTTCAGGAACAGGAACCTAAATCCTCATACCACTACGTTCAGGAACAGTGATCTGAATCCTCATACCACTATGTTCAGGAACAGTGATCTGAATCCTCACACCACTACGTTCAGGAACAGGAACCTAAATCCTCATACCACTATGTTCAGGAACAGTGATCTGAATCCTCATACCACTACGTTCAGGAACAGTGATCTGAATCCTCACACCACTACGTTCAGGAACAGTGATCTGAATCCTCATACCACTACGTTCAGGAACAGTGATCTGAATCCTCACACCACTACGTTCAGGAACAGTGATCTGAATCCTCATACCACTATGTTCAGGAACAGTGATCTGAATCCTCATACCACTACGTTCAGGAACAGTGATCTGAATCCTCACACCACTACGTTCAGGAACAGGAACCTAAATCCTCATACCACTATGTTCAGGAACAGTGATCTGAATCCTTATACTTTATACTTTATTGTTGCCAAACAATTGATACTAGAACGTACAATCATCACAGCGATATTTGATTCTGCGCTTCCCGCTCCCTGGATTATAAATATTAAATATAAAAATATTAAAAATAGTAAAAATCGGTCAATATTAAAAATTTAAATTATAAATCATAAATAGAAAATAGAAAAATGGAAAGTAAGGTAGTGCAAAAAAACTGACAGGCAGGTCCGGATATTTGGAGGGTACGGCCCAGCTCCGGGTCAAGATCCGTTCAGCAGTCTTATCACAGTTGGAAAGAAGCTGTTCCCAAATCTGGCCGTACGAATCTTCAAGCTCCCGAGCCTTCTCCTGGAGGGAAGGGGGATGAAAAGTGTGTTGGCTGGGTGGGTCGTGTCCTTGATTATCCTGGCAGCACTGCTCCAACAGCGTGCGGTGTAAAGTGAGTCCAAGGACGGAAGATTGGTTTGTGTGATGTGCTGTGCCGTGTTCACGATCTTCTGTAGCTTCTTCCGGTCTTGGACAGGACAATTTCCATGCCAGGTTGTGATGCATCCCAGAAGAATGCTTTCTACGGTGCATCTATAAAAATTAGTGAGGGTTTTAGGGGACAGGCCAAATTTCTTTAGTTTTCTCAGGAAGTAAAGGTGCTGGTGGGCCTTGTTGGCAGTGAACTCTGCTTGGTTGGACCAAGTCAGGTCACTTGTGATATTGACCCCAAGGAACCTAAAGCTTTTGACCTGTTCCACTTGCACACCACCAATGTAAATTGGGTCGTGCACTCCGCTACTCCTTCTGAAGTCAACAACCAATTCCTTCATCTTGCTGACGTTGAGGGATAGGTTATTGTCTTCGCACCATGCCACCAGGTTCTTAATTTCCTCTCTGTACTCAAACTCATCATTACCCGAGATACGGCCTACAATTGTTGTGTCATCAGCAAACTTATATATTGAGTTTGATGGAAACTTGGCTACACAATCATGGGTGTACAGTGAGTACAGCAGGGAGCTGAGTACACAGCCTTGTGGGGCACCGGTGCTCAGAGTGATTGTAGAGGAGAGCTTGTCCCCTATTTTTACAGCCTGCGTCCTGTCTGTGAGGAAGTTGAAGATCCAGCTGCAGATCTGAGTGCTAAGGCCCAGGTTCCAGAGCTTAGGAAACAGTTTATTTGGAATGATGGTATTAAAGGCAGAGCTGTAGTCAATGAAAAGGAGCCTTACATATGCGTCTTTATTCTCCAGGTGTTCTAAGGAGGAATGTAGGGCCAGAGAGATGGCATCTGCTGTTGACCTGTTGCTCCGGTAGGCGAATTGCAAAGCGTCGAGGTTGACCGGTAGGCTGTGGTTGATGTGTGCCATAACCAATCTCTCGAAGCACTTCATAGCAATTGATGTCAGAGCCACAGGTCGATAGTCATTCAGGCATGCCACCTTGCTCTTCTTTGGCACTGGGATTTTCGTTGCCTTCTTAAAACACGAGGGGAACTTAGACTGAAGCAAGGAGCAGTTGAAGTGTCAGCAAACACTCCAGCTAGCTCGCTTGCACAGGCCCGGAGAACCACTAGGTTCAGGATCAGTGATGTGAATCCTCATACCACTAATTTCAGGAACAGGACCCTGAACCCTCATACCACTAGGTTCAGGAGTTCTGCTTCCCTACAACCAACTGGTTCTTGAACTGACCTGTACAACCCCAACCCTACCTCAGCAACAGAACACTATGGACCACCTCATGCAATAACACATACTTGTATCTAATCGTGCTTTTGTACTAATGACTTATATTGCACAGACTTGAAAAATGTATGTATAATTTATGTTTTGTGTATTGCATGAGTCTACATGCTTGTGATACTGCTGCAGATACATTGTAATGTAACATGAGCACATCATAATAAACTCAAAGACTTGACGATACTTGAAAGTGCAATTTGTATTTATCTCCAAGATGCTCTCTTAGATTCACATCAGTATTGTAAAGGGCAATTGAATATGATGTAAGATGTAGTGATTGTAATATAATAATCCAGAGTAAAACACACAAAATGGTTTTGGAACTCAGTCCTGATAAAGGGACTAAGCTGAAAACTCCGACTGTTTATCATTTCCATGGAAGATGCCTGACCAGTTGAGTTTCAGCATTTTCCATTTGTTGCCCTGGATTTCCAGCATCTTCAGGATCTCTTCTGTTAATCATTTCTATTTATCAGATGCTGGAATTCCAGTTCAACACATACAAAATGCTGGAGGAACTCATTTTGATGAAGAGTCTCAGACTGAAACATCAAATGTTCATTCCTCTCCATAGACGCTGTCTGACCTGCTGAGTTCCTCCAGCATTTTGTGTTGCAATATAATAATTGCAAGCTGTTCTAAGTGCAGCCACAATCCAGAGGAATACTTGTGTGAAATCCATTGGATTTGTTTTTTTTTCAAAACAACTGTGGACACCTTTCAAATAATTAAATTAGCAGCATTATCTTTAAAGGCACCTCAAGCAAAAACCTTGTTAAAAAACCACTCAGTTCAAGACACAAAAGTTCACCTGCAGAGATTTGGATACGGAATTTTGCTTGAAAATGGGCTTGTGCAATTTGCTTTTAAAATGAAACTGGAGAATTGTAAGAAATTATAGAGAAGCAGACCATTCTGCCCCTTGCTCGTATTGCATGCCCTACGTTATTAGCCAAATCCTTCCAGGCTGGACTATGAAATTTTCAATTTTGCCCTTGGAGCCTGTTTGGGGGAAGGTACTCTGGATGTTCATGATGTGCTTCCTGATAGCAACTACTTGAAGTGAATCCCCCCTACTGGACGTAATGATCACTCTTTATTTATTTATCATCTTAAACATTTCAATTGGAGGAAATAATCTTCAGCACTTTTTAATTTAACTTTCCGAATCTGGGCATTCCTGGCAAAGCCAGTGTGTGTTGTTCCTTCTTAGCTGACCCCTGAAGTGGTGATAATGACATCTCTTTCAGAGGAAATTTGTTTTAGAGTTATCTCTAAGAATAGTCGTATCAGGCAGATGAATACGTGGCTGAGAGACTGGTGTAGGGGGCAGGGCTTCACATTCTTGATAATTGGGATCTCTTCTGGGGGAAGTATGACCTGTTCAAAAAGGACAGGTTACACCTGAACCCAAAGGGGACCAATATCCTGGCGGGAAAGTTTGATAGAGCTGTTAGGGAGGGTTTAATCTAATTTGGCAGGGGGATGTGAACCAGAATGATAGAGCGGAGGAAGGGGAAAACAGAAATAAATCTAAGATAGTGAGTAGTAAAGATGTTAGGAAAGACAGGCAGGTGATGGGGCAAATTTGTAGCCATTGGGATGAGTTGCAGTGCAATAAAGTTGCAGTGAAATCAAAGCAAAAAGTATCAAATACTGGTCTTAAGGTGTTGTACTTAAATGCATGCAGCATAAGGAATAAAGTGGATGATCTTGTTGTACAGCTACAGATTGGCAGGTATGATATTGTGGCCATCACTGAGACCTGGCTAAAGGATGCATGTCTCTGGGAGCTGAACGTCCAAGGATACACGGTGTATCGGAAGGATAGGAAGGTAGGCAGAGGGGGAGGCATGGCTTTATTGGTAAGAAATGATATTAAATCATTAGAAAGAGGTGATATAGGATCGGAAGGTGCAGAATCTTTATCGGTTGAGCTAAGAAATCGCAGGGGTAAAAGGACCCTGATGGCAGTTATTTATAGGCCTCCAAACAGCTGCAGGGACGTGGACTACAAATTACAACAGGAAATAGAAAAGGCTTGTCAGAAGGGCAGTGTTATGATAATTGTGGGGGATTTTAACATGCGAGTGGATTGGGAAAATCAGGTCGGCACTGGATCTCAAGAGAGAG
This sequence comes from Mobula hypostoma, assembly GCF_963921235.1. NCBI lineage: Eukaryota > Metazoa > Chordata > Chondrichthyes > Myliobatiformes > Myliobatidae > Mobula > Mobula hypostoma. Next base: position 99,833,707 of record NC_086102.1, read on the forward strand.
AATTTGTAGAATGTCTGCAAGATGGCTTTTTCAGAACAGCTTGTTGTTGAGCCCACTAGGGGATCGGCTGTACTGGATTGGGTATTGTGTAATGAACCAGAGGTGATTAGAGAGATTGAGGTGAAGGAACCCTTAGGAGGCAGTGATTGTAACATGATTGAGTTCACTGTGACATTTGAAAAAGAGAAGCCGAAATCTGATGTGTCGGTATTTTAGTGGAGTAAAGGAAATTACAGTGGCATGACAGAGGAACTGGCCAAAGTTGACTGGAAAGGGACAAGCGGGAAAGACAGTAGAGCAGCAGTGGCTGGAGTTTATGCGAGAAGTGAGGAAGGTGCAAGACAGGTATATTCCAGAAAAGAAGACATTTTCGAGTGGAAAAAGGATGCAACCATGGTTGACAAGAGAAGTCAAAGCCAAAGTTAAAGCAAAGGAGAGGGCATACAAGGAAGCAAAAATTAGTGGGAAGACAGAGGATTGGGAAGTTTTTAAAACCTTACGAAAGAAAACCAAGAAGGTCATTAAGAGAGAAAAGATTAACTATGAAAGGAAGCTAGCAAATAATATCGAAGAGGATACTCGAAGCTTTTTCAAGTGTATAAAGAGTAAAAGACAGGTGAGAGTAGATATAGGACCGATAGAAAAAGATGCTGGAGAAATTGTAATCAGAGATAAGGAGATGGCAGAGGAACTGAACGAGTATTTTGCATCAGTCTTCACTGAGGAAGACATCAGCAGTATACCGGACACTCAAGGGTGGGAGGGAAGAGAAGTGTGCACAGTCACAATTACGACAGAGAAAGTACTCAGGAAGCTGAATAGGCTAAAGGTAGATAAATCTCCTGGACCAGATGGAATACACCCGTGTGTTCTGAAGGAAGTAGCTGTGGAGATTGCGGAGGCATTAGCGATGATCTTTCAAAAGTCGATAGATTCTGGCATGGTTCCGGAAGGCTGGAAGATTGCAAATGTCACTCCACTATTTAAGAAGGGGGCAAGGAAGCAAAAGGTGAATTATAGACCTGTTAGCTTGACATCGGTGGTTGGGAAGTTGTTGGAGTTGATTGTCAAGGATGAGGTTACAGAGTACCTGGAGGCATATGACAAGATAGGCAGAACTCAGCATGGATTCCTTAAAGGAAAATCCTGCCTGACAAACCTATTACAATTTTTTGAGCAAATTACCAGTAGGCTAGACAAGGGGTGATGCAGTGGATGTTGTATATTTGGATTTTCAGAAGGCCTTTGGAATTACGGGAAAGTTACATACGTGGATAGAGCATTGGCTGATTGGCAGGAAACAGAGAGTGGGAATAAAGGGATCCTATTCTGTTTGGCAGCTGGTTACCAGTGGTGTTCCACAGGGATCAGTGTTGGGGCCGCTTCTTTTTACGTTGTACATCAATGATTTGGATTATGGAATAGATGGCTTTGTGGCTAAGTTTGCTGACGATACGAAGATAGGTGGAGGGGCCGGTAGTGCTGAGGAAATGGAGAGTCTGCAGAGAGACTTGGATAGATTGGAAGAATGGGCAAAGAAGTGGCAAATGAAGTACAATGTTGGAAAGTGTATGGTTATGCACTTTGGCAGAAAAAATAAACGGGCAGACTATTATTTAAATGGGGAAAGGACTCAAAGTTCTGAGATGCAACGGGACTTGGGAGTCCTCGTACAGGATACCCTTAAAGTTAACCTCCAGGTTGAGTCAGTAGTGAAGAAGGCGAATGCAATGTTGGCATTCATTTCCAGAGGAATAGAGTATAGGAGCAGGGATGTGATGTTGAGGCTCTATAAGGCACTGGTGAGACCTCACTTGGAGTACTGTGGGCAGTTTTGGTCTCCTTATTTAAGAAAGGATGTGCTGACGTTGGAGAGGGTACAGAGAACATTCACTAGAATGATTCCGGGAATGAGAGGGTTAACATATGAGGAATGTTTGTCCGCTCTTGGACTGTATTCCTTGGAGTTTAGAAGAATGAGGAGAGACCTCACAGAAACATTTCGAATGTTAAAAGGCATGGACAGAGTGGATGTGGCAAAGTTGTTTCCCATGATGGGGGAGTCTAGTACGAGAGGGCATGACTTAAGGATTGAAGGGCGCCTTTTCAGAACAGAAATGTGAAGAAATTTTTTTAGTCAGAGGGTGGAGAATCTATGGAATTTGTTGCCACGGGCAGCAGTGGAGGCCAAGTCATTGGGTGTATTTAAGGCAGAGATTGATAGGTATCTGAGTAGCCAGGGCATCAAAGGTTATGGTGAGAAGGCGGGGGAGTTGGACTAAATAGGAGAATGGATCAGCTCATGATAAAATGGCGGAGCAGACTCAATGGGCTGAATGGCCTGCTCCTTTGTCTTATGGTCCTATCTCACTGTTGCTGTCAGACAGCGGGTACATAGCTTGAAGTTCCACACCACCAGATTCAGGAACCACTACTTTCCTACAGTTATCGGGTTATTGAACCAACTTGCATAAACCTAACTTTACTTCAGCAATGGAACACTACAGACCAGTTCTTGCACTAACATGGACTTGTCTCCAATTGTGTTTTGTTTTTGCACTAATATCTTCTTATTGCACAGTCTCTTTCTTCCTCTTCACCATCTTGTATTATATATGTTGTGTGTATTGTCTGTACCAACGTGTCTCTGATGTTGCTGCAAGCAAGATTTTAATTTTTGAAACACCTACAAAATGCAGAAGGAACTCTGCAGTTCAGGCAGCATCTATGGAGAGGAATCAACAGTCAACATTTCAGACTAAGACACTTCATCAGAATTGGAATGGAAGGGGGTAGAAGCCAGAATAAGAAAATAGGGGGAAAGGGGAGAAGTACAAGCTAATAGGTGATATGTGAGACCAGGTGAGAGGGAAGGTAGATGGATTGAGGAGGGGGATGAAGTAAGAACCTGGAAGGTGAACTACGAAAGAGGTTAAAGGCTCTATTAAGAGAGGACAGTGGATCATGGAATAAAGTGAAGGAGAAAAACCAGAGGGAGGTGATTCCACCTATCAACTGAGAGGATGAGTAGTGACTTGATAGGAGGTGTACAAGATGCTAAGAGGCATTGAAAGCCAGAAACCTTTTCCCAGATGAAAAGGCTAATACCTGATGGCACAATTTTAAGGTGATTGGAGGAAAGTACACTCGCTCACCTGCTTGTTAATTCAAATATCAAATTAACCAGTCATGTGGCAGCAACTCAATGCATAAAATCATGCAGACATGGTCAAGAGGTTCAGTTGTTTTTCAGATGAAACATCAGAATGGGGAAGAAATGTGATCTAAGTGACTTATACCATGAAATGATTGTTGGTGCCAGACGAGGTGGTTTGAATATCTCAGAAAATGCTGATCTTCTGGGATTTTCATGCACAACAGTCTCTAAAGCTTACAGAGAATGGTGTAAGAAACAAAAACATCTAGTCAGCGGCAGTTCTGCAGGAGAAAATGCCTTGTTAATGAGAGAGGTCGGAGAAGAATAGCCAGGCTAGTTCAAGCTGACAGGAAAGTGACAGTAACTCAAATAACCCCATGATACAACAGCGGTGTGCAGAATATCCCCGAATGCACAACACATCGAACCTTGAAGTGGATGGGTTACAGCAGCAGAAGACCACAAAATACACCTAATAAAGTAGTCCCTGATTGTATAGCGGGGATGTCAGAGGTACACTTTTTACATGAGTGAGTGGAAGCCAGGGGTGGTTGTCGAGGCAGATATACACAGGGCATTAAAGAAACTCTTAGATAGGTACATGGATGATGAAAAAAATGGACTATGTGGGAGGGAAAACTTAGATTGATCTTAGAGTAGGTTGAAATTTCAGCACAGCATCATGAGCCGAAGAACCTGTACTGTGCTGTAATGTTCTATGTTCTATCCCCTCCAAGCTTCTTACTTCATGGATTATCTTAGATAGGCATCTTGGTCAGAACTGATGAGTTGGATCAAAGGTTTTGTTTCCATGCTGTATTATTTCTCATAATTCATTATAATGCAGAAAGAAGCCAAAAAAGGATCTCGAGCTTTCCCGGCATATATGACAAATAAATGCTTCTCTGGCTTCCAATCGGGTACAAGTATCGATTTTAACCAACATTTTGATGATAAATTCTGCCATCTTCATCAGGGATGATGCCTGGGCATGTCTAGTTCAATGGTATATATACTCCCTTCATCCATCCCTCCTGATTGGTTAGTCCTCATCCAATTGGGTTTCTGATGTCCTACCTTGTTTACAATTGAATACCAGTCCTTACTTAGAGTGAGACCTTCATCTTTGTTAAAATTCTTTTTCTGCTGGAAGTCCGAGAAGAGTTTATTCGTAGAAGAAAGCCCTTCAGCCTTTGAGTACATGCGAGCTCTTGGACAATCACCCCACTTGCTTTCCTGTAGCCTGTTAACTTGCTCATACCCATCACCACCCCTTTGATTCTCCCACATTCCTACTTACGGGCTACTTTAGAATAGCCAGTTAAGATAACAACCAACAAATCCTGGGATGCTGGGGGAAACTGGAAAAATTTCCATGCAGTCTTGGGAAGAATGTGCAATTCCACACAGACAGCCCTGGAATTCAGGAGTGTACCTGGTACACCAAACTGTGTTTGTGTAGTGTCAGGGGGACTAATTAAAAACATATGTTTACATCTCATGCTGTTTAGATCAACACCAGTCCTCAGTGGCAGCTAAAATGCCTTAGGAGAATGCCATTCAATGGTGTGATTATTAACCCAGGTATAATATGTGAAACTAGGCAGAAATGCTACCAGATGTACCATGGAATTATTGACGGCAGGAAACAGACTGAAGGAAATCCCTCCACAAGATTTAAATTGCAGCAACATGAAGAGTATTGAACAGTTTCTAATCTAGCCGCAACTCTTGTCTTTGCTGTGTTGTTCGCTCTAGAGTGATTTGTCCTGCTCTCCCAGAGTCTGAGGCTAACGCCTGGTGTAATACTGCTGCTGTGCTGACTAGAACAGCATGGAGTCTGAGCCTGTCAATCTCAGGTATGTGCTCAGCATTCTTAACCGTACACATAGAATGTAGGAAACAGAGCAGGAATACACCATATATGTCTACGAAAGGTTACTAGTAATAATGGCAAAATATAGGCAAATGGGGCAGCTTATATATGCATTTTATTTCCCTGCCCCATCCTCATATAACGACATTTCCCTAATATCCAAAAATCTATTGATCTGGGTTTTGTACGAACTCCGTTGACATTCTATTTATTTAGAGGTACAGCATGGTAACAGGTCCTTCTGGCCCAGTGAAACCACACCACTCAACTACATCCACGTGACCAAATAACTTTCTAACCCATACGCTTTGGAATGTTGGAGGAAACCAGAGCAGCAGGAGGAAACCCATGCAGTCACGTGGACAACATACAGACTCCTTATAAGCAGCAGCAGGAATTGAAACCAGGTCACTGGGGGCAGTAGCAGCATTATGCTAACCACTACGCTATAATGCTGTCCCAGTTTTCACTGCTCCAGTAAAGCAGCAACAGAATCAAATACTGAACCCACCCTGGACCTTTTCTCTTCTCTCCTCTCCCTTCAGGCAGGAGATACAAAAGCCTAAAAGCACAAATCACCATGCTCAGAGGCAGCATTACCCTGCAGTTATAAGACTATTAAATGGATCCCTAGTATAATAAGAAGGACTCTTAACTTCGCAGTCTATCCTTCTATGATTTTGCACCTTGCTGTCTACCTGCACTGCCTTCCTCTACAGCTGTTGCATTTTATTCTGCAACATTATTGTTCTACCTCAATGCATTGTGTAATGATTTGATCTGTATAAGCAGTACGCAAGACAAATTTTCCACTGCATCTTGTTAAACCAATAACAAACTAGTAACCGAGTCTCCACGACATAGAGGCTCAATATTTTTATGTCCAAAAGCAGGAGATCACTCTGCACTGGAGGGGCATGGCAGCTTAGCGGTTAGCATACCACTTTACAGCTAGTCAGTGACTGCTGGCGGGGTTCAATTCCCAACGTGTCTGTAAGGAGTTTGTCCGTCCTTCCCATAACCACGTGGGTTTCCTCTGGGTGCTCCAGTTTCCTCCCACATTCCAAAGACATAAGATTGGCATTAGTAATTAGCAGAGATTCTAATGGTGGTGCCGGAAGCAACTCAGATCTGTTCTGCCACTCACTGAGATTATAGATGATCCTCATTTCAGTACTATTTCCCTGCACTGTCCCCATAGCCCTTCATTTCTCTAATATGAAACATAAAACATAGAACTGAACAACACCGTACTGGCTCTTTCGCTCAACGGTGTTGTGCTGACCTTTTAAACTACTTTAAGATAAATCCCACTTAGTTCTCCATTTTTCTTTTATCCATGTGCCCATCTAAGAGTCTGTTAAATCTCCCTAATGTTCCTAACATAATATATCTAGAAATCTATCAATCTCTGGCTATTAGGTAATAGAAGATGCCAAGATATTTAATGAAATTGAGAGACAGTTATGTGACCTTGACAACCACAAACTTTTCCAGGATGCTGGACAAAATAAAAAGAGCAAGAATTCCATTAAAGAGCATCTTTCATAACCACAAGCACAGTACATACATACTATGAAATACCTCCTGAAGTATTGTCACTGTTCTGATGTAGAAACTGTATTAACCAATTTGCATGTAGCAAGTATACATTTGGTTAACATATACATTTGATACCTCACTGGACTTCAGAAGAAAGTAGGGAGTTCTTATTGAAATCTACTGAATATTAAAAGGCACGGATAGAGTGGATGTGGAGAGCATGTTCCCTGTAGTGGGGAAGTCTAGGACCAGAGGATACAGCCTCAGAATAGAAGGATGCCACTTTAGAACAGAGGAAGAATTTCTTTAGCTAGGGGGTGGTGAATGTGTGGAATTCATTTGCACAGATAGCTGTGGAGGCCAAGTCATTGTGTATATTTAAGGTGGAGTTTGATAGGTTCTTAACTACAAAGTGCAGTAACGGCATTAAAGGTTACAGGGAGAAGACAGGAGAATGGGCATGAGGGGGATAATAAATCAGCCATGATGGAGTGGTGGAACAGACTCGATGGTCTAATTCTGCTCCTACGTCTTATGGTCTGGTGGTCTTAGAGTTATAGAATAATGCAGCACAGGAACAAGTCACTCAGCCTACATGTTCATGCTGACCAGTCAGTTATAGAAAATGTATGTCCATAATAGGAAGGGCAAAATTTCATTATAGAAAGGACATCAGTCCACTACAAGACTGCACTAGTTACTAAACGCCATCTAGTATAGTTTGAGCAGGTTGTCCCAATCCACTACTACAAGAGGAATGGAAAAATAACCAGGTAATCTTTTTGGATGTGAGTTAACAATTAATAGGGACACTGGAAAATGCATTACACAGCCATTTTTCAGAACAGTGGTGCATAGAAGCATATAAAGTCAGGAGGGGCATAGATTTTATTTTATTTAAAGATACAGCACAATAGCAGCAGCTTCCAGTCCAATTACACACACGTGACCAATTAACTACCAACCTAAACATCCTTGGAATGTGGGAGGAAACCACATGGTCACTGTTGTTAAGAAGGCGTATGGTGTGTTGGCCTTCACCAACCATGGGACTGAGTTCAAGAGCCATGAGGTAACGTTACAGCTATATAAGACCTTAGTGTGCTCAGTTCTGGTCACCTTGCTACAGGAAGGATGTGGAAACCATAGAAAGAGTGCAAAGGAGGTTTACAAGGATGTTGCCTGGATTGGGGAGCATGCCTTATGAGCATAGATTGAGTGAACTTGGCCTTTTCTACTTGGAGCAGTGGAGGATGAGAAATGACCTGATAGAGGTGTATACATTGATGAGAGGCATTGATTGTGTGGATAGCTAGAGGCTTTTTCCCAGGGCTGAAATGGCTAACATGAGGGGGCATAGTTTTAAGGTGCTTGGAAGTAGCTACAAGGGGGACATCAGGGGTAAGTTTTTCACATAGACTGGTGGGCGCATGGAATTCATTGCTAGCAATGGTGGTGGAGGTGGATACAATACGGTCTTTTAAGAGACTCTTAGATAGGTACATGGAGCTTAGAAAAATAGAGGGCTAGGCTGAGGGAAATTCTAGGCAGTTTCTAGAGTACGTTACGTGGTCAGCACAACATTGTGGACCGAAGGGCCTGTAATGTGCTGTAGATTTCTATGTTTCTATGTCGCAGGGAGAGCATACAAGCTCCTTTTAGACAGTGGCAGAATTGAACCAGGGTCAATGGTTCTGTAATCACGTTATATTTACAGTATCTATGTCTCTTATCATCATATACACCTCTATCAAGTCATCTCTCATCCTCCCTTGTTCCAAAGGGAAGAACAACTTCACTCAACCTTTCCTCATAAGATAGGCTCTCTAATCTAGGTATCATTCTGGTAAATCTCCTCTGCACCCTCTCTAAAGATTCCACACCCTTCCTGTAATGAGGTAACTAGAACTGAACAGAGTACTCCATTTGATGAGTTGTGTTACATCACCTGGAAGTTGAAACCTCTGACAATAAGTCAGGGCAGTGGACTATATTCATGGACTATACTTTGCATCTGAACCAAGAGGCAGGCTGCGCTCAACTGCACCAAGCATGTAAGAACTGTCATTGTTACACAAACCTCCTCAAGCTGACCCAATATAAGGATGGAGTCCTCATACCTTGAACAATTTGCCACTTCAATCCTGGACCCTTCACACTCGTGCCCTCTGCACTGTGGAGCAGGGCTGTCACATGACCTTGAACGACACATGCATGACCCCGTAGCTTCCTTGTCCGCATGCTCACATAGTTGCCATGGAGACCAAGGTCCAAATTCACCATCCACTGTGAGGTTTCTCATCTGAATCAAGAAAGCCCAATTGTTAGGTAGCCCAAATATACTTAAGAATAAATAAAACATTTAAATTCATCTCTGGTCACTTGCACTGTGCATGAAAACATGTAATTGTTAAAACAGAAAAGGAGGAATTTGAGCTACAGAATTGGTGCTGGCTGCTATTACAGCAATCCCATCAGTCCTACTCTCCAACTTTCTCCCCAGGCAAGTTAGTTTCCACAAATGCCTATTCAATTGCCCTTTGAAGATATAAATTAATTATGTTGTAAATAAATGTTAGTTAAAGATCAAAAGTGCATTCCGGATTACATCACAGAAACCAGCCTCCTCTCCATGAGATACCTCTTGCTGCTTCTTGCAATGGGCAGGAGACACAAATGCCTGAATGCATGTACCACCAGGCTTAAGGATAACATCTACATCACTGTTATAAGACTATTAAATAGTCCCTTAGTATAATAAGATGGATCATGACCTCTCAATCTACCTTGTTATGATCATTCACCTTACTGTTTACCTACACCGTACTTTCTCTGCAGAATTTACACTTCATTTTGCATTCTGTTATTGTTTTACATTGTTCTACCCACTGGGAATGATTTGGACTGTATGTATGCAAGACAAGCTTTTCACTGTATCTTGGTACCTGTGACAATAGTAAACCAATTTAAATTCCAGATTAAAAGCATTTTTTCTTACATGTTTGCTCTTGTACCTTTTTCCAGATCTGTACTCCTGGTTCTTAACTGTAATGGTAATCAGCTGCTAATGGGAACAGCTTCCATTTCCTTCCATCCAGGAAGGAGGTACAGGAGCCTTAGGTCATACAGCACCAGGTTTAGGAACAGTTACTACTCTTCAACCATCAGGCTCTTGAAACAGAGTGGATAACTCACTCACCACAACACCGAAATAATCATTGAACACAAACCATGGATTCATTATCAAGCACTCATGTTCTCAGAATTATTTATTTTACCTATTTATTATGTTTTTTTTGTATTTTTTTATTTTGTCTTTTGCAGATGTGTGTAATTTTTTCATTGATTCTATTGTGTTTCTCTGTTCTACTGTAATCTCCTGCAAAAAAAAAATCACAGTATAATATATGGTGACATATATGTACTTGGATAATTAAATTTACTGTGAACTTTAATGTTACTTTGAACTTTTCCATTTATTCACTCTTCTGAAACTAGTCACAAACTTTTTGACTTCCATAAAACATGACTCTAATCTCTTTTTGGTCAAGCGAAACAATTCCAACTTCTCTGATCTAACCTTAAGGCTAAAATCTTTCCTCCAGGAACTGTGCTGATGAATCTCTTCTTCATTCTTTGCTGGACATTCAGATTTCCCTAAACTGAATGCAACTGTCACACTTGGCCTCACCTTTGTTTTGTACAGCTCTTTCTCTCTGTGCCTCTATTTATGAATTCCAAAATTCTATATGCATTACAAACCTCTCTCTCAACAGGCCCTGTCGCTTCCAAGCATTTACGCATACTTCCATCCAGGTGCTTCTGTTGCAACACACCCTTCAGAGATATGCCATTGACATAAGTAGCAACGTTCTCTTGCACCTTGCTTCTGAAACTTGATTCTTTTTATGTTATCAGTGGAGCATATCTATGTTAGTCATAGAGCCATAAAGCTATGCAGTAAGGAAACAAGCTATTCAGCCCAATTTGTCCCCACTGACCATGTTCCATAACTGAGCTAGTCCCATTTGCCCACACTTGGCCCATTTCCTTCTAAGCCTTTCCTAACCACTGAAGGTTTATATGTGCTATAATCGTACCCACTACTACTTCTTCTGGCAGCTTTTCTACACCTTCTTCAGTTTAATGGCATCCTTCCTATAGCAGAGAGAACACAATCATATGTAGTACTCCAAATGCCATGTGGCCTTACTCATGATTTGTATAGATGTAACATAACATCCCACTCCTGTACTCAATATTCCAACCAATAAAGACAGGCCTTCTGTATCATTCTTCTTTAGTAAATACCTCCTTTAGCAAGCTGTCCATCTGTGTTGTCACTTTCATGAAACCATGTACCTAGGTTTCTCTGTTTTACAAGACTCCCCGGGACCTTGTGATTTACTGTGCAAGTCCTGCCCTGGTTTGTCGCATTCAAATGCAACATCTCGCATTTATCTGCACTAAACTTCATCATTCAATATTATGCATCAGCCAGTCCCTGGGGACAGAGATTTCCTCCAAAGTATTGTGATAGATTATCTATGGTGAAAAGGTACCAATCACATTCTACTTTCACACATTATAATCAAAATAAACGTTAGATCAAAGAAAGAGAGGAACGTAAGAGCAAGAGTGCAGAGGAGATTCATGAAGACCTTATAGGAGCTCGAGGTACTGAAGATTGGCAAGAGGCTGAGCAGGCTGGGACTTAGTTCATTGGAGCGTTGGAGAATGAGCAGTGATCTTATGGAGTTGGATAAAATCATGAGGTGTATAGACAGGATGAATGCACATGGATATTTCCCCAAGGAATGGGGAATCAAGAACTAGAGGGCACAAGGTGATTGGGTAGAGATTTAACAGAAACCTGAGGTGTAACTTTTTCACATAGAGGATGGTCAGTATATGGAATAAGCTGCCAGAGGAGATGACTGAGGCAGGTACATTAACAACATCTTTGAGACCGTTGGATAGGTATATGAAGTGAAAAGGTTTAGTAGGATATGAGTAAATATGGGCAAGTGGAACCAGCTTAGAAGAATATCTTGGTTGACATGAGCCAGATAAGCTGAGAGGCCCCTCTCATGCTGTATGACTCTATGATGGAGCCACTTGGGCCCTCCAGCCTGCCCCATGATTCCATGTGTTCATAGCTGATCTACACTTACCTCAATCCTTTTCTGTACCAGGTCCCCATAATCTTCAACTAACAACACACGCAAAATGCTGGAGGAACTCAGCAAGCCGGGCAGTATTTATCCAGGGGAATAAATCTCTTGTGTTTACCATCAAATAGGGATTGACAGACTCATTGTTATATTCCTTTATCAGTTTTCTTCTGTCACTAAAGTCTACTCTTGCAACAAATAGTTTTCAAGATACAGTGACAAAGACATAATCCTTGTCCTTGCTTGAAGAATTTGTTTCAGCAAATTTCTACAGATGTACCGTGGAAAGTATTCTGACTGGTTGGATACTGTCAGAGACTGGTAGTAGGGGGTTGCCTCTCTGGCAGGAGGCCTGTGACTAGTATATCAGTGCTGGGTCCATTGTTGTTTGTCATCTATATCAGTGATCTAGATGATAATGTGGGTAACTGGATCAGCACATTTATGGCTGACACCAAGACTGGGGGTGTAGTGCAAAGTGAGGAAGGCTATCAAAGCTTGCATTGGGATCTGGACCAGCTAGAAAAATGGGCTGAAAATGGCAGGGAACTTAATGCAAACAAGTGTAAGGTGCTGCACTTTGGGAGGACAAACCAGGATAGAGCTTACACGGTGAGAGGTAGGGCACTGAGGAATGTGGTAGAACAGAGGGATCAGGAAAAACAGATCTATAATTCTTTGGAAGTGGTGTTACTGATAAATAGGGCTGTAAAGAAAGCTTTTGGTACATTGGCCTTCATAAATCAAAGTATTGAGTGCGGGAGTTGGAATGTTACGTGAAAGTTGTTTAAGACTTGTGAGGCCTAATTTGAAGTATTATGTGCAGTTTTGGTCACTTACCTACAGGAAAGATGTCAATAATATTGAAAAAATACAGGGAAAATTGACAAGGATGTTGCCAGGACCTGAGGACCAGGGTTATAGAGAAAGGTTGAATAGGTTAGGACTTCTTTCCCTATACTGTAGGAGAATAAGAGAAGATTTAATAGAAATATACAAAATTATGAGGGGTTTAGATAGGGTAAATGCAGGCAGGCTTTTTCTACTGAGGTTGGGTGAGACTACAACTAGAGATCATGGGTTAAGGATGAAAGGTGAAATGATTAAGGGGAACTTTTTCACTCAGTGAGTGGTGAGAGTATTAAATGAACTGCCAGCAAGGTGGTGGACGCAGGCTTGATTTCAACATTTGAGAGAAATTAAATCTAAGTACATGGATGGAAGGGATATGGAGAGCTTTGGCCTGGGTGCAGATTGATGGGACTAGGCAGATTAACAGCTTGGCATGGTCTAGAATAGCCAAAGGGCCTGTTCTGTACTATAGTGTTCTATGACTCAATGACTCTATGTATCATTGTCTGATTTAGAGGCTCCAATGCACAGCATCAGGAAAAGCTGCAGAAGATTGTAATTTTAGTATCACAACTATGGATTCGGCAGCGCTGCAGATATGGCAATTGTGCTGGTGAATATGCACATGTCAGCTAATTATTATTTCAGTGTGATAGTATTTAACTCCATTTTTTCTGTCATGGTGCTTGCGGAGACTTGAACCCAACACAGCAACATTTTACTGCCTCTTTGCATTCGGCCTTGCCTGAGAAATTGGTCTGTCAAGTCAACTGACTCTGAAGACTAGCGGCATTTGTTTTATATTTAGTTATTCCTTTCAGCCGCAGTGTTGTTTTTGTTTTCCATTTGAGAGTTTTAGTTAGCGGCCCTCTTTGGCCTAGTGTTTATTGTTTTCTTTTCCCTCTAACTCTGTTCGCTTTAAAATCTGTGGACTATTGACCCGCTTCAGTGTCTCTCACTCCGCACCTGGGCCACGTTCGAACTCAGTGACAGCAAGTCTCGCCCACACAAAGATGGACCTGGGGGGGGAGGAGGGGGGAGGTAGAGAGAGAGAGAGAGAGAGAGAGACTGACTGACTGACTGGCCTTGGCCCTGAGATTCATTGGTCAGGTAAGAGACAGGCAATGGAATCTGTTCTGAGTGAGGTTACGGAGACAATGAGGCAGATAATTACAACAGGCAGTGAAAAAAGCTAATGGCATGCTGGCCTTCATAACAAGGGGAATTGAGTATAAGAGCAAAGAGGTCCTTCTGCAGCTGTACAGGGCCCTGGTGAGACCACACCTGGAGTACTGTGTGCAATTTTGGTCTCCAAATTTTAGGAAGGACATTCTTGCTATTGAGGGAGTGCAGCGTAGGTTCACAAGGTTAATTCCCGGGATGGCGGGACTGTCATATGTCGAAAGATTGGAGTGACTGGGCTTGTATAGTCTGGAATTTAGAAGGCTGAGAGGGGATCTTATTGAAACATATAAGATTATTAAGGGATTGGACACGCTGCAGGCAGGAAGCATGTTCCCACTGATGGGTGAGTCCAGAACCAGAGGCCACAGTTTAAGAATAAGGGGTAGGCCATTTAGAACGGAGTTGAGGAAAAACTTTTTCACCCAGAGAGTGGTGGATATATGGAATGCTCTGCCCCAGAAGGCTGTGGAGGCCAAGTCTCTGGATGCTTTCAAGAAAGAGATAGATAGAGCTCTTAAAGATAGTGGAATCAAAGGTTATGGGGATAAGGCAGGAACTGGATACTGATAGTGGATGATCAGCCATGATCACAGTGAATGGTGGTGCTGGCTCGAAGGGCCAAATGGCCTACTCCTGCACCTATTGTCTATTGTCTATAATCTCGTGCCAACAAGTCCAGTATCATCTGGAGAAACAGGTATCATCCCCAGCTGCAACGGTGACTATATCACCGCAGACAATCAGAGTCAGTTGTCTGTGATTTCGTCACTCATGGCCGCCGACTACGAGCTCACTGTGGACAGCCAGCATCTGCCGACGCCCATTAACGTTCTTGCCAATGCAATTCAGTAACTCCCGGCCACCTCAGTCCCACTCCCAGCATCTCGCAGGGCTTCCATTTCTGCTGCTCGACAATCTCTGTTACTAATGCTCCCACTCCCGGACCTGAACTGACTCCCGCCTTCAGACCCGCACAGACACCTGCATCTGTTCAGGAATCGAGTACTCTACCACCAGGCAGATATTCTGGTGATCCTGATGGCTGCAGGAATTTTATTGCCCAATGCAAGTCAACATTCCAAGCTCAGCTTGGTCGCTTTGGTGGTGGTGCGTGAAGACTGGCGTACATGGTCAACCTTCCAGATGGACCCTCACTCAGCCTGTTCAATGCTTTACAGGAGCAAGGATACCCCGTAGCCCAGTCATTCTGACATTTCGTGGCGGAGGTAAGGAGGGTTTTGATCTTCCAGTACAGGGTCAGGAGGCTGCCCACCAACTCTTGGACCTGTACCAAGGCGGAGGAACAGTGACAGCCTATGCAGTCAAATTTCACACGCCTGCAGTAGAGACGGGTTGGAATGAGAGATCTCTCATCAGTGCCTTCCAGAGTGGACCAAACACAGGGGTCCGACATGATATCTCTGTCCGGGATGAGCAGAATGGTCTGGATGACCTGGTTAATCTGGCATTCGGGTTTACCAGGTAACTGAGTGGCACAGGGAAAGAATGTTTCGAACTTTCTATGTGCCGTCTGACCACGGTCTTTCCTCGCTCTGTCTCCCTCTCTCACCACCCAGCACCAGTCCACGGAGGAGCCTATCCATGTAGAACACATGCACCTGTCTCTGGAGAAATGAGAACGGCACAGAACAGGTTCCTGCCTCTATTGTGGTGATCCAGGACACTTCCGGACGGCATGTTCCTAGTGTCCAGTAAAAGAGAATACCCATCAGCAGGGAGGGGAATCCTGACGGGTTGGTTCCCTCTTCAGTCAGCTTCCCCTCATTCTGTAATGCTCGCAGCTTCCTTGTCGTGGAGGTCTTAGACCCATGAACTTAAAGCATTTATCAGCTCTGGTGCAGCTGGCAATCTCACGGACATCTCTAGCTCAAAGATGGGGTGTTCCGACATGGGAATTACGAGAAGATCAATGTCAAGGCACTGGACGGTCGACCTCTGGGCATCGGCCAGATCCACCTTTCCACCCAACCACTCCAACTTGTGCTCGAAGGCAACCATCATGAAGAACTTTCTTTCTACCTGGTTGATTCGCCTGAACTGCCACTGGTATCTGGTTATCCCGACCTAAACAACGGATCGATTGGTCACTGAAAGTACTCCGAGAGTGAGAAACAGCATGCCTGTCTGAGGCCAGTTCAAGCTCCATTCCATGAATCCCCCGAGTAGGCTAAGGGTGTGAACCTGTCTGGGATTCCGGCTGAACATGCGGTTCTCCTTGATGTTTTCAATAAAAGAAAGGGCACCACACGGCCACACAACTGTGCCATAGACCTCTTACCTGGCACTAGTCCTCCCCAGGGCTGGCTCTTTTCCCTCATATCCTGAAATGGTGGCCATGGAAGAATACATCAAGGAGGCACCGAGCATGGGGTTTATGAGTCCGTCAACGTTGCCAGCAGGAGCGGGCTTTTTTTGTGAGCAAGAAAGATGGCAAGCTCCATCCCTGCATCAACTATCGGCCCCTGAACAACATCACTGTGA
This sequence comes from Mobula hypostoma, assembly GCF_963921235.1. Taxonomy (NCBI): domain Eukaryota; kingdom Metazoa; phylum Chordata; class Chondrichthyes; order Myliobatiformes; family Myliobatidae; genus Mobula; species Mobula hypostoma. Next base: position 99,849,995 of record NC_086102.1, read on the forward strand.
AGAACTGCTACCCTCTTCCCTGCTGGTGCCTGCTTTTTAACATCTCCGGGGAGCAACAATACTTTCAAAAATTGATCTGCGCAATACTTACAATCTGATTCGCATAAGAAAAGGGGATGAGTGGAAAATGGCTTTTAACACCTCTAATGGCCACTATGAATACCTGGTGATGCTTTTTGGTCTGGCCAACGCCCCACTGTATTCCAGGCCTTAGTTATCGATGTGCTCAGGGACATGTTGAACCAGTTTGATTGTGTATTCAGATGACATCTTGCTCTATTCCTGCTCTCAACAGGAGCACATCCAGCATGTCTGGGGAGTACTCAAACAGCTTCTTGAAATTAACTAAGCTCAAAAAATGTGAATTCTATAAAGACCAGCAATCGTTTTTGGGCTATATACTTATCCCATCCAGTGTTTAAATGGACCCTAGTAAAGTTCAGGCAGTTGCAGAATGGCCCAAGCTGTCTATAGTCAAACAGGTACAGCGCTTCATGAGGTTTGAGAACCTTTATCGCCACTTCATCTGGAATTTCGGCTCTATCGCGGTTCCAATTAATGCACTCATCAAGAAGACCTCGACAGGGTTCCTTTGGACGGATGATGCCAACCAAGCACTTTCCGAGCTACAGCAGTGTTTCACCACTGCCCCACTGCTGCAACAGCCAGACCCATCTCAGCCATTCATTGTCGAGGTGGATGCATCCGATGTAGGCATTGGAGCTGTCCTCCCTCAGCACTCGTCTGCGGATAGCTTTGTGCCTTTCTTTCCCGTCGCTTGACTCCGGCCAAGAAGAATTACGATATTGGGAACTGGGAGCTTCTGGCTGTTAAGGAGGCCCTGGAAGAATGGTGACACTGGCTGGAGGGGGAAGAGCATCCATTCTTGGTCTGGACAGATCACAAGAACCTCTCCTACATTCAGGATATTAAGAGACTCAACTCTCGTCAAGACCGGTGGGCTCTCTTCTTCACCCGGTTCAATTGCATCCTCGCCTATGTCCTGGCAGCTGACGCCCTCTCCCGGAGGTTTGACGGATCTGAGGACATTGCCGATCGACAGCCCATTCTCCCTCGCTCATTTATTGCTGCTCCAGTGAATGAGGGAACAGAGGCAGAGGTGAGCACCGCCCAACAGTCAGACCCAGGCTCAGATGGGGTTCCTCCCAACCAGCTGTTCTTTTCTGCTGCGGTGCCTTCCGCAGTGTTGGAATGGGGTCACTCCTCCCGTTTGGCTGGCCACCCAGGAATTGAATGGACCCAGGAGTTTATAAAGACATGATTTTGCTGGCCATCTATGTCCCAGGATGTCCATGACTTTGTATCTATCTGCCCCGCCTGTGCTCAGAACAAGACATCACGTCAGCGTCCTGCGGGTCTGTTATGTCCACTGCCTGTGCCCCTTCGCCCCTAGTCCCACTTCTCATTAGATTTAATCACTGGGCTGCCCCTGTCTAATGGAAACACCACTATTGCAGTCGTTGTGGATTGATTTTCCAAGGCTGCCCACTTCATTGCCCTCCCCAAGCTCCCATCGGAGGTTCAACGTGTGTTCAGGCTCCAGGGTTTTCCTCAAGACGTAGTGTCTGATCGTGAACCACAGTTCACTTCCCATTTTTGGAAGGCTTTCTGCTCTCCTGTAGGAGCCACGGCCAGCCTCTCGTCTGGCTTCCATCCCCAATCTGATGGCCAGACTGACAGAGTGAACCAGGAGTTGGAGACAATGCTGCACTGTCTTGCCTTTTCCAACCCCACGTCCTGGAGCTCCCAATTGGTTTGGACAGAGATCGCCCACAATAATGTCCAGTCGTCCTCCACTGGTATGTCTCCTTTTGAATGCCAGAAGGGATTCCAGCCCCCGCTCTTCCCTGATCAGGAGATCGATGTCGGAGTTCCTGCTGCTGAACAGCTGATCCAGAACTACAAACTCACCTGGAGTCGAGCCAGGGCTTCTCTGCTGCGCGCCCAGAAACAACAATCCTGGCAGGCAGATCGGCTTCATTGACAGGTAAGGCTATTCATGCCAGGAGAGGTCTGGCTGCCATCAAGGGATCTTCCCTTGAAAGCCGAGAGCCACAAATTGGCACCATGCTATGTGGGATGGTTTGAGGTGGAAAAGGCTGTCAACAAGGTGTCCTATAGATTGCATATATCAGCATCACTGAAGATCCACCCGGTATTCCATGTTTCCCAGCTCAAACTAGTTACTACCGCTCCCCTGGCCCCAGTCACCCTACTCCCCACCTGGTAGATGGCTCCCTTGTCTATACAGTGCAGGGCCACCTGGCATCTCACCGGGTACGTGATAAGGTCCAGCACCTTATGGACTGGGAAGGGTATGGTCTAGAAGAATGTACTTGGATTCTAGCGAAGGACGTTTTGGACAAGTCGCTCATCCGGGACTTCCAGCAGACACGGGTCTGTGCCACCTCAGGGGCCGCACCTGGGAGCTGGGGGGGTGGGGGGGAACCTGTCACAACCATGGATTCAGCAGTGCAGCAGATACAGCAATTGAGCTTGTGAATATGCAAATGTCAGCTAATTATTATTTCATTGTGATGGTATTTAACTCCATTCTTTCCGTTGTAGCACTTGTCGAGATTTAAGCAAAGCACAGCAACCTTTTGCTGCCTGTTTACATTTGGTCTTGAGAAATTGGACTGTCAAATCAACCGACTCTGAAGACTAGCGGTATTCATTTTATATTTAGTTATTCCTTTCAGCCACAGTGTTGTCTTCATTTTCCATTTGATTTTTTGTTAACGACCTTGTTTGGCCTAGTGCTTATTGTTTTCTTTTCCCTCTAACTCTGTTCGCTTTAAAGTCTGTGGACTATGGACTGCTTCAGTGGCTCTCGCTCTGCACTTGGCCATATCCGAACTCAGTGACACTTGGCCAGCTCCATCATGGGCACTAGGCTCCACATTATCAAGGATATCTTCAAAGGGAAATGTCTCAAGAAGGTGCCATCCATCATTAAGGACCTCCATCACCCAGTACATGACTTCTCTTTACTATCATCAGGAGCCTGAAGACACATTCAACGAATCAGGAATACCTTCTTCCCTTCTGCTCTCAGAGCTCTGAGAGGTTCATGAACACTACCTCACAATTTTGATCTTTTTGCACCATTTAGTTAGTTTCATATTTCTATTGTAACTAGTAGTATTTTTAATACTATATATTGTACTGCACTGCTGCCGGAAAACAAACTTTTTGAGTGGCGATGATAATAAACCTGACTCTGAAGCAACTGATCAGCTGTTATTCACTTTGGAGATCAATGCAGAGCACACAGCCCACCCAAGTCCATCAGGAATATGTGATGTTGCAGAATGTGATTGACTAATACAAAGCACATGTAAGCTGCACTAATACTGTCAACAGAAGCAAGCTACCAGAGAAGGCTGCGACTTTGTGTCAATAACATAGCATGAAGGGTGTGGTGCAACAGAAGCACCTGAATGGAAGTATGCATAAATCCTTGGAAGAGGCGGGGCCTGTTGAAAGAGCAATTGGTAATGTGCAACGATTGACATCTGAGGCAAAGTATTACCGGGAAGGTCAACAAGAGAACTGAAATGTGATTCAATATTGATTTATTTAATTTACTCAAAAGCTGAGGGGAGGTTCTGCAAACAAAACCATTATCTTCTTAAGTACAGGCCCTTTGGCCTATGATGTTGTGCTGACATCTTAACCTACTCTAAGATCAAACTACCCTTCCCCTCCCACATCGCCATTGACTTCACTTTCATCCATGTGCCCATCTAAGATATTAATCAGTTGACTGTTAGTTCAAAGAATTTGCTCTTCTGTTCTGATGACTGGTGACTTAATACGGGTGTACAAGATGATAAGAGGACAGCCGGAGACTTTTTCCCAGAATGGATCTGTCCGATATAAGTCAGCACAATTTTAAGGTGGTTGGAGGAGAGTATGGGTGGATGTACGAAGTAGGTTTATTACAGAGTGATGAGTGCACTGCCAGGGGTGGTGGGACAGGCTGGTACATTAGGGACATTTAAGATTCCTAGAGAGGCACAAGGGTGATATTGATGACCTTATGGCCTATACTATGTTGTAATGTTCTACAATTCACTGAGTGAGTTTCTTTCATTGAAAGAAATGGAAAATGTGCTTATTGTCAGGACTCCTGATTATTTCCTGGATGAAATATGTTGACCATGTTGATTCAGGAGTCAGCTGCTTAGACTTTTGGGCCTGCCCTGCCATTCAGGGTGATCTATGTTGGCCCTGGCTGTGCTGGTACTGATGGATTCCAATAAAGGTGGGACAAGACTAAGAAATGGAGCCAGGCAAAGGAGCCATGTTCCCACCAAACAACAGATCAGTAAACAAGAGGAAACTATTCGGAGTGAGGGATAGAATTGCCAAGACACTGAAGGCTGAAATATGATGAATGGGTCCAAGAAGAAGTGTGGTGCACAACAGACTAGCATTGAAAGGTGTGGAATTCTCTCAGATGAAAAGATGTGACAGATATACATTTGTCACACGTATATCTAAAATACAGTGAAACTAATCCTTTGGATTAAATCAAATCAGTGAGGATTGTGCTGAAGGAAGCCCACAAATGTTATCATAGGAACAAGAATAGGAAGAAGAGTAGGCCATCTGGCCCATCAAGCCTGCTCCGCCATTCAATAAGATCATGGCTGATCTAACCATGGACTCATCTCCAGCTTCCTGCCTTTTCCCCATAACCCTTAATTCCCCCTACTATGCAAAAATCTGTCCAACCTCATTTTAAATATATTTACTGCTTCATTGGACAGAGAATTCCACAGATTCACCACTCTTTGGAGAAAAGCAATTCCTCTTCATCACAGTCCTAAATTTACTCCCAAAAATCTTGAGGCTTTGTCCCCTAGTTGTAGTGTCACCTATCGGTGGAAGCTACTTTCCTGCCTCTATCTTATCTATCTCTCTTATTATTTTATGTTTCTATAAGATCTCCTCTCATCCTTCTGAATTCCAGCGGGTTTAGTCCCAGATGACTCAATCTTTTCTCATTGTCTAACCCCCTCATCTCTGGAATCAATCTGGTGAGCCTCCTCTGCATCACCTCCAAAGCCAGTATATCCTTCCTCAAACAAGGTGACCAGAAATGTACGCAGTACTCCAAGTGCGGCCTCACCAGTATGCTGTACAGTGCACCATACTCCTGGCATTCCCATAACTTGCTAATCCTAACCATACATCTTTGGAATGTGTGAGGAAACCAGAGCAGCAGCACAGGGAGCTGGGGGCAGCATAGATCACCCATGATCATACTGAATGGCAGGGCAGGCTCGAAAGTTTAAGTAGCTGACTCCTGCCATCGGATCTGAATCAACACCAATGTTTCTTTGTCTGGGAAGCCCACACGGTCACAGGGAGAACAGACAGGCTGTGGTGGAAATTGAACACCAGTTGTTGATTGCTGGTGATAACGTTGTACTAACCCCTATGCTACCCTGCTGGCCAGAGGACTGGAGCAAGATAGAGTGACAATAGTGGGGGAGTCTAGGACTAGACAGCACAGCCTCAGAATACAAGGATATCATTTAGAACCATGATGAGAGAGCATTTCTTTAACCAAAGGACAATGAATCTATGGAATTCATTGCCACAGATGGTGTGGAGGCCTAGTCATTGGGTGTATCTAAAGTAGAGGTTGATAGGTACTTGATTAGTAAAGGTGTCAAAGGTTAAGGGGAGAAGGCGGGAAAGGGATAATAAGTCAGCCATGACCGAAGGGTAGAGCATACTCAATGGGCTGAATGGCCCAGTCCTGCTGCTATGCATTGTGGTCTTCTGGTCTAAAAGATTCCAAGACATTCACAAAGAGTACTGCCCCGAAGTTAAAGGAAATACCGATCATTAAAAAATACATTCCAAAGCCTTTATTATTAATTGCTGTTTTACAAAGCTTACTGTGGATAAATTAGCTGCCATGTTTCCTATATTCCAACTGTGACTGCACTTCAGAACAAAATTACTGGATCCAAAGGCTCTCCCTTTTAAATTGAGCCTGATAGATCATCTCTCAGAACTATTTCTATAAATTTGACACTTACTAGTTTTTAAAGTAAGTGGTGCCAGGAAGAATGACAGATAGAATACTATAGCATGCAGAGGTACCATTCAGCTCAATGAGTCTCTGCCAAATCTTTTCTATCATTAGTCTCACACCGCACAGTATCACAGAAGGTGGCCAGCGAGGGTTTCCACCCATTGAATCCCAATCCTCCACTAATATCCCCTGTAATCAATTCTCCTTATAGCTCTCAATAATTCTATACACGAGGGGCAATTTACAGTGGCAAATTAACCTACCGGCCCATACACGTTTGTTTAAGAAACATGAGGTAAGACTGGAGTGCCCAGGGAAAGGTGCAAACTCCACACAGACAGTACCGTAGTCAGGACTGAACCTGGGACACTGACACAGGTCTATTAGCTGCACCCTGGTGCTTCACATTGTGTTCCCATTATGCTATAATTTTTTCCTCATGAAAACTTATCCAAGCATTGTGGCGAGCATCATTCTTTATAGTGCCAGCTGTAAGATCAGGGGTTCAATTCCTACTGCTGTGTCACAAGGGGGTGCTGGGAACGGACCCAAATGCAAGACATAGACACTGAAGTACAAGGAACAGGACTTGACTAGAGTAGGGACATGACAGGATTCAGACCAGGAGCAGGGACAAGAATGCAGACTTGGGCTTGGGAAAGCAGGACCAGGACTAGGAACCATGGACTAGGAGACAAGGCTTGGACTCCGAGCCCGAGAGTGGACAAGGACCCAGAATCTGGGTCTTGCCTCAGGCTCGGACCCCAGAGCCAGGCAAGGACATGACATGGCTTGAGGCTGGGGTCTTGGGTCTTGAGCTTGGCTTGGGATCCTCGAGGCTTGGGGTCTTGGGTCTTGAGCTTGGCTTGGGATCCTCGAGGTTTGGGGTCTTGGGTCTTGAGCTTGGCTTGGGATCCTCATGGCTTGGGTTCTTGGAGCTTGGCTTGGGATCCTCGAGGCTTGGGTTCTTGGAGCGGCTTGGGATCCTCGAGGCTTGGGTTCTTGGAGCTTGGCTTGGGATCTTCATCTTGAAATGCGGAGGCTGATAACTCGGAGACTGGAGCTGAGAGACAGACTGGAACTGAACATCGACATAGAGCCAGGACTTATCCTACGACAAGCTGGGACTCAACTTCATCTCCACACCAAGGTGGAACAGGTCTCTCCATCAGGTAATGGCAGAACGGCCAGACTTACCCACAGAGGCAAGGACAAGACAAGACAGGTCCCCCACAGGACAACGGCAAAACAGCCTGGCTTACCCCACAGAGGTGAGGACAAGACAAGACAGATCCCCCTGCAGGGCAATGGAAAAACGACCTGGCTTACCCCACAGAGGTGAGGACAAGACAAGACAGATCCCCCCGCAGGGCAACAGCAAAACGGCCTGGCTTACCCCACAGAGGCAAGGACAAGAAGAGACAAACACCAAAGAACAACAGACAGTTCCATCTCTCTCTGCTTCAGGGAAGCTCCGAGTCTCAGTTCAGCCAGCAATCTCAGCTGGCTAAGGAAACAGCCAGATCCCTACCTAGCTTGGAATGACTGGCAGCCACTCAGCTGGCCCGGGAAACAGCTGAATCCATACCACAAAGACAGCTCCGACTATTGACAGCAAGGCTCCATGAAGTGATGGTTCTCCAACACAGTCTAAAGATGACAGGTGGCCGCTCTAGCCTTCCACCAGCAGGTTGCTCCAAGGGGAAGTGACAAGACAAACCAGCCGCCCACACTCAATCCCAAGGCTACTTATATTGCAAGCCCAAAGATGGGAATCAGGTGCCTATGATTAATTCAAACAAGGGACAGCTGGAAGATCCAGAGTCCTGAGTCCACGGACCGGACCGTGAATCGGAATGCGGACTTCATGGACCGGACCATGACATGCTGCCTGTAAGGAGTTTGTACATTCTCATTCTCCCCGTGACCGTGTGGGTTCCCTCCCACAGTCCAAGGCTGTACGGGCTAGCATTAGCAGGTTGGCGCAGGAAGCTTGGCAACACTTGTGGGCTGCCACCAGCACATCTCAGACTGTGGTTGTTGACATGAATGACACATTTCGTTGTATGTTTGGAAGTTTTGATATATATGTAACAAATAAAACTAATCATTAACCTTAAACTCCCTTTAGTAAGTCACAAACAACATACATCAAAGTTGCTGGTGAACGCAGCAGGCCAGGCAGCATCTATAGGAAGAGGCGCAGTCCTGATGTATGTTGCTTGAATTTCCAGCATCTGCAGAATTCCTGTTGTTTTAGTAAGTCACTACTCGATCTGTTTCTACCACTTTTTCATGTGTGTAAAGAGAAGTGAAGAAGCTTAGGGAACTCCAGATCTTAGGTGTTCGGCAGTTGTAGACACTTCCATAAGACATAGGAGCAGAATCTGGCCACTTGGTCCATGGAGTCTGCTCCTAATTTCCATCATGACTGATTTATTATCCCCATCTGCCTCATTCTGTTGCCTTTTCCCCTTAACCATTGATGCCCTGAATTATCAAGAACCTGTCAACCTCAACTGTAAGTATGGCTTGGCCTCTACTGCCCTCTGTGCAGGATAGCTATGGGAGCCAAGTCATTGGATATACACCACAGATTCACTACCCTCTGGCTGAAGAAAATTCCTTTTCATCCCTATAATAAAGGGATGCCCTTCTATTCTGAGGCTGTGCCCCCTGGTCCTAGACTCTTCTGCTACAGGAATCATCCTCTCCACATTCACTCTATCTAAGCCTTTCAATATTCAATAAGTTTCAATGAGACTTATGCTCATTCTTCTAAACTCCAGTGAGTTCAGGCCCAGAGGCATTAAACACCCTTCATACATTAACCCTTTCATTCCCTGAATCATTCTAGTGAACCTCCTCTGGACCCTCTCCAATGCCAGTGCATCCTTTCATAGATAAGGGGCCCAAAAGTGCTCACAATACTCCAAGTGTAGTCTGACCAATGTCTTACAAAGCCTCAACATTACACCATTGCTTTTATTCTACAAATTATACTTCACCAAATTGGAGAAATAAAGTTGGTGATGCTGATGAAGGGAGTAGAGATTTTGAAGGAAGTGGGAGTTACAGGAAACTACAGAGGCAGAGAGGAGTGACATCTTGAAGGCAAAGACAAAATATAGCCAACTGTAAATACTGTGCAAGGCATTTACAAGAATGAAATGTAAAGCACGTACCGGGCAGTCAGTGATGTTTTGGCTCCATAGACTCATGTTGGAGCTGTCTTCGATGGTGGTACATTTTTTCTGCCTCAGGTCCCAGCCACAGTAAGGATCTCTGGCCCCAAGACAAGACCTGCCGATCACACACAGACATGAATAATTAACAGACAGGTTTCATTATTTACGGCCACTCCATGGTCACTTCATTAGATACACCTGCTTGTTAATGCAAAATCGATTCAGCCACTGATATAGCAGCATAAAAGGATGCAATTATGGTCAAGAGGTTCACTTGCTGTTCATATCAAACATGAGAATGGGGAAGAAATGGGCTCTAAGTGACTTTGACGTTGGAATGATTGTTGGTGCCAGATGAGGTGGTTTGAGTATCTCAGAATCTGCTAATCTCCTGGGATTTTCATGCACAACAGTCTCCAGAGTTTACAGAGAAAGGTGTGAAAATCATCCAGTGAGCTGCAGTTCTGTAGGTGAAAATGAGACAGGTCAGAGGAGAATGGCTAGCCTGGTTCAGGCAAAAAGAAAGCAACAGAAACTGTAATAATGATGCATTAGGTACATGGAGCTTAGACAAATAGAGGACTATGCAGTACGGAAATTCTAGACAGTTTCTAGAGTAGGTCATATGGTTGGCACAATATTGTGGCTGAAGGACTTGTAATGTGCTGTAGATTTCTATGTTCTATTATAATAGTGGTGTGCAGAAGAGCATCTCTGAATGTGCAACACATTGAACCTCGAAGTGGATGAGCTACAATGGTTCCAGTCCTGTACCTGAAAAAGTGCTCACTGACCGTATATTTAAATAAGTACTCTCATTGCTGGGGAAAGGAAAACAGCTCTCAAGAGGCAATGAGCTGGCCTTAGTCGAGAGATCTGTAAACTATGTCATTACAGAATCAATGCAAGGTCGAATTTGCTCATACTTGGCATGGTCGATAATGGAGTCAAAGGATAGGGTAGCACCATGGCAACCGAAGGTGACCAAACAGCTTCTGACAGACACAGTATCAACAAGAGCTGGGCAAATGAAATCTCATAGAACATTTGGTGAGTTCACTCCTCTTCATTCTTCCCATTGTATTAGGGACAGAAGGATGAACCAGTGGGTAATGAAAGGGAGATTGTCAGCTTGATCAGCTGTGCTGTCTTTCATCAATCATATATGCCATGAGAAGCTTTATTTTTTTTTGCCCTTTTCTTAATTCTCAAAACAAGCAGCTTCTCGCCCAGTCTTGAAGAGACAGTTTCAAACTCATTCACCTGGCGCCCACTGCTCACTGACCTGTACTAGTTCCTCTTCTGGCAAGAACTCAATATGGGTTGTGTTCAAATCCCTCCATGGCTCACCTCTCTCTCTGTACCCTCTTCCAAGAAGACCATAAGACATAGGAGCAGAATTAGGCCATTCAGCCCATTGTGTCTGCTCCACCATTTCATCATGGGTGATTTATTATCCCTCTCAACCCCATTCTCCTGCCTTCTCCCCATAACTTTTGATGCCCTGACTAATCAAGAACCTATTAATCTCCACTTTAAATATACCCAATGACTTGACCTCCACGGCTGTTTGTAGCAATGAATTCCATAAATTCACCACTCTAGGCTAAAGAAATTCCTCCTCATCTCTGTTCTAAAGGGACATCCTTGTAATTTAATGCTGTACCCTCTGGCCCTAGACTCACCCACCATAGAAAACATCCTCCCCACATCTCTATCTAGGCCTTTCAATAGTCGATAGGTTTCAATAAGATCCCACCCCCCATTCTTCTAAACTCCAGCAAGTAGAGTACAGCCCCAGAGCCATCAAATGCTCCTCTTAAATTAAACCTTTAATTCCTGTGATAACTGGGACTCCCAGGAGAACCGTGTCTGCTTCTGCCATTCGAATTCTGACTTCTATTATCTCCCTATTGATAGCCATGCCTTCAACTACCTGAAGACGAAGTCCTAAAACTCTCTAAACTGCTCCCTCTCCCTTGCTTCATTTTGCATATTTGTTAAAACTTTAAACTTCTTTATTCAGATTTTTGATCGCCTGCCCTAATTGCGTCGATTGCACAAAATCTAGTTTGATAACTCTCCTGCAAAGAGCTTTCGAAAGTGTGGTGTACAAATGCCTGTTGTGCTCTAGACTGTTAAGCGGATAATGTCCAGTGAAGCCCTCACTTGTAAATGAGAATGAAGAAGAGCTGCAGATGCAATGGAGGTTTTTAAATGGTTTTCAACACACATTCAGTTCTGGTTGCCTCATTATAGGAACCATGTGCAAGCTCTAGAGAGGGTGCTGAGGAGATTTACCAGGATACGGCCTGGATTAGAGAGCATGTTTTATGAGGATAGGTTGTGCAAGCTAGAGCTTTTCTCTTTGGAGCTAAGGAAGATGACAGGTGACTTGATAGAGGTATACAAGATGATAAGAGGCATAGGACAGCCATAAGTCTCTGGACAGCCAGAGACTTTCTGCAATGGAGCAGAAATGGCTAATATAAAGGGGTGTAACTTTAAGGTGATTGGAGGAAAATACAGGGGAGATGTTAGAAGTGTATTCTTTGTGCAGAGGGTAGTGAGTATGTGGAAGGCACTACTAGTAGTGGTGGTGAAGGCAGGTACATTAGAGGCATCTTAAAAGCTCTTACATAGGCACAGGAATGATAGAAAAATGGAGGACTAAGTGCAGGGAAGGGTTAGATTGTTCTTAGAACAGTTGAAGGGCCTGAACTTCCCTGTACAGTACTATGTTCTAAATTCAGCTTCATTGAAGCAAGTGGACAGGCAGAGTAACCTGTCCTATTCCTGCTCCACCGTGTTTTCCTTAATGGAGATGATGTTTTGCTGTAGCTTTCTATGTTCTATGTTCTATGTTAGAAGCACCTATAGATTTATAGGTGAAGGAAATGGAATAAAACACTAGAGTCCCAATATCTCAGTGGTTGCTGCGAGATGTTACAAATTTATCCAGCTGCAGCTCATGCCCTTCTAACCTGCACTGCCTGAGGCTTATACAATTCATCACAGCGTGGCAGCCAATCTGAATGTGTGACTTGCCAGAACGAACCTGTCAAGGCAAGGGCAGAGGCAGGTAGAGAGAAAGAGAGGTGAGAGTCGGCAGTGGGAGCAGAGACAGAAAACAGAATGCTCTCCATCTTGAGGCCATGGGTTCAAATCACACTCCTGACTCTGGGGCATCATTGTAGTGCAGAGGACAGTGTAATGCTATTATAGCACCAGCGACCTGCAATCAAACCCGCCCCTGTCCGCAAGGAGTCTGTATGTTTTCCCCATGGTTGCGTGGGTTTCCTCTGGGTGTTCTGTTTTCACCCCCACATTCCAAAGACGTATGGGTTAGTAGGTTAATCACATGGGTGTAACTGGGCAGCACAGGCTCGTTGAGCCAGAAGGGTCTTTTACTGTGCTGTATCTCTAAATCAAATAAAGAACACAAGGCAGAATGGCGCACAAAATCTGCAAAGATAAACAGTGAGAACAATCAGGAAGAAAATTCAAAGGAACAAGTGAAAATCACTCCTACTGTTCTAAATAAATGCAGAGAGTGTGTCACCTTTTCCTTCTTTACTTTTGCACTGCAAGAGTCTGGTTGAAAAAGAAGACTTGCATTTATGTCAGTGTACATCTGAGGAATGCTGCAAGGCATGCACCTCATGATGGGAGAGAATGGTCAGAGCCATGATGTATACTTATGCAACAGAAGTAAAGTTCAAAATTCAAAGTAAATTCATTATCAAAGTACGTATATGTTACCAGATTGGAGACTGGGAGCCTAGAGGCCTTTCCTGGGGTTGGACAAGTGTGTGTGTGTGTGTGTGTGTGTGTGTGTTGGAGGAAAGGAGCTTGTTTTGTTGTTTGCTGTGCTCTGTACTGTTCTGCTGAGCACTGTGGGCATGCTATGCTGACAATGGAAGACGCAGTGACACTTGCAGCAATCGCAAGTGTAGCATAGATGACATGTATGTACTTTGTCAGACACCACACGTGGTAAGCAGATGATGCTCACTCTTTTAGATTACATCTTTAATTTCTGATGGTAGCATATCAGTTAGCATAACATTAGGACAGTACCAGCTGCAAGATCGGGGATTGTACATTTTCCCCATGACCATGTGGGTCACCTCCAGGAGCTATGGTTCCTCCCATATTGCAAATACTGTATGTACAGGTTAGGGTTAGTGAGTTGTGGGCATGCTACATGTGTGCTGGAAGCAAGACAACACTTGCAAGCTGTTCAGTACCATTCTCACTGATCTGGTTTGACACAAAAGATGCATTTCACTGTATATGTACGTGACAATAAATCTAATCTTTATATAACAAGACATCCACAACACCACCTTTCCCAATATAGAATAACATCTTTTCATCATCATATGGAACTGAGTGCCATTACACCTGAGCAAGCCCCTACAGTTATACAGTATAGAAGGCCCTTCAGCCCACCAAGTCAATGCTAACCTACAAAAATATTGGTGGCATCTCTGTGATCATTTTTGCACATTAGCACATTGAGGAGGTATAAGGTGGAAGCAAGAACAGAATGCAGAAAGGACAGTGAAAGAGCAGTGTAGGCAGACAAGGTTCAAGGCCGTGAGATAAATTGTGAGGTCAACGCTTCCACCATTTTGTGCTAATCCGACACAGTCTTCTTGCACAAGAAGCTAGAACGGTGGACTCAGCGCAATACATCACAGGCACATCGCTACCCACCATCAATATCATATCACTTGAGACGTTATCTCAAGAAGGCAACCGAAGATCACCAAAGAACCCATCATCTGCAGCATGTCATCTTCTGTAGCTACCATTGGGCAGGAGATACAGAACTCTGAAGTCTCTCAGCACCAGGTTCAGGAACAGTAACTTCCCTTCAATCATTTGGCTCTAGAACCAATCTGCATAACCCTAACCACCACCTCAGTTTATCAATACTGTGACTATTTCGATCACTTTGCACTACAATGGACTTTGCTTTGTTCTAATTGTGCTCTTTGTATAATTTTGTACATGTAGATTAGGTTTTCTTGTGAATTTTGGCACATACAGTACATATGCACGTGCAAATAACAATAAACTGTAGAGATCTGTCCTCACTTTGACACAAAAGAGTATTTTTCCTGTTGATCAGTGTCAAAAAAGCCAAATGAAATCCACTGTGATTCAATGCTGTAAAACAATAAAACATGAAAACTTCCAGGGGTGGGGGTGGGGGGAAATGGTGAATACTTTTTATAGGCACGTACATACAATCAATCAAAGTATGAAAGTTACTCTTATGTAGTTATATTTTGTTGTGATCTTTATGCTTATTGTGTTCTTTTATGCTGCATCAAATCTGGAGTAACAATCACTCTGTTCTCCTTTACACTTGTGTACTGACGAATGACAATAAACAGCCTAGAATCTGGAATCTTGAATCTCCTCCAGTTCTGTCATCAGATGCTGGCATCAGCAATACAAGCTGAGATAATATAGTTGCATTCAACACGTGAATGTGATACCAATGCACTTTCTTCGTAATAGTTGTCATTCATCACTCTGAGTTGCTGCCCATCACCAGCTCCAAATGACAACCCTACCGCAGTGAAATCATGGCTGCCAGAAACGATGGAGAACTGAAAGGCAGAATGCATAATTGTTCTTCTCAAGTGGACATAATGTGTGAGTTTATCCACCATTCATCACTAAATGAAACCTCAGGATGGTAACGCTCCACTGGTCTGAGCTCCCTTTTGTAAGATCTTTGTTCACGGTTGTCTAAATGACAATACAAAGATCCCTGAGATGTTGCTGAGGCAACCGTGACAGCTGAGACACCATTCACAAAATGGCTCCTCCTGACAACACTGATTCTTGGTAAAAGGATGTAGATCCAGGGATATCCCTGGCAGTCTGCCTGAGTGACATTCCTTAACCGACAAGCCTAGATGGTTGGGAGAGCACTGACTTCCTCTCCTTGCTGCACTCATGCTCTAATCACAGACAGTCAGTGAGGAAGGAACAGGTACTTGGATGGCATAGTCATCAGAATAATTGGAGAATCAGAATCAGGTTTAATATCAGGGGCATATGTTGTGAAATTTGTTAACCTTGCAGCAGCAGTACGATGCAATATATAATATTAGAGAAAAAAGTGTGAATTACAGTATGAATGTATGTATTTAATAGTTGAATTGAATAAGTAGTGCAAAAAAATAGAAATAAGAAGTTTATTTTTGCCTGCAGTTTGCCTGCCAGCAGCACATTGGAGTTGACGATGCTGTCATCTACCTGCTAAACAGAGCCTACTCCCATCTGGATAAGCAGGGCAGCACTGTGAAGATCATGTTTTTTGATTTCTCAAGTGCCTTCAATACCAGCGGTCCCCAACCACCGGGCCGCGGACCGGTTCCAGGCCGCAAAGCATGTGCTACCGGGCCACGAGGAAACGATATGGGTCAGCTGCACCTTTCCTCATTCCCTGTCATGCACTGTTGAGCTTGAACATAGGGTTGGCAACTGTCCCATATTTGCTGGGACATCCTGTATATTAGGCTAAATTGGTTTGTCCCATATTTCCCCTGCTAAGGTAAAGCATTCCTATGAAACCTTTCGTGCTGAAATGGCGTAAAGCAAAGAAGCAATTACCATTAATTTATATGGGAAAAATTTTTGAGTGCTCCCAGACTCAAAAAATAACCTACCAAATCATACCAAATAACACATAAAACCTAAAATAACACTAACATATGGTAAAAGCAGGAATGATATGATAAATACACAGCCTATATAACGTAGAAGTAACATATGTACAGCGTGGTCAAGAAGATTAAGCCAAAATCGATTTGTGTAAAAAAAAAATCAGCACGTACACGCATGTGCATGTCACTCATGCATGCGCACACGTGCAAGGCTTCATGGTCATGGTAGTCTTTCTTGGGGTAAACACAAGTGTCCCAGCATTTGACTGCTACTTTTGTCTCTGATTTGGGAGTGAAGAAGTTGATAACCCCAACTGTAAAAGACATGTTGAGGTGAGTTTAACCCTACTTGAACACCCCCCCCCACCCCGGTCGGCCAGTCCGCAAGAATATTGTCAATATTAAACCGGTCCGCTGTGCAAAAGAGGTTGGGGACCCCTGTTCAATACCATACGCCCCCGCCCCTCATTGCTGAGGGGAAAGCTCTGCTCAATGCAGGTTGGCATTTCCATTTTATCCTGGATAATGAACTACCTGACAGGCAGACCACAATTTGTGTGGCTTCAGAGCTGTGTGTCAGACATGGCTATAAGCAGCACTGGGGCCCCACAGGGGACTGTATTGGCTCCTTTCCTGTTTACCCTGTATGCCTCAGACTTTAGATACAACACTGAGTCATATCATCTGCAGAAATTCTCTGATGACTCAGTAATAGTCGGGTATATAAAGGGAGGACAGAAGGATGAATACAGGGCCCTGGTGGAGGACTTTGTCAAATGGTGCAAGCTGAATCATCTGCAGCTCAACATCAGTAAGGCAAAGGAGATGATGATGGACTTTAGGAAGATTAAGCCTACACTGCTCCCTTCCCTGTTACTATTGATTGTGAGGACGTGGATGTGTGAGGACCTACAAGTACCTGGGGGTGCACCAAGATGACAGACCTGAGTGGAGCACCAACACAGAGGCTATATACAAGAAGGGTCAGAGATGTCTCTCACAAAATGCTGGAGGAACTCAGCAGGCCAGGCAGCATCTATGGAAAAGAGTACAGTTGATGTTTCAGGCTGGGACCCTTCATCACTGAAGAAACACAAAGTGATCGGTGAAACTGGGGGGGAGGGGTGAAGTAAAGAGCTGGGATGTTGATAAGTGAAAGAGATACAGGGCTGGAGAAGGGGGAACCTAATAGAAGGCAGAGGGCCATGGAAGAAACAAAAGGGGGAGGAGCACTAGAGGGAGGGGTGTGATAAGGCTGGTAAGGAGATAAGATGAGACGGAAAAGGAAATGAGGAATGGTGAAGTGGGGGGGGGGCATTACCAGCAGATCCAGAAATCGATGTTCTTGCCATCAGGTTGGAGGCTACCCAGACGGAATATAAGGTGTTCCTCCCCCAACCTGAATGTGGCCTTATTGCCACTGTGGAGGAGGCCATGAATAGACGTGTCGGAATGAGAATGGGATGTGGAATTAAAATGTGTGGCCACTGGGAGATCCCACTTTTTCTGTTGGATGGAGTGTAACTACTTGGTGAAGCGGTTTCCCAATCTACTGGGTCTCACTGATGTACAGGTGGCCACAGTGGCACAGCCGGAGCACTGGATACAGTAGATGACCCCAACAGACTCACAGGTGAAGTGTCAACTCATCTAGAAGAACTGTTTGGGGCCCTGAATGGTAGTGAGGGAGGAGTTGCAGGGGCACTTGTTCCGCTTACAAGGACAAGTGCCAGGAGGGAGATCACCGGGGAGGGATGAATGGACAAGGGAGTTGTACAGGGAGAGATCCCTGCGGAAAGCAGGAAGTGAGGGGGAGAAGGAAAGATGTGCTTAATGGTGGGATCCCGTAGGAGATGGTGAAAATTATGGAGAATTATGTGCTGGACGCGGAGGCTGGTGGGGTGGTAGGTGAGGACAAGGAACCCTATCCCTGGTGGAGTGGCGGGAGGATGGGGTAAGGGCAGACGAGTGCTAAATGGAAGAGATGCGGTTCAGGGCAGCGTTGATGGTGGAGGAAGGGAAGCCCTTTTCTTTGAAAAAGGAGGACACCTCCTTTGTTCTGGAATGAAAAGCCTCACCCTGACAGCAGATGTGGTAGAGACAGAGGAATTGAGAGAAGGGGATGGCACTTTCACAAGTAACAGGGTGGGAAGAGGTATAGTCCAGGAAGCTGTGAGAGTCCGTTGGTTTATAATAAGCATCAGTGGATAAACTGTCTCCAGAGAGAGAGAGAGACAGAGAGATTGAGAAAGCGGAGGGAGGTGATGGAAGTGGACCAGGTAAACTTGAGGGCAGGGTGGAAATTGGAGGCAAGGTTGATGAAGTCGATGACCTCTGCATGGGTGCAGGAAACACCCACAATACAGTCGTCCATGTTACTTGTAAAAGCGCCATCCCCTTCTCTCAATTCCTTCGTCTCTGCCACATCTGCTCTCAGGATGATGGTTTTCATTTCAGAATGAAGGAGATGTCCTCCTTCTTCAAAGGAAAAGGCTTCCCTTCCTCCACCATCAATGCTGCACTCAACCGCATCTCTTCCATTTCACGCATGTCTGCCCTCACCCCATCCTCCTGCCACCCCACCAGGGATAGGGTTCCTCATCCTCACCTACCACCCCACCAGCCTCCGCATCCAATACATAATTCATTACATCCGCTATTTTCAACAGGATCTCACCACCAAGCACACCTCCCCTCACTTTCTGCTTTCCACAGAGATCGCTTCCTATGCAGCCTCCTTTCTTTTCTTCAGTGCTGATGAAGGGTCTTAGCTCGAAACATCCACTGTACTCACAGATGCTGCCTGCCCTGCTCAGTTCTTCCAGCTTTTTGTGTGTGTTGCTTGGATTTCCAGCATCTGCAGATTTTCTCTTGTTCCAGAATCGCTTCTACTTCCTGAGGATACCAAGCTCCTTTCGAGTATTTTGGCCTCTCCTTCACATGTTCTACCAGTTTGTTGTGCAAGTACAATCTTCTATGCAATGGTGTATTGGGGCAATGGCATCAACACAGGCGATGCCAACAGGCTCAATAAACTGTTTAGAAAGGCTGGCTCTATTATAGGTGTCAAACTGGACACACTGGAGCAAAGGACCCTACGGAAAATCCTGGCAATTCTCACCCTCTGCATGCCACCTTGGCTGAACAGAGGAGCACCTTTAGAAATAGACTAAGACAACTGCGCTGCTCCAAAGAACGCTATATGAGGTCATTCTTACCCTCGGCCATTAGGCTCTATAATGAGTTAACCGAGAGCTGGGGAAGTGATGATCCCTCCCTCCTGTTAGACTGTTTAGATAACTTATTTTTTACTCTTTCTTACTTCCCTTCTAATATTTCTATATCTGGATATCTGTGCACTTATAATGCTACTGTGACACTGTAATTTCCTTTGGGATCAATAAAGTATACATCTATTTAATGAGGTTGTGTTCATGGGTTCAATGTCCATTCAAAAATCAGATGGCAGAGAGGAAGAAGCTGTTCCTGAATCATTGATTGTGTGCCTTCAGGCTTCTGTACCCCCTTCCTGATGGTAACAATGAGAAGAGGGCATGACCTGGGTGATGGGATTCCTTAATGATGGATGCCACCTTTTTGAAGCACCACTCCTTGAAGATGTCCTGGATACTATAGAGGCTAGTACCCATGATGGAGCTGACTAATTTAATAACTGCCTGCAGCTTACTTCAATCCTGTGCAGTACCCTCCCCGCCATACCAAACGGTGATGCAGCCAGTTAGAATGCTCTCTGTGGTACATCTGTAGGAATTTGCGAGTGTTTTTGGTGACAACTCCTAAAGAAATATAACTGCAGTCTTGCCTTCTTTATAGCTGCATCAATATGTTGGGTCCAGGTTAGGTTCAATATTTCAGGCTAAGAACCTTCATCAGGACTGGATTGACCTTAGAGTTGGTTTAAGGGTCAGCACAACATTGAAGGCTGAAGGGCCTGTGCTATACAATTGTATGCTCTGCCTATTTTGCTATAGAGAAAAACCTCTCCACCAGAAAAAGTTGGCTCTTCCGGTGGCAACCCATTTCAATTCTACTTCCCATTCCCATTCTGACATGTCTGTCCACAACCTCCTCTACATAAGGAGCAACACCTTTTATTCTGTCTGGGTAGCCTCCAACCTGATAGCATGAACATTGATTTCTCCAATGTCTGGTAATTTCTCCCTCCCCCTTCACCACTCCCCCATTCCCATTTCCCTCTCTCACCTCATCTCCTTACCTGCCCATCAGCTCCCTCTGGCACTCCTCCCCTTCTCCTTTCTTCCATGGTCCTTTGTCCTCTCCTATCAGACTCCCCCTTCTCAAGCTCTGTATCTCCTTCATCAATCAACCTCCCAGCTCTTTATTTTAGTACTCCCCCCTTCCGGTTTCACCTATTACCTTGTACTTCTTTCTCCCCTCCCTCCACCTTCTTTTTCCAGTCTTGAAGAAGCGTCTCCGCCTGAAAAGTCAATGATTTATTTATTTCCACTGTGGCAACATGGCCTGCTGACTTCAGCCAGCACTGTACGTGTGGCCAAGATTGTCCAACCTTTTTTTTTTACCTAATACTCTTTGAACCAGAAGGAAAGTCAGAATATTTTTGGTAAGCAAGTGGAGGGGCAGGGATGGTCGGGGGTGGGGGGGGTGCAGAGATGCAGTAATAATGAAATCAGACATGATAATAAATAGCAGGACATGATTGAGGGTCTGACCTATCCTTTCTTGCCCATAATTCACATACTTCTATTGAATAAATTGATCCTCCCGTGGGCTGTCTTCAAACCCAGTCACAAGAGTAGCTGGATTGCAGAAAATGACAATCTTATTTTCTGACATCTTTCAAGAAAAGAATCAAATCCGGAAATGCTGGAAACACTCAGTAGGTCAAGCAGTGCCTATTGAAAGAGGAACAGAGTTAATATTATCGGCTGGTGAAGCATCTTCCTCCTGAAATATTCTCTCTGTTCCTGTGACACTGTGGCACTTGATCAGGTTTCGGCCTCCTAGCTCCATCAACGCATGTTCAATTCTAATCTTTGGTGCTGTCCATGTCAGTTTCTCCATGTCTCCAATGACCCAGGTTCAATTCTAACCTTTGGTGCTGTCCACATTGTTTCTCCATTTCTCCATCAACCCAGGTTCAATTCTAACCTTTGGTGCTGTCCATGTCAGTTTCTCCATTCCTCTATTGACCCATGTTCAATTCTAACCTTTGGTGCTGTCCATGTCAGTTTCTCCATTCCTCTATTGACCCATGTTCAATTCTAACCTTTGGTGCTGTCCATGTCAGTTTCTCCATTCCTCTATTGACCCATGTTCAATTCTAACCTTTGGTGCTGTCCACATCCTTTTTCTATGTCTCCATTGACCCAGGTTCAATTCTAACTTTTGGTGCTGTCCAGGTCAAGTTTCTTCATTTCCCCTGCAGCTGTAGTTATTTTCTCCAATCAGAATCAGAAATCGTAAAATTTGTGTTTTTTTTCTTGAGGCATACTTAAAATATACTATAAATTGCAATAAATACACACACACACACACACACACACATACTTATAGGTCCAGGGGATTTTCAGAAATCTGATGGTAGAGGGGACGAAGCTGTTCCTAAAATGTTGAGTTTGTGTCTTCAGGCTCCTGTACCCCTTCTTTGATGGCAACAATGAGAAGAAGGCATGTCCTGGGTGATGGGAGTCCTTATTAATGGATGTTGCCTTTCTGATGCATCGTCTTTTGAAGATGTCCTCAATGGTGGGGAGGCTAGTGCCCATGATGGAGCTGGCTAAGTCTGCAAATTGTTGTGATCCTGTGCAACGCTCTGGCTTTGCCTGCATTCCGAAATTATTTGGGTAGGTAGGTTAACAGTTCACTGTAAATTGCCCCTAGCATGGATATTGAGCGGTAGTATCTGAGAGGTGAGGAGATGATAGTAGTGTGGGAATAAAAAAATGGAATCCATATTTGCAAATGACATGGTAGCATAATGGTTAGTGTAACACTATTATAGCACCATCTACCTGGGTTCATTTCCCACTGCTGTCTACAAGGAGTTTGTACGTTCTCCCCGTGACCGTGCAGGTTTCTTCTGGCGTGCCAGCTTCCTCCCACATTCCAAATACTTTCAGGTTAGTCGGTTAATTGGTCAGATGGGTATAATTGGGTGATGCGGGCTTGGTGGGTAGAAAGGACCTGTCACTGTGCTGAGGTAAACAGGTGATTGATGGCCAGTGTGGATTATGGGCTGAAGGGTCTGTGTCTATACTGTATCCCTCTCTGATTTCCAGCAACTGAGGTTGTTATGGGTTTTCAAAAGAAGGAATATAACTCTACGTGAAAACACGAGACAGAGTGCTGAGTCCTGATGAGGAGTTTCAGTCCAAAATGTCGACTCTTTATTCCTCTCCATAGATGCTGCCTGACCTGCTGAATTCCTCCAGCATCTTGTGTTCGGCTCGACTTCCAGCGTCTGCAGATTCCCATGTTTAGAGAGTGAAATACTGGATTATGGATCAACACACAAAGTGATGCAGGAATACAGCGGGTCAGGCAGCACCTATGAAGGAAATGGACATCTGGCATGGCACACAACAATACAGTGTCAACCCAAAATTCAACTCTCCATTCTCCAAAAGGAATGCCTCTTCAAAAGCTTGGGATCCAACCCGTTGAGTAAGGGAATCAAAGGCTTTAATTGGAGGAAATCCTATGCTGCAGGGTGGGACTGATAAAGCATTGGAGAAAATTTCATAGATGGGGAGGAAAAGACTTGGTTTGGATTTAAATGCTCGGACAAAAATGTTAAATAAATGTGCTGTTTCACCAGGACACAACATTAGCCAGTGCTAACATCAATGAGACAACAGTATGAGCTTGAGTTTTTGATGTACCCAAGGATATGGGATGGAGAAAGAAAAAAACAGAAAGACTGAGTGTAGAGAGTGAAGAGCGAGAGAGACCAAATTGGATAGGAAAGAGGGAGGAAGAAATTGAGAGACAGAGCGAGAGGGACAAAGAGGAAACGAGAAAGGAGAAGGAAAAATATAAAGGGAAAGAGTGAGAGAAAAAGAGGAATGAGAGAGAATAGGGAACAGAGGGGGAGAAATTGAAAGGGAAAAGAGGGAGAGGGAAGAAAGATGTAAAGAGGTGAGAGAGGGTGGAAGGGATGAGAGGAGTTCTGTGGGGAGAGGAGGAGGGAAGGACTGAAGGGAGGGAGGACTGAGAGAGTGAGAGAGAATCATGGGATAGAAGGCAATGTTACAGAGATGGCTGACCTGGCAATTAAGTAGACATGGGGTCAGACAATATATCTGTCAGTGGTCAGATAAAATGGGGCAGTGGAGAGAACTTTGTCATGAAATCTATGGAATTGAGGGAATCAAGTAGTGAGACCATGGAAACTGTACAGATTGAAAAGGAGGAGGTGCTTGCTGTCTTGAGGAAAATTAAAGTGGATAAATCCCCGGGACCTGACAGAGTGTTCCCTCGGACCTTGAAGGAGACTAGTGTTGAAATTGCGGGGGCCCTGGCAGAAATATTTAAAATGTCGCTGTCTACGGGCGAAGTGCCGGAGGATTGGAGAGTGGCTCATGTTGTTCCGTTGTTTAAAAAAGGATCGAAAAGTAATCCAGGAAATTATAGGCTGGTGAGTTTAACGTCAGTAGTAGGTAAGTTATTGGAGGGAGTACTAAGAGACAGAATCTACAAGCATTTGGATAGACAGGGGCTTATTAGGGAGAGTCAACATGGCTTTGTGCGTGGTAGGTCATGTTTGACCAATCTGTTGGAGTTTTTCGAGGAGGTTACCAGGAAAGTGGATGAAGGGAAGGCAGTGGATATTGTCTACGTGGACTTCAGTAAGGCCTTTGACAAGGTCCCGCATGGGAGGTTAGTTAGGAAAATTCAGTCGCTAGGTATACATGGAGAGGTGGTAAATTGGATTAGACATTAGCTCTATGAAAGAAGCCAGAGAGTGGTGGTAGAGAATTGCTTCTCTGAGTGGAGGCCTGTGACTAGTGGTGTGCCACAGGGATCAGTGCTGGGTCCATTGTTATTTGTCATCTATATCAATGATCTGGATGATAATGTGGTAAATTGGATCAGCAAGTTTGCTGATGATACAAAGATTGGAGGTGTAGTAGACAGTGAGGAAGGTTTTCAGAGCCTGCAGAGGGACTTGGACCAGCTGGAAAAATGGGCTGAAAAATGGCAGATGGAGTTTAGTACTGACAAGTGTGAGGTATTGCACGTTGGAAGGACAAACCAACGTAGAACATACAGGGTTAATGGTAAGGCACTGAGGAGTGCAGTGGAACAGAGGGATCTGGGAATACAGATACAAAATTCCCTAAAAGTGTTGTCACAGGTAGATCGGGTCGTAAAGAGAGCTTTTGGTACATTGGCCTTTATTAATCGAAGTATTGAGTATAAGAGCTGGAATGTTATGATGAAGTTGTATAAGGCATTGGTGAGGCCGAATCTGGAGTATTGTGTTCAGTTTTGGTCACCAAATTACAGGAAGGATATAAACAAGGTTGAAAGAGTGCAGAGAAGGTTTACAAGGATGTTGCCGAGACTTGAGAAACTCAATTACAGAGAAAGGTTGAATAGGTTAGGACTTTATTCCCTGGAGCGTAGAAGAATGAGGGGAGATTTGATAGAGGTATATAAAATTATGATGGGTATAGATAGAGTGAATGCAAGCAGGCTTTTGCCACTGAGGCAAGGGGAGAAAAAAACCAGAGGATATGTGTTAAGGGTGAGGGGGGAAAAGTTTAAAGGGAACATTAGGGGGGGCTTCTTCACACAGAGAGTGGTGGGAGTATGGAATGAGCTGCCAGACGAGGTGGTAAATGCGGGTTCTTTTTTAACATTTAAGAATAAATTGGACAGATACATGGATGGGAGGTGTATGGAGGGATATGGTCCGTGTACAGGTCAGTGGGACTAGGCAGAAAATGGTTCGGCACAGCCAAGAAAGGCCAAAAGGCCTGTTTCTGTGCTGTAGTTTCTATGGTTCTATGGTTCTATGGAACCTCAGCTCAGTCCACTCAGAAGGGGCAAGTAAAATCAGTTCATCTATAGACACTTACGCTTCAGTTTTGTAGGAGAAGCATCGCTCCAGTGGGATCTTCAGTACCTGCCCGTTGAGTCCCACAAACAGGGACCGGTCACTGTGCAGGATTTGCAAATTGCGGATGGGTTCTTGCTGACCAGGTGGAAGTAGCTGCAGTTCCTCCAAGTAGCAGCTCCCCACACTCTTGTTCTCAGACGAGAGGGTTTTCAGAATGGTGCCATGCTCTACATTCAAAAACCAAAGAATAAGAACTGAAGGGTTATAGAAAGTTAAACATAGGAGATTCTATAGACACTGAAAATCTTGAGCAACACACACATTTCCCCTTCTTTTCCAGTCCTGATGAAGGACCTCACCGCAAAATGTCTTCTGTTTATTCCCTTCCATAGATGTTGCCTGACCTGCTGAGTTCCTCCAGCATTTTGTGTGTATTACTCAAGATAAAGATTACCTTTATTTGTCACACGTACATTGAAACACCAAAACATACAGTGCAATAAATCAGTGGTCCCCAACCTCTGGGTTGTGGACCGATACCGGGCCCTGACGCATGCAAGGCTGCAACGGTAGCTGGGACACACTTAGCACATCTTAAAGAAAAAAGCCGAAATAAACAAGTTAATTAATTAGGTGCCGCCCAGTTGGGGACCACTGAAATAAATAATTTGCATCAATGACCACACGGCAAAATGTGTGTTGGGGACAGCCCACGAGTGTTCCCACACTTCTGGCACCACAACTTATGAACCCTTACTAATCTGTACATCTTTGGAAAATGGGAGGGAACCGGAGCATCTGGGGGAAATCCACAAGGTCAAGGGATGAACGTAAAACTCCTTACAGACAGTGGTGAGAATCAAACCGCTGAGATGGTCAAGGGGTGAACATAAAACTCCTTACAGACAGTGGTGAGAATCAAACCATGCTCAGCGGTGCTGTAAAGAGTTACACGAGCTGCTATGCTATTGTACTGACTCATAAATACGGTAAGACAAGCAGGGTGCAGAAGTTTGATCAGCCACATGTAATTTGCTTTGTTCACCAAAGAGATCATTGGCAAGAACTACACTCAATGAAGTCATTTTTGAATAAGTTGGACAGCTGGTAGAGAAGCTGCTTAACAGCATCAGACACCCAGGTTGGATCCTGACCATGGGTGTTGACTGTGCGGAGTTTGTTCCTATGCTATTCTGTGTTTGAAATGATTATCAGATCCGGGGCTGTGAGTGGACCCACGCAGTTGCCCCCAGCAGCTGAGGAGAGGGAAGGTAGATGAGAAAGTCAGGCATACATTGCCCTCGGTGACCTACCTGTACCGATGTACATCACGTGGTAGAGCGTGTCCCTCCCTTGCACGATGTCCACCACCAGCTTTGAGAAACGCATGTTGTCATGCGTTACCAGCGGGTCAACGGAGACTGGCTGCACTGCATCGTTCATGAGGAAGAAACGCTGAGCATCCTGGAGGCTGCGTTCGGTAAGGTTCTCATTGGGCCCATGGTCACCAAGTGAGCCACACTGCATTGTGGGTTAAAAAAACACAGTTAAAGGTTCCTCCTGTGTCAAGGCCCTTAACTCTCAACTTAACAGTGTAGAGAAGTATATAGTCATGCACGTAGATAGAAGGGATAAAGGTATAGACTATTTGGATGTGCAAGGGGACTTGTGAGTCCTCAGGCAGGATTCCCTAAAGGTTAATTTGCAGGTTTAATCGGTGGTGAGGAAGGCAAATGCAATGTTAGCATTCATTTCCAGAGGACTAGAATATAAGATAAGAAAGTAATGCTGAGGAATTAGAAGGCATTGGTCAGATTGCACTTGTGAGCAATTTTGGGCCTCTTGTCTAAGAGAGGGTGTGCTGGCATTGGAGAGGGTCCAGAGGATTTCTATGAGAAAGATCCGAAGAATGAAAAGGTTAACGTATTAGGAGCATTTGATGGCTCTGGGCCTGAATTCACTGGAACTTAGAAGAATGTAGCGGGATCTCACTGTAACTAGATATTGAAGAGTTAAGATAGAGTGGACATGAAGAGGATGTTTTCAATAGTGAGAGAGCCTAGAACCAGAGAGCACAAGTTAGAACAGTCCTTTAGAACAAAGATGAGGAAGAATTTATTTAGCCAGAGGATGATGAAGCCATGGAATTCATTGCCACAGATGGCCGTGAAGGCCAAATCATTGGGTATACTTAAAGTGAATTTTCGTAGATTCTTGATTACTAGGGTTATCAAAGGTTATGGGGAGAAGGCAGGAGAATGATGTTGAGAAGGGAAATAAATCTATCATGATCAGACTGAAGGTCAGACAGAGCAGACTCAAGGACAGAATGGCCTCATTCTGCTGCTATGTTTTAATGTCTTACAGTCTAATGCCCTCCCACAGCTATTCCCACAGTAAAAGGTCAGGAAAAAAAGTGACACAAGAATTTGGGGAAGCATGATTTGGCCCAGTATGAGAACTCCAATGCAAGGCAACACAAAAGGCCGCAGAAAGCAGTGAACTCAGCCAGTTTCATCACAAGTACTTCTCTCCCTACCATCAAGGACATCTACGTAAGCTAATGGCTCAGGAAGCCAACATCTAACATTATGGATCCCCATCATTAGGACATCCCCTCTTCTCGAACTATAGGAGCATGAAGACCTGGCCCTTAAGGTTCAGCAGCAGTTTCTTCCCCACTGCTATCACGTGAACCTTGCATATATTCTGTATATCTGACATCAAGGGTCTTCGGGGTAAATAATACCCCCGAGAGAAAAATTTCCAGTTTACCTCCCTCTCCTTTTTCTGAAACTATGCCATAATTCCAGATTCCTTCCATCCATTTTCAGTTGTTTAGTATGGAGAAAACCATGAGCATTATTGAGTTGAATTTCTAGATATTTGGAACTGCATGAAGCTCACAGACAGGGTAATCCAGCCACATTAGACTAGTTTGGTGTTTAAGGGAGCTCTCCCATTCACTTTAGCAATATGCTGTCCTGGGATCTGGAGCATCGAACAATCTGCTAGAGGAACTCAATGGGCCTATGGTGGGAAATGGGCAGAAGTTTTGGGTCATGATCCTTCATCTATGCTGGAGATGCAATCCAGATGAAGGGTCATGAAGGGTCTCAACCTGAAATGTTTTCCTCCAGATTGCTGCCTCACTAAGGGTAGAAGGGACTTCAGGTTAGCATTCATCCAAAAAATCAGCACCTTCAACAATGCGACACTTGTGAGTGTCATGCTAGACTTTTATGCCCAAGTCTCTCAGCTGCAGCTTGAACCCACAAATTGGATTGTAGGTGCCAGTTGGATGGTAGGATGTCATTTAATCAATGCATGATGAAGTACTATGAGCTATCTCCCAGGGGACAAGAAAGGTACCAGGGGTTCATTCAAAATCTAGATGATCTGGTCCAATGAAAGCAATGAGATGCTTTTCCATGTTCTTCGAATAGTTTCTTACCTGGAAGTTGGGAATGGGGTTTGAAGCAGGCAACCAAGCTGACCGGGGGTTCTCCTGATATCGGAAGGGTCCATTAAAGGTTTGTGTGATGGCACTAAGGTTGTAGGCACAGACTGCTGAGGCTGCAATGCTGTTCCTGGGAAACAGAGTACAGGGGTGAAAGTTGTGACCTACACCAGCTTGGCTTTTATTCCATTTTCTGACTTGTTACCCATCACGTTCCACCTCACTCCCATGACCAGGCCCCACCTCCCTCATTATTTGTCACAATCACCGATTCAGCAGCACAGCAGATACGGCAATTGCGCTCATGAATATGCACGCATCAGCTAATTATTTCATTGCGATAGCATTTAACTCCATGCTTTCTATCATAATGCTTGTGAAGACTTGAACAAAGCACAGCAACGTTTTGCTGTCTGTTTGCATTTGGCCTTGAGAAACTGGACTGTCGAGTCAACTGACTCTGAAGACTAGCGGTATTCGTTTTATATTTAGTTATTCCTTTCAGCTACGGTGTTGGCTTAGTTTTCCATTAAGAGTTTTAGTTAACAGCCCTGTTTGGCCCAACGTTTATTGTTTTCTTTTCAATAGACAATAGACAATAGGTGCAGGAGTAGGCCATTCGGCCCTTCAAGCCAGCACCACCATTCGCTGTGATCATGGCTGATCATCCACAATCAGTACCCCGTTCCTGCCTTCTCCCCATATCCCTTGACTCCACTACCTTTAAGAGCTCTATCTAACTCTTTCTTGAAAGCACAGAACATAGGACATAGAACATAGAATAGTACAGCACAGTACAGGCCCTTCGGCCCACAATGTTGTGCCGACCCTCAAACCCTGCCTCCCATATAAGCCCCCACCTTAGATTCCTCCATATACCTGTCTAGTAGTCTCTTAAACTTCACTAGTGTATCTGCCTCCACCACTGACTCAGGCAGTGCATTCCACGCACCAACCACTCTCTGAGTAAAAAACCTTCCTTTAATATCCCCCTTCGACTTCCCACCCCTTACCTTAACGCCATGTCCTCTTGTATTGAGCAGTGGTGCCCTGGGGAAGAGGCGCTGGCTATCCACTCTATCTATTCCTCTTATTGTCTTGTACACCTCTATCATGTCTCCTCTCATCCTCCCTCTCTCCAAAGAGTAAAGCCCTAGCTCCCTTAATCTCTGATCATAATGCATACTTTCTAAACCAGGCAGCATCCTGGTAAATCTCCTCTGTACCCTTTCCAATGCTTCCACATCCTTCCTATAGTGAGGTGACCAGAACTGGACACAATACTCCAAGTGTGGCCTAACCTGAGTTTTATAGAGCTGCATCACTACATCGCGACTCTTCAACTCTATCCCTCGACTTATGAAAGCTAACACCCCATAAGCTTTCTTAACTACCCTATCCACCTGTGAGGCAACTTTCAGGGATCTGTGGACATGTACCCTGAGATCCCTCTGCTCCTCCACACTACCAAGTATCCTGCCATTTACTTTGTACTCTGCCTTGGAGTTTGTCCTTCCAAAGTGTACCACCTCACACTTCTCCGGGTTGAACTCCATCTACCACTTCTCAGCCCACTTCTGCACCCTATCAATGTCTCTCTGCAATCTTTGACAATCCTCTACACTATCTACCACACCACCAACCTTTGTGTTGTCTGCCAACTTGCCAACCCACCTTTCTACCCCCACATCTAGGTCATTAATAAAAATCACGAAAAGTAGAGGTCCCAGAACGGATCCTTGTGGGACACCACTAGTCACAATCCTCCAATCTGAATGTACTCCCTCCACCACCACCCTCTGCCTTCTGCAGGCAAGCCAATTCTGAATCCACCTGGCCAAACTTCCCTAGATCCCATGCCTTCTAACTTTCTGAATAAGCCTACTGTGTGGAACCTTGTCAAATGCCTTACTAAAATCCATATAGATCACATCCACTGCACTACCCTCATCTATATGCCTGGTCACCTCCTCAAAGAACTCTATCAGGCTTGTTAGACACGATCTGCCCTTCACAAAGCCATGCTGACTGTCCCTGATCAGACCACGATTCTCTAAATGCCTATAGATCCTATCTCTAAGAATCTTTTCCAACAGCTTTCCCACCACAGACGTAAGGCTGACTGGTCTATAATTACCCGGACTATCCCTACTACCTTTTTTGAACAAGGAAACAACATTCGCCTCCCTCCAATCCTCCGGTACCATTCCCGTGGACAACGAGGACATAAAGATCCTAGCCAGAGGCTCAGCAATCTCTTCTCTCACCTCGTAGAGCAGCCTGGGGAATATTCCGTCAGGCCCCGGGGACTTATCTGTCCTAATGTATTTTAACACTCCAACACCTCCTCTCCCTTAATATCAGCATGCTCCAGAACATCAACCTCACTCATATTGTCCTCACCATCATCAAATTCACTCTCATTGGTGAATACCAAAGAGAAGTATTCATTGAGGACCTCGCTCACTTCCACAGCCTCCAGGCACATCTTCCCACCTTTATCTCTAATTGGTCCTACCTTCACTCCTGTCATCCTTTTTTTCTTCACATAATTGAAGAATGCCTTGGGGTTTTCCTTTACCCTACTTGCCAAAGCCTTCTCATGCCCCCTTCTTGCTCTTCTCAGCCCCTTCTTAAGCTCCTTTCTTGCTTCCCTATATTCCTCAATAGACCCATCTGATCCTTGCTTCCTAAACCTCATGTATGCTGCCTTCTTCGTCCTGACTAGATTTTCCACCTCACTTGTCACCTAGTGAATTGGGACTCCACTGCCTTCTGATGCAGAGCATTCCACAGATCCACAACTCTCTGGGTGAAAAAGTTTTTCCTCAACTCCGTTCTAAATGGCCTACCCCTTATTCTTAAACTGTGGCCTCTGGTTCTGGACTCCCCCAACATCAGGAACATGTTTCCTGCCTCTAGCATGTCCAATCCCTTAATAATCTTATATGTTTCAATCAGATCCCCTCTCATTCTTCTAAATTCCAGTGTATACAAGCTCAGTCGCTCCAATCTTTCACCATATGACAGTCTCGCCATCCCAGGAATTAACCTCGTGAACGTATGCTGCACTCCCTTAATAGCAAGCATGTCCTTCCTCAAATTTGGAGACCAAAACTGCACACAATACTCCAGGTGTGGTCTCACCAGGGCCCTGTACAACTGCAGAAAGACCCCTTTGCTCCTATACTCAACTCCCCTTGTTATGAAGGCCAACATGCCATTAGCTTTCTTCACTGCCTGCTGTATCTGTATGCTTACTTTCAGTCACTGATGAACAAGGACACCTAGATCTCGTTGTACTTCCCCTTTTCCTGACTTGACACCATTCAGATAGTAATCTGCCTTCCTGTTCTTACCACCAAAGTGGATAACCTCACATTTATCCACATTAAACTGCATCTGCCATGCATCTGCCCACTCACCCAACCTGTCCAAGTCACCCTGCATTCTCATAACATCCGCCTCACATTTCACATTTTGCGTCATCTGCAAATTTGCTAATGTTACTTTTAATCCCTTCATCTAAATCATTAATGTATACTGTAAACAGCTGCGTTCCCAGCACCAAACCTTGCGGTACCCCACTAGTCACTGCCTGCCATTCTGAAAGGGACCCATTAATCCCTACTCTTTGTTTCCTGTCTGCCAACCAATTTTCTATCCACGTCAGTACCCTACCAATACTATGTGCTCCAATTTTGCCCACTAATCTCCTGTGTGGGACCTTATCAAAGGCTTTCTGAAAGTCCAGGTACACTGGGTCTCCCTTGTCCATTTTCATAGTTACATCCTCAAAAAATTCCAGAAGATTAGTCAGGCGTTATTTCCCCTTCATAAATCCATGCTGACTTGGACCAATCCTGTTACTGCTATCCAAATTTGCCGCTATTTCATCTTTTATAATTGACTCCAGCATCTTCCCCACCACTGATGTCAGGCTAACTGGTCTACAATTCCCTGTTTTCTCGCTCCCTCCTTTCCTAAAAAATGGGATAACATTAGCTACCCTCCAATCCACAGGAACTGATCCTGAATCTATAGAACATTGGAAAATGATTACCAATGCATCCATGATTTATAGAGGCACCTCCTTAAGTACCCTGGGATGCAGACCATCAGGCCCTGGGGATTTATCAGCCTTCAGTCCCATCAGTTTACCCAACACCATTTTCTGCCTAATGTGAATTTCCTTCAGTTCCTCCGTTACCCTAGGTCTTCTGGCCACTATTACATCTGGGAGATTGTTTGTGTCTTCCCTAGTGAAGACAGATCCAAAGTGCTTGTTCAGCTCGTCTGCCATTTCCTTGTTCCCCATAATAATTTCACCCGTTTCTGTCTTCAAGGGCCCAACTTTGGTCTTAACTAATTTTTTCCTCTTCACATACCTAAAGAAGCTTTTACTATCCTCCTTTATATTCTTGGCTAGCTTACCTTCGTACCTCATCTTTTCCCCCCATATTGCCTTTTTAGTTATCTTCTGTTGCTCTTTAAAAGTTTCCCAATCCTCTGGCTTCCCACTCATCCTTGCTATGTTATACTTCCTCTCTTTTATTTTTATACTGTTCTTGACTTCCCTTGTCATCCACAGTCGCCCCTTACTCCCCTTCGAATCTTTCTTCCTCTTTGGAATGAACTGATCCTGCACCTTCTGTATTATTCCCAGAACAACCTGCCATTGTTGTTACACTGTCATCCCTGCTGTTTTCTCTCTAACACTGTTCACATTAAAGGCTGTGATCTATCGACCTGTGTCAGTGTCTCTCACTCCGCACTTGGGCCATATCCGAACGTAGTGACATTATTCATTACCAAGAACATTCAATGCCTCTAAGGTTCTATTATACAGGTCGTTTGGACAGGTATATGGATGGGATGGTTATGGAGGTCCAGGTGCAAGTAGATAGGACTAGGCAGAAAAACAGTCCTGCATGGAGAGATGGGTTGAAGGGCCTGTTTCTGTGCTTAGTTCTCTATGATCCTATGAGAATAGGGAGGATTTGTTTTCTGGACTAGAGGAGGCTGAGACGGGATATGATTGAAGTATGCAAATAAAATTATGAGGGTTATAGAGTAGTGGTGGCTGCAGTGAAACCTCTCCTCAGGTCAGAGAAAAATAAACCTAGAGGTCATAGGTTTAATGGGAATTAGAGGGGATCCAGCTAGGAACCTTCCCACCCAGAGAGTGGTGAGTTCCTGAAACATTTTGCCTGAGAGAGAGATCATGGATCACCACTGCATGTAAACCCCTCTTTCTGAAGCCAATGAGCAGCTCTTTTGTTTTGTTGACATTGAGGAAAAGGTTGTTGTCATGACAGCATGTCACTAAGCTCTCCATCTCCTTCCTGGACTCCTCTGACGTGTTTTTTTGAGATGACATGACATCTGCAAACTTTTAGAGTTGGAGCAATATCTGGCCACGTAGTGATGAGTATACAGGGAGTAGTGTAGAGGGCTCGATAGGATTCCACAAGCCCAATAGTGCAACTGGTCAGCAAGGATATATAGAGTTTGGCTGAAGATTCAGTCCCTGCCAACACTCCCCAATTCCATCTCCTTCAGGTCCAGCAATTAGCACTTCAGAGCTCGCTGTCATGGATCTCCCAAACTCTGTATCCCCTCCACTGCCCACCTCCCCTCCCTACTCCTCTCCAGTTTGAACATCAGCCTGTGCTTTATTGTTCAATTCACTCAAGATAATTGATGAGGTGCTGGAACCCTGCCACCTTCCTTGCAAATGTACCTCAGCATGAGGTAGATTGGCAACCATACAGGAGTGAAAACTCAAAGGAGAAAAAAATAATAAATCACTGGAGACAGTGTTTAAAAATACTGGCAAATGATGGTTATGTGCAAGACAGGTGATGTAGGACTAATCCATTTACAGTACCCCGGGGACTGAACAGAGTTGTTGAGACTGACTACTAAAGAACAATGTAGAGTATAATTAAAATACGTCTATAACATTATATATTTACTAGTACTCACGTTTCATTCCTTAGTACATCAGTTACTTGAAGACACAGTCAAACTCCTCATCCTTAAAATCCCTCCCTGTCTCCCTAAGAAACTAAAATATTTTCATTTATATAGCACCATTCCCCAACTTTAAGTCATTCTAAAGTACTCTGAATTCCAGTCGCACTTCAGGTAACGTGGTACCAAAGCTGTGCAGTGTAAACTCCCACAACTGGCAGTGTGATAAGATCGAGACGATCTGAGTTTGAACAACACATGAGAGATCATTGACAGAGGAAAGTACACTGTGCAAGTCAGAGGCTCGATGTCTGCAAGTCCACAAGTCCACTGGAGGCCTGGAGACAGCCTGTCCTGAGGTTCGAAGACTGTCTGTGTGCGTGACTGGGTAGGTGAATCGGAGTGAAGAAAGAAGCTTGTTTTGCTGTTGTTATTTTGATGATGTTGTTCTGTTGTTTTTGTTGCTTCTTGTGTTCTGGTCACATTGGCCATGGTGCTGCTATATGTGGTGACACTTGCAGACTGTTCCCAGCACGTCCTTGGGCTGTGTTGGTTGTTAATGCGTATGGCACATGTCACTGTATGTTTTGATGTACAAGTGGAAAATAAATTAATCTAACATCTGAATTACTCTCCTACAGATTCCCTCACATCCACCTGAGAGAGATGTTAGTTCCATCACTGATATGTGCAAGAGACCATAAGACATAGGAACAGAATTAGACCAGTTGGCCCATCAAGTCTGATTCACCATTCCATCACGGCTGATTTATTATCCCTCTCAACCCCACTCTCCTGTCTTCACCCCATAACCTTTGACACCCTTACTAATCAAAAACCTTTTAACATGCTTGAGCAGCATCTATAGGAAGAGGCGCAGTCGACGTTTCAGGCCGAGACTCTTCGTAGTCCTGACGAAGGGTCTCGGCCTGAAACGTCGACTGCGCCTCTTCCTATAGATGCTGCTTGGCCTGCTGCATTCACCAGCAACTTTGATGTATGTTGCTTGAATTTCCAGCATCTGCAGAATTCCTGTTGTTAACATGCTTGATGCAGGTTTGACAGCAACACATAAGAGAAGTTTGGATAAGTACGTGGATGGGAGATGTATGGAGGTCTATGGTCCAGGTGCAGATCAATGGGACTAGGCAGGATAATATTCCTCACTTTAAATATAGGTTTCCCCCGCCATCCGAAGGTAGAGCGTTCCTATGAAGTGGTTCGTAAGTCGAAATGTCATAAAGCGAAGAAGCAAGTACCATTTATTTATATGGGAAAAATTTGTGAGCGTTCGCAGACCCAAAAATAATCTACCAAATCATGCCAAATAAATAAAACCTAAAATAACAGTAGTATATAGTAAAAGCAGGAATGATATGCTAAATACACAGCCTATATAAAGTACGTCTGTAGAAATACTTTTCCACAATCATTACTGCACTGTTCTCCGTAGCGAAAATCTCACACAAGCACCGTCGTCAGAAAATCTCACGCAAGCGCTGTTGGCAAAAACACGGCGCAAGCACTCTCCAGTAACCTTTAAGCTATGAAGCTGCCAAATCATACCAAATAACACGTAAAAATACACAGCCGATATAAAGTAGAAATAATGTATGTACAGTGTAGTATCACTTACCGGAATTGGGAAAGTGCGGAGCACACAGATGATGGTGTGTTAGACTGAGTCGTCACAGGCTGGGGTGGTGCAGTGGCCCCCACCCTCCAGGCCACCGACCGACACATTGCCGCGAAGCATGCGGGGCTGCAGTGGTAGCTGGGAGGCACACAGCACATCTTAAAGAAAAAAGCTGAAATAAACATGCTAATTAATTAGGTGCCACCCGGCACGTAATAGTCGACCCAGATCAGTGCCGATTTCCGATTGCGTCATCTCTGATATGGGCCGACATTTACATGTCGGGCAGCACCTAATTAATTAGCTTGTTTATTTCGGCTTTTTTCTTAAAGATGTGCTGTGTGCCTGCTGGTTACCGCTGCATTCTCCGCGAATCGTGGGGTGGTAGGACACTGGGGTGTCATCTCGTCGTCTGTTTCCATTAGAGCAGGCAGCTCATCTTCTCCTATGACTGCCTGCCTCGATGTCGAAGGTCGAGGTTCGTCGTCTGCTGTGGCTGATGCAGAAGGTTTGCTTGACTGCTGAGCCTCGCGCAGTTTTCTATCATACAGTTCTTCGTAAGGACTCAAACCATCCTCAAATATCCCCTAAACCTAAGTACCCTTTCAAAATTAAAGTCGTACTTTATCATTGCAGTGAAAATCTCATGCAGTTGCTTCACGTTCAGTTCCTGGACGACTTCACTTTCAGTCCGTTCGCTACTGCATTCAGTTTCAATTGTTTTCGTATCCTCTTCCAATTGCATCAGCTCTTCATCTATCAGTTCTTGGTCATGGGATGCCAAAGCCTCTTCAGCATCATGTTCGTCAGCTTCCACAAGCCAAACTCACTTAGTCCTTACTTCGTTCACCATGACCGAAACGCTTAATTATGTCTAGTTTTACGCTAAGTGTAACACCCTTACGAGCTCTTTTAGGCTTTTCCAATACCTTAGAACTCATCTTGCAAACAGCTGCTCACAGGCACGTGTTTAAGCAATGCCGGCTAGAATGCTGTTTCAAATCCGGGCGAGAGTGGCTGCTGGGGGGGGCGCACTACCTTTTATCACGTGCTGATTTTTTCACGCTCTGATTTTCCCCGCGTGCTGCTTTTTCTTCGTAACAGTGAAAACACTTTCTGAAAGCAAAAACAGGGTACTAATGTAGGTCTTTTGTAACGGTGAGGTTTCGTAATGCGAACCTTCGAAAAGCAGGGGACACCTGTATACCCAGTGACTTGGCCTCCACAGCTGTCTGTGGCAATGTATTCCACAGTCTCACTATCCTCTGGCTAAAGAAATTCCTCCTCATTCCTGTTCTAACTGGACGTCCCAGTTAGAACAGAGAAGGGATAGAAGGAGAAAGTGGGGCTTAAGTGATTTTTAGACCTGCACTAGAGGATCCCATCCACCTTAACTGGAAGGGAACAATATTCTGACCGGGAGGTTTGCTAGTGTTGCTTGGGAGGGTTTTCTCGTTGCATCATGACCTGTTATGGAAACTCCAATTCACAGAGACACAAAAGGCTACTGAGGGTTGTAGACTCAGCCAGTCCCATCATGGGTACATTTCTCTCCCCTACTGAACGTGATGATGTATCAGGGAGGTGACATTCTACTT
The DNA here is from genome assembly GCF_963921235.1 of Mobula hypostoma. NCBI lineage: Eukaryota > Metazoa > Chordata > Chondrichthyes > Myliobatiformes > Myliobatidae > Mobula > Mobula hypostoma. Next base: position 99,887,691 of record NC_086102.1, read on the forward strand.
CTTTCACCCCACCACCCTGGTCATGTCCTCTTCTTGATGCTGGCATGAGGCAGGATATACAGGAGCCTGAAGATCCACACTTCAAAGTTCAACAACAGCTTCTTCCCCACTGCTGTCAGGTTCTAAGAAACTCTACCAGTACCCTGTACTCTCTTTCTTTCTTTCTTTCTCTCTCTCTTTGCACTAATGTTATTATGCTTACTTAGTTGAGTAGGTTATGTATAGTTTATGTTAATTTATTCATGATAACACGTCTGTCATGTTTGGAATGTACTGTGCTGCTGCTGCAAAAGCTGGTTTTCATGGCACTTATACCCTGTATATGACAATAAACTTGAACATGAAAAAAAGTGTCTTTATCATTGTGGATCCAATGTCCCACTTCTCAAACTGTAATAACTCTGGGAGGGTATCGACTCCACAATAAATGAGGCTGCTTGATGGGTTCACCAATAATTTTGCAGTAAACTCTGATTAAGTACCAACTGACAGCTATGAATAAGTGACATACTGGTCATCCTTCAGCCGTAAGTATTCCAAAGAGGGAAAAGAAATAATGGGGGAGGGAGCAGTGGGGGTAGGGTGTCATTGTTTGGAAATGGTAGCCTGAACATGTGGTTGACTTTTGAATTCAGAGTCTTCCTCACAATAAACACTCTCTCCCTGATTAAAAGGGGACAGGGCTTCAGGTTCTTGGATCCTTAGAATCTCTTCAGGTGAGCTGTAAAAGAGGGACCCACTCACCTTAATTGGAGGGGAACCAATATTCTGGCCGTAAGGTTCACTGGTGCTACACAGAGGGTTTAAACTAGTTTGGGAGAGAGATGGGAACCAGAGCACCAGGTCAGAGAGTGAGAGATTGAAAGGAAGGTACATGCTGTGACCAGTAAGATTCCTCCCTATCCGTAGGAAGTGAACTAATATATGTGGGGATGTGATGAGAATGAAAAATGGGACTAATGTATGATTATTGTAAAGATATATAGATAGTTAAACATAAGAGAATCTGCAGATGCTGGAAATCCAGAGCAACGCACACAAAATTCTGGTGGAACTCAGCAAGTCAGGCTGCATCCATGGAAATGAACAAACAATTGACATTTTGGGTTGAGACAAACAGTCAACATTTCTGGCTGAGACCATTCTTCAAGATTGGGATAGAAGGGGGAAGATGCCAGAATAAAAAAGTGGGGGGAGGGGAAGGAGGACCAGCTAGATGATGATAGGTGAATCCAGGTGGGTGGGAAAGATAGAGGGCTGGAGAAGAAGGCAGCTGACAAGAGAGGAGAGTGGCCCATGGGAGAAAGGGAAGAAGGAAGGGCACCAGTGGAGGTGATAGACAAGTGAGAAGAGATAAGAGCCCAGACTGGGAAACAGAAGAAGAGGGAAGGGGAAGGAGAAATTGATGTTCATGCCATCAGGCTAAAGGCTGCCTAGACAGAATATGAGATGTTGCTCCTCCACCCTGAGAGTGGCCTCATCATGGCAAAAGAGGAAGCCATGGACCAACATGTCAGAACGGAATAGGAATTAAAATGGTTGGCCACTGGGAAATTCTGCATTTGGCGGGTGGAGCAGGTGTGCCCAATTTACGTCAGGTTTCATCAATGTAGAGGAACCACTTTGGAATACAATAGATGACTCCAGCAGACTCACAGGTGAAGTGTGCCTCACATGGAAGGACTGTTTGATGCCCTTGGCAATGGAGGAGGTGAATGCAGGCAGATGTAGCATTTTTGCTGTTTGCAGTGATCTGTGCCAAGAGGAAGACTAGTGAATGGACTAGTGAATCGCTGTGGAAAGCAGAGAGTTGGGGTGGGGGGGAGGGGGAGGTAAAGATAGGATCCAGCTGGAGTTGGTAGAAGTTGCGGAAAATGATTTGTTGGATGTGGAGTGTCATGGGGTGGTGAGGACAAGTGTAATTCTATCCCTGTTAAGGTGGCGGGAAGATGGGGTGACCATCACACACCCTGGTTACAATTAGGGTGACCCACAAATACACAAGCGAATAACTGTAAAACCCAAGCTAAAATGTAACAATAAATGATCTGGAACTTCCCACCAGAATCCCACAAAAGCATTTTAACACATGAACAATAATCAGTGCTGGTCATTAGAAATGCAGGGGCGGACTGTCGACTACACCGCACCCTCCGCAGCGCCACAATATAAAATCCTGACAGACAGCGGCAGGAATCAGCGATCGTTGGCATTGTAAAGCATTGCGCTAACTACTACACTGCTGTGCATGATAGATAGAACGGGTTCTGTGGGCCAAAGTACCTGTTTCTATAATGCTTAACTCTAGGACTCGAAGGAAAAAATATTTAATTTCTAAGTCTATGAAAATAAAACAACAAATACAAAATCTGATACAAAAACAAGGAGTGCTGGAAAATGGCAGGTCAGGCAGCAACTGTTGAAAGAAAAACTGTTTATGGTTCAGTACTGAGGCCCTTGGTCAGTAAGAGAGAGATGTACATTAGAATTCAGTGGAACATTTCCTAGCTTAGTTAATGAAAATACTGTCTCTCAAACGTTCAGTGACAAGCGAGTTTCACAGCCAATGTAAGGCAGTCAATGAAGAAAAAGCTGAATAGCAAGGTCTCACAGTTGTCAATATGATGATAACCACAAAAATCCTCCAAAAATAAATTAAACCAACTACCTTCTTATTTGCCTTTTGGCAGTAGAGATTGACCAGTGGAAGCTTAAGTTTCAGTTTGTAAACTGACCATGATGACCTATGTTCTTCAACTCCTACTTCCTGCCAATCTCAGGAACTATAGTTCTGAGGCCAAAGAGCAAAGGTTAATAATAAATATACAAAATTGATGCTGTTGTGACATTTGCATCTGGAGTGAGGGCCAAAGATTCAAAACTAATTAGCCATTTCCTAAATGCAAGGTACGTGGCCACTGTTTTGTTTAGAACAGACTACCGAGTGATAAGCCATAGAGTTATTATGTTATACAGCATGTAAACAGGCCCTCCAGCCTAATTCATCCATGCCCTCCAAGATATATCTGGGCTGGACCCAGCTGCCTGCATTTGACCCACAACCTTTAGAAATTTTTCTATCCACTTACCACAATCTTTTAAACTTTGCAACTATACATGCCACTACCGCTTCCTCTGGCAGTTCATTCCATTTATCCACTGTCCCACATGTGAAAAACCTTCTCCTCACATTCTTTCCACTCTCACCTCAAATGTATACCCTTTAGTTTTAGACTTCCTATCCTGGGCAAAGACTGTAACCCTCAACGCCCTCATGATTTTATATACCTGTATAGGTCACAGCTCAGCCAAACACGCTGCAAGGAAAAAGGTCCCAGCCTATCTAGCCTCTCCTTATAACCCAAGCTCTCAGTCCTGGTAACATCCTGGCCAGCTTAATGATATCCTTCCTATAGCTGGTCAAGCAAAACAGCAGATATGCGCCAACATCTTGTACAATTAAAGTCATAGACTTTAAGTCACAAACAGCCACTTTGGCCAATATAATCCATGCCAAACTGTTCCTCTGCCTAGTCTTATTGATCCACCCCTGGAACATATTCCTTCATACCCCTTCTATCCAGGTACCTGTCCAAGTTAAAAAAAAAGGTTCAAAGTAAATTTATTCTCAAAGTACATATATGTCACCATATACAACCCTGAGATTCATTTTCTTTCAGACATACTGAATAAATCCATTGTAGAACAATAACCATAATAGAATCACTGAAAGACCACACCAAGTTGGGTGTTCAACCAGTGTGAAAGACACAAACTGTGCAAATATATACATACATATATAGTCATAGTCATGATCATAGTCATACTTTATTGATCCTGGGGGAAATTGGTTTTCGCTAGAGTTGCACCATAAATAATAAATAGTAATAGAACCATAAATAGTTAAATAGTAATGTGTAAATTATGCCAGTAAATTATGTCCAGAACCAGCCTATTGGCTCAGGGTGTCTGACCCTCCAAGGGAGGAGTTGTAAAGTTTCATGGCCACAGGCAGGAATGACTTCCTATGACGCTCAGTGCTGCATCTCTGTGGAATGATTCTCTGGCTGAATGTACTCCTGTACCCAACCAGTACATTATGTAATGGATGGGAGACATTGTCCAAGATGGCATGCAACTTGGACAGCATCCTCTTTTCAAACACCACCGTCAGAGAGTCCAGTTCCATCCCCACAACATCACTGGCCTTACGAATGAGTTTGTTGATTCTGTTGGTGTCTGCTACCCTCAGCCTGCTGCCCCAGCACACAACAGCAAACATGATAGCACTGGCCACCACAGACTCGTAGAACATCCTCAGCATCGTCCAGCAGATGTTAAAGGACCTCAGTCTCCTCAGGAAATAGAGACGGCTCTGACCCTTCTTGTAGACAGCCTCAGTGTTCTTTGACCAGTCCAGTTTATTGTCAAGTCGTATCTCCAGGTATCTGTAATCCTCCACCATGTCTACACTGACCCCCTGGATGGAAACAGGGGTCACCGGTACCTTAGCTCTCCTCAGGTCTACCACCAGCTCCTTAGTCTTTTTCACATTAAGCTGCAGATAATTCTGCTCACACCATGTGACAAAGTTTCCTACCGTAGCCCTGTACTCAGCCTCATCTCCCTTGCTGATGCATCCAACTATGGCAGAGTCATCCAAAAACTTCTGAAAATGACAAGAGTCTGTGCAGTAGTTAAAGTCCGAGGTGTAAATGGTGAAGAGAAAGACACATACAAACATACATAAATAAATACATACATACAAAAATAAATAACATTGAAAACAAAAAATAAGAAGTCTTTGAAAGTGAGTCCATAGGTTGTGGGAACATTTCAATGAAAGGGAAAGTGAAGTTGAAAAAAATTATCTCCTTTAGTATAAGAGCCTGATGGTTGAGGGGTAGTAACTGTTCCTGAACCTGGTGGTGGTGTGAGTCCTGAGGCACCTGTATCTTCTTCCTGATGGCAGCAGTGAGAAGAGAGCATGGCCTGGGTGGTATGGGTCCCTGGCAATGGATGCTGGTTTCCTGCGACAGCACTTTGTGTCGATGGTTGGGAGGGCTTTATGCATGATGGACTGGGCCTCTTAAAACTTCTCTGAAAACATTTAAGATTTCTCTTAAGTGTTGCAATCAAACTGGCACCTACCACTTCCAATGGCAGTTTGTTCCACATTCATACTATCCCTTGAGTGAAGAGCTTCCCCCTCAGGAACCTGAGGAATATCCCCTCTCAGGTAAATATTTTACATTACACCCTTAAACTATAACCTCTAGTTCTAGTCTACCCAATTTCAGTGAAAACACCTGCTTACATTTATCTTAATCATCCTTCATAATTTTGTATCTTATTATCAAATCTCCCAATGTAATAAGACATCCCAATTCCTGTACTCAGTGCCCTGACTGAAGAAGGCAAGCATGACAAATACCTTCTTCAACGCCCTCCCCTCCATCCCTACATCTTCCTGTTCCAACACGACTCACACAAGGAAGTACAACTTCACACAGGCCCTAGCTCAACCAACCCCACCCGCATTCCCTGTCACATAATTTGGCCGAATAAAAGTCAGCTTAACACTTTCAGAATTGGTTCACGTGTCCAAACCATGAGTAAGATAAAAGAAAACATTGTTAAAGGAGTAGGTCACATAACTGACTAAGCCTGCTATTTCAACATTATCAAGTTATTGTTGTCACCTCCAAAACTAAAATTTACATTCACGTAGCACCTTCAATGACCTCACCAAGATCTGCCAGCATTTCAACTGATGATTCAGGATGTTGAGGATCTACAGTTACCCCAGGGACTTAGCTCAGATCATACTCATCACAGGACCATTGGGAGAGAATCCCTGCGATTGGCATCATAAGCAAAATTTATTACTGTTTACCTGGTTCATGGACCAGGAACACTAACGAACATTGGGGTTTCGTTCCCACATAAACAGAAGCTCAAACTATTTTTTATTTTTTATTTAGAGATACAGTAACAGGCCCTCGCCACCAAATTACACCCCTGTGACCAATTAACCAACTGAACCATGGTAGCATCGTGGTTAACGTGATGTTGTTACAGCTTGAGGAGTTGGACTTTGGAATTCAATTCTGATGCTGCCTGTAGGAAGTTTGTATGTCCTTCCTATGAGCGTGTGGGTTTCCTCCCATTCTCCAAAGACATACCAGTCAGTAGGTCAATTGGTCATTGTAAATTGTCCTGTGATTAGGCTGGGGTAAATCAAGGGTTACCAGGCAGTGTGGCTCAAAAGGCATGTTCAACACTATATCTCTACTATACATCTTTGGAATGTGGGAGGAAACCAGAGCACCCGGAGGAAACCCGCGTGGTCACGGGACAATCTACAAACTCTTTACAGACAGTGGTGTAATTGAGTCTAGGTCGATGACTTCTAATCTTGATATGCTAACCAGTACACCACAGAACCTCCTCTTGCTGCCCTAGACTGGGCTGGAAAGAGCATAGAACTGCATCTACATGACTTTAATTGCTTTTAATGTAATTAAAGAGCCCAGGAGTATTGTACAATCATTATCTGGAAAAGACAATTTTCAGATTGAAAAGGAGGAATAAGCAGATTTTAATAAATACACACCAAGAGAGGAAATTGAAGGAAAATCTAAATGTGAAGCTTAAGGAGGGAATTCCAGACCTTAGGAGTTCAGCATTGTGGGCACAATCAATGTCGGAAATGATCAAGGACCAGATTTGGCATTCAGAGATCTTGGACGGTTAGAGATCTACAAATGGTTACAGGGATAGTCCACCTTTCTTTCCTGCTAGATTCCATCATTTTCAGCCCTTGTCATTGTCACTTGCCACTTCCTCTGTTGCTAATTCTATTGATCCCCCCCTCTACCTGCCAATCACCCCTCCTCGCCTGGATCCACCTATCGCCTTCCAGCCCCTGCTCGGCCCTTCCTCTCAGTTCCCTATTCTAGCTGTCTCTCCACCATCTTTCAGTCCAGATTTATTTTATTTGGAGATAGAAGACATAACAGGCCCTTCTGGCTCGTTGAGCCCATGCCAGCTCAATTATACTCATTTGATCAATTAACCTACTAACCCAAACTCTTTGGAATGTGGGAGAAAACTGGATAAAACCCAGGTGGTCACGGGGAGAACATACAAACTCCTTACAGACAGCAGTGGGAATTGAACCCAGTTTGCTGGTGCTAATAGAGTAACGCTAATCGCTAATAATGAAGGATCTCAACCAGAAATGATGAGTGCCCATTTCCCTCCACAGAAGCTGCCTAACCTGCAGAGTTCCTCCAGCAGTTTATTTCATAATCTTAACATACTTCGCTCCTTCTACCACTGAGCAGCAGAATACACTGGGTTACTGATGCCAAATTGGTCGCTGTCCCACTGTGGCTAGTGAAGTATTTCATCACACGGACTGCGAGCGCTTACATTATGTTCAGCGCATTTAGAGAGAAAGGCGACAGCAGTTCCTTGTAAAACATTGCAACTGCAAGTAAAAGGCATTAGAGATGACTGCCAAGGCAGCTGCTGGCTTCCTTTCAAGTGCATGTAATCCCTCCATCTCCACTCGCAACAGATTAGTTGGGGAAGAACAGAAAGCATTTGCAGTCTTTCGCTGGCTTTCAAAGTCAAAGAGATTCATGCACCAAGACAAACAGACAAGCTCTTTCTTGATGTGGTGAGAAGATTTGGCAGAGGGAAGGTGGGCAGAGTGCGGCTGTAAAGTGATTCTTTCTACTTGTATTCTGGCACTTAAGTCTGTAAGACCATAATTAGGCCATTCAGTCCATCAAGTCTGCTCCATCATTCCATCACCTACCTCTGACATCCCCCTCTACTTTCTTCCAATCACCTCGAAATTAAGCCAGTTTCTAGCTGCCCACTCTATCTATGCTTCTTATCATCTTGTACACCCCCATTAAGTCAATTCTCATCCTTCTTTTCTCCAAAGAAAAAACACTACCTTGCTTAACCTATCCTCATAAGACATGCTCTCCAATCCAGACATTATCCTGGTAAATCTCCACTTCACCCTAAGACTTCCACATCCTTCCTATAAAGAGGTGACCAGAATTGAACACGATACTCCAATTTTGGTCTAACCAGAATTTTATAGATCTGCAACATTACCTTGTGACTTTGAAATCGGTACCCAACTAATGAAGGCCAGCACACCATACAACTTCCTTATCATCTGTTAACTTGCATGACAACTTTTAGGGTCTACGGATATTGTCTGCAAGATCCCTCTGTTCATTCACACTGATAAGAATCCCACCAGTAAACCTGCATTCTGCCTTCGACCTACAAACTTCATCTGCCACTTCTTAGCCCAGCTCTACATCCTATCCAAGTCCTGTTGTAACCTATAACAATCTTCTAAACTATCCACAACCTTTGTGTCATCTGCAAACTTATTAAACCACCGTTCCACTTCCTCATTCAAGTCATTTATAAAAACCACAAAGAGCTGTGGTCCCAGAACAGATCCCTGCAGAGCGCTACTGGTCACTGACCTCCAGACAGAATACTCTCTATCTACTACTAACCTGGGCAGATGAGCCTGGGGCAGATCAGCCATGATCACATTGAACGGTGGGATGGACGAGAGGGGCCATGTGGCCTACTTCTACTCTTCTACATCATTACAGAAATTAAATTCTTTTTCTTTCAAATGATGAGGCAACTAGTTCAAACATCACAACTCCACCCAGCCTGTGTATCGCCTTTGGTCATGATTCCCAGGACTCCTTTGAAACAGGAGACTGATGTACAACATGGTCAATGAAAACTTACACATTGGTGGTGAAAATTCCGTAGATGAGGTCCTGCTCAGGAAGGTAAAATGTGCTCTGCAGCTCATTGTAGTAGAAGGGGACCTCTCCTGAGCGGGAGCAATTCAACCGGGCCTTCATGAAGGTTGTCCACGTGTCCTCCAGCAGAAAGTGGCCACCAATGTCACTCTTACACACCCGTCCAACCCGAGAGTAGACGGTTTTGCCACAGTCGTGCTCCACGGCATTCTCCCGGAAGAAGAAGTAGATGAACAGACCAATGTCATAGGCTGAGATGAAGTTAGGTTCTGGGGAGGAAAGGGAGAAGAAGCCAAAAGCCTATGAGGCAAATGGGAAGCTAATCTGTTGTGCCAGCCAGGATACTTTGGCATGATTAGGTTTTCCTGCCTTATATAACAAAAGGAAATACATTGGATTAGGGTGTCCCCTTCATTGCAGGCACCACCCACCCTGCAAACCGCCTTTTTCAAAATCTCTCTTCTGGAAAGCACTATAGGGCTATTAAAACGAAAGTTTCATGCCATCTTAAAAGTCTCTTCTCAAAGGTAGTTAATCTGATCAACCATTCTAGTTAGTCCCCTCCACCTCCCTCTATAACCTCAGTCACTGAAATGCACTGTAAACGTTTTAAACCACTTTTTATAATACTGTTTACATTGTAAGTACAAATTGGTATTTATGTATTTAAGCACAGTTTATTCCATATCCATACTTTAACCTCTAACGTTACATTTTATATGATTCTTTATTATTTTAATTGCTAATGGCTGGGTTTGTTTTGTTGCTTGTTATGCCCTGACCAACACACCACAGCGAATTCCTAAAACGTGGTGAATAAAGATGATCCTTGTATTTTTCTTACAGTTTAATTTTCCTATGCTTGCTTATAATTTTTATGTAATTACCTATATATGTGCTTACCAAGTTAAGAGCCCATGGTATTACAGGAAAGTTACTAACATGGCTAGAGCATCAGCTCAATGAGTGGGAATAAAAAGATCCTTTTCTGGTTGGCTGCCAGTGACTAGTGGTGTTCCGCAAGGGTCGGTGTTAGGACCGCCTCTTTTTATGCTGTATATAAATGATTTAGATGATGGAATAGATGGCTTTGTTGCCAAGTTTGCAGGTGATACAAAGATTGGTGGAGGGGCAGGTAGTGTTGGGGAAACAGGTAGGATGCAGAAGGACTTAGGCAGATTAGGAGAATGGGCAAGGAAGTGGCAAATGAAATACAGTGATGGAAAAAGAATGGTAATGCACTTTGGTAGTAGAAATAAATGTACAGACTAATTTCTAAATGGGGACAAAATCCAGGAATCTGAAATGCAAAGGGACTTGGGAGTCCTTGTGCAGAACACCCTGAAGGTTAACTTGCAGGTTGAGTCAGTGGTAAGGAAGGCAAATCCCATGTTAGCATTCATTTCAAGAGGTCTAGAATACAAGAGCAAGGATGTGATGCTGAGGCTTCACCTTGAGTATTGTGAACAGTTTTGGACCCCTCATCTTAGAAAAGATGTGCTGGCATTGGAGAGGGTCTAGAGGAGGTTCTCAAGGATGATTTCAGGAGTGAAAGGGTTATAATACGAGGAATATTTGATGGCTCTGGTCTGTACTGGCTGGAATCCAGAAGGATGAGGGGTGATCTCATTGAAACCTTTTGAATGTTGAAAGGCCTAGACAGTAGATGTGGAAAGGATGTTTCCCATGGTGGGAGAGCCTAGGACGAGAGGGCACAGCCTTAGAATAGAGGGGTGCCCTTTCAAAACAGAGATGCGGAGAAATTTCTTTAACCAAAGGGTGGTGAATTTGTGGAACTTGTTGCCACATGCAGTGGTGGAGGCCAGGTCACTGGGTGTTCTTGATTGGACAGGGCATCAAAGGTTACGGGGAGAAGGCCGGGAACTGGGGTTGAGGAGGAGATAGGAAAAAAGGATCAGCCATGATTGAATGGCGGAGCAGACTCGATGGGCCAGCTGGCCTAATTCTGCTCCAATGTCTTATAGTCTTATGGTAATTGTTCAGTAAACTTTCTAGTAATTGCACTATAGCTGATTATGTGTTTTCTAGAAGCTTCTCAGCTTTTCTGCAGAAGCTGTCAGACCACATGAATCTGGCTATTTCTAGGTTACATCTTATCAATGAAATGTGCTTTTCTTTGTTTTTTCTCTCTCTCTGTTTGCTCTTTGTTCTTCTAACACTGAATAAAATGGCTGTAATCACCAAACTTTTAAAGAAACTTGGGATCAATATCACCAGATCCAACAAACCCAAAACACGGGTATTCTCACTCAATGAAAATCATCCCATCATCCCTTCCCAAGTATTCCTGTCACACTCATAGAAAATAACAGTACAGCGCAGTTCAATGCTAAACTAAATTAATCCCTTCTACATCCCCATGATCCATAGTCCTATAATTCCCTGCATATCCACATGCCTATCTGATAGCCTTCTGAATGCCATTATCATATCTCCTGCCACTACCACTCCAATGCACACAGACATATACAAACACACAGGCACACACACATGCACACACATGCACATACATGCACGCACACACACACATGCACGCGTGCGCGCACGCACACACACACACACACACACACACACACACACACACACACACACACACTCTCACACTGAGAAAGACTAGCTTGTTGGTTACCATTGAGCCATTTCGAGTTGTATTGTGCAGTTCGAAGTGGAGGTCCGGTTCCCAAACTTCGATAGATCGCAGGGTCTCGACCTGAGAAGTCTATCACAGTAGCTGCATACAGCTCCCCTCGTGACGTAATCACAGCAGTGGAATTGTGTTTGGGGTCATAGGGACACCTCGCCACACCATTGATCTTGTCGAAGATTTTGCTCAGGTTTCCCAGCTATAGAGAGCAGATAGACACAGACAATCACAGCTGTTGCAGAAAAAAATCCTTTATTTTGCATTTCCTGTCTTGGTTTTCAACCATCTTTAATTTGCATAATCAGCCATCTTTACTTTGACATCACACCTTATGTTGTGTGAAAATGCTTTGATTTCCCACTCGCTTTCCTTCTCCCTCCCTCTCTGCATCGATCTCTCTCTATCCACCTCATTTCTCTCTCTCTCTCCTGCATCCTACTCCCCCCAGCCCTATATCACCACCAATGCATGCAGGCAACATTCTGGGATTTATTATATTATTATTATTATTATTATTATTATTGAGATACAGCATGGAATAGGCCCTTCCAGCCCTTCAAGCCATGTTGCCCAGCAACCACCCAATTAATCCCAGCTGAATTACGGGACAATTTACAGTGACCAATTAACCTATAAACCAGTACATCTTTGTTCTGGGGGAGGAAACCCAGGTGGTCACGGGGCAAACGTACAAACTCCTTACAGGCAGTGGTGGGATTCTGGGATGGTGTCCACACTACGCTGACATGGAATAAGATTTCTAGACTCAGAATCATAGTGCCCAGAGTGAGGCAGCAGAGGAACCATCTCTATAGCCCCTTGGGTTCAGCCATCAACTACGCATTTACGGCAACCCCACACTAATCCCAATTTACCCTCCTGTCATTCTCTTCAACTCTCCCTAACGTTAACCACTAAGCAGCATACTTGGGACAATTGACAGTGGCCAATTAACTTAAACCCGCACATATTTCAAATGTAGGAGGAAACATGAGCTCCCTGCGGTCACAAGGAGAACATGCAAACTCCACGTGGACTGCACACAAGGTTAGGATTGAATCTGGGTTTCTGGAGCTGTGAGGCAGTGGCTCTGCTAGCAAAAAACCACTCTGGCCAGGGGAGAGTATGCTATTGCATGAATATTTTATTTGGCACTTAAATTATTTCTAAGGTCTGTTAATTTTTAACAAAAATATTTTTGTTCTTTTAAATAGTTGAATCAATGCAATAAGTTTGTAACTTCTTTGAATGACAATTTTGGTACCTCTGCTCTTTGTGATTCTTACATATGACTTGGATGAAGAAGTAGAAGGGTGAGTGCATAAGTTTGCAGATGACATGAGGGTGGGTGGTACAGAGGACAGTGTTGAAGGTTGTTGTAGGTTACAGTGGGACATAGACAGGATGCAGAACTGGAGTTCACTTCAGAAAAGTGTGAAGTGATTCACTTTGGAAGACTGAACTTGAAGACAGTATAAGGTTAATGGCAGAGTTCTTAGCAGTGTGGAAGAACAGAGGGATCTTAATGTCTAAGTCCATGGACCCCTCAAAGATGCTGCACAAGTTGATAGGGAGGTTAAGAAAGCATATTAGTCAGGGAACTGAGTTCAAGAACCACAACGTAATGTTGCAGCTCTATAAAACTCCGGCTAGACCACACATGGAGTGTTGTCTTCAGTTCTGGTTGCCCCATTATAGGAAGGATGTGGAAGCTTTAGGGAGGCTGCAAAGGAGACTTACCAACATGTTCCCTGGGTTAGAGGACAGGTCTTATAAGGAAAGACCTTCTCAATTCGGAGTGAAGGAGGATGAGAGGTAATCTGATGTATAAGATGATAAAAGGCATGGATAGGGTGGACAGCCAATGCCTTTTTCCCAGGACGGCAATGACTCACACAAGAGGACATCCTTCTGAATTCCAACGTGTACAGGCCCAGAGCCTAAAAACGCTCCTCATACATTAATCCTTTCATTTGCAGAATCATTCCTGTGAACTTCCTCTGGACTGTTCAATTGAAATACACCAACTGATTTGGGCATAGCAAGATCCCACAGGAAACAGTGTTGTAATGACCAAATAATTAATTTAGCTTTCAATACTGGTTAAGAGATAAACTTCATCCAGGGTTCCAATCATAGCCTTCCTGGTCTCCATCAAAGTAGAGTAGCCATGGAGCCTTTTAACAACAATATCTCCATTTTGCTCCGGTTGGAGAGATCCCACCCCCAGCAGTGCACAACTTCCGTCGTGGTACACTGGCATCAACAGAATGGACCTTTGTGCAATACACAGTGTTTTGATGGAACTCAGTCAGTCTATGGAGGGAAATGGACAGTCGACAGTGTGGGTCCACTCCCTTCACCTCCTTCAATTTTCAGGCATAGAACTAGAAGCCACCAGCATACTAATGGAGAGCCAAGAATGGCCCCCAAGAGTGACAGCTCACCTGCTTATTAAAAACATCAGCAAAGACTCAATGTGCTGAATGGCCTCATGGCGGCGTGCTACTCTTAATGATCCACTGAAAAGTGGCCTGGTACCTTGCTCTACCTCAATACAATGTGTAGTGATTTTGAACTGTATGAACAGTATGCAAGACAAGCCTTTCACTGTGTTTTGGTACATATGACAATAATTCCACACGCATAGTGTTTCAGTCAGAAAGTTGTTGAAAACCCACATGGTCCCCCTAAGGTTAGAAACTCATTTATTGCATGAACAGGATAACAAGTATTTACCTGTCGATTGGTGCAGGTTGGGGAAAATGCATTAGTTCCACAAGCAAAGATTTTCTTTCCATTGATGAGAAGGACTCGGATAAAATTCTGGCATTCCTCCTGGAAGAGAGTAAAGAAAGTGTTTAAAAAACATTGTGGGCCAAAGGGCCTGTATTGTGTTGTAGGTTTTCTATGTTTCTAAACTTTCAAAGATCTTCCAAAGAAAGAGGCAGAATGAAGCATGGCACCCCTCAAGTAATCATCTAAGACATAGGAGCAGAATTATTTAGCCCAAAGAGGTGGCTCCATCATTTCATCATTGCAGAGTTATTAGCCCCCTCAACCTCATTCTTCTGCCTGCTCCCCTGCTCCCCATAACCTTTGACGCCCTTACTAATCAAGAACCTATCAACCTCTGCTTTAAATATACCAAGTGACTTGGCCTCCACAGCAGTCTGTGGCAATGGATTATCAGATTCTCTACCCTCTAGCTAAAGAAATTCCTCCTCATCTCTTTTCCTAAGGGATGTCCTTCTTTTCTGAAGTTGTGGCCTCTGGTCCTGGGCTAGCTCACTACAGAAACATCTGCTCCATATCCAGTCTATCTAGGCCTTTCATATTCAATATGTTTCAATGAGATCCACATTCAAGTTTTTAAGGGGAGCAGGGGAGCAGTTGGAGGGAGGAGAAGATAGTGGTGCAACGCAGCGCACGCAGCCATTCCGAACGATATCGTATGTGTTAACTAGGGTACTGTGCACAATCCTGATTTGATGGAGACAGCCGTGAGAAGCATGGAGGAACACCGGGAGAAACTTCTGAAATGCCGGCTTCGCTGCCGCTGCTACTGTGCGATCGAGACTCTCCGGAGGGGAAGGCCCCAAATCCTCGGCTTTGCTTATTGCCTGTTGCCGGGGCCAGGGTTGAAGCGCTCGGCAGAAATGCTCGTGCTCGGTGTCGGAGAGCTGGTCAGAGGCTCGGAGTTTTCGGACGGACTGTGCTTCCGGGATGCTGTATCGGCAAGTTTGCGGTGCTGGAGGTTCACCGTTTGCGTGAGATGATGGGGCTTTCGAGAGACTTTTTAGACTTTTTACCATGCCCATGGTCTGTTCTTTATCAAATTACGTATTGCTTTGCACTGTTGTAACTACATGTTAGAATTATGTGGTTTTTGTCAGTTTTTCAGTCGGTTTGTCATGTGTTTCTGTGATATCATTCTGGAGAAACATTGTATCATTTCTTAATGCATGCATTATTAAACGACGATAAAAGAGGACTGTGTGTCCTCATAATCTAATCTAATGTCATCTGACTGTACATATATACAACCAAATGAAACAATGTTCCTCTGGACCACGGTGCACCCACATAACATATATCACACACAGCACATAAACCATAACAGTATATGATGAATAAGTTAATAAAATATAATTCAAAGTACATGTAGTAAAACTCAGCACAGGTAAACAGTAAGCAGTAAATAGATCACTTTTCTAGTGATGAGACCTCAGTGGTGGCAAAGTATTCATTAGTCTCTCAGGCTGAGGGAAGAAGCTGTTACCCAGTCTGCCAGTATTAGTCCTGATGCTTCTGTACCTCCTTCCTGACAGTAGTGGGTCAAAGAGATTGTGGGATGGGTGGTAGTACTGCCCCTCAATTTCGGGCCCTTTGTCTGCAATGCTCCTGGTAAATGCCACAAATGGGGGGAGGGAGACCCTGACCCCGATGATCTCAGCGGTTTTTACTGTCCTCTGTGGGGTCTTGCAGTCCGATGCCCCACTGCTTCTGTACCACACAATGATGCGGCCCACTGGACATTCTCCATGGCGCTCTTGTAGAAAGTTGTTAGAATGGGGTGGGGAGCCTTGCACACCTCATCTCCTCAGAAACTCCTGTGCCTTCTTGAATAGCGAGGAGGTGTTGTGAGTCCAGATTAGATTGTCCGTTATGTACACACCAAGAAACTTCGTGCTGTTCACTCTCTCCACAACAGAGCCATTGAAATGCATTGGAAGATGGTCAAGTTTTGCCTTTCTGAAGTCCACGATCATCTCCTTTATCTTGTCCACGTTGAAACTCAGGTTGTTGTTCCACACTGTTTGACAAGGTTCTCCACCTCCTCTCTGTATGAGACTCATCATTGCTGCTGATGAAGCCAGCCACTTGATGATGTGGTTTGAGCTGAATCTGACAGTGTGGTCATGAGTCAATAGCATGAACAGCAGAAGGCTGAGCCCACAAACCTGGGGGCACCAGTGCTCAGCATCATGGAGCTGGAGATGTTGCTACTAACTTGGACTGACTGGGGTCTTTCCATCAAGAAGTCCAAGGTCCAGTTACAGAGAGGATTCCCACAAAGTTTACCCACCAGCCTCTGAGGGACAATCGTGTTAAATGCCAATCTGAAGTCAATGAACATCCTGGCATACGAGGCATCATTTTCTAGGTGGGAGAGAATAGGGTGGAGGGCCAAGGCTATGGCATCATCAGTGGACTGGTTTGAGCAGTAAGTGAACTGGAAAGAGTCCAATGTAGCTGGAAGGTGGGATTTTATATGACCAAGTACCAATTGCTAAAAGCACTTCATGATTGTTGAAGTCAGTGCCATATGGTGGCAATCATTTAGGTCAGTTACTTTTGGTCTCTTCGTGGCTGCCTTGAAGCCTGAAGGGACAGTGGACTGTTTCAGAGAGATATTGAAGATGTCTATTAAAGGCCTCTGTTAGCTGGGCTGTACAGTGCCTCAACACCTGACCAAGTTTGTTGTCCTGCATCTTTGCGTCAGTTTACCCTAGGTAGGGTCCTCCTCACTTCAGCTGTGGCCAGACAGGCTGTTCCTCAGGAAAAGAGGGGTTTTCTTCGATGTCACATCAATCAAATGGTCAAATCCAGTATGGAAAACATTCAGCTTATTCCCCCCCACCCCCGACCATTTCTCTAAACTCCAGTAAGTACAGAGCCAGAGCCATTAAACATTTCTCATATATTAATCCTTTCATTCCCAGGATCACTCTTAGGAACCTCATCAGGACCCCCTCCAATACCAGCACATCTTTTCCTAGATAAGGATCCCAAACTGTTCATGATAATCTAAATGTGGTCTGACCAATGCCTTCAGACCCTCAAATGAATGCCTTAAATAGTCCGCCTTCTGCATCCTTTCCAATTTCTGTCCCTGTATTCATTGATTTCTTTGACATTAACATCTTTAATCTCAGTCTAGAATAGACTCTGAGACACAAGCCTTCCAAGTCTCTGAAGAAGATTTCCGTCAGCTTAGTTGTAGTCATAGAAAAGTATAGTACAGAAACAGGCCCCTTGGCCAATTCAGTCCATGCCAGACCATTTAAATTGCATACCCCCATCGGCCTGCACTCGGACCATAGCCCTCAATTGCCGTACCATCCATATACCTCTTCAATGTTGAAATTGAGCTTGGATGCACCACTTGCACTGGGAGCTTGTTCCACATTCTCACAGCCCTCTGAATGAACAGGTTTCCCCTCATATTCCCCTAAACTTTTCACCTTTTAACCTTACCCCATGACTTCTAGTTGAAGTTCCACACAATCTCAGTAGAAAAAGCCTGCTTGCATTTACTGTATCTATACTCCTCATAATTTTGTATACCACGAGCAAATCTCCTCTCAATTTTCAACGTTCCAAGGCATAAAGTCCTAACCTATTCAGTCTTTACTTATAACTCAGGTCTTCCAGTCCCAGCAACATCCTTGTAAATTTTCTCTGTACTCTTTCAACCTTATTTACATCCTTCCTGTAGTAACTGCACACAATACTCCAAAATAGGCAACTTTTGTCTAATACAACTTACAGTGGCATGCAAAAGTTTGGGCACCCATAGCACAGCACAGAAACAGGCCTTTTGGCCCTTCTTGGCTGTGCCGAGCCATTTTTCTGCCTAGTCCCACTGACCTGCAAACGGACCATATCCCTCCATACACTTCTCATCCATGTACCTGTCCAACATTTTTCCTTAAATGTTAAAAGTGAGCCCACATTTACCACTTCATCTGGCAGCTCATTCCACACTCCCACCACTCTCTGTGTGATGAAGCCCCCTCTAATGTTCCCTTTAAACTTTCCCCCCCTCACCCTTAACCCATGTCCTCTGGTTTTTTTCTCCCCTAGCCCCAGTGGAAAAAGCCTGCTTGCATTCACTCTATCCATACTCATCATAATTTTATATACCTCTATCAAATCTCCCCTCATTCTTCTACGCTCCAGGGAATAAAGTCCTAACCTATTCAATCTTTCTCTGCAACTCAGTTTCTCAAGTCCCAGCAGCATCCTTGTAAACCTTCTCTGCACTCTTTCAACCTTATTAATATCCTCCCTGTAATTTGGTGACCAAAACTGCACACAATACTCCAAATTCAGCCTTGCCAATGCCTTATACAACCTCACCATAACATTCCAACTCTCATACTCAATACTTTGATTATAAAGGCCAATGTACCAAAAGCTCTCTTTACGACCCTTTCTACCTGTGACGCCATTTTTAGGGAATTTCTTTTACTTGGATAGCTAAGTGAGTAAAAGATGACCTGATTTGCAAAAGGCATAAAGTTAAAGATGACACATTTATTTAATATTTTAAGCAAGATTACTTTTTTATTTCCATCTTTTACAGTTTCAAAATAACAAAAAAGGAAAAGGGCCCGAAGCAAAAGTTTGGGCACCCTGTATGGTCAGTACTTAGTAACACCCCCTTCGGCAAGTATCACAGCTTGTAAACACTTTCTGTAGCCAGCTAAGAGTCTTTCGATTCTTGTTTGGGGAATTTTTGCCCATTCTTCCTTGCAAAAGGCTTCTAGTTCTGTGAGATTCTTGGGCTGTCTTGCATGCTCTGCTCTTTTGAGGTCTATCCACAGATTTTCGATGATGTTTAGGTCGGGGGACTGTGAGGGCCATGGCAAAACCTTCAGCTTGCTCATCTTGAGGTAGTCCATTGTGGATTTTGAGGTGTGTTTAGGATCATTATCCTGTTGTAGAAGCCATGCTCTTTTCATCTTCAGTCTTTTTACAGACGGTGTGATGTTTGCTTCCAGAATTTGCTGGTATTTAATTGAATTCATCCTACCCTCTACCAGTGAAATGTTCCCAATGCCACTGGCTGCAACACAAGCCCAAAGCATGATCAATCCACCCCCGTGCTTAACAGTTGGAGAGGTGTTCTTTTCATGAAATTCTGCACCCTTTTTTCTCCAAGCATACCTTTGCTCATTGTGGCCAAAAAGTTCTATTTTAACTTCATCAGTCCACAGGACTTGTTTCCAAAATGCATCAGGCTTATTTAGATGTTCCTTTGCAAGCTTCTGACACTGAACTTTGTGGTGAGAACACAGGAAAAGTTTTCTTCCGATGACTCTTCCATGAAGGTCATATTTGTGTAGGTGTCGCTGCACAGTAGAACAGTGCACCACCACTCCAGAGTCTGCTAAATCTTCCTGAGGGTCTTTTGCAGTCAAACGGGTGTTTTGATTTGCCTTTCTAGCAATCCTCCAAACAGTTTTCTTGGTCTTCCAGACACCAGCTTGACCTCCACCATTCCTGTTAACTGCCATTTCTTAATTACATTACAAACTGAAGATATGGCTACCTGAAAATGCTTTGCTATCTTCTTATAGCCTTCTCCTGCTTTGTGGGCATTATTTATTTTAATTTTCACAGGGCTAGGCAGCTGCTTAGAGGAACCCATGGCTGCTGATTGTTGGGACAAGGTCTGAGGAGTCAGGGTATTTATAAAGCTTTGAAATTTGCATCACCTGGCCTTTCCTAACGATAAATATGAACAAGCCATAGCCTGAACAAGCTAATTAAAGTCTGAGACCTTGGTGAAAGTTATCTGAGAGCTCAAATCTCTTGGGGTGCCCAAACTTTTGCATGGTGCTCCTTTCCTTTTTTTCACTCTAAAATAGTACAAAACAAAAATAATACACTAATCTTGCTTAAAATGTTGAAAAGAATGTTTCATCTTTAACTTTATGACTTTTGGAGATCAGTTCATCTTTTACCCAATTAACTATTCACAGTAACAGAAATTTTGACCAGGAGTGCCCAAACTTATGCATGCCACTGTATCTTATACAAAATAACATGCCAACTCCTGTACTCTGTTACGGCATGCATCCAACTGCGCTAGCCTCCTAGGTTTACTCTAATTCTCTGGAGTTGGGTAACTGACATAGACCCTTTAAAGATTCAAGCCCACTCCACTAATTGGCAGCCATGTTTTGGCACCAGGATTTGGATATTTAAAGAGCACCTGAACTTAGGTTCAGTGCTCATTCATCAGCTCGACTTTCGTTCAATCAGTGATTGCTTTTAGGATTTCCATGTCCTTCGGATTCTCATCTAGTCGCATCAGGTTTTCGTCTAGACCCCAGTTCTTGTGCCTGTCTCAAAATCGCGCCTCGATTCTAGTCTCAGATACTCCATCATTTGGGTCCCTGCCATCCTCGCCTAGGCCTCTCATCACAGTATAACTGAGCCTAACATGGAGCCAGTGGAGTATCCGAGCCTTGTGTCAGCTGTGGCCAGGTTTCAAGACTGAGCCTGGAGATGCATGACATCCAAGTCGCCATGCACCAACTGTCACAAGGAGGAAGCCAGAATCACTCGGCTGTGACCGTCTGTCACACTGCGGAGTCACTCCATCTTCCAACTCTGGAGAGGCTCCTTGATAACCCGCAGCTTCCTCACACTTTGCTCCTTTTGCATTTGAACTCCAGCCATCCCGGTTTCCTACAGGGCGTGGAAAGGTGGCCATCATGACCAGGAAAACTCTGGCTGGCCTGGGCCACTGTGCATTAGGAGCTGAGGTTGGAGATTTGCTCAGATTTGGTAGAATTTATGAACCTCAGGAAGAAAGTGTTCCATTGACCCGCCGGAGCTAACAGAGCCTCAGACCATCTGATAAAGATGTGTCAAGGTAGTCGGTCAGTCACTGACTATGCAATTGAGTTTCAGACTTTGGCCGAGGAGTGTAGCTGGAATAGGGAGGCCTTGACCACTCTGTACCACCCAGACTCTGAGTAAATTGAAAGATGCCATTGTTTTCGGAGAGCATGTAGACAACTTAGAGCCTCTGAATGATCAGTTCATCCACCTTGATAATCGCCTCATCGGCCACTAACTGGGGACACACTTGCCAGATCATTTCTTATACCATCAAAATTGGCCTTTCTCCAGTTTAGAATCTTAACCTGCCAACCACACTAAAATTCTATCTTTTTCCATATTTACTTGGAAACTAATGGCATTATGATCAATGAATCCAAGGTGTTCCCCTACACAAACTTCAGTCACCTGCCCTGTATCATTCTGTAATAGTAGAACCAGTATTGCACAGTTTCTCATTGAGACTTCTCTGTACTGATTAAGGAAACTTTCCTGAACACATTTGAGAAACTCTCTCCCATCTAGTCCTTTTACAGTATGGGAGACCCAGTAAATATATGGAAAGTTAAAATCACCTACTATAACAACCTCAAACACGAGGAAATCTGCAGATGCTGGAAATTCAAGCAAGAAATTCAACTCGAGAAGGGTCTCAGCCCAAAACGTAGACTGTACTTCTTCCTATAGATGCTGCCTGGCCTGCTGCGTTCACCAGCATTTTTTGTGTGTGTTCCTATAACAACCTTATGTTTCTTGCAACAGTTTGTAATCTCTCAACAAATTTGTTTCTCTGAATCTCACAGACTGTTGGGTGGTCTACAATATAGCCCGATTATCATGGTCATTCCTTTCTTATTCCTCAGTTCCACCTATAAAGCCTCACTAGACAAGTTCTCCAGTCTGACCTGACTGGGCACTGCCGTGACATTTTCCCTGACTAGTAACACCACCCTCCCTCTTTAATTCCTCCCGCTCAGTCACGCCTGAAACAACAGAACCCCGGAATACTGAGCTGCTGGTCCTACCCCTTCTGCAATCGTCTCACTAATGGCTACAATATCAGAATTCCATGTGTTGATCCAGGCCCTGAGCTCATCTTCCTTTCCTACAATACTTCCAGCATTGAAATATACGCAGCTCAGGACACTAGTCACACCCTGCTCAATCTTTTGATTCCTGACTGTCTGAGGTCTTAACAACATCTTTCTCCACAACCTCTCCACTATCTGTTCTGGCACTCTGATTCCCATCCCCCCTGCAACTCTAGTTCAAACGCTACTGTGCAGCACTAGCAAACCTTCCTGCTGGGATATTAGTCCCCCTTCAGGTGCAAAGTGTCTCTTCTGTACAGGTCCTACTTTCCCTGGAAGACAACTGAATGACCCAAAAATCCGACGCCCTTCCTCCTACAACTAACTCCTTAGCCACATGTTAAATTGTATAATCTTCCTAGTTTTGGTCTCATTGGCACGTGGCATGGGTAGCAATCCTGAGATCACAACCCTGGAGGTCCTGCCATTTAACTAAGCACCTTACTCCCTGAACTCTCGTTGCAGAATCTCGTCGCTCTTCCTCCCTATGTCATTGGTACATATATGGACCACGACCTCTACTGCTCACCTTTCCGCTGCTGAGGACTCGATCTGAGATGTCCTGGACAATTCTAAGCAACGTTTATCAAGCACAGGGGTACAATGGTTGGGTTAGTGGACTGGCATCCAGCAGGTCAGAACTGCTTACTCAAAGTGTACTAGGTTGGGCCTAGTAACAAGTGCCTAGAAATATTGTAAAGAGTAACAAGACTTGTTTTGCTGTGGTTGTTTTGTTGCAGTTGTTCTGTTATTTTTGTTGTTGTTGCTTGTGTTGCTCTGTGAACATTGTGGGCATGCTATGTACCTGCGTGTGCATGGGCATGTGTGTGGTGACACTTGCAGGCTGTCCTCAGCACATCATTAGGTTGTGTTAACAAACACAAAATGCAGGAGGAGCTCAGCAGGCCATCCAGCACTTAGGAATAGAGCACAGCTGACGTTTCAGGCCAAAACTCTTCGGCAGGACTGCTGAGTTCCTCCAGCATTTTGTGCGTGTTGCTCATCTGCACATTTTCTCTTGTTTGTGATTAGGTTGTGTTGGTTGTTAACAGAAATGACACTTTTCACTGTAAGATTCAATGTACTTGTGACAAAGAAATGAATCTAAGTCAGAAAGTGGATACCGACGATATCCTAATTTTTCAATTTAAGGAAAACCCATTCAGTGAAGGGTAACAACATGAGATTCCTTTGTAAGTTCTGAACACAGAATGACATGGAGTCAGAGTCTTTGTCTGGTTCTGATAGAATAGTTAAAAAGTAACTTTGTAATGAGAATGGTTTAAGTATTTACCTTTGTCTTCCCTTTGCTTTGACAAGCCCTCTTGGTATCTTCCTCTGGTCCCCACTCCATTGCCTGTGAAGCAAGAGTGAACATGTTACATGTCTTGCACTGAATAACCTCCACCTGGCACCTCTGGCTGAACTGTAAGAAAAATGGACCGGATTAGGAGAGATCTTCTTGACCCATGCCTTTTGTTTTCATTTCCATTTCCCTCCCCAAGGCTCTCTAGTCCCGCTCCTCAGACTTCTATTCTTCAGGACAGGAATGGGGGGGGGGGCAGGGAGGAGAATTTTACAGCAGAAGGGAAAAGGAGAATAGAAGTCTGAGGAGAGGGACTAGAGAGCCTTGGGGAGGGAAATGGAAATGAAAACAAAAGGCATGGGTCAAGAAGAGGAAAGGGAAGGGGAAAGGAGAGAGTGAGGGGAAAGGAAGGAAAAGGAGGAATCGGGAGGAGAATTGTAGTGGAAAAAAGGTCATGGGGAGGGAAATGATAGAGAAGTGGAGAATAGTTAAGAAGGGCTGAGGGAGTAAGAGGAGGGTGATACAGGAGAATGGATACAGAGAATGGTACTGTACAAACAGGCCCATTGGCCCACAATGCCTGTGCTCAACACGGTGACAAATTAAACTAAGTCTACATCCTTCCATTCCTTGAATATTCATGTATCTATCTAACAGTTCCTGAAACAACACCATCATATCTGCTTCCACCACTATACCTGGCAGTGCCTACCATCACATGCTTTGTAAAAAGAAATTTGCCTGGCACATCTCCTTAAAACTCTGCCCTTTCCCCATAAATGCATGTTCTCTAAGATCTGAAATTTCCATTTATTTACCCTATCTATGTGAAGCCCTCTCCTTGGGCTCATGTGGAAACTTGGCTCGTTAGCCAGCTCTGCTCACAGACACTGGACTCAGAGTAAGAAGGCCACCTTTCTTAAACAACATATGTCTAGCATCAGTATGATTTGGGTCCAACCAAACAGGAAAGTTGGGATGTTTCAATTAATGGAACCAAACGAATGCTGTGTAAATACTGCCCATACACAATCGGCAAGAAATAACAGATCATACACCACATACAATTATAAAGGAAGTGTATTTACTAATTTCACCTTTATCAACCAGATATTAAGAAGAAAAGAAAAGGAAAATAAAAGGCCCATTCCAGTTCAATCAGTCTAAATGTGTACATCATTGGAGTTCGTATTGTCTAAAAGCTGGGTATGGCGCCAAATTCTCATCACCAATCACCAGTAGAACTTTGCATCTTGGACTCCTTCGACTCGCAAAGTACTCCTTGCAATCAGGTCTTCCCAACAGATCGAATCCTACGGCTGTCTCTCCCGATCTTCACCTCTCTCCATCTCCCTCCAAAAAGACCATGAACCCAACTAGTGTCTGTCACAAATCTCTCTCTGTCCATCTTTCTCTAGAACCTTTTCCCATTTCCACCATCCTGATTAGCCAATTAGACACAACATCCCTAAGTTGAACACAATAGCCCCATATATTTATCCGAAACCAAACCATACCACCAGTCATCACACTGTCTCAACAGAAAGCTACTAAATGAAATACCCTACAGCATTAGCAGTAAAAATTTTAACCAGGGCATTACAGTCTCCTCATGACTTTGAAAGTAATCAAACTATTATTAATAACACAGTATTCAAATAAGGGATAGATGCAACACTGATTCCCTGGTGCATCATATGCCAGCCTATCTGGCGGTTTCCTCACTCTCTGACAGCTTCTGATCTCATCTTCAGCTTCTTCAACCTCAAGCAATCCTTGGGATCTTTCCTGTCCATTACTCATGCCTTCTAACAACTCAGGTCCTCCACCACCTGACTGAGCTCAGCTTCATTCTCAACTACATTGGAGCCCAGCTTCCCTTCGTGTCCAGGGCTGGGAGATTCAGGAATTTACATCAGTTCTTGCAGAGTTTGCATGAGGTAATGTGTACCACATCCCCATTTCCTCATCCTCTGAGTCCATACAATATTCAGTGGTTGAGTCTTTTTCAGGTCTTTCCACCGATTGCCTTTCTCTTCTTCTCCTTCTGAGCAGAGTTCTCCTACAAGTGTAGGTTCCAAGTCAGGTTCTGGGTCAACTCATACCTCCTGCCCTAGGGGTAGAAGGTGATTCCAATGGAAAATTTTGAAAGGGCCATTCCTATCTTCTGGTTTCACTTGGAAAATTGGTACATTTGGCATCTGGCTCTCAACTACATAAGGTGTAGACACCCAATGGTCAGCCAACTTATGCTTCCCTGCTAGCCCCAAATTCCTTATTGAAACTCTGTCCTTAGGCATCAGTTGAGAAAGCCTAATCTTTTGATCATATCTCCTCTTTTTTCCATGATTTTGCTTGGTAGCAAAGACCGCTGCTAGCTTATAAGCCTTTTGCCGTTCTTTCCCCATGTCAGACACATACTTAAGATAATCTTCTGTGGCAAGTCTTCACCACTGGCTCCAAAACAGAGATCTACATGCAATCTTGCTTTGCGCCTGAAAATCAAATATTATGGCAAGTATCTGGTAGCTTCATTCTGTGTAGAGCTGTAGCGGTGGACCAAATGCCTAATATGTTGACTCCACTTGTTCTTCTTGCTGATAACCAGGGTTCCAAGCATGCCTAGCAATGTCAGGTTGAACCTTACAGGCTGGGGATCACCTGAGGATGTGGTCCTCGACTTCTCGACTCCAGTCATGCTCAGTAACTCATGTATGAGCTGACTCTCAAAGTCCCTTCCCTGATAACTGTGTATTCTTCTTGGAGGCCATTATGAACAAAATACTTCTCCCATAACACTTTGGGGACTGTGGGTATCCTCTGATCCTGTATGGGGAAGCCTTGAGCATATCTGGTGTAGTAATCAGTGAGACCAGGATATTCACATCTTCGCTGGAATCAGGCTCTATGGAAAGGAAATCCACAGGTATGAAATCAAGTAACCCCACACTCTGTAATTGAGATAATGGAGCAACTCTCACAGGCAGGGACTTCCTCCGAATACATCGAGTGCACGACTTACAGTACTTACAGTACTCC
The DNA here is from genome assembly GCF_963921235.1 of Mobula hypostoma. Lineage (NCBI taxonomy): Eukaryota > Metazoa > Chordata > Chondrichthyes > Myliobatiformes > Myliobatidae > Mobula > Mobula hypostoma. The sequence goes on from NC_086102.1 coordinate 99,914,256, forward strand.
TCAACCAGGCTTCATTCCATAAGACCATAAAATATAGGAGCAGAAGTAGGCCATTCGGCCCATCGAGTCTGCTCCACCATTCAATCATGGGCTGATCCAAATCTTCCAGTCATCCCCGCTCCCCTGCTTTCATCCTATACCCTTTGATGCCCTGACTAATCAAGAACCTATCTATCTCTGCCTCATATGCACCCAATGACTTGGCCTCCACAGTCACTTATGGCAAGAAATTCCACAGATTTACCAGTCTCTGACTAAAGTAATTTCTCCGCATCTCAGTTCTAAAAGGACGTCCTTCAATCCTGAAGTCATGCCCTCTTGTCCTAGAATCCCCTACCATGGGAAATAACTTTGTCATATCTAATCTGTTCAGGTCTTTTAATATTCGGAATGTTTGTATGAGATCCCCCTAATTCTCCTGAACTCCAGGGAATACAGCCCAAGAGCTGCCAGACGTTCCTCACATAGTAACCCTTACATTCCTGGAATCATTCTTGTGAATCTTCTTTGAACCCTCTCCAATGTCAGTATATGCTTTCTAAAATAAGGAGCACAAAATTGCATACAATACTCCAAGTGTGGTCTCATGAGTGCCTTATAGAGCCTCAACATCACATCCCTGCTCTTATATTCTATACCTCTAGAAATGAATGCCAACATTGCATTTTCCTTCTTCACAACCAACCCAATCTGGAGGTTAACCTGGAGGCTATCCTGCACAAGGACTCCAAAGTTCCTTTGTATCTCTGCATTTTGAATTCTCTCCCCGTCTAAACAATAGTCTACCCATTTAGTTCTTCCAACAAAGTGCATGACCATATACTTTCCAACATTGTATTTCATTTGCCACTTCTTTGCCCATTCCCCCAAACTATCTAAGTCTTTCTGCAGGTTCTCTGTTTCCTCAACACTACCCATTCCTCCACGTATCTTTGTATCATCGGCAAATTTAGCCAGAAATCCATTAATCCCATAATCCAGATCACTGACATACAGCATTTGTCATCGGAAACATCAAGGTGTCTGCAGTTCAGGTCTCACCAGCATCTCAACAGGTTGCCGTAACTCCTCTTTGTGATCCTCTAGAGCACCCATCCGGAGGGTGTCAGCATCAGGCTTCCGGGGAATTTAGGGTTTCCCGTCACTCTAGCTACTTCCCAATGATGTAACGTGAGGGGTTTTGGCTGGATGTGCCACGCGTTCCTCATTTATGATCACCATCTTGCTTTGGGTGAACTTGCACCTTGTCAAAAACAGCTCTGAACGCCAGGTGAATGGACAAGGTTTTCAAAATATTCTCTCCATTTCTCTCCTTGCAGGCTTCTACAAGCCTTCTCGCTATGGAAATATTTGTTCCCACAATAATGGAAGCCTCACCTTTTTCATCTGGGTCCAGACAGACCAACATTAATGTAACAAGGGCCTCAGCTACTCCAACATCTGCTTTTGAAAATACCAGCTTCAATGACAAGTAACCATCATACAGGTAATCATCAGTACTAAGGCCCCAAATTTCTAGGGGTGTCAAATACCGGTTGTAACAGGATTTGTAGAGTAGAGTAACTTGAGTAACCCTGTATCAAGTATGGTTCTAGCATATAAACCCTCAATCTGTATGGACACTCCAGAGCTTGCCCCACTAGGCCTTCAGGAAAAAGTTTTGCACTTTAGTGTTTTCCATGACACATTGATTGGAATGTGTTCTCTCCGAGATCCCAGGCCCTCATTGAGTCTCTTCAAAGTTTCACAACTTTCTTTTCTGTTTGAGTAACCTTTGAGTCACTTTCCAAAGGTTTTCCTGTCCTTTACACTCATAGAAACATAGAAACATAGAAAACAGGTGCAGGAGTAGGCCATTCAGCCCTTCGAGCCTGCACCGCCATTCAGTATGATCATGGCTGATCATCCAACTCAGAACCCTGTACCAGCCTTCCCTCCATACCCCCTGATCCATTTAGCGACAAGGGCCATATCTAACTCCCTCTTAAATATAACCAATGAACTGGCCTCAACAGTTTCCTGTGGCAGAGAATTCCACAGATTCACAACTCACTGTGTGAAGAAGTTTTTCCTCATCTTGGTCCTAAAAGGCTTCCCCTTTATCTTCAATCTGTGACCCTTCGTTCTGGACTTCCCCAACATCGGGAACAATCTTCCTGCATCTAGCCTGTCCAATTCCTTTAGGATTTTATACATTTCAATAAGACCCCCCCTCAATCTTCTAAATTCCAATGAGTATAAGCCTAGTCGATCCAGTCTTTCATCATATGAAAGTCCTGCCAACCCAGGAATCAATCTGGTGAACCTTCTTTGTACTCCCTCTATGGTAAGGATGTCTTTCCTCAGATTAGGGGACCAAAACTGCACACAATACTCCAGGTGTGGTCTCAGTTGTACAACTGCAGTAGTACCTCCCTGCTCCTGTACTCGAATCGTCTTGCTATGAATGCCAGCATACCATTCGCCTTTTTTACCACCTGCTGTACCTGCATGCCCACTTTCAGTGACTGGTGTATAATGACACCCAGGTCTCGTTGCACCTCCCCTTTTCCTAATCGGCCACGATTCAGATAATAATCTGTTTTCCTGTTTTTGCCACCAAAGTGGATAACCTCACATTTATCCACATTAAATTGCATCTGCCATGAATTTGCCCACTCACCTAACCTATACAAGTCACTCTGCATCCTCTTAGCATCCTCCTCACAGCTAACACTGCCGCCCAGCTTCGTGTCATCCGCAAACTTGGAGATGCTGCATTTAATTCCCTCATCTAAGTCATTAATATATATTGTAAACAACTGAGGTCCCAGCACTGAGCCTTGTGGTACCCCACTAGTCACCGCCTGCCATTCTGAAAAGGTCCCGTTTATTCCCACTCTTTGCTTCCTATCTGCCAAGCAATTCTCTATCCACATCAATACCATACCCCCAATACCATGTGCTTTAAGTTTGCACACTAATCTCCTGTGTGGGACCTTGTCAAAAGCCTTTTGAAAATCCAAATATACCACATCCACTGGTTCTCCCCTATCCACTCTACTAGTTACATCCTCAAAAAATTCTATGAGGTTCATCAGACATGATTTTCCTTTCACAAATCCATGCTGACTTTGTCCGATGATTTCACCGCTTTCCAAATGTGCTGTTATCACATCCTTGATAACTGACTCTAGCAGTTTCCCCACCACTGATGTTAGGCTAACCGGTCTATAATTCCCCGGTTTCTCTCTCCCTCCTTTTTTAAAAAGTGGGGTTACAATCCACCCTCCAATCCTCAGGAACTAGTCCAGAATCCAAAGAGTTTTGAAAAATTATCACTAATGCATCCACTATTTCTTAGGCTACTTCCTTAAGCACTCTTGGATGCAGACCATCTGGCCCTGGGGATGTATCTGCCTTTAATCCTTTCAATTTACCTAACACCACTTCCCTACTAACATGTATTTCCCTCAGTTCCCCCATCTCACTCGACCCTCTGTCTCCTACTATTTCTGGAAGATTATTTATGTCCTCCTTAGTGAAGACAGAACCAAAGTAGTTATTCAATTGGTCTGCCATGTCCTTGCTCCCCATAATCAATTCACCTGTTTCTGTCTGTAGGGGACCTACATTTGTCTTAACCAATCTTTTTCTTTTCACATATCTATAAAAGCTTTTACAGTCAGTTTTTATGTTCCCTGCCAGTTTTCTCTCATAATCTTTTTTCCCTTTCCTAATTAAGCCCTTCGTCCTCCTCTGCTGAACTCTGAATTTCTCCCAGTCCTCAGGTGAGCCACTTTTTCCGGCTAGTTTGTATGCTTCTTCTTTGGAAATGATACTATCCCTAATTTCCCTTGTCAGCCATGGGTGCACTACTTTTCCTTGATTTATTCTTTTGCCAAACTGGGATGAACAATTGTTGTAGTTCATCCATGCGATCTTTAAATGCTTGCCATTGCATATCCACCGTCAACCCTTTAAGTGTCATTTGCCAGTCTATCTCAGCTAATTCACAACTCATACCTTCAAAATTACCCTTCTTTAAGTTCAGAACCTTTGTTTCTGAATTAACTATGTCACTCTCCATCTTAATGAAGAATTCCACCATATTATGGTCACTCTTACCCAAGGGGCCTCTCACGACAAGATTGCTAATTAACCCTTCCTCATTGCTCAATACCCAGTCTGGAATAGCCTGCTCTCTGTTGGTTCCTCGACATGTTGGTTCAAAAAACCATCCCGCACACATTCCAAGAAATCCTCTTCCTCAGCACCCTTACCAATTTGGTTCACCCAATCTATATGTAGATTGAAGTCACCCATTATAACTGCTGTTCCTTTATTGCACGTCTGTCCTCACTACAGTTGTGGCAGAAAATACCGATCACTTCCCTTGTCAAGAGACCCCTGTCAGCAAAGGCCCTCTGCTTGGTACGGCTTACCGGTGGGTCTGGTTTTGTATCGGACTCGTCACGCTTGGTGGCAGCAACTATTAGAGAGTCTAAAAGGTCCAGCGGCTGAGGTCCTTAAGGGCAGAGAATTTATTGGTCATGACCGTAGGCTACATGGAAGCTTATGAAAGTGTTTTTGGCACAACAGACAGTGCAGTGGGGCTTCAGTTGAGCTTCAGGCACATATTCCAGGAGAAAAGGGATATACTTTCTGCCTACATTTTCAGGCGCAAGCAATGCAGCTGTCTCCCTAACATGATATCCTTACCTGCTGATTTGATCAAACCACAGTTCAACCAGCGTAACTTTCCCCAATACTTTTACAGAAATCAGCACTCTAAATAGCAATTCATCCGGGCTTTGGATATCCACCCCCACTCAAACGTAACCATTATTTGTGGGTAATCTCTTTGAATCGCACCTAAACTTAATCTTTACCATGTCCATAATAAGGTACCTTAATCATTTTCCCTGACACTAGTTCAAACACAGGCTTAAACACACAAGCCACTAAATCAATTCTTACAGCAATTTGCGAATCACTGGCTGATAGCCCCCTACAATGAAGAACCTTTACCGGGCTCGTATGGAAACTTTACTCGTTAGCCAGCTCTGCCAACAGTCACTGGACTTAGCAGCGAGAAGGCCACCTTTCTTAAACAATATATGTCTATGATTTGAGTCCAACCAAACAGGAAAGTTGGGCTGTTTCGATTTACGAGACACGATTTGAATGAATGCTGTGTAAATACTGCCCATGCACAATTATCATTGGCAAGAAATAACAGATCATACACCGCATACAATTATAAAGAAAGTGTATTTCCTAATTTCACCTTTATCAACCAGTTATTAAGAGGAAAAGAAAAGGAAAAAAAAATTAAAGGGCCCATTCCAGTTAAACCAATCTAAATGTGCACATCAGTGGAGTTCATATTTGTCCAAAAGCTGGGTATGCCCGTTACTCACGGTGCCAAAATCTTAGCAGCAATCACCAGTAGAACTTCCCATCTTGGAATCCTTCGACTTGCGAAACACTTTTTGCAATCACATCTTCCCGTCGGATCAAATCCTATGGCCATTTCTCCAGATCTTCCCTCTGGCTCTCCCCCAAAAAGACCAAAAGCTCCACCAGTTTCTGTCAAATCACAAATGCCTCTCCACCCAGCTTTCTCTAGAATCTTCTCCAAATTCCACCATCCTGATTGGCTGTCACAACATTCTTAAACTGAACTTCACAGCCCCTTATCTTTTCCTGAAACCCAAGCATGCTATCAACAGGACACACTGCTTCTACAGAAAGCTACTCAATGAAATACCTTGCAGCATTAGCAGTAAAGATCTAAACCAAGGCATTAGAAATGCCTCTCATAATACTTCTACCAGGTCTCCCTCAGTGCTGCTGGGAAACAACCCAACTTTGTCCAAACTCTTCTCTCGCACAAACCCTGTAATCCAGGCAACATCCTGGTAAACCTTCTTTACACTCTTTCCAAGCCTCCACATTCTTCCTGCAGTGGGACACTCAGAACTACATACAATGCCGCATGTGCGGCAAAACCAAAGTCTTACATTGATGCAACATGATAAAAGGGATATTGGGGTTAAAGAGTGGAGAGGAAGGATGCTTCCAGTGTCAACATAGCATGCCTGCAACTCACTAACCCTAACCCACAGGTTTTTGGAATGTGGGAGGAATGGCGGAGAGAATGTACAAACTTCATAAAGACAACGATAGGAATCACTGGTGCTGACTGCGGGAGGAGAGTTTGGACAAGAAGGAGGAAGGGGGAATGATAGCAATTCCGATCAGTTTACTTTATAATGCTCTAAATCTGCGAATCCTGGGGTGACTGTCACAAACTGAAAATAAATTAATCCTATGCAGCTAAAAATTCTTCTACAAGATGTTGGCTCAGCTTCCTAACCTTTTGAAATGCAGATCTGCTGTGTGTTCCCATTGTTGCATTTATGTCCTCATTTTCTAAGGAATTTTACTTTTAATCCCCACCCCAGGAACCAGCAGCAAGGTAGGTGGGTGGGGTAAGGAGAGGACAACTATTGACAATTATTGCAATGCTTTGCAGTGGGCACTGTATTCCTCTCCACTAGTTATTTGCTGGGAATGTATTGATTGTTTTTGAGGACTGGGTGGATAAAAGAAACTCAGAGACAAAAAGCAAAGTCCAGTCTGTGCGAGAGCAGGAACAGCTCGCATAACCGCGCTCGGCACAGCAACCAAACGACAGGGTCATTTTCCCCGACTGAATGGGCAGCCAAGCTATTCAGTCATGGGAAACAAAGGCCCCAGGCTTTGTCTCCAGTCGCCCCTGGCAACGGCAGGCAGGCCTCGGCATGCAAAGAGCTCCCATCACTTATCATTCTGTCTGGGTCTCAGCTGCCTCCAGTGGGCACCATGCTTTCTGACTGGGAAGGACAGAGTTGGGGGTTGAAGGGTAAATGTAAGCATTAGGCTTACATGTAACATGGTGGAGCAGGAGAAACCAGGCAGGGTTAGGGCTGGACAATGTGAGAAGGAAGCACTGACTGCAGTGTGCAGAGAAGGGAGCTGGTCACTAGAACGGCCACAAAGGGCTGTGGGTTGGAGTCTCCATTCAAGCTGAGTTTGTTGTTTGGTGAGGTACAGGTAGAATGAAAACGTTGCTCACTGCAGCACCACAGGGACGGAGGTGCAGACAATACACAGAACACAACTTATACACAAAGTTACAACTTCCAGTGGAAAGTGGTCAAAAGTCAAAGTAAATGTATTATTAAGGTACTGTATATGCTGCCTTGAGATTCATTTCCTTGCTAGCGTTTACAGCAGAAGAAAGAAAAACAATCCAATTATACATAAACAAAGATTGACAAAAAATCAATGTGGAAAAAATGTCAAATTGTGCAAATAAATAAATAATACTGAGAATATGAGCTGTGGATTTCTTGAGTCTGTAGGTTGTGGAGTCACTTCAGAGTTGAGGTGAGTGACGTTATCCACACTATTTCAAGTGATTGTTGCAGGATAATAGCTGTTTCTGAACCTGGTGGTGTGGGACCCAAGGACCCCGTTCCTCCTGCTCGATGGTAGTAGCAAGAAGAGAGCATGGCCTAGATGGTAGAGATCTCAAGATCACAAGACAAAGGAGCAGAAGTAGGCCATTCGGCCCATCAAGTGTGCTCCACCACTCCACCATGAGCTAAACTATTCTCCCATCTAGTTCCAATTTCCAGCTTTTTTCCCATATCCCTTGATACCCTGACTAATTAGATACCTATCAATCTCCTCCTTAAACACCCTCAATGATCGGGCCTCCACAGCTGTATGTGGCAACAAATTCCATAAATCCACGACCCTCTGGCTAAAAAAATTTTTCCTCCTCTCTGTTTTAAATGGGTACCCTCTAATTCTAAGACTGTGGCCTCTTGTCCTGGACTCACCCACCAAGGGAAATAGCCTTTCCACATCTACTCTGTCCAACCCTTTCAACATTCGAAATGTTTTTATGAGATCCCCTGTCATTCTTCTATACTTTAATGAATACAGTCCAAAAGCCGACAAACGCTCCTCATATGTTAGCCCCTGCATTCCAGGAATCATCCTTGTAAATCTTCTCTGAACTCTCTCCAACATCAGAGGTCCTAGATAATGGATGCTGGTTACTTGTGGAGAGACTAAAGAGAACTATAAGGAAAGAGAGAGGAGACCAGGGAGAGCACAGGTCAGGATTGGTGGGAGTTGTAAGGGGGAATGGCAGGAGCACAGTCAGAATCACAATTGGGTTTAATATCACTGGCATATATCGTGAAATTTATTAACTTTGCAGCAGCAGTACAATACAATATAGAAAAAGAGTGTGTGTATATATATAAAATAGTTAGATTAAGGAAAATAGTGCAAAAAGAGAAATTTTTAAAGAAGTAGTGAGGTAGTGTTCATGAGTTCAATACCCATTTAGGAATCAGATGGCAGAAGGGACAGAAGCTGTTCCTCAATCAATGAGTGCGTGGTTTCAGAGTTCTGTACCTCCTTCCTGATGGTAACAATGAGAAGAGGGCATTGTCTGTGTGATGAGGCTCCTTAACGATGGACACTGCCTTTCTGAGACACCGCTCCTTGAAGGTATTTTGGATATGACGGGGGTAGTACCCAAGATGGAGCTGACTAATTTTACAACTTTCTGTAGCTACTTTAGGTCCCGTACAGTAGCCCCCCCCCCACCCCCCATACCAGACAGAATGCTGACACAGCTTGCCCGAATGCTCTCCACGGTACATCTGTAGAAGTTTTCAAGTGTTTTATGTGACAAAACAAATCTCCTCAAACTGCTAATGAAATATAGCTGCTGCCTTGCCTTCTTTATAGCTCCATCAAGATGTTGGGGCCAGGCTAGATCCTCAGAGATCCTAATGCTCAGGAACTTGAAATTGCTCACTCCCTCCACTTCTGATCCCCCTGAGGATTGGTTTGTGTTCCCTTGTCTTACCCTTTCCAAAGTCCACAATCAGCTCTTTGGTCTTACAGGTGTTGAGTGCAAGGTTGATGCTGTGACACCACTCAACTAGCTGGTATATCTCACTCCTGTATACCCTCTCATCTCCATCTGAGATTCTACCAACAATGGTTGTATCATCAGCAAATGTATAGATGGCATTGGAGCTATACCTAGCCACACAGTCATGGGTATAGAGAGAGCAGAGCAGTGGTCTAAGCACACACCCTGAGGACCACCAGTGTTGATTGTCAGCGAGGTGAAGACGTTATTACCAATCTGTGGTCTTCCGATTAGGAATTCAAGGATCTAGTTGCAGAAGGAAGTACAAAGGACCTCCTGACTTTCAATCAGGACTGTAGGAATGATGGTGTTAAATGCTGACCTATAGTCAATAAACAGCACCCTGACATAGGTATTTGTATTATCCAGGTGATCCAAGACCTGTGGAGAGCCATTGACACCCCGTACACTGTAGACCTATTGTGACGATAGGCAATCACAAACAGAGGAAATCTGCAGATGCTGGTAATCCAGGCAACACACACCAAAATGCTGGAGGAACTCAGCAGGTCAGGCAGAATATATGGAAAAGAGTAAACAGTCGCCATTTTGGCAGAGACCCTTTGGCAGGATTGGAGAAAAAAGCTGAGGAGTAGATTTTAATTGTGGGGGGGAGGGGACAGAGAAACACAAGTCGATAGGTAAAATCACGAGGGGGAAAAGTGAAGTAGAGAGCTGGGAAGTTGATTGGTGAAAGAGATGCAGGGCTGGAGAAGGGGGAGTTGATAGGAGAGGACAGAAGGCCATGGAAGAAAGAAAAGGGGAGGAGGCGACAGGCGAGTAAGGAGATAACGTGAGAGAGGGAAAGGGGGATGGGGAATGGTGAAGGGGGGAGGGGTATTACTGGAAGTTTGAGAAATCGATGGAGGCTACCCAGACAGAATATGAGGTGTTGTTCCTCCAAGATAAGTGTAGCCTCATCAGGACAGTGGAGGGAGCTATGGATAGACATATCAGAATGGGAATGGGAAGTGAAATTAAAATGGCTGGCCACTGGGAGATCCCACTTATTCTGGTCGATGGCGTGTAGGTGCTTGGCGAAGCGGTCTCCCAATCTACACTGGGTCTCACCGATATACAGGAGGCCACACTGGGAGCACCAAACACAGTATATGACCCCAAAAGACTCACAGGTGAAGCGCCGCCTCACTTGAAAGGACTGTTTGGGTCCCTGAATGGTAGTGAGGGAGGAGGTGTAGGGGCAAGTGTAGCACTTGTTCCACTTGCAAGGATAAGTGCCAGGAGGGAGATCAGTGAGGACAGGCAAATGGACAAGGGAGTCACAGAGGGAACAACTCCTGCAGAAAGTGGAGGGGAGGGAAAGGGGTGCTCGGTGGTGGGATCTCATTGGAGATGGCGGAAGTTGCGGAGAATTATGTGCTGGATGTGGAGGATGGTGGGGTGGTAGGTGAGGATAAGAGGAACGCTATCCCTGGCAGGGTGGCGGGAGGATGGGGTGAGAGCCAACATGTGTGAAATGCGGTTGAAGACAGCATTGACAGTGGAGGAAGGGAAGCCCCTTTCTTTGAAGAAGGAATACATTTCCTTCGTTCTGAAATGAAAAGCCTCATACATAGAGCAGATGCGGTGGAGACGGAGGAATTGAAATAAATTGTAGTGGGTCTAGGTCCTTACTGAGGCACGAGTTGATTCTAGCCATGACCAACCTCTCAAAGCATTTCATCACATAGATGTGGTGCGACTGGACAATAGTCATTAAGGCAGCCCACACTGCTCTTCTTGGGCACTGGCATAATTGCTTCCCTTTTGAAGTAGGAGGATACTTCTGACCACAGAAGTGAGAGATTGAAAATGGATTTCAATACTCCCATCAGTTGGTTGGCACAAGTTTTCAGAGCCTTACCAGGTACTCCGTTGGAGTCTGCTGCCTTGAGGCTCTGGAAGGAGAGGATGAGGGGTGGGGGATGGGTAGTATGTACTGGCAGGACTCCTAGTGTTACTCATTGCTGGTGACAGCCCTGTCTGGTACTCTCTGACCTCTTAACCCCATAACACTTAAAATGTCACCTTATCCACATGACAAAAGTATTAGCTCTCCATTACATTGATGTTATAAGCAGCACAGCAGAACTCAACACAGAATATCGCTAGAGTCTAACGCACCCAGGATCTGGGTAAAGGGAGAAATGGTAGGCTGCTGATAGGATAGTTAACACTGGAGTGGGAGCCACATACCTCTCTCAAACACCTCAAGGCAGGGCCGGCTGACTGACGCCAGCAGACTGTTAGTGATAAGAACTTAATGTCCACATAAATCACATCTGCAGATGCTGTAAATCCAAACAAGACACACAAAATGCTGGAGGAACTCAGCAGGCCAGACAGCATCTATGAAAAAGAGTACAGTCGACATTTCATGCCCAGACCCTTCAGCAGGTCTCAGCCCAAAACGTTGACTGTACTCTTTTCCATAGATACTGCCTGGCCTGCTGAGTTCCTCCAGCATTCTGCATGTGTGTTATCCACATAAATCACCTGGCTCTGTCCACTGACCAACAGACAGTCAATCCTCTACTCAACTGATCACAGGGTGATGGAGACTGCGCAAGAGCGACAGGTAGACAGGAAAAGGACAGAGATGTGAAAGTGAAAAAGTGAGACATTCTGTGAGTGCGCCTGTGAGTGCGCCTGTGTATGCGCCTGTCTTTGTCTGTGTGTGCACCTGTATGTGCCTGTATATGTCTGTGTGTGCCTCTCGGTGTGTTTGTGTGTGTCTATGTGAGCCTGTGTGTGTCTGAGTGTGTGAGAGAGAAACAGGAAAGAAAGAGAAAAAGGTAAACACAAAGGATTCTGCAGATGCTGGAAATCCAAACTGACACACACAAAGTGCTGGAGGAACTCAGCAGGTCAGACATCGGTGTTGAATAAGCAATCTTCCTAGCCCCCACACGCAAAAATGCCATTCCCTGTTCCCAGTTCCTCTGTCTCCGCCGCATCTGCTTCCAGGATGAGGTTTTCCGTTCCAGGACATCTCATATGTCCTCTTTCTTTAAGGATCGTGGTTTCCCTTCTGCCATCATCAATGATGCCCTCACCCGCATCTCCTCCATTTCCCGCACTTCGGCCCTCACCCCATCCTCCCGCCACCACAACAGGGACAGAGTTCCCCTTGTCCTCACCTACCACCCCACCAGCCTCCAGATCCAGCACATTATCCTCCACAACTTCCGCCACCTTCAACAGGACCCCACCACTAAGCACATCTTTCCCTCTCCACACCGCTCCGCTTTCCGCAGGGATTGGTCCCTCCACGACTCCCTGATCCACATGTCCCTCTCCACGGATCTTCCTGTAAGCGTAAGTGCTACACCTGTCCCTACACCTCCTCTCTTGCCACCATTCAGGGCCCGAAACAGTCCTTCCAGGTGAGGCAACACTTCACTTGTGAGTCTGTTGGGGTCATCTGTTGCATCCGGTGCTCCTGGTACGGCCTCCTCTACATCGGTGAAGCCCGATGCAGATTGGGGGACCGCTTCATCGAGTACCTCTGCTCCATCTGCCACAACAGACAGTATCTCCCGGTAGACCCGACTTCAACTCTGCTTCCCATTCCCATTCAGATATGTCCATACATGGCCTCCTCTACTGCCATGATGAGGCTAAACTCAGGTTGGAGGAGCAAAACTTCATATACCATCTGGGTAGTCTCCAGCCCCTTGGTATGAACATTGAATTCTCCAACTTCCGGTAATTCCCTCCCTCTCCCTTCCCCTATCCCTATTTCACTCTGCCCCCTCCCCCAGCTGCCTACCACCTCCCTCATGGTTTTGCCTCCTTCTACTACCCATTGTGTTTTCCCCTATTCCTTCTTCACCTTTCCTGCCTATCACCTCCCTGCTTCTACTCCCCCACCCCTTTATCTTTCCCCTTACTGGTTTTTCACCTGGAACCTACCAGCCTTCTCCTTCTCACCCTCCCCCCACCTTCATTATAGGGCCTCTGCCCCTTCCCTCTTCAGTCCTGATGAAGGGTTCCGGCCAGAATCGTTGACTGATCGTTTCCACGGATGCTGCCCGACCTGCTGAATTCCTCCAGCGTGTTGTGAGTGTTAATTCAAGAGGACTGGAATATAAAATCAAGAATGTAATGCTGAGACTTTATAAGGCATTGGTCAGATCACGCTTGGAGTATTGTGAGCAGCTTTGTGCCCCTTATCTAAGAAAAGGTGTACTGGCATTAGAGAGGGTCCAGAGGAGGTTCACGAGAATGATTCCGGAATGTAAGGGTTAATGTATGAGGAGCGTTTGATGGCTCAGGGCCTGTACTCCCTGGAGTTTAGAAGAATGAGGGGTGATCTCATTGACTATTGGCTAGGTAGAGCGGATGTGGAGAGGGCGTTGCCTACAGTGGATGAGTCTCAAACCAGAGGGCACAGTTTCAGAGTAGAGGGATGTCCATTTAGCATAGAGATGAAAAGAATTTCTTTAGCCAGATGGTGGTGAATCTGTATAACACATTGCCACTGACAGCTGTGGAGGCTGAGGAAATAAGTATGCTTAAAGCAGAAGTTGAATTGAATTGACTTTATTACTTACATCCTTCACATATATGAGGAGTAAAAATCTTTATGTTATGTCTCTGTCTAAATGTGCGATGTGCAATTTATAGTAATTTGTAATAAATAGTATGTACAACTGGACAGTCAATATAGCATAGAAATACAATTGTATCAGCATGAATTAATCACTGTGATGGCCTGGTGGAAGAAGCTGTCCTGCAGCCTGTTAGTCCTGGCTTTTATGCTGTGGTACTATTTGTGGTTGGGGTGACTCAGCTCTTTTTACACACCTGTCTCTGTAAATGTCCTGAAGAGTGGAAAGCTCACATCTACAGATGTGCTGGGTTGTCTGCACCCAGCATTCTTGAGTAGTCAGGGCAGCAAAGGTTACAAGGAAAGGGCAGGAGAATGGGGGTTGAAAGTGATAATAAATCTGCCATGATGGAATGGTGGAGAGATTCAATGGGCTGAATGGCCTCATTCTGCTCCTATGCCTTATGTCTTATGGTCTTAGAGACACATGGTTATAGAATCGGGAACAAGCCACTCAGCCCAGCATGCTGACTAATCCATAACCAAAAGGGTTTCTCTCCTTTAATCTCCTCCTACACTCCAAAGACTGAGCGCAATTTCTTTAGAAGCCTATTCCCTTTTTTAAAATTTATTTATTGATATGCAGCATGGAGTAGGCCCTACCAGCCCTTCGAGCCACACACGCCGCCCAGCAATCCCCGATTTGACCCTAGTCTAATCATGGGACAAATGCTGCAGGTTGAGAACCTACCATTATGTTTTTTTGGATTGTGGGAGGAAACTGGAACACCCGGAGAAAATCCACACAGTCATGGGGAGAGCATACAAACTCCTTACAGGCAGCAGCAGGAATTGAACCTGGGTCACCTGTACTGTAAAGCATTGTGCTAACCACTACTCTACCGTGCCACCCCAACCTCATTCTCTCAGCAGGAGTGAAAGCTGGCCTCCCACTGCTTTATCTGTGTGACCCAAGTGAAAATCCGGCACATCCTTTGAACGTGTTGGTCTTTGATGAAGACAACACATTTTACTGAATGTTTCAATGTACGTGTGATAAATAAAGCTAATCTTTATAAAACATGAGGAACAGCAGCAGAAATAGATTATTTGTCTCCTCTAATGAGTTCATGTTCAATGGTTGATATTTTACTTTGGGACACATTCCTTCACTAACTCGGTGCTTTGATTCCTTTAATATCCTAAAATCAGTTGATTCCTTTCTTGAACACACCAAGTAACTGCCCTGCCCCCCACCCTCACTCCCCCATCTTCAAGCTCTCCCGCTTCTTTCTTTTCCTTCCCAGCTCTGTGAAGGGTCTTTGACCTGAAAAACCTGTTTTTCCTCCCACAGATGCTGCTTGACCTGCCGAGTATTTCCAGCACTTTCTATTCTTTTTATTTTAGGGTTCCAACATCTGTGCTTACTTTTGCAAGATCTTGCTTGGCTGGTAGCGAGACATGCCCTCCCCTTCAGATCCTACATGCACAGTCAGGGTCTCAATTCCATCCTTCTTCACACTAAAGAGAAAAACCCGAGCTTGCTCTTTCTCCTACTGCATGCTCTAAACCAGGCATCTGGTTATTGCTTTTTCTCAGTGGTTAAACAATGAATTGTTCACTGTAAGGGCACTTGGTCACAAGGAGGCAAAGCATAACTTATTAAAGAGTATCTTTATTTGTCACATATAAGCATCGAATCATACAGTAAAGTGTGTTTCTGCGTCAACAGTGAATGCAGCTGCAAGTGTTGCCACGTTTCCAACATTGTCATAGCATACCCACAATTTACTAACTCCAGCTCGTACGTCCTTGTAAAGTGGGAGGGATCCAGAGAAACCCACGTAGTCATGGGGAGAGCATGCGAACTCCTTACACACAGTGGACGCCGATCACTGTGCATTACGTTAGCCACTACCGAACTGTCCATGGTAGTAAGGTTGTGGGCAGGCAGAGTGTGGTTGTCAGGGAAAGGGCTGGGGTGTGAATCCCAGGA
This sequence comes from Mobula hypostoma, assembly GCF_963921235.1. Classification (NCBI taxonomy): domain Eukaryota; kingdom Metazoa; phylum Chordata; class Chondrichthyes; order Myliobatiformes; family Myliobatidae; genus Mobula; species Mobula hypostoma. Next base: position 99,929,793 of record NC_086102.1, read on the forward strand.
TAACTGACTGAAGGGAACACACTCCTTCACTAACTGAATGGGTGGAGAGGTGAGTAAAAGCAAGTAGAGAGTGAAGCATATAACACAATCAGGTATGCAAACAAATAGCTTGTATGAAGGGAGACTGACTGCACAGGTGCAAGAAGTGAGGAGGGGGATAAAGTGATTGGTTCCTCCAAACACATGGGCACCAGTTGCACTAAGGAACTTTCGCTTAGCTGCTTACATTCTCTCCCCTGCTTTTGTTTTCGGAACGGTGTCAGTGGTGAGTGGCCAACTTTGAGATCCAAATGATTGATTCCCAGAAGCCACCCTCCCCCTTCCTGACCTCCTGCTTCCAGCCTTTTCAGGTTAAAACAAGTCTCAGATTTGACAGCCCGGGAGTCAGGCATTTCATTGCTCTTCCTGTCCAGGCCTGCCTGCAACTGCCTGGCAGTATACCAACATCTGAACATACAACCAGGAGCAGGGGTGGCCACTTGGCCCCTCAAACTTATTCATACATTTAATAAGATCTGAATCCAAACATGCCTATTGCACTAAATTTCATCACTTCACCCTGCTGATCAAACGTCCACCTACCTTTGTTAAAGAGAGTTCTAAACATGCATGACCCTCCGATTGGAAAAAAATCTAAATGGACAATCTTAAGTTTTTTAAACTATGGCCCTTACTTCTAAATTCTCTCACAAGAAGAAACATCACTCCAATTCTATTCTGTTAACACTGCTTAAGTTCATTTATGTTTCAATTAAGTTAGAGGAAGTGGTTGAGGCAAGTACATTAACAAGATTTAAGTTCATCGATGCCTCTACTTCCTCGAGGCACTCTACAAGTATGTGAAAAGCAAGAGGATAAGACGTGAGAGAATAGGACCAATCAAGTGTGACAATGGAAAAGTGTGTATGGAACCGGAGAAAATAGCGGAGGTACTTATTGAATATTTTGCTAGAGTATTCACTACGGAAAAGGATCTTGGTGATTGTAGGGATGACTTGCAGTGGACTGAAAAGCTTGAGAATGTAGATATTAAGGAAGAGGATGTGCTGGAGCTTTTGGAAAGCATCAAGTTGGATAAGACACTGGGACCGGACAGGATGTACCCCAGGCTACTGTGGGAAGCGACGGAGGAGATTGCTGAGCCTCTGGCAATGATCTTTGCATCATCAATGAGGACAGGAAAGGTTGCAGAGGATTGAAGGTTTGCAGATGTTGTACCCTTATTCAAGAAAGGACTAAGCATATTGATCAAGGTAGAGCCGTAGATGTAGTGTATATGTATTTTGGCAAGGCATTTGATAAGGTACCCCATGCAAGGCTTATTGAGAAAGTAAGGAAGCATGGGATCCAAGGGGAAATTGCTTTGTAGATCCAGAACCGGCTTGCCCACAGAAGGCAAAGAGTGGTTGTAGACATGTCATATTCTGCATGGAAGTCAGTGACCAGTGGTGTGCCTCAGGGATCTGTTCTGAGACCCTCTACTCTTTGTGATTTTTATAAATGACCTGGATGAGGAAGTGGAGGGATGAGTTAGTAAATTTGCTGATGACACAAAGGTTGGGGGTGTTGTGGTTAGTGTGGAGGGCTGTCAAAGGTTACAATGGTACATCGATAGGATGCAAAACTGGGCTGAGAAGTGGCAGATGGAGTTCAACCCAGATAAGTGTGAGGTGGTTCATTTTGGTAGGTCAAATATGATGGCAGAATATAGTATTAATGGTAAGACTCTTGGTAGTATGGAGGATCAGAGGGATCTTGGGGTCCGGGTTCGTAGGACACGCAAAGCTACTGCGCAGGTTGACTCTGTGGTTAAGAAGGCATATGGTGTATCGGCCTTCATCAATCGTGAGATTGAGTTTAAGAGCCGAGAGGTAATGTTGCAACTATATAGGACCCTGGTCAGACCCCAGTTGGAGTACTGTGCTCAGTTCTGGTCGCCTCACTATAGGAAGGACGTGGAAACCATAGAAAGGGTGCAGAGGAGATTTACAAGGATGTTGCCTGAATTGGGGAGCATCCCTTATGAGAATAGGTTGAGTGAACTCGGCCTTTTCTCCTTGGAGCGACGGAGGATGAGAGGTGACTTGATAGAGGTGTATAAGATGATGAGAGGCATTGATTGTGTGGATAGTCAGAGGCTTTTCCCAGGGCTGAAATGGCTAGCACGAGAGGGCATAGTTTTAACGTGCTTGGAAGTAGATACAGAGGAGATGTCAGTGGAAAGTTTTTTACGCAGAGAGTGGTGAGTGCGTGGAATAGGCTGTTGGCGAAGTGGTGGAGGTGGAAACGATAGGGTCTTTTAAGAGACTTCTGGATTGCTACATGGAGATTAGAAAAATAGAGGGCTATGGGTAAAGTCTAGGTAATTTCTAAGGTAAGGACATGTTCGGCACAGCAATACAGAAGGGACTGTATTGTGCTGTAGGTTTTCTATGTTCCATGTTCTATGTTCCTCAGGAGGCTGAAAAAACTTTCATGGATCCGTCAACCTGGACCAGTTTTTATCAATGCACTGTAGAAATTCTACTAAACACGAGATAAGTAGATGCTGGAAGTCCAGAGTAACACACACACCAAATACTGGAGAATTGTGCTGGTCAGGCAGCATCAAGACAAAGGAATGTTGAAATAGAAAGAAAGTCGATGTTTCGGACCAAGACTCTTCATCAGGACTGCAAGGGGAGATGCCAGAAGAAAGAATTTTATCAGGATGCAGGATTGCTTCGTATGGACATGACACAAGCAAATGCAGAAATTTGTGGGCACACCCAGCACAATGGAAAGTCCCCCCATGGACTCTGTCTACATTTCTCACAGCATATTCAAAACCCCCACCCACCCCACACATTCTCTCCTCTTCCCTCTTCCATCAGGAAACAGATAGAAATGCCTGAAAGGATGTACCACCAGGCTCCAGGACAGCTGCTCTAACAGATCTAAGACTGTTAAAATGTTCCCTGGTACAATAAGATGGACTCTTGACCTCACAATCTACCTCGTTATGATTTTGTGCCTTATTCATTAACTGCACTGCGTTTTCTCTGTAGATGTTAAACTTTATTCTGCATTGTTACTGTTTTACCTTGTTCTACCTCAACAATTTTATCTATATGAACAGTATACAAGTTTTTCACGGTATCTGGTACATGTGACAGTAATAAGTTAATTCCTATCCCAATTCCAGGTACTTGAATGGATAGGAAGGCTTCAGATGTCTAATGTTGGTCCAGTTGGTCCAAGGAAATGTCTCCATTCTGCAGGCTGTAGACGCTTTGATTTGAAGTTCCATCTCACTTTTATGAACTCCAGCAGATTGGAGCATAATCACCCCAGCAGATCGGATCGTAATCACTCCAGCTTTTCTGCATTAGGCAAACCAACCTTGCCACATATTAAACAAAACTCCTTCCAATCCAGTAACATCTTTCCTTAAATTACCTAAGCATACAATCGCACAAAGGTGATCTTTATTTGTCACATGTGCATTGTAAAAAACAGTGAAATGTGTCATTTTGTATCTAAGATCAACACAGTCCGATGACATGCTGGGTGCAGCCTGCAAGTGTCACCTTCTGCAAATGCTGGTCCACTGAGTTCTTCCAGCATCTTTTTGTTTTTGTTTCAAAATCCATCAGCTACAGCTGTATGGTTCTCCAGTTTCTCTTGGCAATGAACAATAAGATTATGTTTTCCTTCCTAATTACTCACCTTATCTACATTCAGGTCTCTTGACCAAAAGGCATACAGTAAAAGCAGAATTAGGTCACTCGGCCCAGTGAGTCTCCTGCACCATTCTATCATGTCTGATTTATTCTCCTGCCTTCTTCCCGTAACCTTGGATGCACTTACTAATCAATAACTTGCACTTTAAATATACCCAATGACTTGGCCTCCACAGCAATCTGTGGCAATGAATTCCATAAATCCACCACCCTCTGGCTAAAGCAATTCCTCTTTATCTCTGTTCCAAAGAGACATGCTTCTGTTCTGACACTCTGCCCTTTGGCCCTAGACTGAATGAAACATCTCCACCTCCACTCTATAGAAACATGGAAAACCTACAGCACAATACAGGCCCTTCAGCCCACAAACTTGTGTTAAACATGTCCCTACCATAGCAATTACTAGTCTTACCCATAGCCCTCTATTTTCTAAGCTCCATGTACCTATCCAAAAGTCTCTTAAAATACCCTACCGTATCCGCCTCCACCACTGTTGCCGGCAGCCCATTCCACACACTCACCACTATCTGTGTAAAAAACTTACCCCTGACATCTCCTCTGTACCTACTCCCCAGCACCTTAAACCTGTGTCCTCTTGTGGCAACCATTTCAGCCCTGGGAAAGAGCCTCTGACTATCCACACGATCAATGCTCCTCATCATCTCCTACACCTCTATCAGGTCACCTCTCATCCTCCGTCACTCCAAGGAGAAAAATCCGAGTTCACTCAACCAGTTTTCATAAGGCATGCTCCCCAATCCAGGCAACATCCTTGTAAATCTCCTCTGCACCCCTTCTATGGCTTCCACATCCTTCCTGTAGTGAGGCGACCAGAACTGAGCACAGTACTCCAAATGGGGTCTGACCAGGGCCCTATATAGCTGCAAACCTCTCGGCTCCTAAATTCAATTCCACGATTGATGAAGGCCAATACACCGTATGCCTTCTTAACCACGGAGTCAACCTGCACAGCTGCTTTAAGCGTCCTATGGACTTGGATGCCAAGATACCTCTGATCCTCCACACTCCCAAGAGTCTTACCATTAATACTATATTCTGCCATCAGATTTGACCTACCAAAATGAACACTTCACATTTATCTGGGTTGAACTCTATCTGCCTCTTCTCAGCCCAGTTTTCCATCCTATCAATGTCCCGCTGTAACCTCTGACAGCCCTCCACACTATCCATAACACCTCCAACTTTTGTGTCATCAGCAAATGTACTAACCCATCCCTCCACTTCCTCATCCAGGTCATTTATAAAAATCACAAAGAGTAGGAGTCCCAGAACAGATCCCTGAGGCACACTACTGGTCTGACCTCCATGTCTGTGGTGACCAGTGCTATCATGTTTGCTGTTGTGTGGTGGGGCAGCAGGCTGAGGGTAGCAGACACCAACAGAATCAACAAACTCATTCGTAAAGCCAGTGATGTTGTGGGGATGGAACTGGACTCTCTCACGGTGGTGTCTGAAAAGAGGATGCTGTCTAAGTTGCATGCCATCTTGGTCAATGTCTCCCATCCACTACATAATGTACTGGGTGGGCACAGGAGTACATTCAGCCAGAGACTCATTTCACCGAGATGCAGCACAGAGCGTCATAGAAAGTCATTCCTGCCTGTGGCCATCAAACTTTACAACTCCTCCCTTGGAGGGTCAGACACCCTGAGCCAATAGGCTGGTCCTGGACTTATTTCATAATTTACTGGCATAATTTACATATTACTATTTAACTATTTATTACTATTTTTCTATTACTAGTTATTATTTCCATGACTATTACTATTTACTATTTACTAATAGTAGTATTACTATTACTATTTCTATTACTATTTATTATTTATGGTGCAACTGTAACAAAAACCAATTTCCCCTGGGATCAATAAGGATGTCTATGACTATGACTATGACTATGCAGAAAATGACCCATCTACAACTACTCTTTGCCTTCTGTGGGCAAGCCAGTTCTGGATCCACAAAGTGAGTGCCCCTTGCATCCCATGCCTCCTTACTTCCTCAATAAGCCTTGCATGGGGTACCTTATCAAATACCTTGCTGAAATCCTTATACACTACATCCACTGCTCCTCCTTCATCAATGGGTTTAGTCACATCCTCAAAAAATTCAATCAGGCTCGTAAGGCACAACGTGCCCTTGACAAAGCCATGCTGACTATTCCTAATTATATTATACCTCTCCAAATGTTCATAAATCCTGCCTCTCAGTATCTTCTCCATCAGCTTACCAACCATTGAGGTAAGACTCACTGGTCTATAATTTCCTGGGCTATCTCTACTCCCTTTCTTGAATAAGGGAACAACATCTGCAACCCTCCAATCCTCTGGAACCTCACCCATCCCCATTGAAGATGCAAAGATCATCGCCAGAGACTCAGCAATCTCCTCCCTCGCCTCCCACAGTAGCCTGGGGTATATCTCGTCTGGTCCTGGTGACTTATCCAACTTGATGCTTTCCAAAAGATCCAGCACATCCACTTTCTTAATACCTACATGCTCAAGCTTTTCAATATGCTGCAGCCTCTCACTACTGAGATACAGATTCCACCCCGCCATCTCAGTGTTGTGAAACCTCTCACTATTGAGATACAGATCCCCCTCGATCACAGTGTTGTGAAACCTCTCACTACTAAGATACAGCCCCCCCAATCTCAGTGTTGTGAAACCTCTCAATACTGAGATACAGACCCCTCCGATCTCAGTGTTGTGAAACCTCTCAACACTGAGATACAGACCCCCCCCCTCCCGATCTCAGTGTTGTTAAACCTCTCACTACTGAGATACAGCCCCCCCAATCTCAGTGTTGTGAAACCTCTCAATACTGAGATACAGACCCCCCGATCTCAGTGTTGCGAAACCTCTCAATACTGAGATACAGACCACCCGAACTCAATGTTGTGAAACCTCTCAAAACTGAGATACAGACCCCCCCCGATCTCAGTGTTGTGAAACCTCTCACTACTGAGATACAGACCCCCCAATCTCAGTGTTGTGAAACCTCTCAATACTGAGATACAGACCCCCCCCCGATCTCAGTGTTGTTAAACCTCTCACTACTGAGATACAGACCCCCCCCGATCTCAGTGTTGTTAAACCTCTCACTACTGAGATACAGACCCCCCGATCACAGTGTTGTGAAACCTCTCAATACTGAGATACAGACCCCACCCGATCTCAGTGTTGTGAAACCTCTAACTACTGAGATACAGCCCCCTCGATCTCAGTGTTGTGAAACCTCTAACTACTGAGATACAGCCCCCTCGATCTCAGTGTTGTTAAACCTCTCAATACTGAGATACAGCCCCCCCAATCTCAGTGTTGTGAAACCTCTCAATACTGAGATACAGACCCCACCCGATCTCAGTGTTGTGAAACCTCTCACTACTGAGATACAGACCCCACCCGATCTCAGTTGTTAAACCTCTCACTACTGAGATACAGACCCTCCCCCCAGCTTAGTTTAGCACGTGAGTAGTTGAGGTATGGAATTGCCCGACACTGCAGGCTGCAGCTATCTTCTGCTTGGTGTGATCTCAATTCATGACAAAATCTGACTGGATGAGTTTAATTACACACTGCCCATGTTTTTATGTCGTTATAGTGATGGGCTGCAGCATTACAAACTGTTCTCAGCAACGGGACCCTGTTGTAATCTGGGAAAGTTCTATACTCTGTTACTTTTTTCCAATGATTTCACATTTTTATGCACTATGCTGCAGATTTTTGCCCCAGAATTTAACCCATCACATGTCTCTTTGTAAATGAAAATTTAAAAATCTGTAGATACTGGAAATCTGAAATAAAAACAGAAAATCCTGGCAGGTCTGGCAGCATCTGCAATAGAGAAGCAGAATTAATGCTTGGGCACTTCATCAGAACTGGGAAAGTGAGAAAAACAAGTTAGTCTTAGGCAGCAGTGAAGTTGCGGAGAGAAAAGGGAATACCTGTGATGGAGTGAGACTAAGTAGGTTATTGGTGGGCAGTTATAGGCATGTTGTGCCTCTTTGTGTAATGTGTTGTTGGTAGTAAGGCTATGTGACCTGTCCAGCAGACCAGACTGTACAAACAGAACACTGCACAGGAACAGGCCATTCGGCCCACTGTCTGTGCCAAACCTGACACTGAACTAAACTAATTCTCTTTTACCTGCACATGATCCACATCCCCCCACTTCGTGAATTTTCCTGGTTCTGTCCAACAGCCTCTGAAACACCACTATAATAACAGCATCCAGCACTACCCTTCCCCCAGGCACCAATCGCCATCTGGGTAAAAAACTTGCCACACATTGTCTTTAAATGTTCCCCTCCTCCTTCGCCTTATATTCATGCCCACTAGAACTTGACATTTCCATCGTGAAGAAAAGATTCCAACTATCTACCCCATTTATGCCTCTTAATTTTATGAATTTCCAGCAGGGCAGACTCAATAGACCAAACGGCCTAATTCTGTTCCTATATCATATGGTCTGATGGCTCCTCTTAGCCTCTGACACTTCAGAGAGGGAGAAAAACAACCTAATTTTGTCCAACTTCTCCTTAAGGTTCATACTCTCTAATCCATGCAGCACCCCAGAAAACCTCTTCTGCTCCCTTTCTAAAGCCTTCATGTGCTTTCTGTAATAGGGCAGCCAGAATTACACAAGTGTGGCTTTATATAGCTGACTTCCTTCCTCATACTCGACAGCAACCAATCATGACAAGCAAGCCATATTCCTCCTTTAGCACATTATTTCAAAGGATTTCAAAGTACATTTATTATCAAAGAATGTAAAAATTATACACCTTAAGATTTGTTTACTTACAGACAGCTATAAAGCAAGAAACCCTAAAGAACCCATTAAAAAAAGTAAAGATCAACACCCTATGTGCAGAGAAAGGGAAAAGAAACAGAAATCAATCAAACAATAGAAGTGAAGTACAACATTCCAACCCAAATTGAGTCCTTAGATCTGAACCCCGGAGCAACCAGGAGTAGGCCCTAGCCTCAGAATCAGTCCATCATATCAGAGCACAGCAGCCGGGGGGCAGTCTTCATAACCTCAGTGCAATGGAGAGAGGAGTCACAATTATGGGAGAGTGAGCAAAATTGGCTCTTGCCTCTGATCCCAACACCCTGTCTCTCCAGTATATTGTTTAAATTGTCCGAATGGTGTTTTGCACCTCACACTAGGACCCAGGCACCACTGCAGTGAAAGGCTCCGGGCCTAGAATACGCCACCCAGCAACTCGCTCCAGAGTCAGATTTTGTCGCCCAGACCAAATCTCCAAATTGGCTTGGTGCCCAGAGGAATCCAACTTTGCACCCAGGCCAATTGTATGGGCATGGGAACTCCTCTGCCATGGCTTCTCCTCTCCATCTGCAGTGATTCTGCAAAGGACCAGCATTAGAGTTCTTCAAGAAAGTAACAAGCAGGGTGGACAAAGGAGAGGCAGTGGATGTCAATTACTTGAATTTTCAGAAAGCATTTGATAAGGTGTCACACATGAGGCTGCTTGACAAGATAAAATTCTATGCCATTACAGGAAAGATACTGGCAAGGATAGAGTAATGGCTGCAAGGCAGGGGACAGAGAATGGGAATAAAGGGGGCCTTTTCTGGTTAGCTGCCAGTGATTAATGGTGATCCTCAGTATTGGGACCGCTGCTTTTCACATTGTTTGTCAGTGATTTGGATAATGGAATTGATAACTTTGTGACAAAGTTTGTGGATGATATGACGATAGGTGGGGGGGTAGGTGGTGCTGAGGAAGCAATGGGACTTAGACAGATTGGAAGAAAAAGTGGGAGATGGAATACGGTGTTGGGAAATGTATGATAATGCATTTTGGTAAAAGGAACAATAGTGCAGACTGTTATCTAAGTGGGGAGAAGGTTAAAACATCAGAGGTACAGAACTTAGAAGTCCTCGTGCAAAACTCCCAGAAGATTAATTTACAGATTGAGTCTGTGATAAAGAAGGCAAATGAAATGTTGGCATGTATTTCAAGGGGAATAGAATATAAAAGCAAGGACATAATGCCGAGGCTTTATAAGACACTAGTCAGGCCACACTTAAGAGTATTGTCAACAGTTTTGGGCCCCATATCTCAGTAGGGAAATGTTGTCATTGGAAAGAGTCCAGAGGAGGTTCACGAGGATTATTCCAGGAATTAAGGGGTTAACATATGAGGAGTATTTGGCAGCTTTGGGCCTGTACTCACTGTAAATTAGAAGAATGCGTGGGGATCTTATCGGAACCTACCGAATGTTGAAAGGACTAGATAGGGTTGATGGGGAGAGGATGTTTCCTCTGGTGGGGGTATCCAGAACTAGCCTCAAACCTTTTAGAATAGAGTTAAGGAGGAAGCTGTTTTGTCAGAGAGTAGTAAATCAGTGAAATGCTCTGCCATAGTGGAGGCCAAGTCAGTGCATGGGTATATTTAAGGTGGAAGTTGATCATTTCCTGATCAGTCAGGGCACCAAAAGATATGGCGAAAAGGCAGGTGTATGGTGTTTAGTGGGATCCGGGATCAGCCATGATAGAATGGTGAAGCAGGTGTGTTGGGCTGAATGGCCTAATTCTGCTCCGATGTCTTATGGTCTTATAGTTCATCCCTCAAATTCACTTCGCCTTCGCTCACCTCTTCATTGTTTGCAGTAATAATTTACTACAATTCACTTCAGAAAAGGTGTTATTGGTCAAATTTCTTGCCTTTTGAATTCCCAGTGCACTGCCGTTGGGCATCTTAAACCTTTATCTACTCGCATGGCCCTTTCACTGAGCTAAAATAAGAAACACTAAGACAAACAAGGAAGGAGGAAATACCCAGTTCTGATAGAGATTAAAAAGAGTATGTAAAGTTGGAGTATTCACAAACTATATGTCACCATATACTACTCTAAGATACTGAATCTGTGAAATCCTTGTAAGAAAATGAATCTCAGGGTTGTATGTGGTGTCATATATGTACTTTGATAATAAATTTATTTTGAACTTTGAACACTCACTCTTCTTATACCTACATGCCTTTATTACTTGCTTATGTCCTCTTCAAATTATTCTCCAACCTTGTGATATAAGCAAATTTAGCAACAATAACTTTCATGCATTTATTGAAGTCAGTTCTGTATGTAGCCAGTAATAAGTTGCGACATGTTGTTTATCCACCCACCCTCACCCAGCTGCTTCCCTGGATTGCTGCCTGGCAGTGCTTGTTTCCCAGTCAGTGTTCAGCAGAAACCTGTCCAAGCACAGCAGTGCCAAGCCCAGCTCCAGCAATACTCAAAGTTTCAAAGGTTCATTTATTATCAAAGTAAACAACCCTAAATGTCTTCAATCCTCCGTGCAGCCATAAAAACAAGAAAGGAAAGAAAGGCAGCACGATCATCAACCCCCAGGTCCCACCCCTCTCCATAAAAATAAAACAAATAAAATGGATCAAGCACATCAACCCACAAATTCCTCCTCCTGCACAAAAAAACAAACAAAATGGATCCAGCACATCGACCCCCCCCAAATCCCTCCCCCCACACAAAAAAAAACAAACAAAATGGATCAGGCACATCAGGAAGAGAGTTAGGCTTTCACAAAGTTCAAAGTAAACTTATTATCAAAATGTCAGGTCACTGGTCTGAGTGCTACTGGTACCATGTAACCCAGTACTACCTGTCACATGGTCAGGTGGTCGGCGACTAAACTGGCTCCTCTACCAGGCTTGCCCGCTGAGGAGGGTGGCTAGATACCCTGCAGGATGAAAAATAAGACCTGCTAAAGGGCGGTTGAACCCTCTCGTAGGGTCAACAGCCATCTAGCAAACACGTGCCATGAAGTGCGGAAAGGACATCCCCTGCATCAAAGCCTGGTCTGGCCATTCACTGCAACAGAACTTCCCCCAGCTGTCTTGGACCCCACCATGCCGCTGGATCCGGGAGGGGATGTCGAGAGGATGAGTCTGGACCTGTGCAACCTACTACTCACCTAAAATCCATTCATGCACACGCTGTTCCTTTCTGAGGAGTGGGGTATCAATTCAAACCCCACTAACTGGCTGAAAGGAACCATCATTATCCTATGGGATGGATAGCCAGAGAGAGATTATCAAAATACACATATGTTACCAGATACCACCTTGAGATTCATTTTCTTGCACATTTACAGGGGAAAAAGTAAATACAACAGAATTTATGAAAAACTATTCATGGACAGACAAAAATTGACAAACATCAAATGTGCAAATAAAAACCTAATACTGAGAAGATTAGTTGAACAAAGGCCTTGAAAATGAGTTTGGTTGCGGTAGAATCAATTCATAGTGATAGTGAATTCAGATTCAGATTACATGTATATGTTTTGGAATTCTTTGAGGAATTAACAGGCAAGACAGTCAAAGTAAAATCAGTGGATGTTGCTTACTTCATTTGGCATTTGACAAGGTGCCATACATGAGGCTGCTAAACAAGATAAGAGTCCATGTTATTACGGGAAAGATATTAGCATGGATAGAAGATTAGGTGACTGGCAGGAGGCAAAGAGTGGGAATAAAGGGAGCCTTTTCTGGTTGGTTGACAGTGACTAGTGGTACTACACAGGGGTCTGTGTTGGGACCACTTCTTTTCATGTTATGTGTGAGTGATCTGAATGATGGAATTGATAGCTTTCTGGGCAAGTTTGTGGTTGACACAAAGATAGTTGGAGGGGAAAGTAGTGTTGAGGAAGCAGGGACTCTGCAGATGGATAGTCGGTTTAGGAGAATGGGCAAAGAAGTGGCAGATGGAATACAGTGCAGAGAAATGTATAGTCATACACTTTGGTAGAAGAAATAAAGCCACAGACTATTTTCTAAACGGGGAGAAAATTCAAATCTCAGAGGTACATAGGGTCGTGGGAATCCTTGTGCAGAATTCCTTGAAGGTTAACTTGAAGGTTGAGCCAGTGATGAGGAAGGCAAATGCAATGTTAGCACTCATTTTGAGAGCAAGGATGTAATGCTGAGGGTTTATAAGGTATTGGTCAGAGTGCACTGGGAGTATAGTGAGCAGTTCTGGCTGCCTTAACATTGGAGAGGGTCCGGAGGAAGTTCACAAGAATGATCCCAGGAATGAAAGGGTTATTGTATGAGGAACATTTGATGGCCCTGGGCCGGTACTCACTGGAGCTTAGGAGAATGAGGAAGGATCTCATTGAAAGCTATTGAATATTAAAATGCCTGGATAGAGTCGATGTAGGGAGGATATTTCCTACAGTGGTTAAGTCAAAAGCCAGGGGGCACAGCTCAGACTCGAGAGATGAGGAAGAATTTCTTTAGCCAGAGGGTAGTGAATCTGTGGAATTAAATGTCACTAGCGGTGAGGCCAAGCCACTAAGTATACTTAAGGTGGTTGGTAGCTTCTTGAGTATTCAGTGTCAGAGGTTACATGGAGAAGGCAAGAGAGATAATAAATCAGTTATGATGGAATGGTGGAGCAGACTTGATGGGCAGAATGGCCTAATTCTGCTCCTGTGTCTTATGATGTTAAAACATACAATGAAATGTGCCATTTGTATTAACTACTAACACACCCGCCAGCCTTATCTACACTGATTTAATGGTGCTGGAGTCCCTTAAAATCAGGAGAAGTTTTGGAAGGGAACTTATGATTAAGTCATTGGATTTATTCGCTGCTCTATCTCTACCTTTGAGAAGAAGGTACAGGAGTTTAAAAGCCCAACCAGACTCAAGAAAAGCTGCTTTCCCACTGCTGTCAGACCGGTAAACAAATCCCTTTCTCAGTGGTATTGCCACTGTTACGAGAATACACATAAAATTAAGATGTTTGCTGGCCTGGGCTAGCATCAGTGGCATCAGCAGTTGGTCTGCCACCTGCCCTCAGGGGAAGGAGAGATAAGGAACAATGGAGCAGCGTCTGGAGATGTGTAATGAAGGGATGTGGGAGGAAGAGCTGTCTGGAGCGGCTCCCCCCTTTGAACCCTGAACTGTTTGAAGTGATGGACAGGCGATACCCCAGCAGGGGGATAAAAAGGGACAGGTTCGCTAAGACAGACACACACGCCACCCGAGGTAATGAGACCCTGGAAGCGGTGCGCCTCTCACGAGTGATGAGAAGTACCGGACAACGCACAGGGTGGAAAGGTACGATCAGCGGGAACCCGGTGTGTGTCCGCCCTTGCCTGGGTGCCGGGTTCACTGCAGAGGATCGACCGCATCTGGAGGAGGGGTCACAGTCGGTGACCTCAGGTGACATCACCAAGGACCTGCCCAAAAGCTGTTTGTGAGCCATCCCGCTGGTCTGTGAGTGAAGCCGTTCTGAATGATCAGTTGTTCCTATTCTGTCTCTCTCCCCCCACCTTGTCCATCGCCATGGCAACGATTACTGCGAACTGAACTACAAACTGGACTGAACTTTGAGTCATTTTGAAATTGGTCATTTAACCCCTAGACAACGATAGAGCTTGATTGATGCTGTTATCTTAATTCTGTGCACATGTGTGGTTATCATTGTTGAATTGTTGCATTTATTATCCTTTCGATTACTGTGTTGCTTGTTTCTTTAATAAAACTTTCTTAGTTCTAGTACTCCAGACTCCAACTGAGTGATCCATTTCTGCTGGTTTGGCAACCCAGTTACGGGGTACGTAACATAAGTGGGGTTCTCGTCCGCGATTTTGAACGCTAAATTTGGGACGGAGTAAATTGATTGGGTTAAAATTCCCGAAAGAAAGAAAAGACAAACAGCAGAAATGGAGGTTGAGGAATTTATAAAGGCGCCGACCTTGGAGGCATTAGAGGATGCCAGGAAATCGGAATTGATAGCTGTGGCAAAACGGGTGAATCTTGCTAAGGTGAAGTCGACAATGAGGAGAGAGGAGATACACAGAGCTATTGTAGAGCACTATGTATCTAAAGGTGTGTTTCCCCAAGGTGAGCTGGGGGAGGTGTCTATTGAAAAACCTGCTGGAGACGCGGTACAGGTACAGCTTGAACAACTGAGACTCGAGCACGAGTTCCGGGTACGGCAGTTAGAACACGAAGAGAAGCAGTTAGAAAGGCAGGAGAGAGAGGTAGAAAGGCAAGAGAGAGAGAGGGACAGGCAGTTGGAGAGAGAGGAGAAACAGAGGGAAAGGGAATTTGAGCTGGAGAAGTTAAAGATAAGGGCCGAGCAGGGGCTCGTGCCGAACCAAGGTGGAGGGTTCCGGGCGACCCAGGAGGTTAGGCTGGTTCCCCCATTTGACGATACCGATGTGGATCGGTACTTTCTCCATTTCGAAAAAGTGGCCATAAGTCAGGAATGGCCGAGGGATAAGTGGGTTGTCTTACTTCAGAGTGTACTGAAAGGGAAGGCCCAACAAGCTTACTCCGCTTTATCCCCGGAAGATGCCCAGAAGTATGAGGTGGTGAAGGAGGCCATCCTCAGGACTTATGAGTTGGTCCCGGAGGCATACCGGCAGAGGTTCCGGAATGCGAGGAAGCGGTGGGACCGCACGTATTTGGAGTTTGCTCGCGAGATGCAAACATATTGTGAGCGTTGGTGCGCCTCGAAAGGGGTAGAGGGGGATTATGACAGACTGCTGCAACTGGTTCTGATTGAGCAGTTTAAAGGTTGTGTCCCTGAGGGTATGAGACCCTACCTCGATGAGAAAGAGGCAGCCACGTTAGCCGCAACTGCTAAGTTAGCGGATGAGTATGCGTTGACGCATAAAATGAAGGTTGCCCCGAGTAAAGGCTACCAGAAGGGTAGTCAGGACGGCGGGGAGAGTCCGCCGGAAAAGTCAGAAAGTAAGCCGGGGACTAGTGAAAAGGATAAGGTAGACCGGGAGCAGCCTGGTAGGAAGTCTCCTGGGGTCGTCTGTTATAATTGTGGGAAAGTCGGACACTTTGCGTCCAGGTGCTTTGCCCCAAGGAAGGAGACGGGGAAAGGAAAAGCGGAAATTTTGAATGGCTGTATTGAGCTGTTAAGCGAACCGCTAGGGAAGGACAGGTCTGAAAAAGTCCAGGAAGGGCGCGAGAGGTTTATCTCGGCCGGACTGGTGTCAGTGAAGGAGAGGTTAAAACCAGTTCCAGTGCGGATCTGGAGAGACACGGGAGCGTGTCAGTCACTAATACTGAAGAGTGTATTAGAGTTTAGCTCAGAGACCCAGACTGGGGAGGTAGAGGTCAAAGGTGTTGGGGAAGGGACAGAGTCAGTCCCTTTGCACCAGATACATTTACAGAGCAACCTGGTCTCTGGACTAGTCACGATTGGGGTGAGGTCCGAATTACCGATGAAAGACGTGGAAGTCTTGCTCGGTAATGACATCGCCGGAGGAATCGTGTTCCCAGTCGTGAGATTGACGGGTCAGCCTGCCAGCATGGAGGCCCCGCCCGCGATGGTGAATTTGGCTGAAACATTTCTGCCAACCTTGTATGAGACAGGGTGTAGTGAGATAAGAGGTAGTGAGGGAGCTGGGACGGACGTAGCAGTAGCCAGGAAAGAATTTGTGCAGACGCAGGAGCGAGACGAGGGGCTGATGGTTTTTGCCGAGACCGCTCTCTCTGACACAGCCTTGACAAGCTATTGTGCGGATGAGGAGGTGCTAAGGAAGAAAGGGAAATCAAGTACAGCATCCGCAGATGAGGAGTGGGGGGTGGTGCAAAAGAGTTATGGGGATGAGGTTTTTAACATGGCCCACGAGGTACCCCCCGGTGGACATTTTGCGGTGCTGGAGGAAACAGTTGGTGGAATCATGAAAGAGATTTACCGGCTGCCCAGGGGGAAGAATGTTATTGATCATGACCGACGCGAACTGAGACGGTCACCGGCTTTTGATATGCTAACAAACCTAGTCGGTGTTAGCGTGGAAATCAATGAAGCTAGGGGCCCCTTGATAAGAGGAAAAAACCATTTTGAAAAGATTAGGATGGGATCGGTCAGATGGGAGAAGGCTATTGTTTTGGCCAGGTCTACTGATAAGGTCTCTCCCTTAATCCCCGAAGGAGTAATTAAACGACTCGCACCGATGTGTTTGATTGTCCCGAGGAAATGCAAAGAACTGGGACGTTGGGTTATGTCGGTTACAATAGGGCGGCCAAGTAAACAACACCCATATTTTTTTGAGTAATTCAGTGACTAAAGGGCTGATGAACACAGAGGTGTGTATTGGCAATTTAACACGGCTGTCTGAAGCCAGCTTGATAGTGAACCTTGGAAAAAATGAATTCGGCCACACGAGAGTCACCTACCTGGGAATTGTGGTGACACAGGGGCAGCTGGCAGTGATGCAAGCTACAGTGCAGGCTATCGCTGACCTCCCCACCCCGACAGACAAGAGGGCCCTCAGAAGGCTCTTGGAGATGGTGGGGTACTGCAGGAAGTTTTGCAATGACTCTGCGGTCAATACCCGTCCCCCTCCTACTAAGCCCTTGCGAGAGAAAACTGAGTCGGAATGGGACGACCCTTGTTATTGTGGTCCGGGACAAAACCAAATGAGAGGTTACATTGGTCGCAATTCATCAGTGTTTTTGGCCACTATGAAGTTTGCTGAGTTGGAGCCTGGTCTAAGGGATTATTAATAACACGTGTAAAAGGAACAGAAAATGTGATGACTGTCTGTCAAGGTGTTGACAGCTTCAAATTCTCTGTATTAGCTAAATAACTGTTAAAGATGTATATTGTGTATGTATCAGATAATGTAGTCATGTTTGTAATTTTTACCTCCCGGTAAAAATCCTTAAAGGGGGGAAGTGTTACGAGAATACACATAAAATTAAGATGTTTGCTGGCCTGGGCTAGCATCAGTGGCATCAGCAGTTGGTCTGCCACCTGCCCTCAGGGGAAGGAGAGATAAGGAACAATGGAGCAGCGTCTGGAGATGTGTAATGAAGGGATGTGGGAGGAAGAGCTGTCTGGAGCGGCTCCCCCCTTTGAACCCTGAACTGTTTGAAGTGATGGACAGGCGATACCCCAGCAGGGGGATAAAAAGGGACAGGTTCGCTAAGACAGACACACACGCCACCCGAGGTAACGAGACCCTGGAAGCGGTGCGCCTCTCACGAGTCGGTGAGAAGTATCAGACAACGACAAGGGTGGAAAGGTACGATCAGCGGGAACCCGGTGTGTGTCCGCCCTTGCCTGGGTGCCGGGTTCACTGCAGAGGATCGACCGCATCTGGAGGAGGGGTCACAGTCGGTGACCTCAGGTGACATCACCAAGGACCCGCCCAAAAGCTGTTTGTGAGCCATCCCGCTGGTCTGTGAGTGAAGCCGTTCTGAATGATCAGTTGTTCCTATTCTGTCTCTCTCCCCCCACCTTGTCCATCGCCATGGCAACGATTACTGCGAACTGAACTACAAACTGGACTGAACTTTGAGTCATTTTGAAATTGGTCATTTAACCCCTAGACAACGATAGAGCTTGATTGATGCTGTTATCTTAATTCTGTGCACATGTGTGGTTATCATTGTTGAATTGTTGCATTTATTATCCTTTCGATTACTGTGTTGCTTGTTTCTTTAATAAAACTTTCTTAGTTCTAGTACTCCAGACTCCAACTGAGTGATCCATTTCTGCTGGTTTGGCAACCCAGTTACGGGGTACGTAACACCACGTTCTCAAACTCTTACACAGCACATCGAACAGTACAGCACAGTACTGGCCCTTCGGCCCACAATGTAGCCTAATCAATCTCATCAAGATCAACCTAACACACCAGCAGGCTCAAGAACAGTTACTACCCCTCAACCATCAGGCCCTTGAACAAAAGCTACGTCATTAAATGACTCTTTTATCTTGTTATATCATGCTCATTATTTATTGCTATTTATTTGTTATCTGCAGTTGTACAGTTTGTTTACAGTTAACGGTTCCTGATGTTTACAGTTTACGGATTCTGTTTACAGTTACTAGTTAAAAGATTTGCAGAGTATGCTTACAGGGAAAAGAATCCCAGGGTGGTATGTGGTGACATGTATGTCTTCTGATAACAAATTTTACTCTGAATGTTGATCCAAGTGCCGATCTTAATATTGCTAAAGTATCTGCCTCTACCAACACCCTGTGCCACATACCCACCACCCTCTGTAAACAACAGGAATTCTGCAGATGCTGGAAATTCAAGCAACATACATCAAAGTTGCTGGTGAACGCAGCAGGCCAAGCAGCATCTATAGGAAGAGGCGCAGTCGACGTTTCAGGCCGAGACCCTTCGTCAGGACTAACTGAAGGAAGAGTGAGTAAGGGATTTGAAAGCTGGAGGGGGAGGGGGAGATGCAAAATGATAGGAGAAGACAGGAGGGGGAGGGATAGAGCCGAGAGCTGGACAGGTGATAGGCAAAAGGGGATACGAGAGGATCATGGGACAGGAGGCCTAGGGAGAAAGACGTGGGGGGGGTGACCCAGAGGATGGGCAAGAGGTATATTCAGAGGGACAGAGGGAGAAAAAGGAGAGTGAGAGAAAGAATGTGTGCATAAAAATGAGTAACAGCTGGGGTACGAGGGGGAGGTGGGGCCTAGCGGAAGTTAGAGAAGTCAATGTTCATGCCATCAGGTTGGAGGCTACCCAGACAGAATATAAGGTGTTGTTCCTCCTACCTGAGTGTGCCATAAAGATGTAGCCACACTCAGGTTGGAGGAACAACACCTTATATTCTGTCTGGGTAGCCTCCAACCTGATGGCATGAACATTGACTTCTCTAACTTCCGCTAGGCCCCACCTCCCCCTCGTACCCCAGCTGTTACTCATTTTTATGCACACATTCTTTCTCTCACTCTCCTTTTTCTCCCTCTGTCCCTCTGAATATACCTCTTGCCCATCCTCTGGGTCACCCCCCCGCCCCCCCGTCTTTCTTCCCGGACCTCCTGTCCCATGATCCTCTCGTATCCCCTTTTGCCTATCACCTGTCCAGCTCTCGGCTCTATCCCTCCCCCTCCTGTCTTCTCCTATCATTTTGCATCTCCCCCTCCCCCTCCAGCTTTCAAATCCCTTACTCACTCTTCCTTCAGTTAGTCCTGACGAAGGGTCTCGGCCTGAAACGTCGACTGCGCCTCTTCCTATAGATGCTGCTTGGCCTGCTGCGTTCACCAGCAACTTTGATGTATGTTACCCTCTGTAAATCTGTCTCTACTAACACCCTGTGCCACACACCCACCACCCTCTGTGTAAATCTATCTCTACCAACACCCTGTGCCACGAAGGTAGAGCAGTAGATGTAGTATATATGGATTTCAGCAAGGCATTTGATAAGGTACTGCATGCAAGGCTTATTGAGAAAGTAAGGAGACATGGGATCCAGGGGAACATTGCTTTGTGGATCCAGAACTGGCTTGCCCACAGAAGGCAAAGAGTCGTTGTAGAGGGGTCATATTCTGCATGGAGGTCGGTGACGGGTGGTGTGCCTCAGGGATCTGTTCTAGGATCCCTACTCTTCCTGATTTTTATAAATGACCTGGATGAGGAACTGGAGGGATGGGTTAGTAAATTTGCTGATGATACAAAGGTTTGGGGTGTTGTGGATAGTGTGGAGGGCTGTCAGAGGTTACAGCGGGACATTGATAGGATGTAAGACTGGGCTGAGAAGTGGCAGATGGAGTTCAACCCAGATAAGTGTGAAGTGGTTCATTTTGGTAGGTCAAATATGATGGCAAAATATAGTATTAATGGTAAGACTCTTGGCAGTGTGGAGGATCAGAGGGATCTTGGCGTCCAAGTCCATAGGACACTCAAAGCTGCTGCTCAGGTTGACTCTGTGGTTAAGAAGGCATATGATGCATTGGCCTTCATCAATCGTGGGATTGAGCTTAGGAACCAAGAGGTAATGTTGCAGCTATATAGGACCCTTGTCAGACCCCACTTCGAGTACTGTGCTCAGTTCTGGTCACCTCACTACCAGGATGTGGAAACCATAGAAAGGGTGCAGAGGAGATTTACAAGGATGTTGCCTGGATTGGGGAGCATGCCTTATGAGAATAGATTGAGTGAATTCAGCCTTTTCTCCTTGGAGCGACAGAGGATGAGAGGTGACCTGATAGAGGTGTATAAGATGATGAGAGGCATTGATCGTGTGGATAGTCAGAGGCTTTTTTCCAGGGCTGGAATGGCTAGCACGAGAGAGCACAGTTTTAAGGTGCTTGGAAATAGGTACAGAGGAGATGTTGGGGTAAGTTTTTTTACGCAGAGAGTGGTGAGTGCATGGAATGGGCTGCTGGCAATGGTGGTGGAGGCGGATACAATAGGGTCTTTTAAGAGACTCCTGGACAGGTACATGGAGCTTAGAAAAATAGAGGGTTATGGGTAACCCTAGGAAATTTCTCAGGTAAGGACATGTTCAGCACAGCTTTGTGGGCCGAAGGGCCTGTATTGTGCTATATTGTTCTACGTTTCTATATTTCTAAGTGAAAAACTTAAGAAATATGCTGAATTAAAAGAGGAAATTGAAAGACTGTGGAACATAAACAGGGTGGACATTTTCCCAATAGTAATACCTGCTGATGTCACCCCAAAGTCAGTACACCATAGCATTAAACAACTCGGTTTACACATCACTATCTATGCAAATCTCCAGAAAGCCACAATACTAAACAGCTCTAGAATTTCCAAAAGTTCCAAGCAAATGAGAAATGAGTGTGGTTGGCTAAATCTGTACCTCAGGTTTTACCAGCTTGAGCTGGGAAAAAAATGATAACAATAAATAAGTAACAAATAATATTGAGAACATGAGTTGTAGAGTCCTTGAGAGTGAGTCCACAGATTGTGGAATCAGTTCAATGTGAGTGAAGTTATCCACGCTGGTTCAGGAGCCTGAAGGTTGAGGGGAATATACTATTCCTGATCCTGGTGGTGTGCAGCCTGAGGCTCCAGTACCTCCTTCCCAATGGCAGTAGCGAGATGTGAAACCAGGCTAGGGCGAAGGTTGGTGTGTTGGGCTGTGGGGGGGTGAGGTGAAGTTAGAAGCTGGGAGGTGATATGTGCAAAAGGTAAAGGACTGAGGGAGAAAGAATCTGGTGGGAAAGCGGAGAGGACCATGGGAGGAAGGGAAGGAGGACGGACTCCAGAGGGAGGAGAAGAGAGGAGGAAAGAGGGGAACCAGAATGGGAAATGGAAAAAGAGAGAAGGGGTACAGGGACAAATTATTGGGTTGCATTGATTATTAGCACAAACAACGCTTTTCAATGCATATTTCAATGTACCTGAGATAAATAAATGAACCTGAAATGTGATTTTTTTTCTCCTGGCTTGAGAGTGCAAAAGATGAAGACATGGTCACACGATGATGCATTAACCACTTGGGACTGAGATGTCTTCATCTGGAGGATTGGGGATATGAAGACACAAGAGATTTCAGATGCTGGAATCTGGAGCAACAAACATCCACTGGAAGACCTTAACAGTCAAGTAGCACCAGAGGGGAGAGAGGAATAGTGTGAGACAGAAACCCAGGGTGATTGGTCAAACTCAAAGTCAAAATCAATGTATTTATTTATTGAGATACAGCACAGAATAGGTCCTTCAAGCTCTTTGAGCTGCGCTACCCAGCAACTGCCAAGTTAACCTTAACTTAATCACAAGAGAATTTACAATGATTAATTAACCTACCAACTGGTATGTATTTGGGCTGTGGGATGGCACAGATATGTCATCAAATCCTACCTAAAGATTCATTTTTTGCAGGCATTTACAGGAAAGTAAAGGAATTCAATATAATTTATGAAACACTGTGCGTAAACAAAGACTGGCCGACAGCCCAATGTACAAAAGAAGAGAAATTGTGCAAATGAAGTCATAAATTATACTGAGAACATGAGTAGTAAAGAGCTTTTGATCGTGTCAACATAGAAGAGTACAGCACAGGAACAGATCCTTCAGCCCACAATGTCATGCCAAAACAACTAAATTAGTTATCAAGTGGCTAACTAAGCCAATCACAAACAGGAGAAAATCTGCAGGTGCTGGAAATCTGAGTAACACACAGAAAATGATGGCGGAACTCAACAGGCCAGGCAGCATCTATGGAAAAGAGTACAGTCGACGTTTCAAGCTGAGACCCTTCAGCCGGACTGGAGAAAAAATGCTGAGGAGTGGATTTAAAAGGTGGAGGGAGGGGAGAGAGACACGCACAAGGTGAAAGATGAAACCGGGAGGGGGAGGGATGAAGTTGATTTGTGAAAGAGATACAGGGCTGGAGAAGGGGGAGTCTAATAGAGGAGGACAGAAGGCCATGGAAAAAAGAAAAGTGGGGAGGAGCACCAGAGAGAGGTGATCAGCAGGCAAGGAGATAAGGTGAGAGAGGGAAAGGGGGATGGGAAATGGTGAAAGAGAGGTAGGGGATCATTACCAGAAGTTTAAGATATCGAAGTTCATATCATCACGTTGGAGGCTACCCAGACGGAATATAAGGTGCTGTTCTTCCAACCTGACTGTGGCCACATCGCAACAACAGAGGAGGCCAAGGATTAATATATCAGAATGGGAATGGGAAGTGGAATTAAAATGGGTGGCCACTGGGAGATCCCACTTCTTCTGGTGAGCGGAGCGTAGGTGTTTGACAAAGTGGTCTCCCAATCTACATCGGGTCTCACTGATAAAGGGCTTCCCTTCCTTCACCATTAACACTGCCCCCAACTGCATCTTTTATATTTCACATATGTCTGCCTTCACCCCATCCTCTTGCCACCCCACCAGCCTCCGTGTCCAGCACGTAATTCTCCAAAACCTCTGCCATTTCCAACAGGATCCCACCACCAAGCAAATCTTTCCCTCCCCACCCCCCACTTTCTGCTTTCCGCAGGGATCACTCCCTACATGACTCCATTGTCTATTCATCCCTCCCCACTGATCTCCCTCCTGGCACTTATCCTTGCAAGTGGAACAAGTGCTACACCTGCCACTACACCTCTTCCCTCAATACCATTCAGGGCCCCACACAGCCCTTCCAGGTGAGGTGACACTTCACCTGTGAGTCTGTTGGAGTTTTATACTGTGTCTGGTGCTCCCGGTGTGGCTTCCTGTATATCGGTGAGACCCGTCGTGGATTGGGAGACCACTTCGCCGAGCACCTATGCTCCATCCGCCAGAAAAAGCCGGATCTCCCAGTGGCCACCCATTTTAATTCCACTTCCCATTTCCATTTCAATATGCTCTACTGTCACAATGAGACCACACACAGGTTGGAGGAACAACACCTTATATTCTGTCTGGGTAGCCTCAACCTAATGGCATGCACATTGATTTCTTCAACTTCCGGTATTGCCCCACACCGCACTTCACCATTCCCCATACCTTCTTCCTTCTCTTACATTATCTCTTTGCCTGTATCCCCTCTAGTGCTCCTCCCACCTTTTCTTTCTTCCATGGTCCTCTCCTATAGGTCTCCCCTTTCTCCAGCCCAGTTTCTCTTTCACCAATCAACCTCCCAGCTCTTTACTTCACCCCTACCCCCACCCAGTTTCACCTATCACCTTATGTTTCTCCCTCCCCTGCACCCCCCTCACCTTTTAAATCTACTCCTCTCCTCATTTTTTTCCTCCAGTCCTGCTGAAGGGTCCCAGCCCGAAACGTCGACTGTACTCTTTTCCATAGATGCTGCCTAGCCTACTGAGTTCCTCCAGCATTTTGTGTGCGTTGCTTGGCCAACTAAACTAATCCCTCTGTTTCCACAATGTTCATACCTTCCATTTCCCTCACATTCATGTGTCTATCTGAACATCTCTTAAAAATCTCGAAAACATCTGGCTCTACCACCACTCCAGGCAGTGCATTCCAGGCATCCACCACTCTCTGTGTAAAAAACTTGCCCTCACATCTCCTTTGAACCTCAGTTTAAATGCATCCCCTATGGTATTAGACATTTCAACCCTGGGAAAAAGATGCTGTTTGTCTACTCTAACTATGCCTATCATCATCTTATAAACCTCAGTCAGATTTCCCCCATAGCCTCCACTGCTCCAAGAAAACAACCCAGGTTTGTCCAACCTCTCATTATAGTGCATGTCCTCTACTAAGGAACCTCTTCTGCACCCTCTCCAAAGTCTCGACATTCTTCCTATGATGGGGCAACCGGAACTCTATGCAATACTCCAGATGCGGCTCTAGGAGAGTTTTACAACAGCCTGTAGGTTCAACCATAAGAACAGAAGACATATGAGCATAATTAAGCCATTTGGTCCATCAAGTCTGCTTTACCATTTCATCATGGCTGATCCATTTTCCCTCTCAGCTCCATTCTCTTGCCTTCTCATGTCCTCATTAATCAAGAACCTATCAAACTTCAACTTCAATTCACCCAGTGACAGGCCTCCACAGCCAAATGTGGTAACAAATTCCACAGATTCATTCTCTTCTGGCTAAAGAAATTCCTCACCCTCTCCGTTCTAAATGGATGTCTCTCTACTCTGAGGCTGCGCTCTCTGGTTGTAGACTCCCCAGCTATAGAAAACATCCTCTCCACATCCACTCTAGCTATGCCTTTCAACATTTGATAGGTTTCAATGAGATCCACCCCTCATTCTTCCAAATTCCAGTGAGTACAGGCCCAGAGCCATCAAATGCTTTTCATATGGATGACATTTTCATTCCTGGAATCATTCTCATGAACCTCCTTTGAACCCAATGTCAGCACATACTTTCTTAGATAAGGCACTCAGAACTGCTCACAGTATTCCTAGTGAGGCCTCACCAATGTAACAGCATTACATCTTTGCTGTTATATTCTAGTCCTCTCAAAATGCAGGCTAACAGTGCATTTGCCTTCCTCTCCATCAACTCAGTCTGCAAGTTAACCTCCAGGGAATCTTGCACCTTGGATTTTTGAATTTTCCCAATGACCCTACATTTCCCGACACTGTATTTCATCTGCCACTCCTTTGCCCATTCTCTTACCTGTCTGTTCTTCTGTAGCCCCTTGCTTCTTCAAAACTACCTCCACTATCTTTGTATGTAAATGTGGCCACAAAGCCATCAATTCTGCCATCCAAGTAATTGACATATAACATAAAAAGAAGTGGTCCCAACAACAGCCTCTGTGGAACACCACTAGTCACTGACAGCCAACCAGAAAAGGTTTATTTCCACTCTTTGCCTCCTGCCAATCAGCTAATTTTCTATTCATTATAGTATCTCTCTTGTAATACTATGGGCTCTTATCTTGTAAGGCAACTCACGTGCAGCACCTTGTCAAAGGTCCTCTGAAAATCCAAGTACACAACATCCACCAATTTTCATTTGTCTACCCTGCTTGTTATTTTCTCAAAAAAATTTCAAAAGACTTGTCAGGCAATATTTCTCTTAAAGAAACCATGTTGACTTTGGCCTATTTTATCATGTGCCTTCAAGTACCCCGAAACCTCTTCCTTAGCAATGGACTCCAACATCTTCCCAGCCCTTGAGGTCAGGCTAACTGGCCTAAAGTTTAATTTCTTCTGCCTCTCTTCCTTCTTGAAGAGTGGAGTGACATTTGTAATTTTCCAGTCCTCCGGAACCATGCCAGAATCTTGTGATTCTTGATTACTAATGCCTCCACAATCTCTTCAGCCACCTCTTTCAGATCCCTTTTAGATGGCATGTAGTCCATTGGGTCCAGGTGACTGATCCACCTTCAGCATCCCTATTAATAGCAACTGCAATCACTCTGGCCCTTAACACACTCGAACTTCTAGCATACTTCCACAGAGAAGATTGATACAAAATACTTATTCAGTTCGTCTGCCCTTTCCTTGTTAGCCATTAACATCATTTTCCTGCTGTCCAAGATCTACTCTCGCCTCTGTTTTATTCTGTATATATCTGATTAAAACTTTTGACATCCTCTTTGATATTATTGGCTAACTTACCTTCATATTTCACCTCTTCCTCCTTGTGGAGGTTTTCTTTTCTTTTCTTTTGTTAGAAACCATAGAAAAACCACAGCACAGAAACAGGCCTTTTGGCCCTTCTTGGCTGTGCCGAACCATTTTCTGCCTTGTCCCACTGACCTGCACACGGACCATATCCCTCCATACACCTCCCATCCATGTATCTGTCCAATTTATTCTTAACTGTTAAAAAAGAACCCGTATTTACCACCTCATCTGGCAGCTCATTCCACACTCCCACCACTCTCTGTGTGAAGAAGCCCCCCCCCCAATGTTCCCTTTAAACTTTTCCCCCTTCACACTTAACCCATGTCCTCTGGTTTTTTTCTCCCCTTGCCTCAGTGGAAAAAGCCTGCTTGCATTCACTCTATCTATACCCATCATAATTTTATATACCTCTATCAAATCTCCCCTCATTCTTCTACGCTCCAGGGAATAAAGTCCCAACCTTTCTCTGTAACTGAGTTTCTCAAGTTCCGGCAACATCCTTGTAAATCTTCTCTGCACTCTTTCAACCTTATTAATATCCTTCCTGTAATTTGGTGACCAAAACTGAACACCATTGTTCTTTTGTTTTTGATTCGTTTTCTTTTGTTTTCTTTTAAAAACTTCCCAATCCTTTAACTTCCTACTAATTTTTGCTCCATTATATGCCCTCTCTTTTGCTTTTATGTTGCCTTTGATTTCCCTTGTCAGCCATAGTTGTATCATCCTTCCTTTAGAATACTCCTTCTTTGGGATGTATCTATCCCACACATTCCAAATTGTCCCCAGAAACTCCAGCCATTCCATTCTGCCATCATCCCTGCTAGTGTCCCCTTACAATCAACTTTGGCTAGCTCCTCTCTCATGTGTCCACTATAACACTGGTACATCTGACTATATTTTCTCCCTCTCAGATTGCAGGTTGAATTCAATTCAGCTTCTGCTGTGTGAAACGAGCTTCCCGCAGAAGTGGTTGAAGCAGGTTCAATGTTGTCATTTAAAGTTAAATTGGATAGATGTATGGACAGGAAAGGAATGGAGGGTTATGGGCTGAGTGCAGGAAGAGTTCGGCACGGACTAGGAGGGCTGAGATGGCCTGTTTCAGTGCTGTAACTGTTATATGGTTATATTATGATAACTACCTCCCAAGGGTTCCTTTACCTTAAGATCCCTAATCAAATCTGGTTCATTACACAACACACAATACAGAATAGCCTTTCCCCAAGTGTGTTCAACCACAAACTGCTCTAAAAGTTCATCTCATAGGCATTCTACAAATTTGCTTTCTTGGGATCCAGCACCAACCTGATCTTCCCAAACTACCTCTATATGAAACCCCCATCACTAAGATAACAATGCCCTTTTTACATACCTTTTCTATCTCCCGTTGTAAATGTATCCCACATCCCAGCTACTGTTTGAATCCTCTATATAACTCCCATCAGGGTGTTTTTATCCTTGAAGTTTCTTAACTCTACTCACAATGATTCTACATCTTCTGATCTATGTCACCTCTTTCTAAGGATTTGATTTAATTTTTTACCAGCAGAACCACCCCATCCCCTCTGTCTACTTGTCTGTCCTTTCCATACAATGTGTATCCTTGGATGTTAACTTCACAACTACAATCTTCTTTCAGCCGTGACTCAGTGATGACCACTAGCTCATACCTGCCAATCTCTAACTGTGCTACATTCTACCATATTCTGTGTACATTCAAGTATTACACCTTCAGTCCTGGATTCAATTCTGTCCTAACGTTACACTGCAACTCATCCCATTGACTTCAGTTTTGCCTTATCATCTGCCCATCCTTTCAGACAGCCTTAGTACACACTGTATCTACTTTTAAACTGCCCCACCCTCAGCCCTAACACTCCAGTTCCCATCTTCCTGCCAAATTAAGTTAAACCCTCCTCAAAAGCTCTAGCAATCGTGCCTGCAAGGATATTGGTCCCCCTTGGGCTCAGGTGTAACCCATCCCTTGTGTACTGGTCATTCCTCCCCCAGAATAAGAGATCCCAATGATCCAGAAATCTGAAGCCCTGCCCTGTGCATCAGTTCCTCAGCCACACATTCATCTGCCAAATCATCCTATTCTTACCCTCACTTATCTTGCTGCTCCACTTGAGAAAATTAGGCTTTTGACTGACTAGAAATGATGAAGTCCGAGAAATAGTGAATGCAGGTGAAGTGTCAAGCTGTTGCTGCTCTCTCTGTATGTGGGCTGTGACACGGAACAAGTCTGCGTGGGCTGTGACATGGAATGTGTCCGTGTGATCTGTGAAACGGAACGTGTCTGCGTGATCTGTGACAGGAAGGTGTCTGCGTGGGTTATAATGCAGAATGTGTCCTCGCTGACTCCTTGCAATGTAATCCCATCTCCTATCTCCTTATTGCCTTCCTGTTCTGAAACCCACTCTCTCACTTGGCCACCAGCTCCTTTTGCCACTTACAGCCAAATAACCTACTATGGCCAAGGAAGTTCGCCAACACCTCTTCTTCCTTAGGAACTTGGCACATTTCCATCCACCCTTACTACTTTCAGTTGCTGACCATAGAACACATCCTATCTGGATGCATGAAACCGCCGTATGGCAAGTGCTGCTTGAGATTGCAGAGAGTTGTGGACATAACTCAGCACTTTGTGGAAACCTGTTTCCCCTCCCTGGACTCCATCTACACTTCCCGCTGCCTCAGTAAATCAGCTAGCGTAAGCAAAGACCCTAACACTACCCCCCGCCCCCACACCCTGGATATTCTCTCTTCTCCCCTCTCCCATCGGGCAGAAGGCACAAAAGCCTGGAACTACGTACCACCCAGCTTCTACCGTACAGTTGTAAGACCATTGAATAGTTCCCTTGCATGATAAGATGGACTCCTGACCTTACAATCTACCTCGTTATGATCCTGCACCTTATTGCACTTCTCTTTTTCTGTAGTTGCTACACATTATTCTGCATTTTTTACTTTATTCTGCTTCAATGCATGGTGTAATTATTTGATCCATACCATAGTCTGCAAGACAATAATAAACCAATTCCAATACTAGGACATCTTTGGGATTTGGGAGGGGAACAGAGCACCTGAGGGAAACACATATGGTCCCAAGGAGAGTGTGCCAAGTCCACACAGACAGCACCCAAGGTCAGGATTGAACCTGTGTCGCTGGAGCTGAGAGGCAGCAGCACTACAGTGGCTTCCTCTGAACTTCCCAAAGCATTTTGGAATCATAGTCAGGCAGTTACAGAGCACAGGAACACCTTGTTCATTCCAACCATCAAATATCCACTGCAGTACACACCATTTACCAGCATGCAGTCTATAGCCATTGATACTTAGGCAATTCAAATATTTGTCCAGATTTGTCTCAATGTCATGAGCATTTCTGCCTCCACCACGCAAAAGAAGCAGTGCCCTCCAATTTCAAACCAGCCTCCTTATGGGAAAATATTCTCCCTTGGACCTGCTACCCCATACATTAAACCAATGCCTTCTAGCTTAGGTTTCCTCAGAATCATGGGAAAGTCTCTTACTACCTACCCTATCTAAGCATGTGCAGTCATGGAAAAACTGCAGGAGTTGGAGAGATGGCAGGATGGAGGGAAGGTGAAATTAGTGAGATCTGAATTCTGTTTCCAAAAATTTGGGGTGGTGAGATGGCAAAGATAAAACCAAATGATTTTGATCAGCAAGTGCCTGAAAATTCTACAGCATCTACAGTCACGGAATCATGGAGTACTACAGCACAGAAACAGGTCCTTGAGTCCATCTAGTCCATGCCAAACTGTTATTCATTCTCGTCACATTGACCTCCATATTGTTTTGGGATATTAGTGGGATAAAGCTTTGTTTTAAGGCATTTTACAACAAATGAAGACTTTTTGGAAATGTGGTTTACAACTTAAGATTTGTTTCAGCCAATTTGTAACCAGGAAGCTCCCAAAATCCAATTTGTAAAGTTGAGATTAAAGATAAAAATTAGCTTTATTTGTCACCTGTACATCGAAACATAAGTGAAATGCATTATTTTGCATCAAATCAAATCTATAAGGATTGTGCTGGGCAAGCATCACCACATTTCGGCACCAACATAGTAAGACAACAACTTATTAACCCAGCCATGCACCTTGGCAATGTAGGAGGAAACCGGAGCACCCAGAGCTCACAGGGAGAATGCACAAACTCCGTACAGACAGTAGTGGGAATTGAACCCTGATCAGTGATCACCGCCGCTATAAAACCATTGCACTAACTGCTACACCACTGTACTGTCTGTATCGTATCTGATATCTGTAAAACCACTGCACTAACCCCTGCATCACTGTGTTGTCCGTATCGTATCTGATATCTGTAAAGCCATTGCACTAACCGTTACATCACTGTACTGTCTGTACCATATCTGGTATCTGACCTCTCTTGGATTTTGTCTCATCATTCCTGTCCCAGCTTCTGCAGTCCATTCACATCTCTGAAAACTTTGTGTAAATCTCTTCTACATCACTTCTAAAGCTTTCACAACTTTCCTAAAAAAAATCTGGCACCCAGACAGCTGACATTTGTATAAAGAGCAAAAGTGTGGGAGAAAAGTAGGAAACAGATGGGAACAGAGGGAAAGACAAAGAAAAAAGACAAGCCCACCACAGTGATGACATTTGCATCCCATTGCCTTCCACATTAATTCACCACCACACTCCTTTCTCGGAGTATGTTGACCTAAGTTGCATCAACACACGAGGAGTAAAGACAGGGTAAATGCAGGGAAGACGTATTAAAAACCAGAGGGCACAGGTTTAATCTGAGAGGTGGAAGATTAAAATTGATTCAAAATTCAAGACTCAAGATTGTTTAATGTCATTTCCAGTACACAGGTGTAAAGGAGAATGAAATAATTGTTACTCCGGATCTGATACAGCACAAAAAATACGTAATAAGCTAAAGAACACAACAATTAAAAACACAATATCTATAGATAGCTTATGTACTGTATACAGCAAATTATTTTTATGTCTATAAAGTGACACTAAACACAAGAGTATCTGTACTTAGTGTGGTGACGCTGACAGGAAATGATAAAGTAGTCATGGTGGTAGTTGTGGTGGGTTACTGGGTGGAGGTGTTGATCAGCCTTACTGTTTGAGGAAAGTAACTGTTTTTGAGTCTGGTGGTCCTGCTTGGATGCTACTTAGCCTCCCCTCTGATGGGAGTGGGACAAATTGTCCATGAGCAGAGTGGGTGGGATCTTTCATGA
This sequence comes from Mobula hypostoma, assembly GCF_963921235.1. Lineage (NCBI taxonomy): Eukaryota > Metazoa > Chordata > Chondrichthyes > Myliobatiformes > Myliobatidae > Mobula > Mobula hypostoma. The sequence continues at coordinate 99,961,570 of NC_086102.1, forward strand.
TGTTACTGACCCTTCTCCAGCACCTTTCTAAATATTTGTCTTTGATGGCGAGTAGGCTGGTGCCAGTGATGGCACTGGGCAGCTTTGAAACCTTCCTGTCCACTGCAGTGCAGTTTCTGTACCGTGCAGTGATGCAGCATGTTAGGATGTTCTCAATTCTGCACCTGTAGGACATGAGTATAGATCTGCAAAGTCCAGCTCTAGTCAGCCCCCTCAGAAAGGAATTGGGAATCGATTTATTATTGCTACATGTACTGAGATACAGTGGAAGGCTTGACATTGCATGCTACACATGATTTCATCACATCAGTGCTTTGTGGTACAGGTGCAGACCATAAGGTGCAAGGTCATGTCGAGATGGATTGTGAGGTCGAGTCTATCTTATCACACAAGAGGTCCATTAAATAGTCTATCACAGCATGATAGAAGCTATCCTTGAGCCTGTCTACTGAAAGGAAACTGAGGGCAACTTCACACAGAGTGGTGGTATATGCAACAATCTGCCAGAGGAAGTATTGGAAATGAGTACAATTACAACTTTTACACTGTCTCGGACCAGCCACATTGATGTAACTGCCAAGAAAGTCCATCAATACCTCCACTTCTTCAGGAGGCCAAAGAAATTTGGCACAACCACATTGACCCTTACCAATTTTTACTGATGTACCATAGAAAGCATCCTATCTGCATGCGTTCCTTGGCATGGCAACTGCTCTGCAAGTGACTGCAAGAAACTGCAGAGAGTTGTGGACACAGCTCAGCACATCAGGGGAACCAGCTTCTCCCCTATGGACTCCATCTATGTTTCTCGCTGCTTCAGTAATGAAAGACCCACCCACCCCAGACATTCATTCTTCTCTCCTCTCCCACTGGGCTGAAAGCACTTACCACCAGGCTCAAGGACAGCTTGTATCCCACTGTTATCAAACACTTGAATGGATCTCTTGAACAATAAGATGCACTCTTGACCTCACAATCTACTTTGTTATGATCATGCACCTTATTACCTGCACTGCATTTTCTCTATAGCTGTTACACTTTATTCTGCATTGTTACTGTTCTCCGGCAATGCAATGAGTAATGATTTGATCTGTATGGACAGTACGTATGATGAGCTTTTCACTACGTCTTGGTACAGGTGACTATAATATTCATTTCCATAGACACTGCCTGACCTGCTGAGTTCCTCCAGCATGCTGTGTGCGTGCGTTGCTTTGGAATTCAAACATCTGCAGAACTTCTCCTGTTTTTAATAAATCTATACCAATACCAATATCCCTCTTTCTCTTCCCACAGATGCTGCCTGGCGTGCTGAGTATTTCCAGTATTTTAGAGTCACAGAGCACTACAGCACAGAATCAGGCACTTTGGCCCATCTAGTCCATGCTGACCTATTATTCTGCTTCATCCCATCGACCTGCACCTGGACTACAGCCTTCCATACCCAACCCACCCATGTACCTAAGCAAACCTCTCTCAAAGTTTGAGATTGAACTTTCATCCAGAATCAGAATCAGGTTTAATATTACCAGCATGTGTGACATGCTTATGTGAGATATCTAAGTCATCCAAGGCCAAGCAAGGAGCCAGTGAGATTGCATTCACTGTAGACAAATTGTGGTGATAGATAAAATCCAGATCCATGATTGGCCATGACCAATCTCTCAAAGGACTTCATCACAATAGATGTGAGTGCCCCTGGACAGTAGTCGTTAAGGCAGCTCTCCCTGCTCTTCTTGGGCACTGGTATGATTGTCGCCCTTTTGAAGCAGACGGGAACATCCAACCGCAGCACTGAGAGACTGAAGATGTCCTTAAACACTCCTACCAGTAGGTTGCAACAGGTTTTCAGAGCCCTTCCAGGTACACCGTCAGGGCCTGATGCCGAGTGAAGTGTCTTTGAGACAGAGGTCACAGGGTCAAAGAAAGCTGCAGGGATTTGCATAGATGTAGTTTATTCTCCCTTTCAAGGCGTGTATAAAAGGTGTTGAGCTCATCTGGGAGAGAAGTATCACTGCCATTCATGATGTTAGGTTTCACTCTGTAGAAAGCAATGCCCTGCAAACCTTGCCAGAGCTGACGTGCATCCAATTCCATCTCTAACCTCAATTGGATAAGGACAGCCTTCCATAGGTCGTACCGGGACTTCTTGTACAGTTCTGGATCACCGGTCTAGAGTGCCGCAGATATAGCCCTCAGCAGCTTCTGGATCACCGGTCTAGAGGGCCGCAGATATAGCCCTCAGCAGGTTACAAATCTTCTAGTTCATCCACAACTTTTGATTTGGGTATGTCCAGTATGTTCTCGAAGGCACACACTCATCCTCACAGGTTTTGATGAAGTTGGTGACAACTGTGGCGCATTCATTCAGACTTGAAGATGAATTCCTGAATAACATCCAGTCCACTGACTCAAAGCAGTCCTGTAAGCTCTCCTCTGCCTCCCATGACCATGCCATCTTGGTGCTTCAGTCTTTAATCTCTGCCTATACGCTGGGAGTAGAAGTACAGCCAGCTGATCGCACTTTCCAAAGTGTGAGCGTGGGATGGCACAGTAAGCATTGCTGATGGTGGTATAATGGTAGTCAAGTTTTTGGTTCTACAGGTGATATATTGGTGGTAAATGTTCAGAGACTTCTTCAAGATGGCCTTTTTGAATCTCCTGCAATGGTAGGGAAGGCATCAGGGTGTGCAGTTTTGTGCCTGATGGAGGAAAACACCCTTGGCAGATAAAATGGATGACATTTGACCCCTAGATGTTCCATGTCCACATTTCCACTGACAGCTCATTCCATACTCTCACCACCCTCTCAGTGAAGTTCCTCCTCATATTCCTCTTAAATGTTTCACCTTTCCTCCTTAACCTGTGACCTCTAGATCTAGTCTCAATCAACGTCAGTGAAAAAACTTGCTTGCATTTACCTATACTCTTCATAATTTTGTATGCTATCAAATTTCCCCTCATTCTCCTACACTCGAGGGAATAAAGTCCGAACTTATTCAACCTTTCCCTATAACTCAGGTCCTCAAATCCCAGTAACATCGCTGTAAATTCTCTTGCCTTCTTTCAATCTTATTGATATACTTCCTGTAGGTGGGTGACCAAAACTGCACACATTTTCTGTTTTTCCTTCAGACTTTCAGCATCTGCTGTTTGTTTTTATTTTCACACCCACATATTTGGAAGCAGCAAACACAAATGTGGCACTTGTGTGCAGAGAAAAACTAATATAATTGATGGAGACAAACGTGAAAGCACAAAGGAACATCTGGAGAAACTTCTGAAACGCCAGTTCGCTGCCGCTGTTACTGAGCAATCAAGAATCTTCCGGAGGGAAGGCCTCCAAATCCCCGGCTTTGTCTGCTGCTGGCGACCGAGACAGAGGTCAAATCGTTCGGATAGAGATGGTGCTCGGTACTCAGTGTCGGAGGGCTGATTGGAGGCTCGTAGTTTTCGGACAACTCAGAGTCGGACTGTGGTCGGGCATGGCAGGGAGAGTTTTCTTCCTTCTCCCGTCTGCGTGAGATGTGGGACATTCGAGAGACTTTGAACTTTTACTGTGCCATGGCCTGTTCTTCATCAAGTTATGGTATTGTTTTACTGTTGTAACTATATAGAAACATAGAAACATAGAAAATAGGTGCAGGAGTAGGCCATTCGGCCCTTCGAGCCTGCACCGCCATTTATTATGATCATGGCTGATCATCCAACTCAGAACCCCGCCCCAGCCTTCCCTCCATACCCCCTGATCCCCGTAGCCACAAGGGCCATATCTAACTCCCTCTTAAACATAGCCAATGAACTGGCCTCAACAGTTTCCTGTGGCAGAGAATTCCACAGATTCACCACTCTCTGTGTGAAGAAGTTTTTCCTAATCTCGGTCCTAAAAGGCTTCCCCTCTATCCTCAAACTGTGACCCCTCGTTCTGGACTTCCCCAACATCGGGAACAATCTTCCTGCATCTAGCCTGTCCAATCCCTTCAGGATCTTATACGTTTCAATCAGATCCCCCCTCAATCTTCTAAATTCCAACGAGTACAAGCCCAGTTCATCCAGTCTTTCTACATATGAAAGTCCTGCCATCCCAGGAATCAATCTGGTGAACCTTCTTTGTACTCCCTCTATGGCAAAGATGTCTTTCCTCAGATTAGGGGACCAAAACTGCACACAATACTCCAGGTGTGGTCTCACCAAGGCCTTGTACAACTGCAGTAGTACCTCCCTGCTCCTGTACTCGAATCCTCTCGCTATAAATGCCAGCATACCATTCGCCTTTTTCACCGCCTGCTGTACCTGCATGCCCACTTTCAATGACTGGTGTATAATGACACCCAGGTCTCGTTGCACCTCCCCTTTTCCTAATCGGCCACCATTCAGATAATAATCTGTTTTCCTATTTTTGCCACCAAAGTGGATAACTTCACATTTATCCACATTAAATTGCATCTGCCATGAGTTTGCCCACTCACCCAACCTATCCAAGTCACCCTGCATCCTCTTAGCATCCTCCTCACTGCTAACACTGCCACCCAGCTTCGTGTCATCCGCAAACTTGGAGATGCTGCATTTAATTCCCTCATCCAAGTCATTAATATATACTGTAAACAACTGGGGTCCCAGCACTGAGCCTTGAGGTACCCCACTAGTCACCGCCTGCCATTCTGAAAAGGTCCCGTTTATTCCCACTCTTTGCTTCCTGTCTGCTGACCAATTCTCCACCCACACCAATACCTTACCCCCAATACCGTGTGCTTTAAGTTTGCACACTAATCTCCTGTGTGGGACCTTGTCAAAAGCCTTTTGAAAATCCAAATATACCACATCCACTGGTTCTCCCCTATCCACTCTACTAGTTACATCCTCAAAAAATTCTATGAGATTCGTCAGACATGATTTTCCTTTCACAAATCCATGCTGACTTTGTCCGATCATTTCACCGCTTTCCAAATGTGCTGTTATCACATCCTTGATAACTGACTCCAGCAGTTTCCCCACCAATGACATTAGGCTAACCGGTCTATAATTCCCCGGTTTCTCTCTCCCTCCTTTTTTAAAAAGTGGGGTTACATTAGCCACCCTCCAATCCTCAGGAACTAGTCCAGAATCTAACGAGTTTTGAAAAATTATCACTAGTGTGCAAACTTAAAGCACACGGTATTGGGGGTAAGGTATTGGTGTGGGTGGAGAATTGGTTAGCAGAGAGGAAGCAAAGAGTGGGAATAAACGGGACCTTTTCACTATTTCTTGGGCTACTTCCTTAAGCACTCTAGGATGCAGACCATCTGGCCCTGGGGATTTATCTGCCTTCAATCCCTTCAATTTACCTAACACCACTTCCCTACTAACATGTATTTCACTCAGTTCCTCCATCTCACTGGACCCTCTGTCCCTTACTATTTCTGGAAGATTATTTATGTCCTCCTTAGTGAAGACAGAACCAAAGTAATTATTCAATTGGTCTGCCATGTCCTTGCTCCCCATAATCAATTCACCTGTTTCTGTCTGCAGGGGACCTACATTTGTCTTTACCAGTCTTTTCCTTTTTACATATCTATAAAAGCTTTTACAGTCCGTTTTTATGTTCCCCGCCAGTTTTCTCTCATAATCTTTTTTCCCCTTCCTAATTAAGCCCTTTGTCCTCCTCTGCTGAACTCTGAATTTCTCCCAGTCCTCAGGTGAGCCACTTTCTCTGGCTAATTTGTATGCTACTTCTTTGGAATTGATACTATCCCTAATTTCTCTTGTCAGCCACGGGTGCACTACCTTCCTTGATTTATTCTTTTGCCAAACTGGGATGAACAATTGTTGTAGTTCATCCATGCAACCTTTAAATGCTAGCCATTGCATATCCACCGTCAATCCTTTAAGTGTCATTTGCCAGTCTATCTTAGCTAATTCACATCTCATACCTTCAAAGTTACCCCTCTTTAAGTTCAGAACCTTTGTTTCTGAATTAACTATGTCACTCTCCATATTAATGAAGAATTCCACCATATTATGGTCACTCTTACCCAAGGGGCCTCTCACGACAAGATCGCTAATTAACCCTTCCTCATTGCTCAAAACCCAGTCCAGAATAGCCTGCTCTCTAGTCGGTTCCTCGACATGTTGGTTCAAAAAACCATCCCGCATACATTCCAAGAAATCCTCTTCCTCAGCACCTTTACCAATTTGGTTCACCCAGTCTACATGTAGATTGAAGTCACCCATTATAACTGCTGTTCCTTTATTGCACACATTTCTAATTTCCTGTTTAATACCATCTCCGACCTCACTACTACTGTTAGGTGGCCTGTACACAACTCCCACCAGCGTCTTCTGCCCCTTAGTGTTACGCAGCTCTACCCATATCGATTCCACATCTTCCCGGCTTATGTCCTTCCTTTCTATTGCGTTAATCTCTTCTTTAACCAGCAACGCCACCCCACCTCCCCTTCCTTCATGTCTATCCCTCCTGAATATTGAATATCCCTGAACGTTGAGCTCCCATCCCTGGTCACCCTGGAGCCATGTCTCTGTGATCCCAACTATATCATAATCATTAATAACAATCTGCACTTTCAATTATATGTTATAATTATGTGGTTTTTGTTAGTTTTTTTCAGTCTTGGTCTGTTTTGTGATATCACACCGGAGGAATATTATATCATTTCTTAATGCATGCATTACTAAATGACATAAAAGAGGACTGCGTGTCCTCATAATCTAATCTAAAAAAAAGTCTAATTCTCTCTTACACTGGAAAAATACAGAAAAGCCTATGTTGGTCATTGCCAGTTTGATGGAAATGGGTCCATATACTCTTGTACAAGAAAATACCAGTTAGAATTTGCATCTTATTCATTTCAAAAGCAATGAATCATTACTGTAAGAAAAAGCAAGTCTTTATCGTTTGGAAAAGAAAAGGAATAAAAGGTTCCTCAGCAGAGCATATTGCTCCATCGTTCTCTTTGATGCAATCACTCATCAGAACACCCTGTGGAAGAGCAAGTTTCTACACACAAGGGAACACAATTTGCAATCAGCACAAGGTTAATGATTGTGGATATGAACAATACGGTGGAAGGCTTTGAGGATGGACAAGAAGGTCCTTTAGATTCAGCAGATAAGGGGACAAAGAAAGGGAAAACAATCTTGGAATAATGATTCCCGTAAACTAAGAGCCCAAGAAGAAAATTGACTTAAACACGAAAACGTGAGAAATAAGAACAAGCTCTTCATACTAGTTTCATTAGTTCAGCACAGCACCAAGGACTGAAGGCCCTATCTGTGAGCTATACTGTTCTGTGTTCTACATTACGTGTACTATTGCAGCCAATCTTCCGTCCATTCCCATTCTGTCTCTGTATCCCTTGATTTCCTTTGTGTCCAAAGTCTAACCATTTCAGCCTTGCAAATCTCCAACTCCTGACTACCCCCTTCCCTCCAAGCAAAAATTAACAGCCATCAAACGGAAGAAACACCTCCTAATATCAGTCTTCAAACACCCACCCCTTCTGATATACATGACACAAATAAAGCTAAACTTTAAATTTTTAAACCCCTCTTACCCAGGTATACTTCAAATCTCCCTCAACCACTTCCTCTGTTAGTGCAATCCATATGCGCACTCTGCATGAAGAAGTTGCTGCTTTTAAATTTTCTCCCTCTCACTTTAAGCCTATGCCCTTTTGTTTTCAGTTCCCCTTCACTGACAAAATGACTGTACATTTACCCTATCTATACCACTCATGATTTTATACACCTCTATAAGATAATCCCTCAGTCGCCTATGTTCCAAGGAATAAAGTCCTAGCCTGTCCGAGTCCTGGCAGCATTGTAGAAATCTTCCCTGCATTCCTTCCAGTTTAATAATATCTTTCCTAAAAAAGGGCGACCAAAATTGTACACAATACTTGAAGTGCCATCTCAGCAACATTTTGTACAACTGTAACATGATGTCCCAACCCTGACACTCAATGCCGTGACAAATGTTTTTCACTTTCTGTAATGCTGCTTTCAGTGAACTTGAGCACATACACACCTCGTTCACGTGTCAGAAGAACACAGAACCACAGCATTAACAGTATACAGAGCACTCCACCTCGCAAACATCTCACTCACTCTATTGATCATCAAGTCAGAGCTGACAGATCTCACATAGCTTTAAAAGTGGTGTCAGAGGTAGACAGGGTCCTAGAGAGAGCTTTTGGCACACTGACCTTCAGAATTCAGAGTACAGGAGTTGGGATGTTATGTTGAAATTGTATAACACATTGATGAAGCCTAATTTAGAATATTGTGTGCAGCATATGAAAGATTGAAAAAATACAGAGAAATTTTACAAGGACAAGGATGTTGCCGGGACTTGAGGACCGACAGGTTAGGACTTCATTCCCTCGAGCACAGAGAATGAGGAGAGATCTGATGGCGTACAAAATTATCAGACTATAGGTAAATGCAAGCAGGCTTTTTTCCTCTGAGGTTAGTTGACACTAGAACTAGAGGTCATAAGTTAAGGGTGAAAGGTGAAACATTTAAGGGGAACCTTAACAAGAGGACATGAGTTGAGAGTCAAAGGGCAAAAGTTTAGGGGTAACATGAGGGGGAACTTCTTTACTCAGAGAGTGGTAGCTGTGTGGAACGAGCTTCCAGCAGAAGTGGTTGAGGCAGGTTCAATGTTGTCGTTTAAAGTTAAATTGGATAGATATATGGACAGGAAAGGAATGGAGGGTTATGGGCTGGGTGCAGGTCGGTGGGACTAGGTGAGAGTAAGAGTTCGGCATGGACTAGAAGGGCCGAGATGGCCTGTTTCCATGCTGTAATTGTTATATGGTTATATGGTTATAACCTGAGGTGCAACTTTTTCACTCAGAGGGTGATGGGTGATTCCACTATGCCATGGAATGCCAGCATAAGTGGTGAATGTGGCTTCTATTGAAACATTTAAGAGAAGTTTGGATAAGTTCATAGATGGTCCAGATGTGAGGTGATGGAACTAGGCACAATAATATTTCAGCACAGACTGAGTGGACCGAAGGGCCTGTTTCTGTACAGTAATGTCCCATGACTCTATGATTCTATCACCAGTCTCCTCAATGCTCATAGGACTGAATTGGAAGCAAGTCATCTGTGAGTCCAGGGCCTGCCTAACAATGTTAATTGAGTGTAAACGTTGAGCAGGAGACTATGGAGAGCATCATTACTTTTCTCTGAAATGATGCAATGGGACCTTAAACCTACTTGGGGAGGCAGGTGGAGACTTGTTTTAAAGCTTCATCCATTCATTGGCTGCAGTCTGCTGGAGGACTTGATGTGTCCAGGACAAAGAAGGTAGCAGGAAAATCATTGAGGACACTCCCCACCCTGCAAATTACCTTTTCCAAAACCTCCCTTCTGGAAAGTGCTATAGAGCTACTAAAACAAAAGTTTCACACCCTCTCCAAAGTTTCTTCCCCCAGGTAGTTAATCTAATCAACCATTCTAGTTAGTCCTTCCTAACCATCCTATCTGTTACCCCCCTCAGTCACTGCACTAAAGACCCTTTAAACCACTTATATACTGCTATTTACATTGTAAATCCATGTACTTATGTATATTTTGATCCATATCTGTACTTTAACCTCTAAGCTTTTTTTTTATTTTATTCTTTTCTCTCTATAGACGTTTTTTTTGTTGCCTGTCACACACCAACACACCAACACACCACAGCAAATACTAATGCAATGGATTCCAGCTGTTTGGTCCATCAATTAATCATGAAAATAGCCAGGAATTTGGACACTATGCTGCTTAATTGGGACAGGAGACTACACAAACTACAGGCAACTTCCAGTGGTGAATTAGCCTACTGACATGCACGTGTTTGGAAGACCATTGAAACCATAAGAACAGAACTAGGCCCTTTCAGCCCATTGAGTCTGCCACACCATTCCATCAAGGCTGATATATTATGCCTCTCAACCCAATACTCCTGCCTTCTCCCTGTAACCTTTGATGCCCTTACTAGTCAAGAAACTGTCAACCTCTGCTTTAAAAATTACCAATGATTTGGCCTCCACAGCCCTCTGCGGTAATGAATTCTATGGCTTCACTAGCCTCTGGCTAAATAAATTCCTTGTCATCTCTGTTCTAAAGGCATGTCCCTCTATTCTGATCCTGTGCCCTCTGGTCCTAGACATACCCAGGATAGGAAATATCCTCTTCACACTCACTGTATCTAGACCTTTCAATATTCGATAGGTTTCATGAGATCCACCCTCATTCTTCTCAACCCCAGCAAGCACATGCCTAGAGCAGTCAAACACTTCTCATAACTCTTTCATTCCTGAAATCATCCTCATGAACCTCCTCTGGACCTCTCCAGTGCCAGTATATCTTGAGATAAGGAGCGCATAATTACTCACAATACTCCAAGTGCAGTCAAGTACAGTCTGACAAATGCCTTCCAAAGCCTCAGCATTACATCCATGCTTTTATATTATAGTCCTATCAAAATGAATGCTAATATTACATTAGCCTTCCTTACCACTGAGTCAACTTGCAAGTTAACCTTTAGGGAATCCTGCATGAGGACTCTGAAATCCCTCCGTACCTCTGATTTTTGAATTTTCTCCTTGTTTAGAAAATAGTGTACGCTTTTATTCCTTCTACAAAAGTATATGACCATACACTTCCCTACGCTATATTCCATCTGTCCCTCTACATCATCCACAACTTAGCCACAAAGCCATTAATTTCATCATCTAAATCATTGATATATAATATGAAAAGAAGCAGTCGCAACTCCAAACACCACTAGTCACCTTTAAAGGCCCCCTCTTTTCCCACACTTTGCTTCCTTCCAGTCAGCAATCTCACTGGCTCTCCACTTGGCCTTGGGGCACCTGAACTTTAATTGACTATAGCACAGAATTCAACTCAATAATACTCGTAGTTCCAATCAAAAAGCTCCAAAACCTGGGCCTCTGTAACTCCTTCAACTGGATCCTTGACTTCCTCACCAGGAGACCTATGGAGATCTATGGAGATCGGAAATAACACCTCCTCCTCACCAACAATCAGCACTGGCACACCTCAAGAATGTGTGCTTAGTCCACTGCTCTACTCTTTCTACATGCACCTCATTGTGGCTAGGCATGACTCAAACACCATCTATAAATTTATTGATGACACAATTATTGTTGGCAGAATTTCAGATGGTGACAAGGAGGCATACAGGCATGAAATAGATCAGCTGGTTGAGTGGTGCTGCAATTATTTTGGACTTCAGGAAGAGTAAGTTGAGGGAACACACAACAGTCCTCAACAAGGGATCAGCAGTGGAAAAGGTGAGCAGTTTCAAGTTCCTGGGTGTCGACATCTCTGAAGATCTATCCTGGGCCCAGCAAACTGATGCAATTACAAAGAACTGTGCTAATGAATTTCATTAGGAGCTTGAGGAGAATCGATATGTCACAAAAGTCACACACAAATTTCTACAGAACATGGAGAACATTCTAACTGGTTGTATTATCGCTTGGCATGGAGGGGCCACTGCACAGGATCAGAAATAGCTGCAGAAAGTTGTAAACTCAGCCAACTGCATCATGGGCACCAGCCTTCCCAGCATCCAAGATACCTTCAAAAGGCAACGTCTCAAAAAGGTGGCATCCACCACTAAGGAGCCCAATACCCATGACAGGCCCTCATCTCATTGTTCCCATTGAGGATGAGGCCACAGGAGCCTGAAGACACACATTCAATGGACAATAAACCCATGAACATTTCCTCAGTATTTTTCTCTCTCTTTTTCCACTATTTATTTTATATATATAAAAATTTAATATATATTAAATATATTAAATAAATTTATATATATTATATATACACACAAACACTTCCTATTGTAATTTATAGTTTTTAAGTATTTAACTGTACTGCTGCCACAATACAATAAATTTCACAACATACTGTATGCTGGTGATATTAAACCTGATTCTGATTCTGAGCCAATACTCTGTCCATGCTAGTATCTTTCCTGAAGTACCATGGGCCCTTATCTTGTTTGGTGCAATACCTTGTCAAAGGCTCTCTGAAGGCCCAAGTAAACAACATCCACTGACTCTCCTTTCTCCACCCGTCCTGTTATTTCCTGTTCTATGTTCTATGTTTTGTCTCTATGTTTACAGTGTTTTGGAAACTCCACTCAATTCATCCCTGAACCTTCTGAGTATTGGGGAATCACTGTTTATTTGCAATGAACCCTTGTAATGTTATTCACACAGTCCGGCAACAGTTTTCCCAACAGCCATACCCTTGCAGGCAAATTTGCTAGAGCTATTGGGAAGGGTTCCCAACGTCTTTTATGGACCGCTACCATTAAGCGAGGGGTCTATGGATCCCAGGTGGTCAACCTCTGATTTAAACTCATTTGGCAGGGGAATGGGAACTTGAGCGATAGATCTGAGGGTGGGGCAGTTGTATGTGTAGTGAGACTGTGAGGAAGGACAGGCAGATGATAGGGCAAATTTGCAGTCAGTGGGATGAGTTGAAGTGTAACATGAGAGTAAAATCGAAAAAGGGATGAATACAAGACTAAAGGTGTTATATTTGAAAGCATGCAGTGTATGGAATAAGGCAGATGATCTTGCAGTGCAGTTAGAGATTATCGGGTATGACATTGTAGGCATCACTGAGTCATGGCCTACAGAAGATCACAGCTAGAAGCTTAAAATCCAATGATACACGTTGTATCAAAAGGACAAAGAGGTAAAAAATTAAATCAAATCCTAAGAAAGGGCATAGGATCAAAAGTTATAGAATCCTTGTGGGTAGAGTTCACTGCAGACCCTAATGGGAGTTATATACAGCCCCAAACAGAAGCCAGGATGTGGGATATAAATTTCAATGGGAAATGGAAAAGGTATGTTCTGATAGCCATGGGGGATTTCAATATGCAGATAGATTGGGAAAATCAGGTTGGTGCTGGATCCCAAGAGAGAATTTGCAGAATGTCTACAAGATGGCTTTTCAGACCAGCTTATGGTTGAACAACTAGGGGAAAGGCTATTCTGAAGTGGGTGCTGTGTGATGAACCAGATTTGATTAGGTAGAGGAACTCCTGGGAGGCAGTGATCATAATTTGATAGAATTCACCCTGCAGTTTGAGAGGGAGAAGATAATGTTACAATGGAATAAAGGGAATTACAGAGGCATGAGAGATGAGCTGGGATGATGGCAGAACAACAATGGCTGGGGTTTCTAGAAGCAAATGTCAATACTTCCAGTTGAACTCTGTCTTTTTGTGTGTTTCCCCCTAGCTGTCAGTCTGTGGTTTTGTATTGCCATGTGTTTCGATCCCCGTTCCTGCTCTGCTCCGGCTCCTGCAATACTGAGTACTCTGTCTCTCATCTGTTGCTCATTATTACCTGTATTGCTGCCACCTGTGTCTCACTGTGCTCCACTTACCATCTGCCTCTCTGTTTATTGCTCAGTGTATTTCAGTCCTGTGTTTTCACCAGATTGTGTCAGTGAATTTTCCTGAGCCTTTCTAGTTTGTACTCTAGAAGTATATGAGTAGCTTATACTTGTACTTTGTCTATTTGAATATTGATTCTGCCTGTTTCCTGATTCTGGTTTTTGGATTTCTCTGGATGTTTTGATCTCAGCCTGAACTTTGATGCTGGTTTTGTTTGCACCTTGGGATTTGTTACTCAATTAATATCACTGTGTGCATAGTACTGGGTCTGTGATTGGATCCCTGCTTCAGTGCCCTGACAACAAATCAGAGGATGCAAGATAAATACATCCCTAAGATGAAGAAATATTCTAAAGGGAGGATGACACAACTGTGGCTGACAAGAGAAGTCAAAGATGGCATAAAAGGTAAAGAGAAGGTATATAATATAGCAAAAATATTCAGAAGTTAAAGGATTGGGAAGCTTTTAAAAACAAGGCAACTAAAAAAGCCATAAGGAGTAGAATAGAGAAATAGGAAGGTAAGCTAGCCAATAATATGAGGATACCATTTTTTTTTCAGATACATAAAGAGCAAAAGAGAAGTGAGTGGATATTAGACTGGATAATGATGATGGAAAGGTAGTAATGGGGTCAAAGAAATGGTGGGCAAGCAATTATTTTGGCTCAGTCTTCATTTTGGCAGTGCTGCATGCTAAAAATTTGAGAATGTCCTGGGTCAGAAGTGGGTGTAGTTGCTTCTTACTAATGAGAAGGTGCTTGGGAAGCTGGAAGGTCTTCACTAGGTAAGTCAGCTGGACCAGATGAACTACATCCCACAGTTCTGAACGTGGTAGTTGTAGAAATTGTGAAGGTATTAGTAATTATCTTTCAAGGATCACTGGATTCTAGAATAGTTCTGGGGGACTGGAAAATTGCAAATGTCACAACATTCTTCAAGAAGGGAGGGAGGCAGAAGAAAGGAAATTGCAGGTCAGATAGCCTGACTTCAATGGTTGGGAAGATATTGGAGTCTAATAAGGATGTGATTTTTGAGGTACTTGGTAGTGCATGATAAAATAGGCCAAAAACCAGCAGATTTTCTCAAGGGGGAAATCTTACTTAACAAATCCCTTTGGAATTATTTGAGGAAATAACAGGCAGAATAGACAAAGTCAGTGGATGTTTATTTGGATTTTCAGAAGGCCTTTGACAAGGTGCTGCACATAATGCTGCTTAACAAGGTATTACTGGAAAGATACTAGCATGGATAGAAGATTGCCTGACTGGCAGGAGGCAAAGAGTGGAAATAAAGCAGGCCTTTTCTGGTTGCCTGCCAGTGACTGGTGGTGTGCTACGGGGGTTGGTGTTGGGACCATTTCTGTTCACATTATTTTTACATATTTTATATTTTTAAAAAAAAGTGATTTTGATGAAGGAATTGGTAGCTCTGTGGTCAGGTTTGCAGACGATACAAAGGTGGATGGAAGGGCAGGTAGTGTTAAGGAAGCAGTCTGTAGAAGGATGTAGACAGATTTGGGGGAATGGCTAAAGAAGTGGTGGATAGAATATAGTGTAGGGAGGTGCATTGTCATGCACTTTGACAAAAGGAATAAAGATGTAGACTATTTTCTAAATGGGGACAATTTTTTTATATATATAATAAATCAGAGGTGCAAAGGAACTTGAGGATCCCCTAAAGATTAACTTGCAAGCTGAATGGGTGGTAAGGAAAGCAAATGCAATGCTAGCATTCACTTAGAGAAGATGAGAATATAAATGCAAGGATATAATACTGTTTATAAGGCAATGGGCAGACTGCATTTGGAGTATTGTGAGCAGTTCTGGGCCCCTATCTTAGAAAAGATGTACTGGCATTGCAGAGGGTCCAGAAGAGGTTCATGAGAATGATCCCAAAGGGTTAACATGTTTGATGGCTCTGAACCTGTACTTGGGTTTAGAAGGATTGGGGGCGGGGGGGGGGAAATCCTCATTGAAACTTATCGAACATTGAAGGGCTAGACAGTAGATGTGGAGAGAATGTTCCCTATAGTGGATAAATCAGGGATCAGAGTGTACAGCTTCAGATTAGAGGGATGTCCATTTAGAACAGTAATGAGGAGGAATTCCTTTAGCCAGAGGGTAGTGAATCTATGGAACTCATTGCCACGGATAGCTGTGTAGGTCAAGTCACTGAATATATTTAAAGTAGAGGTTGATGGGTTCTTGATTAGTCAAGGTAGCAAAGGTTGTGGGAAGAAGGCAGGAGAATAGGGTTGAGAGGGATAATAAATATTCTGTGATAGAATGTAGAAGCTGCCTCAATGGGCTGATTGTCCTAATTCTGCTCCTATGTCTTGTGGTCCGAGCAAAGTTGGGACCAGCCATCGAAGCTGAGCCCTCCCTCACCAGTGTGGCTCATTGATAACTGTGCTCCAAAGGTACTGTACATGCTTGAGGGACTTGAATGTACCCCATGCAAACATTCCAGCTATGCCTTTAGTTCAGTCATTTTGTTGGTGAGGCAGAAAATGAAGGGATTTTCCCTTTTAATCTACAAAACCTTAAACCAACTATGAGGCTTTGAGAGTAAATGGAACTTACCTGTATAAGAGAGACATTGTCCAGTGTGAGACGGAAGAGGTAGTTTCTGAAAAAGACAGTGACACATCAGCCTACTGGAAAATCAGATTAACACCTGATATTTAATGATTATTCACAGCTTTCCCCAATTTTTTAAAGTTTTATTTTACAGTATTTAGAAATATAGCATGGTAACAGGTCCTACCGGCCCAATCAACCCATGCTGTCCAATCATACCTATTTGAAAATTAACCTACCAACTTGTACTTCTTTGGAAGGTGGGAGAAAACTAGAGCACCTGGGGGGGGGGGAACCCACCCACTCATGGAGCATCAAAACTATAAGCTTCCACAGGTGGTGATGGGAATTGAACCTGGTCACTGGTGTGGTAATGACATTATGCTAACCACGACTCTACTGGGCTGCCCGAAGCTGAAATTCTACAACCAGTATAGGAAAATCTGAGCTGTCATTGAAGTATAACATTGAAGTTGTACTGGAAAATTCACTCTGTGCAAAAGCAAGTGAAATTCTAGCTCATTAAACAATATAGCAAGAGAAAGAAAGATTTTTGATGTACAAGAATACTTGCACTCATAAAATATTTCTCATGTAATACACTCAAAAGACACAAGATTCTTATCAAATGATAATTGGATAACATTTCACCCAGAGGATAAGGCAGCACAATGGTGTACTTGGAGCCCTGGCCTTACGAATCCAATGACCCACGTTCAATCCTGAAAATGTGTGATTTTTGTGTAATTGTTGCAAATTCTCCAGGCTTCAATTTGCTCCGACATCCATAGGACATCTGGGCTGGCAGTTTAATTAGCCACTGTAAATTGCTCTTGTTGTAATCAAACAGTAGAATCTGGGTGGAAGGGGTTACAGTTCCTAAGGGCAGCAAAGATTATGGACAGAAGGCTGGGGAATGGGTTTGAGAGGGAAACTAAACCAGCCACAATCGAATGCTGAGCAGACACGATGGGCCAAATGGCCTAATTCTGCTCTATGGCTTATGGTCTTGTGATCTAATTAAAAGGAATGCAGGGAGAATAAAACCGCATTCATGTCAGATTAGTGTAAAATGATTACAGTATGAACTTGGCGGACAGAAGAGCTGGATTCCATGTAGTATCAGTTTATTACTCAATTTATATAAAGATAATATTGGGACTGTACGGTGGCATAGCAGTCAGTGCCACCAATTGCTAATCAGGGTTCAATTCCCACCCCCTGTCTGTAAGGAGCTTGTACATTCTCTCTGTGACCATGTGGGTTTCCCCCAGGTGCTCCTGTTTTTTCCCACGTTCCAAAGACTATGGAGTAGGGTTAACAACAGGAATTCTGCAGATGCTGGAAATTCAAGCAACACAGATCAAAGTTGCTGGTGAATGCAGCAGGCCAGGCGGCATCTCTAGGAAGAGGTACAGTCAGCGTTTCAGGCAGAGACCCTTCGTCAGGGCTAACTGAAGGAAGAATTAGTAAGAGATCTGAAAGTGAAAGTGGGAGGGGGAGATCCAAAATGATAGGAGAAGACAGGAGGGGGAGGGATGGAGCCAAGAGCTGGACAGGTGATTGGCAAAGGGGATATGAGAGGATCATGGGACAGGAGGTCCGGGGAGAAAGATGGGGGGGGGGGGGAGTCCCAGAGGATGGGCAAGGGGTATAGTCAGAGGAAGAAAAAGGAGAGAGAGAGAATGTGTGTATATAAATAAATAACGGATGGGGTACAAGGGGGAGGTGGGGCATTAGCGTTCACCAGCAACTTTGATGGGGTAGGGTTAATAAGTTGTGGGCATGCAACGTTGATACAGGAAGTGCTCTGACACTTGCAGACTGTCCCCTGCACAATCCTGCATGTTTTGATGTTTAAACATACTTCTGACTGTGTGACTAAGCACAATGTGTCCACTTCTGACTGTATGATATATGACATACTGATGACACCACTTTTGTAGGCAAAATCAAAGGTGGTGATGAATCACCGTGTAGGAGGGAGATTGAAAATCTGTCCATAACAACAACCTCTCACTCAGTGTCAGCAAGACCAAGGTGCTGATTATAGACTTCAGGAGCAGGAAACCCGAGGTCCATGAGCCAGTCCTCATTGGAGGATCAGAGGTGGAGAGGGTCAGCAACTTTAAATTCCTCAGTGTTACTATTTCAGAGAACTTGTCCTGGGCTCTGCAGGTAAGTGCAATTATGAAGAAAGCATGGCAGCGACTCTACTTCCTTAGGAGGTTGCCAAGATTTGGCATGTCATTTAAAATTTTGCCAAATTTCTACAGGTGTGTAGTGGAGAGCATCATCAGCCTGGTATGGAAACACCGATGCCCTTAAACAGAAAATCCTACAAAAATTAGTGGAAGGCTCAGTCCATCACGGGTAAAGCCCTCCCCACCATTGAGCACATCGACACAGAGCATTGTTGCAGGAAAGCAGCGTCCATTATCAGGAACCCCCGCCACCAAGGTCATGCTCTCTTCTCATTGCTGCCATCAGGAAGAAGGTACAGGAGCCTCAGGACTCTCACCACCAGGTTCAGAAACAATTATCCCTCAACTATCAGGCTCTTGAACCAAAGGGGATAACTTCACTTGCCCCATCGCTGGAATTTTCCCACAACCACTTTCAAGGACTTTTCATCTCACATTCTCAATAGTTATTGCTCATTTATTTATTATTATTACTTATTTTTGTATTTGCACATTTGTTGTCTTTTTCACACTGGTTGAGTGCCTAAGTTGGTGAGGTCTTTTACTGATTCTATTATGGTTATTCTATTATTAATTTAATGAGTATGCTCGCAAGAAAATGAACTTCAGGGTTGTATATGGTGACATATATGTACTTTGATAATAAATTTTACTTTGAATTTTGAAATGTACATGTGACAAATGAATCTAATCTTTATCTTTACCAAAGAACTGATCTGAAAAGGCTAGGTCTCAGTGGAAGGGAGAGAGAGAGATGGAGAGGTTTTAATTATGCAAATTACAGAGTTGTGAGTTCCAGTGAATGAACAAGTGTTTATAACAGGGAAACAGTTAAGATTAACAGAAAGTAGTGGTTGAAGAGCAATGGATGGGGTGTAGGAGGAGGGTTGATGGGGTGAGGTGTCTGGGAAGTCAAGGGTGCAGAGGACAGGGAAATCCATAGAATTTTGGAAGATACCTGGGAGAGAACAATATTAAACAAAAGTTCAAAGAAAATTTAATTTTGAAATACTGTACATATATGTCACTGTATACTACCTTGAGAATCATAATATTGCAAGCATTCACAATAGTTCACAAATGTGATAAAAACATAGAAAATAGGTGCAGGAGTAGGCCATTTGGCCCTTCGAGCCTGCACCGCCATTCAGTATGATCATGGTTGATCATCCAACTCAGAACCCTGTACCTGCCTTCTCTCCATACCCCCGGATCCCTTTAACCACAAGGGCCATATCAAACTCCCTCTTAAATATAGCCAATGAACTGGCCTCAACTGTTTCCTGTCTCAGAGAATTCCACAGATTCACCACTCTCTGTGTGAAGAAGTTTCTCCTCATCTCGGTCCTAAAAGGCTTCCCCTTTATCCTCAAACTGTGACCCCTCGTTCCGGACTTCCCCAACATCGGGAACAATCTTCCTGCATCTAGCCTGTTCAATCCCTTTAGGATTTTATACGTTTCAATAAGATCCCCCCTCAATCTTCTAAATCCCAACGAGTATAAGCCTAGTCAATGCAGTCTTTCATCATATGAAAGTCCTGCCATCCCAGGAATCAATCTGGTGAACCATCTTTGTACTACCTCTATGGCAAGGATGTCTTTCCTCAGATTAGGGGACCAAAACTGCACACAATACTCCAGGTGTGGTCTCACCAAGGCCTTGTACAACTGCAGTAGTACCAATGATAAAATCAATGATATGATCAATGAAAAACTACAAAGACTGACAGCCAAGATACAAAAAAGATAAATTGTGCAGATACAAAAAAACAAATAAATATATAGATAAATAAACAATACTGATGGATAGGTAAATGAATAATAATAGTTGTAGAAGCCTTCGAAGTGAGTCTACAGGCTGTTCAGAGTTGAGGTGAGTGAAGTTATCCACTCTGGTTCAGGAGCCTGATGGTTGAAGGGTAATAACTGTTCCGAAGGCTCCAGTATCTCCTTCCCAATGATGGAAGTGAGAAGAGAGCATAGCCTGGATGATGGGGGCTCTTGATGATAGCTGCTACGTTCTTGTGGTAGTGCTCAGTGGTGGGAATGGTGATGTCAGGGCTGTATGCACTTCATTCTTGGGCACTGGTGTTCCTATACCAGGCCGTGAAATACAAGGAAGTAACATGATTGGAATGAGCAAGTGAGAGAGTGTGCTCACAGCAGTGGGAAGAAGAAGAGCAGAGAACTGCCCAAAAGCACAGCAGAAAGAAATGAATGAAGTGCTCGGTTCTGGTCACCTCATTACAAGAAGGATGTGGAGGAAAAGGTGTAGAGGAGATTTACCAGGATGCTGCCTGGATTAGAGAGCATGTCTTATGAGGATAGGTTGAAGGAGCCAGGGCTATTGTGTGGTTATATACGTAAGAAGGATAGGAGGTGACCAAAATGATAAAAGGCATAGACTGAGTGGACAGCCAGTGAATTTTTTTCCAGCAGGTGGCTAATATGAGGGGCATAATGTTAAAGTGACAGGCTGAAATTATAGGGGAGATGTCAGAGGTAAGGTTTTACACAGAGTGGTAGATACATGGAATTTCCTGATGGTAGTGGCAGATACATTAGGTGAATTTCAGATAAGCACATGGATGAAAGAAAGTTGGAGGGCGATGTGAGAGGGAAAGGGTTGCGTGATCTTAGAGCAGTTTAAAAGGTCAGCACAACATCATGGACCGAAAGGCCTGGACTGTGTTGTACTGTTCTATGTTCTTAAAAAAAAAAGAGGAAGAAGTGGAGGAAGAAGATATGAAAGATGGGGTTAGTGGGAGAAACAGAAAGTAAGCAACAGTGCCAGACCTGCAGAGGGATTGGGAGAGAAAGCAATCAAACTGGCAGAGATAAAGAAAGACCGAAGAATAAATAGAGAAAGAAAGATATCAAACAGTAAATTAAGTTGTCAAGAAATGAGAACAGACATGTTCAAACAGCACCAGTTAAACTAGGCCATCTGATAGTAAAGCTCCCGGGATCATTACGGAAAGATAAGCCACTCAGAAAAGTGGAATCACCATCTGATGAAGTTGACGATTAGATGCCTATGTAATTGGCAGGTTTCCTGGTTCCGGTATCAATGGATGAAAGTGGCTCCTTATTTTTAAGAGGCTTCTTAACAATGGGGAAACAATTGTGAGAAGGGAATCATTTTATTCAAATTTCTCCCCTGGTGACTACTTTTGTCAGAGATGTCTCTTGAAATTATTTTGTCAGTGATGTTCTGTCAAATATCTTAGATAGATGAAAAATTCCCCTGACCCTAGGGCCACAATTCACTGTGCTGTGCTGGTCTTGTTATAAAATGCAGCAGCAAAGATGGTGGAGAGAGTTGCCTGGAATAACAATTATTGAATTGTTTTGCACAGGAATAGGCCCTTTACATTCATCCTCCCCCCACCTCCTCAGCTACCCACCACCTTCTTCACCTGGTCTCACCTATCACCGGCAACCTTGTACTCCTTCTCCCCCACCTTCTTATTCTGTCTTTTTGCTCCTTTCTTTCCAGTCTTAATATCAACTGTTCATTTCTCTCCATTGATGCAGCCTGACCTGTTAAGTATGTTGCTCTTTGATCCCTACAGTTCATTTAGTCATCTGAGTATTTCTTAAATGTAGTGAGTGTACCTTGCCCCATCTTCTCCTCAGGCAGAGTGTTCCAGATTTCAGCTCTTGAGTATAAATTTTTTCCATGTTCCCTCTAAATGTCCCACCCCTTAACTTTAACCTGTGCATTCTAGTCATAGACAGACCTGATAATGGGGATATTATACACCCCCAATCTCCTCTGCTAAAGTGATCTGACAAAAGGTTTATAAGATTATGAGGGTCAGAGATAGAGTAAAGAGCCAGTATCTTTTTTCCTGGGTTGAAATATCCAATAGCAGAGAGCATGCGTTTGAGATGACAGGGAGGATGTGGGAGGCAAGTTTATTTCCACAAAGCAGTTAGTGCCTGAATGAGCTGCCTTGGGTGGTGATGGAAGGGCATTCAAGAGGCTCTCGGATAGGCACATGGATGTGCAGGAAGTGGAAGGACGTGGACATTTTGTAGACAGAAAGGATTAGTTTAGTTGAGCATTTAATTAGTTTGGCACCACACTGTGGGCCGAAGGACCTATTCCTGTGTGGTGTTTTTCTCTGTTCTATATTCTGATTACAAATCCAGCCTGGCCAATCTCTCCTCGGTACTGAAATGCTTTATCCCACTCAGTGTTCTGGTGAATCAACTCTGAACCCCTTCCAGTGTAATTGCATCCTTATCCATAAGACATAGGAGCAGAATTAAGCCCATTGACCCATTGAGTCTGCTATGCCATTCAATGATGGCAGATTTATTTTCTCTCTCGACCCCATTTTCCTGCTTTCCTTCAATGCCCTTCCTATCAAGTTCCTATCAGGTACTGAGGGGAACAATGGAAGCTTAGCGGTTAACACAACACTATTACAGTTCAGGGACATTGGAATTGGAGTTCAGCCCTGACATCTTGTGTAAGGAGTTTGTACGTCCTCCACATTGAATGTGTATTCTTCCTCCCAGTGCTCCAGCTCTCTTGCCCCCCCCCCCCCAGCTACAGTCCAACAACGTACTGGTCAGCTGGTCAGTAGCTCAATTGGTCATTGTAAATTGTCCTGTCACTAGTCTAGAGTTAAATCGGAGGTTGCTGGCAGCACAGCTCAGAGCTGGAAGGGCCTATTCGGCACTTTAGCTCCAAATAAATAAACAAACAAACAAACAAGCAAGCAAGCTTTAAATATACCCAATGAATTAGCCTCCACAGCCATCTGTGGCAATGAATTCCACAGATTCACCACTCTCTGGCTAAAGAAAATGCCCTTGTCTCTTTTCTAAATAGCTGTCTTTGTATTCTGAGGCTGTGCTCTCTGGTCCTAGACTCTCCCGTTATAGGAAGCATCCTCTCCACATCCACTCTGTCTAGGCCTTTCAATATTTGGTAGATTTCACTGAGATTTCACTAAGTCGTATAAATTCTAGAATTTACAGGCCAAGCCATCAAACACCTCAGATGTAAATCCTTTTATTTCTGGGATTATTCTTGTAAATCGCTAGTGCTAGCACATCCTTTCTTAGATATGAAGCCCAAAATTGCTCACAATATCAAAAGACTATAAGACATGGGAGCTGAATTAAGCCAGTTGGTCCATTGAGTCTGCTCTGCCATTCAATCATGGCTGATTTATTATCCCTCTCAATCCTGTTCTGCCTTTTCTCTGTAACCTTTGATGTTCTTACTAATCAAGAACCTCTCAACCTCCTCTTTAAATATACCAGATGATTGGCCTCTACCACCGTCTGTTCCAATGAATTCCACAGATTCACCATTCTCTTGTGTTGGGCACGTGGCCAAGTGGTTAAGGCATTTGTCTACTGATCTGAAGGTCGCTAGTTCGAGCCTCAGCTGTGGCAGTGTGTTTGTGTCCTTGAGCAAGGCGCTTAACCACACATTGCTCTAGTGTCTGTGCGAGGAATGGCGCCTCACACAGACTTCCAATCTGCGCCTTGTAAGGCATGAAAATGTCTGACACAGGCCTCTCATGGTCTGAGTCGACGTTCCCATTCCCTTGGATACTTTAAATGTGTTCTGACCACAGCCTTGCATCTTAAACACCACAGATTCTGCAGATGCTGGAAATACAGAGCAGAACACACAAACTGTTGCCTGACCCACTGAGTTCCTCTAGCATGTTGTGTGTGTGTAGCATCCTATCCTCACACCACTCCATTTAAGATCTAACTGCTGTCTTACACGTTGTGCCATTAACAGCAACTTGAGTAGAACTTGGAGTGGCACAGTGGCATAGCTAGTGATATCACAGTGATAACTCTTCTTTCCTTTTCGGTATTCTGAAAGGACCATTAGCTGACATGAGTGGTCATACTTTTAAGGTGATTGGAGGAAAGTGTAGTGGGAGATGTCAGAGGTAGGTTTTTTACATAGAGAGTGATGGCTGTGTGGAATGCCTGCCATGGGTAATGGTAGAGGCAGGTACATCAGGGACATTTAAGAAACTCTTAGATAGGTATATGGATGATAGAAATATGGAGGGCTGTGCAGGAGGGAACGGTTGGTTTGATCTGACAGTAGGTTGGCACTACATCATGCGCCAAAGACTCTGTGCTGCAATGTTCTAGGTTCTATGCGTTAACAAGACTTTGACCACCTTGAACTAAAACGGACTTCATTTTGTTCAAATTGTGTACTTCCTGTAACATTTTTGCATAATGTATATGTCTTATTTGTGAATGCTGCTTCTCTGATGCTCTGTGCCTGTGACACTGCGGCAAAAAAGATTTTCAATGCACCTGTTCATGTACTCGTACAGATGACGCTAAACTCAACTTTGAAGCTGCCATCAATGTGCACATTATTATGTCCCTTTTGGACTCCATCCTAACATAGAACTTCCTTCGTTCTCTACATCCCCTTCACCTGCTCTGCAACTTAAAACCTGTTTGACTTGTAACTTCTCCCTTTTCCGCTGAAAGGTCATGATCCTGATACACCAACTGCATTTTCTCCCCACAGAAGCTGCCCAACCAGTGGATTATTTCCAACACTTTCTGCTTTTATTCCAACTGTTCCGAGCCACGATGAAAGGAGACTGAACTAAAAGCTATACCAACTGACTGATATAAAGAGGTTGAAAGGAGTGATAACTGGAGCCTAGACCCTTGGGATGGAATGGCCATTTTGAGGTGTATAGAAATCAAAACAACATGCTATTTTTTATCATTTTCCATTGACAGTGAGTGAATGAAACAGTTTACCAGTACTCTTCTGTTTCTATAAGATGAGGTTAGCTTTATTGGTACATCAAAACATTGAAATATACAGTAAACTGTAATTGTATCAAATCGAACCATCAGGATTTTGCTGGATATCCCAGAGTGCTGGCTCGCTTCTGGTGCTAACACAGCATGTCCACAACTCACTAACTGTAACCGGACATCTTTGGAATGTGGGAGGAAATGGGAGCATGCAGTCACGGAGAATGTACAAACTTCTTACAGGCAGTGGCAGGGATTGAACCCTGATCAGTGATGTCCTGCACTGAAATTGTGTTACACTAACCACTAGGCTACCATGCAGGATGGTAATGGACCTTCGATCATCAGAAATATTTAAAGTAGAACTAGATGTACCTTTGAAAGATCGATTGACAGAGGGGAGAGAGAAATGGTCTAGAAAAGGAGTTGCAACCAGCATATTATGATCATTAAACGGTGGGCTACACTTGAGGGGTCTGAAGGCCAATTCCTGATACTATTTGCTTGTGTTCTTGTCAAAGGGGAGCAGACAGGAGTGGATAAATTGCATGAGATAATTCTGGTAGGGAAAAGGACAAGCCAGGCTACATAATGTCATAGAGCACTACAACACAGAAAAAGGTCCTTTGGCCCATCTGTTATTCTGTCTAGACCCATCGACCTGTACCTGGATTACAGCTCTCTATTTCACATACTTGTCCAAACTTCTATCTCCAGTTCATGTACTGTACTTGTCTGAACTTCTATCTCCATTTCGTGTACTGTACTTGTCCGAACTTCTAACTCTATTTCATGCACGGTACTTGTCCAAACTTGTATTAAATGCTGAAATCAAACCTGCATCTACCACTTCCACTCACAACTCATTCCACACTTGTACCACCACCTGAGTGAAGAAGTTCCCTCTCTGGATCCCCTGATATATTTCACCTGTCACCTTTAACCCATGACCTCCAGTTCCAGTCTCAAACAATCTCAGTGGGGAAAAAAACCAGCACACATTTAACCTATCTGTATCCCTCATAATTACCACTCATACATCTTAATTGCAATGCATATTGCAGTGAAAGAGTGAATCTGACACTGTAAATGGAACCAAGCAGAAGTAAAACTCAGGAAAGCAACTCCAATGGAAGTTGTCCATACCTGGCTCCAATTATCAGTTGGTTTCTGCTTAGATCAATAGCCAGCTGAGAATAGTCAGAGACTCCTGGAAAGCTAAAATTTGATACCCATGGACTCAAATCTGTTGGAGAAAGAGAGAAAGGTGACAAAGTCATTAAAATGCTTATCGAGCATCAACAAATGGTGACTTTTAAGGCTGTGAATTACCCTGTGGGATTTCACTGGAATGCTAATCTAACTAATTTAAGACTAAAAAAACATATGAAGGTATTAGGGTGAGTGAGAGAAGTTTTAATCAATGGGTTAATATTTAAGGGGTATTTCAGAGAAGAGGCAGGTTGACGGTTCTAGGGAGGGAATCTTGGAACTTAAGGGCTTAGCAGCTTGAAGGAATACCTAGCAATGGTGGAGCAAATAAATGATTGCAGATTTATACAGTACCATGCTAGTTTGTCCACACTTAAGTATTGTGTTCAGTTCCAGTTCAAGTATGTCCAGAGGGGCAGATAGTCAGACTGTGTATACATATCTTGCAAACCCTTCAGTAGTTGCATAGACACCTGAAGAGTAGACTATCTGTTGGATGGAAGTGACCAACAACTCTGATCGAGGCAGATGCCAAGTTTTTAAGCTCACCAGTGGGAGGTTGTGCTTTAGCACTGCTGGCCCACCACCTCAAGGGAGCCTTGATCATAAGTGGGCCGAAACTCCTGAAGACAAGGTGGCAGATCAACTGGTGATCCCACTGGTGATAGCACAGGACAGTTAACATCTTAGTCCAAGTGTATTTTGTAACTAGGAAGGACGTGGAAGCAAGCTTTACAGACGATGCAGTGGAGACTTACCAGGATGCTGTCTCAGTTTAAGATCTTGTCAAATTGTTTTGTTTTGTAATTTCAAAACATTAATTCAAAGGGGAGTCTGAAATATGGGTCAAACCCCTCGGAAGTTTTTATGTTTATTGTTTTACAACATTGAATCACAGTGGATTTAATTCGGCGTTTTTGACACTGATCAACAGAAAAAGTCTCTTTCGTATCAAAGTGAAAACAGATCTCTACGAACTGATAGAAAATAAGTACAAACATAAACACAAAATAATTGATTGCATAAGTATTCACCCCCTTCAAGTCAGTATTTAGCAGAAGCACCTTTGGCAGCAATTACATGAGTCTGTGTGGATAGGTCTCGATCAGCTTTGCACATCTGGACACTACAATTTCTCCTCATTCTTCTTTACAAAACTGCTCAAGCTCTGTCAGGTTGCATGGGGATTGTGAGTGAAAGGCCCTTTTCAAGTCCAGCCATAAATTCTCAATTGGATTGAGGTTTGGACTCTGACTTGGCCACTTCAGGACATTAACTTTGTTATTTTCAAGCCATTCCTGTGTAGCTTTGGCTTTGCTGGAAAATAAATCTTCTCCCAAGTCACAGTTCTCCTGCAGACTGCATCAGGTTTTCCTCCAGGATTTCCCTGTATTTTGCTGCATTCATTTTACCCTCTACCTTCACAAGCCTTCCAGGGCCTGCTACAGTGAAGCATCCCCACAGCATGATGCAGCCATCACCACGTTTCACGGTAGGGGTGGTATGTTTTTAATTATGTGCATAGTGTTCAGTCTGATGGCCAAAAAGCTCAATTTTGGTTTCATCAGACCATAGAACCTTCTTCCAGCTGACTACAGAGTCTCCCACATGCCTTCTGCCAAACTCTAGCCAACATTTTGTGTGAGTTTTTTCAACAGTGGCTTTCTCTTTGCCACTCTCCCATAAAGCTGCAGCTGGTGAAGCGCCTGGACAACAGCTGTTGTATGCACAGTCTCTCCCATCTCAGCCACTGTAGCTTTTAATTCCTCCAGAGTTATCACAGAACTCTTGGTAGTCTCCCTCACTGGTCCCCTTCTTGAATGGTCACTCAGTCTTTGAGGACAGCCTGCTCTAGGCAGATTTACAGCTGTGCCATCTTCTTTCCATTGCTTGATGATTGACTTAACTGTACTCCAAGGGATATTTAGTGACTTGGAAATTTTCTTGTATCCATCTCCTGACTTGTGCTTTTCAATAATCTTTTTGTGGAGTTGTTTGGAATGTTGTTTTATCTTTATGGTGTAGTTTTTGCCAGGATACTGACCCACCAGCAGCTGGGCCTTCCAGATACAAGTATATTTTATTACACTCAATTGAAACACCTTGACAGCACACAGGTCTCCAAAAACAGATCTCCATTTAACTTATTATGGGACTTCTAAAACCAATTGGCTGCACCAGTGATGATTTGGTGTGTCATATTGTTGGGGGGGTGGGGTGAATACTTATGCAATCCATTATTTTGTGCTTTATATTTGTAATTGATTTAGATCACTTTGTAGAGATCTGTTTTCACTTTGAGACGAAAGAGTCTTTTTCTGTTGACCAGTGTCAAAAAGCCAAATTATATCCACTTTGATTCAATGTTGTAAACCAATAAAACATGAAAACTTCCAAGGAGAGTGAATATTTTTATAGGCACTGCATATACAAAATTACTCAAGTACTAATGAAACATTAAATAGACAACACTTCTCCCTGCCTAGCTATAAACTCCAATTCAATACAGAAAGCATGTCAACTATATACACAATATACTATATAATACAACTACTATACAGACATACACAGCATAGTAAATTTTAAATTGTCCCATTCAGGCTTAAAGATTTGATTATTATGGAGGATTTCTTATGCTTCTGGGATAACGTCTTTCCTGACAAGGGGTCACTCTACTTGGCAGGTAAGGCTTGTGACTGTGAAACAATCTCAGGTACTGGGGCCTCCTCCGTGGTGGTTGTAGGAGTTGACTCTGGGACTGCAGGAAGTGATTCTGACAGCAGTAGGCAACTTTCATATTCTTCCGTTTTCTTCTAGTTTGTGCATCTTGATCTTGAGAAGGTGCATTTAGTTCACTGAAATATTCTCTTATTAATCCTTCGATTGCTCCCTTTTACGATCTGATCTTTTCTCTTGGTTTCCTTATCATCTGATGAACCCTCTGCTTTTGACTCTTTTTTGGCCTTCCATTCATCCAGCTGGGCTTTCATCTTTGCATCTACTTTTATGAACAGCTTTTTGTTTTCCACTTGAAGTTCATGCTTAATGCATGCAGAGTAGATTCTGGTTTTTGTCCTCAGAAAAGTCGAATGCTTGCAACTTTCCTGAAGCTCCTTGAACTCCCTTCCAGCTTAAAACCAAGCCACGTTTTGCAAGTTACTGTTTGATTAACATATCAGAAGCTTTCTCAGATATGTTGTGTACTATAACTGTTATAGTGGGACCACTGCTTTCACCAATTTCACACTTCCTCTGAGCAGTATGGTCCTTCCTTGTTCCAATATACTTTCCAGTCAGAGGCACACAGGTTGGTACCAACTCCTGTTTGTCCTCTGATGGACAATGGTTCAGTGTTTGGCTTGGAAGCAGTTACGTTATTATCTAGTATCTTTCTTAATTTGCTTTCATATAGCATCATTGCAGGGAATGTGGCATGTGAATGCTGGATGATCTCCTATCAAGTTGTAGTTGTCTCAGCCAATCACGTCCTGCAATGCTGACCTTCCTGTTTTTAGCCAATGTGGCTTGTTGGTTGTTCTATTTCACTGTCATGAATGTCAATCCCACAGGAGTTATCTTTTCTTCAGTGTAATTTCTTAAGTTGGAAATCTGCAGGCTTCAGTCTGGTATGTTTGAATTGCCATTCAGATTCATTTTGTGGAATGGCTGAAACAGCCGAACCAATTTTAATTAAGTTGCCATTCACTTCTAGTATAAGCCATATTGCTTGTCTCCTGTTAGTTTCCAAATAGTAAATCTCGTCTACTAAGTCCTGTGTCACCTCCAGCATCATCATCAGATTTTTTATCAACAGCATGCTGATCAGTGCTGGAAATCCAAGCAACAAGTTTCCAAGATTTTGTTTAGATGCTGCAATTTTGTTCACATTCCCTTCCATTCCTGACTGCAAGTCAATTGAGTCTCTGTCTGCAATTTCCACTGCTCTTTTAAATGTAAGCTGGGCTTCAGTTAGGAGCCATTTTTGAATGCTTTCTTTTAAGGGTCCACAAACTAAACAATCTCTTAGTGTATCACTAAGCCCATTACTGAACTGACAATGCTCAGACAACCTCTTCAATTCAGCCATGTACGCTGAAATGGACTCCCCTTCTTTTGGATTCCACTTCTGAAACCTAAAGGGATCTGCAATCAATAATGGCTGTGGTTCTAAGTGCCCTTGCATTAGTTTGACAATATCAGCAAAGCTCATTTCTGCTGCTTTGGTTGGATCAGTGAAACTTCGAAGCAAACTGTATGCCTTTAAACCCAAAACACTTACTAAAATTGGTAATCACTTTTCATTGGCTATTTCATTTGCTTCAAAATACTGTTCCAATAACTCAGTATACATCAGCCAATTACCCGTTGTGTAATCAAGCTCGTCAATCTTTCCAACGTAGCCAACCATTTCTGATCTTTTTAAGTGATAGTTATTACCTACTACTCTCTCTTTATGAACCCTGAATTCTTCTGTTTACTGCTTTGTTTTTCTAACTCGATCACGTTCCCCTTGTGAAGAACACGTGCTGTTTCTTGCTGCATTTTATTTTATTTCACACGTCTCGCTGCACTTCAATAGGTCAGTAGCTATGTTGGGTTCATTTTTAAAAATACCTCATCACCAATGTTGTTTTCTAACTTCAAAAAATTAAACTAATTCAAAGGAAGACACGGTAAGTCCAAAATACAGGCATAATATGGTCTTTGGTTTAATCAAGATGTGTACATATCACTTGAAGCATGGTGATCTATGCAATTAACTTATTTTTACATGTAACTCATAATTAGATGAACAAGAATGCTAATCAAACAATATATATTCAATATCACTCAAATATTAGTGAAATATTAAATACAAGACACTTATGAGGAAAGGCTGAGTGAGTTAGGACTTTTCACTTTAAAGCAAGGTAAGGTGAGAGGTGACTTGATAGAGGTGTATAAGATGATAAGAAGCACTGAAAGAATGGACACCCACAATCTTTCTCCCAGGGTGGAGATGGCTAACACAAGGGGGGGGGGCATAATTTTAAGGTAATTGGAGGAAAATATAGGGAGGATGTTAGAGGTAGGTATTTACACAGAGTGGTGGGTGCATGGGTGGTGGCAGAGACAGATACATTAGGGACATTGAACAGCCTCTTAGATAGGCACATGAATAAAAGAAAAATGGAGGGCTATGTGGGAGGGAAGGATTAGATTGATCTTAGACTAGGTTAAAAAGTCAACACAACATTGTACATTCTATGCTCAATCCTCTAAATAAACATGGTAATGTGTGGGGGCAGAATTAGTGAAGTGCAGAGATCTCACTGGGTAGAAAAACTGAAGGAGATTAGAGAAGTAAAGAAATGAGGCAAATATTCAATAGGCCTTTTAAATTGCCTTATGTGACAAATGGTTTTAGATCTTGGTGGTGTCACAAGCAGCATTTGGCACGATTAACATTCTTTCTTTATTTGGGAATACCTGCATGAAGAGAAGAGGAGAAGAAATGCACACAATGATATTCTCACTCATGCTCGTATGGCCACTCCTGATATGGCATTTCTGCTCTGGTGGACAACACCCTTGGTTGTATATATCAGAAGGTTGTTACAACCATTACAACCTTCGCACAGCCCATGAGGATAGGCTGAGCGAACTTGGACTTTCCTCTTTACAGCGAAGGAAGGTGAGAGTGACTTGATAGAGGTGTACAAGATGAGATGAGAGTGTCTTGACAGAAGTATACTGTATAAGATGATAAGAGGCATAGAGAGATTGGCAGCCAGTGCCTTTTTCCCAGGATGGAAAAGGCTAATACAGGAGGAGACTGGAAGAGAGCATGGGGGGGATGTCTGAGTTAGGTGTCTTACACAGTGAGTAGTAGATGGTGGAGATGCATTAGGGATATTTAACAGACTTAGAGAGGCACATGGATTAAAGAAAACTGGAATGTTATGCTAGGGGTAAGTATTAGATTGTTCTTAGAGTAGGCTCAAAGGTTGTGGGCTGAAGGGTCTGTTCTGTGCTGTAGTGTCCTATGTTCTACGCTCTTGGATTGCACTTGGGAAATCTGTGACGCTGCTGCAGCTACATAACTTTGTTACTCTTGTTGAGTGGACTTGGCTGCACCAAAACTTTGGTCTAGCTGACCCCACAAACAGTAAACTGCTAGATGGTCTCTTTGGGTAACTCCTGTGGAATGTAAAGGACTGGAAATGTTGGGGAAGTGCTGGGTAAGAGATGCAAATGGGTTAATGGGGCACCTTCAACAGAAAAATCCCATTGATACACAAATTTGAAACCCTTCAGCCACATCATCCTATTCTTATCCTCACTGGAAGGTGGCACCACAGGCAACTATCCAGAGATTATTACCCTTGAAATCCTGCTTTTCAACTTTCTACCAAATGCCTCATACTCTCTTTTCAATATCTTCTCCCTTTTCCTACCCATGTCAGTGGTAGCAACATCAGCACAACTTCTGGAAACTCCCCCTCCCCCTTAGTAATGCAGAGGACCAGATCTGAAACATCCCTGAACATGACACCTGGGCGGCAACGTACCATCCTGAAGTCACAATCAGTGATTTGAGTCTTTATAGCAGGCTAGTCATGTAAATATCACTGTACCATCAAATCCTGAATATGTTCTCCTTCAGTTGGTTATCCATGTAACTCTTCTGGTTTAAGATAGTGCTGGTGAAGCACAGTGACAGCAAAAACAACTATTAACTACCTTATTGATCACCCTTTTCTCAGAAATGATCACTGAAATCAATAGCCTGTAATTTCCCTTTCGGAGCTGAGCTTTTGAACCACCTGTACGACCTGGCATTGTTAAACTGTGAACTGAAGTCTCAAAGGTGCAGGATGGTTGTGGCGTAACATGTACAAATCAAATCAAGACTGTGGGGCCCGGGCCCGAGAGTGGAGAATGAGCCAATGTTTGGCCATTGCTGGAGCCGACGGAGGCAATCTGAGGCACTGTGTATTTTGTCCCTCAGTCCACCCTCTCAGTCACCACTTTCAAGAGCATGGAGGCCAATTAGAATTAATTCGGAATTGGAATTGGTTTATTATTGGAATCTGAGCCAGCTGGTGGTGTAGTGGCATCAGCACTGCACTGTGGGCGGAGGTTCCGAAGTTCAAACCCAACCGGCTCCCCCCGGCACACTTTCCATCCGTGTGGGGTTAAGAGCTGGTGATCTCTTTGAGGGAAAAAAAACTCACCCGGCAGAAGGCAATGGCAAACCACTGCTGTAACTTGCCTCGTATGCGAATTCCAACTACATCAGAACGGCGTGGGAGGAAGACGTCCACAACCCGGAAAAATTCCGGATGCGACCTACATTAATTATTATTATTGTCACATGTACCAAGGAAGATAGAAAGATAGATATTTTATTGATCCCAAAAGAAATTAGAGTGTCACAGTAGCATTACAAGGGCACATATATAAAAATATTAGAAGAGGAGTAAGAAAATCCCAGAGTGCTTAAGGAAGTGGCCCAAGAAATAGTGGATGCATTAGTGATAATTTTTCAAAACTCGTTAGATTCTGGACTAGTTCCTGAGGATTGGAGGGTGGCTAATGTAACCCCACTTTTTAAAAAAGGAGGGAGAGAGAAACCGGGGAATTATAGGCCGGTTAGCCTAACGTCGGTGGTGGGGAAACTGCTGGAGTCAGTTATCAAGGATGTGATAACAGCACATTTGGAAAGCGGTGAAATGATCGGACAAAGTCAGCATGGATTTGTGAAAGGAAAATCATGTCTGACGAATCTCATAGAATTTTTTGAGGATGTAACTAGTAGAGTGGATAGGGGAGAACCAGTGGATGTGGTATATTTGGATTTTCAAAAGGCTTTTGACAAGGTCCCACACAGGAGATTAGTGTGCAAACTTAAAGCACACGGTATTGGGGGTAAGGTATTGGTGTGGGTGGAGAATTGGTTAGCAGACAGGAAGCAAAGAGTGGGAATAAACGGGACCTTTTCAGAATGGCAGGCGGTGACTAGTGGGGTACCGCAAGGCTCAGTGCTGGGACCCCAGTTGTTTACAATATATATTAATGACTTGGATGAGGGAATTAAATGCAGCATCTCCAAGTTTGCGGATGACACAAAGCTGGGTGGCAGTGTTAGCAGTGAGGAGGATGCTAAGAGGATGCAGGGTGACTTGGATAGGTTGGGTGAGTGGGCAAACTCATGGCAGATGCAATTTAATGTGGATAAATGTGAAGTTATCCACTTTGGTAGCAAAAATAGGAAAACAGATTATTATCTGAATGGTGGCCGATTAGGAAAAGGGGAGGTGCAATGAGACCTGGGTGTCATTATACACCAGTCATTGAAAGTGGGCATGCAGGTACAGCAGGCGGTGAAAAAGGCGAACGGTATGCTGGCATTTATAGCGAGAGGATTCGAGTACAGGAGCAGGGAGGTACTACTGCAGTTGTACAAGGCCTTGGTGAGACCACACCTGGAGTATTGTGTGCAGTTTTGGTCCCCTAATCTGAGGAAAGACATCCTTGCCATAGAGGGAGTACAAAGAAGGTTCACCAGATTGATTCCTGGGATGGCAGGTCTTTCATATGAAGAAAGACTGGATGAACTGGGCTTGTACTCGTTGGAATTTAGAAGATTGAGGGGGGATCTGATTGAAACGTATAAGATCCTAAAGGGATTGGACAGGCTAGATGCGGGAAGATTGTTCCCGATGTTGGGGAGGTCTAGAACGAGGGGTCACAGTTTGAGGATAGAGGGGAAGCCTTTTAGGACCGAGGTTAGGAAAAACTTCTTCACACAGAGAGTGGTGAATCTGTGGAATTCTCTGCCACAGCAAACCGTTGAGGCCAGTTCATTAGCTATGTTTAAAAGGAAGTTAGATATGGCCCTTGTGGCTACAGGGGTCAGGGGGTATGGAGGGAAGGCTGGGTTCTGAGTTGGATGATCAGCCATGATCATAATAAATGGCGGTGCAGGCTCGAAGGGCCGAATGGCCTACTCCTGCACCTATTTTCTATGTTTCTATGTTTCTAAAATAAAAAATAAGTTACCTTAAACAGTCTAACAGGAGGAGATCATCACTTCCCCGGCTATAGGTTAACTCATTATAGAGCCTAATGTTGAGGGTAAGAATGACCTCATATAGCGTTCTATGGAGCAATGCAGTTGTCTGTCTATTACTAGAAGTGCTCCTCTGTTCAGCCAAGGCAGAGGGTGAGAAACATTGTCCAGAATTGCCAGGATTTTCCTTTGTTCTACCACTGTCTCCAGTGTGTCCAGTTTGACTCCTACAGAGCCAACCTTTCTAATCAGTTTATTGAGCCTGTTGGCATTAACCACGTTGATGCCATTGCCCCAGCACACCACCGCATAGAAGATTGTACTGGTGACAACAGACTGTGAAGGAGAGGCCTACACACTCCAAAGGACCTCAGTCTCCTCAGGAAGTAGAGGTGACTCTGGCCCACTTGTACTCTGTGATGGTGCTCCACTCAAAGGTGTCATCCAGGTACTTGTAGGTCCAGTGAAAAGCTGGTCTTGCATAACGTTCATACAGAACATAGTGCATTGAGATGGAACAAGGTAAAACAATAACAAATTGCAGAATAAAGTACAACAACTACTGGGAAATTTCAGTGCAGATAAAAATTAAGGTGCAAGATCATAATGAGACAGATAGTAATGTCAAGAGTTCATCTTGTGGTACTAGGGAATTATTTAATCATCTTACAACGGTGATATAGAATCTGTCCTTGAGCCTGGTCATATTTGCCTTCAGGCTTCTGTATCTTCTGCCTGATGGCAGAGGGAAGAAGAGAGAATTCCAGAGTGGGTGGGTGGGGTCCTTGATTGCCTCAGTCGCTTTTATTTTTCATTTCCAAAAAATTTAAATTCTCGAACAATTTTAGTGCCACAAAAACACATTCCTTTGAATCTTTATACTGGGTGTGTCCTCCATTTTACAAAACAAACACTGATCATTTTTGGTCCTTTGTCTAAGTAAGGAAGCAGCTTTACTAAGATAGCAAGAATTGAGAGTTCAGCCAGGAGAACAAACTTGGCACAGGCTGAAGGAGAGCAATCATCACTGAAACATTGGCACTGGCTGCATGTTAGAAGGTTCTGCACTGACAGGATCGATACTGAGAGGCTGCTTCTCGTGGACTGAGGTCCCATGCAAAATGGGTCCAGAAATTCTAACACACCTAATGCACAAACGTTAGTATGTTTTTTGCCAACAATTTTGCCTGCCTACGCTAATCCCATTTCCTGCATTCTATATCTTACCTATTTAAGTTTCTAGCCAAATATCCTTAAATATGGTGTTCGTTTCAGATTCCACCCCCTCCTCAAACAGCATCTTCTAGATTATCAGCCATGTTCTGTTTAAAAAATATATCCCTAGGATTCCCTTTACAACTCCTTCTCACCTTTAACTTTGTTTTTGATACTCCTACCATAGGAGAAAAACATCAGACTGTCTACTCTGCCTATGCCTCTCATATCAGATCACAATTCAGCCTTCTTCATTCCAGGAAAACAAGCCCGGCTTATCCAATAGCTCCCCACAATGAAGTCCTCCAATCCAGAGACACAGAAATCATGAGCAATAAACAAAATCCAGACATCATCCTTGACACCATTCTGGTGAATCTCTTCTGAACTCTCTCCAGCACAACTTATTAGTCAAGAACTATAAATCTACACTTTAAATATACCAAATGACTTGGCCTCCACAGCTGCCTGTGGCAATAAATTCCACAGCATCACCTACTGGCTAAAGAAATTCCTCCTCATCCATGTTTGAAAAGGAAGTTCTTGTATTCTGAAGCTGTACCCCTGGTTCTAGACTTCTCTACTATAGAAAACATCCACGTCTGGTCCATCTATGCCTTTCAATATTCAATAGGTTTCAATGAGATACCTTCCTCATTTTCCTAAACTCCAGTGAATACAGGCCAGAGCCATTAAAAACATTTCTCATACTTTTACCTTATCATTCCCAGGATTATTCTTTTAAACTGCCTTCGGACCCTTTCCAATGCCAGCACACCATTATTTCCAGGGTGCCTTGAAGACGGCAATCTTGTGCAGCACAGGTCAATAGATATGATTAAATATTCCCATTTCACCCTGATAAAGCAAAAAATTACAGCTACTTCCAAGGTCTGTATGGTTAATAAAGATATCATTGCTGCTTAAAACCAACAGAAACAATGCCGATCGTGACCTCTCAAAAGCAGAGGTGGAGGTGTATGGCTCATGATCAGCTCTTCTTGGTGCACAAATGTATCACAGTTGTCTCAATTCTGCTCACCAGACCTGGAATATCTCACAATTAAGTACCGTCCATTTTACCTGCAGCGGGAAATTTCTCAAATCATTTTGGTTGTGATGTACATTCCAGATCAGGCCAATGGCAGACAGGTTCTAGAGGATCTGAGCAATGGGGTCAACATGCACGAAACAGCACCCCCTGATGCCTTTATCATAGTTTTGGGGGATCTTAACCAGGCCAGCTTGAAAAAGTCAATGAATAATTACTATCAACAAATCACCTGTAGTACCAGAGGAAACAACACACTGGACCATTGCTACACCATCATCAAGAATGCCTACTGTGCTATTCCACACCCTCACTTTGGGACGTCTGATCACCTGGCTGTACTTCTATTCCCTGAGTATAGGCAGAGACTGAAGACTGCAGCACTAGTAGCGAGGACCAAGAAGGTATGGACAAGGGAAGCACAGAAGCGCCTACAGGACTGCTTTGAATCGGTGGACTGGACTGTATTCAGGGATTCATCATTGAATCTGGATGATTATGCTGTAGTTGTTACTGACTTCATTAAAACCTGTGTGGATGAGTGTGTGCCTGTGAAAACTTGATGCACATTACCAAACCAAAAGCCATGGATGAACCAGGACATTAGTTGTCTGCTGAGGGCTAGATCTGTGGCATTTCAGTGTGGTAAAATTATAACCAGCAGGATTTCAGTCAAAGTCTGCGGCCCCTTTCATCAGCTTGTATGTTCCGGTATATATCATATTTATTTTGACTCCATGACTATTTGAAGGATTTGTGAAGGGAACCAAGTAATTATGATGGATAAAGGGGAATGGACAGCATATTTTCTCTCATGCTGTAAACCTGTATAGCCCGGCATGTCCCTGTGGCATACAATGCACATCTCATCCCGACTCCAATGTACAGGACTGTAAATCACACAAGACAAAACCAGCAATAAACCTCTGTGCTTGTTAGTATAATGAGGATCTTTTATTGTCAACACATATAAATGCTAGACTGTTGCATTGTCAGTGATTCAGGTTTAGCCTCAGCCTTTCAATTGGTGCTCACTGCTTCCAAGAATTAAAGTAAATAGTGCATTTGATGGAGTCTCAGTTTAATGCCTCCTATTGCCCCTTCCTTCAGTGTTGTCCTCACAGGGCCTGCCTAGATTTTAAACAGTAATAGAACTGGGGGTTGGTACAAACTTGTTCCAAAATTCACCTTGTACCTCAGGTCCACTAGTCTCCGATTCCCTCAATATCCATCAATATCCTCCTTAAAAGCACTAAGCCATCAAACTCAATCTGGGGTGTAGAATTCTTCTCGGAAAAATTCCTCCTCATCACAGACTTAAATGCAGGACTTTTCATCTTGTGACAAGAACAAGGACTAGAGCACAGAAGCAGTCCCTTCTGCTGACTCTGTCCATGCCCACCGACTTGGGTCCATTGCAATTTGCCTACTGTCACAACAGGTCAACAGCTGATGCCATTACAGAGGAACATCTGGACACTGAATTTCCAGCAAGATGGCAGCACATGCAAATGCAGCAGCCTCTCGGGGGCCAACCAAAGGTGCCTGTTTTCCCTGTAAAATTTGTTTTTTATGTTCCAAAGACAATTCTACTCAAAGAACTTTAGGTAGCAAGCTACTCTATCAGTGAGCTGTTTGTTGATTGGACTAGCTGGACTGGTGTCAGCAGCAGAGCCAGCTGGGATCTACCAGAGGTGGCCGAGGTGTCAAAGGGGCTGGCAAGGTGTCAAAGAAGCCAATCAGGATATTGAAGGAGCCTGCCTGGATGTCAGAGGAGCCAGTTTGGATTTGGAGGAGCTGACCTGACTGCAGATTGTGTCGCTGCCTGATAATTGGAAGCATCGAAGTTGGTGCAATATAACTGGGAGATTGTCTCGGACATTTCATATGCAATCGCAAGTTTCGTTGGACAGTGATCACTTAAGTTGCTGCAGGCCTGTTACCCTTGTCTGGTGGAGGGACAGGTGACATGAGTGCTGTGTAGCCTCGGTTGTAGTGAGAGCTAGGCCTCAAGCCTCGGGCTTGCCTGCCGCTGCAGACCAAGAGAGAGAAGTGGAAACATTTACAGTGTGGCATCTGAACTGGGCTGAGGCTTGGCCTCACCTGTCGGTGCGGCTCTCCTGTGTTCGAGCGGTGGAATGATAGGCTGGATTGCGTGTGGCTGTACACTGCCAGGAGATTGTACCATCAATTGCTGGGCATTGTCGCTCAGGGTCTTGGACTATTTTTTTTGAGTGAATATGCTTTTTTGCTCACTGTTTTGAATTATGTTACAGCATCCATCAGATTAGAAGGAGAAGTGAGGGAGTATGTAAATATCATGAGAGGAGTCAGGCAAAGTTGTGTCTTTTCGCCAGACTTATTCAACCTGTATAGTGAAAATATCTTGAGAAGTATCAAAGACATCAAAGGATTCACAATTGGAGGCCATAATATAAATAACATTACATATGCTGATGACATCGTACTAATAGCTGACTCAGAAACAGAACTTTAACAACTACTCACTATAGTGGGAGCAGAAAGTAATCGCAGAGGCCTCTCAATCAACACCAAGAAGACAGAAAGCATGGTCATCTCCGGAAAGACAAACATCCCACAATGTGTGATCAAGATCAGAAATACAAACATCAAACAAGTCAACAAAATCAAATATCTTGGCAGCCTAATAACAAGTAATGGCAGGAATGACACAGATATCAAATACAGAATAGCAATGGCGAAAGAAGCTTTCCAAAAAATGAAGACCATATTAACAGACAGACAGATGAGCATGTACACTAAAAACAGAATACTGCAGTGCTACATTTATTCTATCCTGACTTATGGAAGTGAATGCTGGACCATTTCTCCAGCAATGGAAAAGAGACCGGAAGCAGCTGAATTATGGTTCTACAGGAGAATGTTAAAAATACCATGGACCACATACATCAAATGAAGAAGTTCTCAGAAGAGCCCAAGCAGTTCGATCACTCATACCAGCAATAAGAGAAAGACAACTCAGATTCCTAGGATACATCATGCGGAAAGATGAACTAGAAAATCTCATACTCTCTGGAAAGATTGAGAGGAGCAAATCTAGAGGAAGACCTCGGCTTATGTACATCAAAAGCATAGCCAGGTGGCTACACATTGAGGAAATGGAAGTCATCCAAAAAACGAAGGATAGATCTACATAGAAAACCGTGGTCATCAAAGTCCACATCGGATATGGTACCTAGACAGACAGAGAGTTACTCACTATTTTTGAATGTTTGCTTGCTATTGTGAATGTTTTGTACCTTGACCCCAGAGGAATACTGTCTTGTTCAGCTGTATCTATGTATGGTTTGAATGATAGTTAAACTTGATTTGATTTGAAAATGCATACATTATTGACTTCATTGACTATAGTTTGGCATTCAATACTATCATTCCCCTCAAAACTAATCAGTAAGCTTCAAGGAAAAGAGTACAGTCAATATTTCGGGCCGAAACCCTTCGGCAGGACTCTTCCCTTTGACGGGAGTACAGTGAAACCCTCTCTCTCTGCTCCCCCTCTGTGACTCAGATTTCCAGCATCTGCAGATTTTCTCTGGCTTGTGAGTAAGCTTCAAGGCCTAGGCTTCGATTCCTCCTTGTGCAACTGGATCCTCGATGTCCTCACTTGCAGACCCCAGTCAGTTCAGATTGGCAACATCTCCTTCAGAATCTCCATCTACACAGGTGCACCACAAGGCTGTGCTTACCCCCTGCTCTACTGGCTTTATACTTTGGCTGTGAGACTAAGCACAGCTCCAATGACATAGTTAAGTTTGCTGACAACGCCATTGTTTTTGGTGGTGACAAATCGGTATATAAGGAGATTGAAAATCTGGCTGAGTGACGCCACAACAACAATCTCTCACTCCATGTCAGCAGGACCAAGGAGATGATTATTGACTTTAGGAGGAGTAAACCAGAGGTCTATGAGTCAGCCTTCATCAGGGGATCAGAGGTGGAAAGAGTCAGCTTCTTCGAAAACTTCAGTGTTATCATTTCAAAGGATATGTCCTGGGTCTGGCATTTACATGCTATTATGCAGAAAGCACAGCAGCACGTCTACTTTCTTCGAATTTTGCGAAGATTCGGCATGACATCTTTGGCAAATTTCTACAGATGTGTGGTGGAGAGTATATTCACAGCTTGCTCTACTGCCTGGTATAGAAACAGGAATGCTCTTAAATGTAAATGCTTACAAGAAGTAACCGATACAGTCCAGTCCATCACAGGTAAAGGCCTGCCCACCATTGAGCACATCTATACAGAGTACTATCAC
Organism: Mobula hypostoma; assembly: GCF_963921235.1. NCBI lineage: Eukaryota > Metazoa > Chordata > Chondrichthyes > Myliobatiformes > Myliobatidae > Mobula > Mobula hypostoma. The sequence continues at coordinate 100,003,403 of NC_086102.1, forward strand.
AGGAAAGCAGCATCCATTATAAGGGACCCTCACCATCCAGGCCATGCTCTCTTCTCACTGCTGCCATCAGGAAGGAGGTACAGGAGCCTCAGAATGCACACCTCCAGGCTCTTGAACTTCACTCATTTCACTTGCCCCATCACTAAACTGTTCCCACAGCTAATGGACACATTTTCATGGACTTGACAACTCATGTTCTCAATATTTATTGTTTATTTATTTAATTATTCATTCATTCATTCATGTTGTATTTGCACAGCTTGTTGTCTTTTGTACTTGTTTTTTGTCTGTCCTTTTGAGGCGGTCTTTCATTGATTGTATAGTGTTTCCTGTATGTGAGTACCCACAAGGAAATGAATCTCAGGGCAGATATGCTGGCATATATGTACTTTGAACTTAATTTGTACTTGGACTGTAGCCTTGAAGGTTAATGATTCAAGTGCTCATCTGGATACTCCTAAAATGTCTCTGTCTTCAAGCAGTGTTCCAGATTTCAAAAAGAAAAAAAAATCTTCAAAGTTCAAAGTAAATTTATTATCAAAGAATGTACATGTCACCAACTACTACCCTGAGATTCATTGTCTTACAGGCATTCAATAGAAATACAATACAGTCAATGAAATCAACACACAAACTAAAATTTACAACCAACCAACATGCCAAAGACCAGAATTGACCAGAATGTTCTATGTTTTGTGCAGGGAAACCTGTCATTGAAAGGCAGGCCACTGGCCTTGCTGCAGATTTGTGGTCGAGCTTAGTTTGGGAAGTGCAGATGGAGTAACCCAAGCAATTGCATTGCATTTTGTGCATCCACTGAGTGGGTGTTCTTGCACTTTTGCTGCTGTATCCCAACCACTTCAAGGTTTGACACGTTGGACATTCAGAGATGCTCTCCTGATGTGATGTGTGGTTACTTGAATTACTGTCGCTTTCCTGTCAGCTTGAACCTGTCTAGTCATTCTTCTCTGACCTCTTTCATTAACCAGGCATTTTCACCCACAAAGTGCCACTCACTGTTACCGTTCTCTATAAACTCTAGAGACTGTTGTGTGTGAAAACCCCAAGAGATCAGCAGTTTCTCAGGTACTCAAACCACACATCTGACACCAACAATCATTCCATGGTCACATCTCTTCCCCATACTGATGTTTGGTCTGAACAACAACTGAACCTTTTGACCATGCCTGCGTGCTTCTATACATTGAGTTGATTCCACATCATTGGCTGATTAGATATTTGCATTAACAAGCAGGTGTACAGGTGTACCTAACAAAGTGGCCACAGTGTAGGTGCTGCACTCTGCAACCATTGTCTGCCAGTAGTCAGCAGAGTCTCTGTGGTTGACAAAGTGTCAATCAAGCAATCATCAATGAACTGAGAACTAAACTGGCTTCTACTCACCAGAGTTTATAAGAAGAGATTCTGAGGAAGATCAGAAGAGGAGATGCTGAGGAATAGTTTCTGAATCTGGAACTGGTCAAAGTAATTGGGAACAGAGGGTGATTGTAGACTTAAATGTCACTATTGCATCTGCTTCTACTTCCACCCCTGGCAGCCCATTCCAAGCACCCACTCACTGTGTCAAGAAACTTGTGCCTCCCATCTCCTCTAAACTTTCCCCCTCTCATCTTAAATATATGTCACTTGCACCATGGGAAAGTGTTTCAAACTCTCTACCCTACCAAAGTCACACAGAACCCCACATTACAAATTTACCATTGTACATTTACCACCACTGAATTCCCTCCCAACAGCAATGTGTGAGGGCTTGAGACACAGTCTCTCCACAACCTTCTCAATGGGGATTCGGGATACGCAGAAATGAGCTGCCAGTGGATGTGATAGCTACAGGTTTGATTTCAACATTTAAGCAAAGTTTGGATAAGCACATGAACGAGGGGGGTAAAGAGGGCTATGGTCCAGGTCTAGGTCAATGGGACTAGGCAGAATAACAGTTCAGCATAGATTAGATGGGCTGAAGGGCCTGTTTCTGTGCTGTAGTGCTCTATAGCTTTATAGGCAAAATTCTAATTTTGTCAGTGATACTCAAATCCTAAAAGAACCAAATAAACAACAAACCTCTTCACAAGATCATAAGACATAGGAGCAGAATTAGGATGTTTGGCTCAATGAGTCTGCTCCATTGTGACTGATTTATTATCCCATTCTCCTGCCTTCTTCCCATAATCTCTCATCTCTCAATAATCAAGAACCTATCAGCCTCCACTTAAAATACATCCAATGACTTGCCTTCTACAGCCGTCTATGGCAATGAATTCGACAGATTCACTAACCCTTGGCTAAAGAAATTCTTCCTCATCTCTGTTTCTCATGGCAGGAACTAGTGCGGTAATTATACAGCATCTCCTCCAAGGCAGCTGTATTCATTTCTATTTTTTCATTTCCCTTTCATTTTAAAATCTAAGTACCTAAATACCTGAGTGGATCACAGCCCCTCAAGACTGTTCCGCCATTCAATAAGACCATAGCCCTTTTTTACTTCAATTCCACTTTATTGCTTATGTCCTGCCCTTTGGTTCTAACGGACTCTCAGTATTGTTCTTGAATGCACTTAATAATTGCATATCCAAGCTTGAGCTTAACAGATTTTGCTCTTATCTTCCAGAATGAGAGTTCAGCTCACAAGCAATCTGACTCAGGAGACAAACTCAACCATCTGAAGCAGAGTAGCCACGTTGGAGCTAAATTTACAAAATCAACACATCACCATATTAAGTCTGGATCATGGTAAACATTAGATGGATGGAGTAATACAGCACAGAAGCTGGCCCTTTGGCCCAAATCATCCCTTCTGACTAATATGCCCAGTCACATCAGTCTGCATTTGGTCAGTATCCCCCTCATTCTTTTATAACCTGTCAGCTGTCTTTTAAGTGTTTTTATTCTACCTGCCTCCACCACTTCCTCTGGCAGCTCATTCCACACCCTCTGCCTGGAAAGTTGCCCCTTTTAAATCTTTCCCTTCTCATCTTAAACCTCTGCCTTCTAGCTTTGGACAGGAAGCAGTTAGCATAACAGTGTGCGATCACCCAATAGGATTCAGTCCCTCTGTGCCTTGTAAGGAGTTTGTGCACCCTCCCTGTGACCGTGTAGCTTTTCTCCCACATTCCAAAACATGGAGTTTCAAAATGGGTCCTGCACACAGTGGGATATGGGACACCATCTTGATGCCCTTGATGGATATTTTCGTACTGTGTGGAGACTGTCCAGAGGAGGTTCACGAGCATTATTCAGGGAATGAAAAGGTTAACATATGGGGAGCATTTGATAGCTCTGGGCTTGTACCTGCTGGAGTTTAGAAGAATAAAGTGGGGAAGGGAAATCTCATTGAAAACTTTTGAATAGGGTAAGGCCTAGATAGAGTGGATGTGCAGTGGATGTAGTGTACATGGATTTCAGTAAGGCATTTGATAAGGTTCCCCATGCAAGGCTCATTCAGAAAGTAAGGAGGCATAGAATCCAAGGAGACCTTGTTTTGTGGATCCAGAATTGGCTTGTCCACAGAAGGCAAAGGGTAGTTATAGATGGTTCGTGTTCTGCATGGAGGTCAGTGACCAGTGGTGTTCTGCAGGGATCTGTTCTGGGACCCCTCCTCTTTGTGATTTTTATAAATGACCTGGATGAAAAAGTAGAAGGGTGGGTTAGTAAATTTGCTGATGACACAAAGGTTGGGGGTGTTGTGGATAGTCTGGAGGGTTGTCAGAGGTTACAGCAGGACATTGATAGGATACAGAACTGGGCTGAGAAGTGGCAGATGGAGTTCAACCCAAATTAGTGTGAAGTGGTTCATTTTGGTAGGTCAAATTTGAAGACAGAATATAGTATTAATGGTAAGACTCTTGGCAGTGTGGAGGATGTGAGAGATCTTGGGATCTGTGTCCATAGGACACTAAAAGCTGCTGTGCAGGTTGACAGTGTTGTTAAGAAGGTGTATGGTGTGTTGGGATTCATCAACCATGGGACTGAGTTCAAGAGCCGTGATGTAATGTTAAAGCTATAAAGTTGTTGTTGTTTGTTGTTCGTCCTTCGTAGTCGAAGATGACCATGGCTTCAAAGTCAAATGGGAGATTGGTGGCTGTGGGTCCGGAGGTGACTGATGAGGCCAATCCGGGCCCTGAAGGCTCGCCCACATGTGGGACACAAGTGGGTGGGTGCTGTCGTGGCAGTGGATGCTGCTCGGGCCTTGCTCACAGCACGCTTTCGTTGCGCCTCGATGATGCGCCTGACTTCAGCTGCACGGGCTCCTGTAGTGATCTTGCTGCGCCAAGCAGGACGGTCGAGGGCAAGCGTCTCCCACGTGTTGATGTCGACACCCAGGCCTTTGAGGGACACTTTGAGGGAGTCTTTGTAACGTTTATTCTGCCCCCCGACTGAGCGCTTGCCCTGACACAGTTCTCCATACAGCAGCTGCTTAGGCAATCGGCTGTCTGGCATTCTGACCACATGTCCAGCCCACCTGGCTTGGGCTTTCAGCAGGAGGGTGTAGACGCTGCGGAGCCCAGCTCGTTCCAGGATTTCCATGTCAGGGACTTTGTCCTGCCACCTGATGTGGAGGAGTCTGCGGAGACAGCTCAGGTGAAAGTGGTTGAGCTGTTTGGCGTGTCTGCTGTAGACAGTCCAGGTCTCGCTGGCGTAAAGGAGGTGGTAAGGACCACTGCACAGTAGACCTTCAGCTTGGTGGTAAGGCTGAGTCCTCTCCGCTCCCAGACATTCTCACGGAGTCTCCCAAAGGCGACGCTGGCTTTGACAATCCTGTTGTTGACCTCAGCGTCTATGTTCACTGCGCGAGAGAGTATGCTGCCCAGGTAAGTGAAGTTGTCGGCTGCCTGGAGGTTCTGGCCCTTCACCGTGATGCGCGGCTCCTGGTATGGCTTTCCTGGGGCAGGCTGGTACATAGCTTCGGTCTTTTTGGTGCTGATAGTGAGACCGAAGTTGTCGCGGGCTTGTGAAAAGCAGTCCATTTCACGCTGCATCTCCTGCTCTGTGCTGGCGTTGAGTGCACAGTCATCAGCAAACAAGAAGTCTCTGATGACAGTCTCTCGCATCTTTGTAACTGCCTGCAGGTGCCTAAGGTTGAACAACCTGCCATCAGTCCTGTACCTGACGTGGATTCCTTCTTCGTAGTTACGGAACGCATCTGTCAGCATGGCAGAGAATACCATACTGAACAGAGTCGGGGCAAGAACGCAGCCTTGTTTGATGCCATTTGTCACTGGGAAGGCCTCCGATTCGTTGCTGTCATCCAGAACTTTCACCATCATACCGTCATGGAACTGCCGGACGATTGTGATGAACTTGCTGGGGCAGCCAAACTTCTCCAAGATCTTCCACAAGCCTTCTCTGATGACCATACCGAAAGCCTTGGTTAGATCGACAAAGGTCACGAAGAGGTCGCTGTGTTGCTCCTGGCATTTTTCCTGGAGTTGGCACGCAGCAAAAATCATGTCTGCGGTCCCACGTTCAGCATGGAAGCCACACTGGCTTTCTGGGAGCAGACCTTGCTCAAGATGTTGGAGAAGGCGGTTGAGCAGGACACGGGCCAGAATCTTCCCCGCAATGGACAAGAGGGAGATGCCTCGGTGGTTGTTGCAAGACTGGCGGTTGCCTTTCCTCTTGTAGATGTGGACTATGCTGGCATCTTTCAGCTGTTGCGGGACCTGTCCCTTTTTCCACATGGACTGGAAGAGTACAGTCAGCTTTTGCATCATGACAGGGCCTCCTGCTTTGTATACCTCAGCAGGGATTGCATCGGGTCCTGGCGCTTTGCCACAGGAGATTTGCTTCACTGCCTTCCTGACTTCATCTACTGTGGGGAGGGTGTCGAGGTTTTTGTTGCTCTACCTGGGGCAGGCGGGCAATGGCCTCGTCGTTGATGTCGGCAGGGCGGTTAAGGATGTTGTTAAAGTGCTCAGCCCACCAATCCAGAATCTGCTTCTTCTCTGTCAGCAGCTGCGTCTCATCTGCGTTGAGGAGGGGTGAGGAGCCGGAGGACTGGGGTCCATATACAGCCTTAAGCGTATCGTAGAAGCGCTTTATGTCGTGGCTGTCTGCATACCCCTGGATTTCATCGGCCTTCTTGCTGAACCAGCTGTCCTGCATCTCGTGAAGTTTTTCCTGCACCTTTCTGCTTGCGTTGGTAAAGGTATCTTTCTTGGCTAGCGATGTGGGGTCGTTCTGATGTGCTCTGTAATGTTGATGTTTCTCCATTAGTAGTGCCTGTATTTCTTCATCATTCTCATCGAACCAGTCTTGGTTTCTTCGGGTTGCTGGTCCGAGATGTTCGAGGGCGGTAGTGTAGACAGCGTTTCTGAAGGTCGTCCACTGTTCCTCAACGCTGGTCCCGTCTTCCTGTGGTGTGTCTGGCAGTCTGCCTTCAAGGTCATCAACGAATTCTTCTGCAACCCTGCTGCTTTTCAGCTTGGAGACATTCAACCTCTTTGCAGTCTTCTGCCCTTGGGGCCTTCTGATGGGCAGAATGCGAAGCCTGAACTTGGACACAATGAGGTGGTGGTCGGTCCAGCAGTCGGCACCTCGACGACATGGCTCTCATCACTCTGACATCCATCCTGTCCCTCTTCCTGGTGATGATGTAGTCAATCAGATGCCAGTGCTTCGAGCATGGCGTCTTCTTATGGGTGGGTAAGCGGAACAGGGTGTTGGTGATGACAAGGTCGTGTGTGGCACATGTCTTGAGGAGCAGAAGGCCGTTGTTGTTACACTTGCCAGTGCCATGTCTTCCAATGATCCCTTCCCAGGTTTGGCAGTCTGTCCCTACTCTGGCATTGAAGTCCCTGAGAATGATTTGCTTCTCTGACTGTGGGATTGCTGAGATGAGGGCGTCGAGTTCTTCATAGAACTTGTCTTTAATGTCATCCAGGTTGGTCATGGTAGGAGCGTAGGCAATAATCAGCGTAGCACTCTTCCTGTTTGCAAGTGGGAGCTGAAGTGTCATCAGGCGGTCGTTGATGCTCTGTAGGTGCTTGGTGAGTTTACGGGTGAGGTTAGAATTGATGGCAAATCCCACGCCTGCTTCTCGTCGTTCAGCGCTGCTGCGACCGCTCCAGAAGAATGTGTATCCACTGCTACGTTCTGTCAGCTGGCCCTTGTCTGCTGGGGGCGTTTGGCTGAGAGCTGCTATGTCCACGTTGTAGCGAGCTAGCTCTTTTGCAACCAGTGCAGTTCTTCTCTCTGGTCTGTCTGCTATAAAGTTAAAACTAAGGTTAAACCCCACTCAGAGTATTGTGTTCAGTTCTGATCACCTCACTACAGGAAGGATGTGGATACTATAGAGAGAGTACAGAGGAGATTTACGAGGGTGTACCTTATGAGAATATGTTGAGTGAACTTGGAACAACGGAGGATGAGAGGTGACCTGATAGAGATATATAAGATGATGAGAGGCATTGATCGTGTGGATAGTCAGAGACTTCTTCCCAGGGCTGAAATGGCTAACATGGGTGGGGGGGTGTCCATAGTTTTAAGATGCTTGGAAATAAGTACCAAGGAGATATCAGGGGTTAAGTTTTTCATGCAGAGAGTGGTGGGTGACTGGAATGGGCTGCCGGCAGCGGTTGTGGAGGCAGATACAATAGGGTCTTTTAAGAGCCCCTTAGATAGGTACATGGAGCTTAAAAAAATAGAGGGCTATGCACTAGGGAAATTCTAAGCAGTTTCTAGAGTAGGTTGCATGGTTGACACAACACTGTGGGCCGAAGGCCCTATAATGTGCTGTATATTTCTATGTTTTGTGCTCTGTGATGTTTCCTGTGGTGGGGGAGACTAGGACCAGAGGACACAGCCTCAGAATTGTAGGATGTCTCTTTAGAACAGAGATGAGGAGGAATTTTTTTAGCCAGAGGGTGGTGAATCTGTGGAATTCATTGAAACAGACAGCTGTGGAGGCCAAGTCATTGGGTACATTTAAGGCAGAGGTCGATTGGCTCTTGATTAGTAAGGGCATCAAAGGTTACAAGAAGAAGGCAGGAGAATGGAGTTGAGTGGAATAATAAATCCGCCATGATGGAATAGCAGAGCAGACTCGATGGGCTAAATAGCCTAATTCTGCTCCAATGTCTTAAGGTCCTACGGTCTGGGGTTTTAAAATGGATTCTGCACACTGCTGGATGAAGACGCAAGACACCAACTTGCTTGCCTTGATGGACAATCTCAAACCGCAAGGAACCCAGTTTCAAACCACACCATCCGGTCATGAACAGGAGCAGTCTGGGATGGAGCAAGGGGCCTGTTCTCCTGCCTGCATTTCCCCTTTCAGGTGCCTGATGGCCATGTTCCGATGGCACAACCTTCTCCGAGTCCATTAACCATCTCCCACTATTGTCTGATGTAACAAGAAATATTATGCCAAAGGACACGAACACGGACACACACACACACACACACACACACACACACACACACTCTGACATACTCACACTCACACACACACACACACACACACTCTGACATACTCACACTCACACACACACACACTCACACACACACACACACACACACACTCTCACACACACACACTCTGACATACTCACACTCACACACACACACACACACTCTGACATACTCACACTCACACACACACACACTCACACACACACACACACACACACACACACTCACACACACACACTCTGACATACTCACACTCACACACACACACACACACTCACACATACTCACACTCACACACACACACACACACACACACACACACTCTGACACACTCACACTCACACACGGGAAGATTGCTGAACAAGCTGAGTGCTGGCATCGTGGATAACATATTGGTGTGGCTTGAAGGTTGATTAGCAGATAGAAAACAAAGAGCAGGAATAAACACAAGAGATTCTGCAGATGCTGGAAATCCGAGAAACATACACAAAATGCTGGAGGAACTCAGCAGGTCAGGCAGTATCTACAGGTATGGAGGGAGTAAAAAGTTCACAATTTGAACCGAACCCCTTCATCAGGACTAAAAGTGATTGGTGATGTTGGAGATGGTGCAGGAAACAATGGCCTGATGCTCCTCAGTGAGGTGCTTTTCAAGGGGTGCGTGAAAGTAGCCACCAGACCTCAGCAAGGTAAACGTCAGTCCCCCACATCACACATTACAGATTGCAGAAAGAACGTAGGACATAGAAATCTACAGCACATTACAGGCCCTTCAGCCCACAATGTTGTGCCGACCGTGTAACCTTCTCTAGAAACTGCCTAGAATTTCCCTAGCACATAGCCCTCTATTTTTCTAAGAGGGAACAGAAATGCAGAGTATATTCTAAATGCATTAAAAATACTGTTGTTCATGACTATACAGGTATCCTTGAAATCACTGAAAGCTAACTTGAGTTGCAGTAAGCAATTAGGAAGGCAAATAGTATACTACCTGCAGGTGTAGCATCATTCCAGTTATGTTAGATCACAACTGGAGTAGTTGTACTATCTGGTTTCCTTACCAAAGGAAGAATAAACGGAGTGCAACAGGTAAGCTCTTGGTCTCTCTCTCTACCTTGCATTTTACTGACTACGTGAACTGCACCTTCTCTGTAACCGTAACACAGTTTTGTCCTACCTGAGTGCCCTTGTTCTATATCAGATTCAGATCTATTATCACTGACTTACATGATGTGACGTTGTTGTTTTGCGGCAGAGGTACAGTGAAAGGACATAAAACTACTATAAATTACAAAATCAATAGTGCAAAAGGAGGAATAACAAGGTGGTGTTCATGGGTTCATGGACTGCACAGAAATCTGATCTGTGGCATGCAAACAAAAAGCATTTCACTGTATCTCAGTACATGTGACAATAATAACCAAAGATTCACCAATCTAGCTTTTGGGAGTGAAATACCATTTCATGAGGAAAGATTAAGTAAGCTCAGCCTTCAATTCTCGGGCTGGTCAAAGTTGTCAAATTTTTAGGACAAAAGTGATGCTGAGGTAAAAGATCTCTGATAACTTTATTAATCAGCAAAACCAGACAGCCTGGTTCTACTCTCTTTTCTCATGTACCTATGAGCTTATGATCCCGTTTCAGTGTTTGCTCTCACCAAACATCAGTAAGACTAAGGAAACCATTGTAGATCGGAAAGGGGAAGTTGCAGGAACACTTATTGATGGGCCAGCCGTGGAAAGGATGAGCAGTTTCAAGTTCCAGGATGCCAACATCTCAGATCTATCCTGGGTGGATCTTTGATGCAATTATAAAGGCGTATCACTGGCTATATTTCATTATGAATTTGAGGAGATTTGGCATGTCACCAAAGACTCAAGCAAACTTCTACACATGTACCATGGAGAGTATTCTGACTGGTTTCCTCACTGGCTGGTGTGGAGAGGCCACTGCACAGGATCAGAAAAAGCTGTAGAGGGTTGTAAACTGTGCCAGCTCCATCATGGCCAGTAGCCTCCCCAGCACTGAGGGCATCTTCAAAAGGCAGCATTCACGATTAAGGACCCTGCCACCCAGAACAAGCCCTCTTCACATTGCTACGATCAGAAAGAAGGTACAGAAGCCTAAAGATACACACTCAATATTTTAGGAACTGCCTCTTCCCCTCCATCATCAGAATTCTGACAATCGACCAATCAGGAGATCAAAAGCTTGAGAGGACGTAATTCACTCAGGTCTACTGAGCAAGTATAAAAGGTAGCAACTCGTGGCAGTTTTTTAGAGGTTGGAGTTTGGGCTCGATTAGCAAGAGCAAATTAAAGGAAGGCAGGGGCAAGTGCAGCAGCCATCGTTGAGAGTGGACAGAGATAGAGTGGAGATTCTGAGGCTTTAGCTCTTCCAGGCTTCAGTGAAGAGAGGCCGCAGCAGTCCGACAAAACTAAAAACAAAAAACAACGCAGAAGTTGAGTTTTTTTATTCCACCCCTCCCCCATTATTTACATTTACTTGGTTAGGACAGGAGAGATGCCCAACAGGAGAGTGAAATGCCATCCTCCTCTTGCAGGATGTGGGAAGGCAGGGAGACCCTGGCGACTGCACTATGAGAAGTGCATCTAGCTGCAGCTCCTAACAAACCACATTAAGGAGTTGCAGCTAGAACTGGGTGAGCTCCGGGTCACTCGGGAGTGAGGGGGTGACAAATTGGACATATAGAGAGGTGGTTACACCCAAGCTGCAGGACACAGAGACTGGGTGACAGTCAGAAAGGGGGAATGAGTTAAACAGCCAGTGCAGAGTACACCTGTGGCCATCCCCCTCAACAACAGGTATATCACTTTGCATGGGAAAGTTACAGTGGTCAGGTCTCTGGCTTGGAGGGGAAGGGGGGAGAATAGAGGATTCATTAGTTAGGGGAACAGAAAGGAGGTCATATGGGTGAGAACAAGATTCCCAGATGGTATGTTGCCTCCCGGGTACTACAGTACAGGACATCTTGGATCAGGCCCTCAGCATCCTTAAGTGGGAGGGTGGACCGCCAGAGGTCATGGTCCATGCAGGTACCAATGACACGGGTAGGACAAGTGATAAGGTTCTGTATCAGGAGTTCAGGGAGTTAGGTGCTAAGTTAAAGGGCAGGACCTCCAGGGTTGTGATCTCAGGATTGCTACCCGTGTCACATACTAGTGAAGCCAGAACTAGGAAGATTATACAGTTTAACACTAACGAGTTGATGTAGGAGGGGGTCATCGGATTTTTGGATTTTTGGATTTTTGGCTTTCTTCCAGAGAAGGTGGCACCTTTACAGAAGAGACGGTTTGCATCTGAACTGGAGGGGGACTAATATTGGAGCGGGCAAGTTTGTAAATGCTGCAGAGTGGGATTTAAGCTAGAGCTGCAGGGCGATGGGAGGCAGAGAGCCAGAACAGTGAGTGGAGAGGATCTTGTTAAGATCTCAGACAAAGTCAGGGATCAGAAGGTTGAGGATGGTGGGTCTAATGTTCTGAGCTGCGTACATTTCAATACAAGAAGTATTGTAGGAAAGGCAGATGAGCTCAGAGCATGGATCAACACCTGGAATTATGACATTGTAGCCATTAGTGTGACTTGTTGCAGGAACAGCAGCTCAATATTCCTTTGTTTATTGTTTTAGAAGTAACTGAGTGGGAGGGATTAAAGGAGGAGGGGTGGCGTTATTAGGCAGGGAAAACGTCATGGCTCTGCTCCTTCACAACTGACTGGAGAACTCGTCTAGTGAGGCATTATGGAAGGAACTGAGAACTAAGAAAGGTATGACCACATTAATGGGACTATATTACAGACCACCCAACAGTCTTAGGGATTTGTATCGGACCTGTACCCGGAGCTGTACAGGAGGGTGGACAGTACAACAGCTCTGTACACATTGATACTTGTTGTTCCAGACTCTTTTGTACAGCCTGCCGAATGCACTGTTTGCCTTTGCCAATCTGTTGTCAATCTCTTGGTCGATCTTGGCATCTGACAAGATGGTGCGCGACAGGTAGCTGAACTGGTGGACTGTCTTCAGCTCCTGAGGTGCGGGCTGATGGAGAACTTCTGTCTTCTTCAAGCTGACTTCCAGTCCGAAGAGCTTGGCCGCCTCTGCGAAGCAGGATGTTATACGCTGCAGGGCTGTCTCTGTGTGGGCAACAAGAGCAGCATTGTCTGCGAAGAGTAGCTCTCAGATGAGTTGCTCCAATGTCTTGGTGTGGAATTGTAGTCGCCTTAGGTTGAAGAGGCTGCCATCGGTGCGGTATCGGATGTAAGCACCATCCTCGTCCTCAGGGTCCTCTGTGGCCCTTTCGAGCATCATGCTGAAGAAGATGGTGAAGAGAGTCAGCGCGAGGACGCAGCCTTGCTTTACTCTATTGCCTATTGGGAAGGGTTCTGAGAGGTCGTTGTTGTGTCTGACTTGGCCACTCTTCATGTAGCTGGCTGACGATGCTGAGGAACTTTGGGGGGCATCCCAGTCGTTCCATGATTTGCCACAGGCCTCCCCTGCTCACGGTGTCGAATGCTTTGGTAAGGTCGACAAACATCACGTACAATCCCTTGTTCTGTTCCCTACATTTCTCTTGGAGATGCCTGAGAGCAAATACCATATCAGTGGTGCTCCTGTTGGCTCTGAAGCCACACTGGCTCTCTGAGAGGTGTTCTTCTGCAATGATGTAGAAGGTAGTCTGAATGGCTTTGTGCGTGGTAGGTCATGTCTAAATAATCTCAGAGTTTTTTGAGGAAAGTGATTGAAGGCAAGGCAGTGGATGTTGTCTACATGGACTTTAAAAAGGCATCCTGTGACCGTATACGAAACTTGCATTGAACTCATAATATATTGCAACTGAGCAGCCTTGCCTCCTTGCTTCATTGGTTCTGCAGCTCTGATCACCAATAAGTCAGGACAATCATCACTATTTTAAACTAAGTTGGCAGGGGATGGGAACATAAGTGATAGGGTTAAGGATGGGGCAGTTGGTATACAAGTCGATGCAGTGTGTAGTGAGAATGTCAGGAAGGACAGGTAGATGACAGAACAAAATTACAGTCAGTGGGTTGAGGTGAAGTGTAACATGAGGACAAAATTGAAAAGCGTGATGAATACAGGACTGAAGGTGTTGTATTTGAAAGCATGCAGTATATCATATAAGGTAGATCTTGGAACGCAGTTAGAGATTGGTAGGTATGACATTGTAGGCATCTGAGACATGGCTGAAAGATGATCATAGTGGGGAGCTTAACATACAAGGATACACATTGTATTGAAAGGAAGACAGGTAGGCAGAGAAAGTGGGGTGGCTCTGTTGGTAAAAAATGGAATCAAATCTTTAGAAAGTGGTGACATCTTTAGGAAGATGTAGAAACCTTGTGGGTAAGGTTAAGAAAATACAAGGGTAAAATGACCCTGATGGGAATTGTATACACGCCCCCAAGCAGTAGCCAGGATGTGGGATATAAATTTCAATGGGTAATAGAAAAGGCATGTAATAAGGGCAATGTTACGATAGCCAAGGGGAATTTCAATATGCAGATAATTTGGGAAAATCAAGTTGTTTCTGGAACACAAAAGAGGGAATTTGTAGAATGCCTGTGAGATAGTTTTTTAGAACAGCTTGTGATTGAGCCCACTAGGGGGGGAGGGTTATTCTGGATTTGGTGTTGTGGAATGAACTGAATTTGATTCGGGACCTTTAAGGTAAAGGAACTCTTAGGAAGCAGTGATCATAATATGATGGAATTCACCCTGCAGTTTCAGAGGGAGAAGATAAAGTCAGATGTATCAGTATTACAGTGCAGTAAGGGGAATTACAGAGACATGAAAGAGGACCTGGACAAAGTTGATAGGAAGGGGACACTATGAAGGATGATGGCAAAACAGCAATGGCTGGAGTTTTTTGGGGAATTCAAAGGGCACAGCACAGATACATTCTAAAGATGATGAAGAGAGGATGGGGAAACTGTGGCTGACAAGGGAAGTCAAAGACAATATAAACAAAAAGAGAGAACATATAATATAGCAAAAATTAGTGGGAAGTTAGAGAATTTGAAGAATTTTAAAAATTAATAGAAGGCAACTGAAAAAAACAAGAAGAGAAAAGATGAAATATGAAGGTGAACTAGCCCATAATATCAAAGAGGATACCAGAAGTTTTGGTGAAAGAGGATATTGAACTGTTGGAAAATGATGCTGCAGAGGTAGCAAAAGGAGATGAAGAAATAACAGATGAACTTAATAAGTATTATGCACTTCTTTACTGTGGGGGGCACTAGCAGTGTACCAGAAATTTGAGTGTGTCAGGGGACAGAAGTGAGTGTTGTTGCTGTTACTGGGGAGAAAGTGCTTGGGCGGTTGAAAGGTCTGAAGGTAGGTAAGTCACCTGGACCAGGTGGACTATACTCCAGAGTTCTGAAGTCCCTGGAATCCATTATTAAGGATGAGGTTTTGGGGTACTTGGAGGCACACGATAAACCTAGCCTGACACATCTGTTGGAATTCATTCAGGAAATAACAGGCAGGAGAGACAAAGGAGAATACGTGGATTTTGTGTACCTGGATTTTCAGAAGATCTTTGACAAGGTGCCACACATGAGGCTGCTTAACAAGGTAAGAGCCCATGGTATTACAGGAAAGATACCAGCATGGACAGAAGATTGGGTGACTGGCGGGAGGCAAAGTGGGGGAATATCGAAACATAGAAAAACCTACAGCACAATACAAACACAAGGAAATCTGCAGATGCTGGAATTTCAAGCAACATACATAAAAGTTGCTGGTGAATGCAGCACGAAGGGTATGCAGCAAGAATGCCTGACGAAGGGTATCAGCCCGAAATATCGACTGTACCTCTTCCTGGAGATGCTGCCTGGCCTGCTGCATTCACCAGCAACTTTTATGTGTGTAGCACGATACAAGCCCTTCAGCCCACAATGGTGTGCCGAACATGTACTTACTTTAGAAATTACCTAGGGTTACCCAAAGCCCTCTATTTTTCTAAGCTCCATGTACCTATTCAGGAGTCTTTTAAAAGACCCTATCGTATCTGTCTCCACCACAGTCACCGGCAGCCCATTCCACGCACTCACCACTCTCTGCAGCCTTTCTACCTACTTCCAAGCACCTTAAAACTGTGCCTTTTCGTGCTGGCCATCTCAGCCCTGGGAAAAAGCCTCTGATTATCCACATGATCAATGCCTCTCATTATCTTGTACACCTCTATCAGGTCACCTCTCATCCTCCGCTGCTCCAAGGAGAAAAGGCCAAGTTCACTCAACCTATTCTCATAAGGCATGCTCCCCAATCCAGGCAACTTCCTTGTAAATCTGCTCTGCAACCTTTCTACAGTTTCCACAGCTTTCCTGTAGTGAGGAGACCAGAACTGGGCACAGTACTCCAAGTAGGGTCTGACCAGGGTCCTATATAGCTGTAACATTACCTCTCGGCTCTTTAACTCAATCCCACGGTGGATGAAGGCCAATGCATATAAGGGGCCTATTCTGGTAGCTGCAGATGAGAAGTGCTGTTCCACAGGGTCAGTATTGGGACTGCTTCTTTTCGTATTATATGTCAATGATTTAATAACGGAATTGATGGCTTTGTGGCCAGGTTTGTAGATGATACAAAGATGAAGGGAAGGTAATGTTAGGAAGCTACAAGTCTACAGAAGAACTTGGACAGACTGGGAGAATTGATAAAGAAGTGGCAGATGGACTATAGTGTAGGGAAGTGTATGGTCATGCACTTTGAGAGAAGAACTAAAATCGTAGACTTTTTTTCTAAAAGGGGAGAATATTAAATCAAAGGTGCAAAGGAACTTTGGAGTATTGTGAGCAGTTTCGGGCCTGTCATCTAAGAAAAGATTTGCTGGCATTGGAGAGCGTCCAGAAGAAGTTCACAAAAATGATTCTGGAAGTGAAAGAGCTACTGTATGTGAAGCATTTAATGGCTCTCGGCCTGAATTTAGAAAAATGAAGGAGAGGGGGATCTCATTGAAACCCATTGAATAGTGAAAGGCCTAGACAGGTTAGATGTAGAGAGGGTTTTTCCTGTAGTGAGTGAGTCTAGGACCAGAGAGCACAGCCTCAGAATAGAGGGATATCCATTTAGAACAGAGATGAAAATGAATTTCTTTCATCAAAGGGTGGTGAATGTGTGGAATTCATTGCCGCAGACAGCTGTGGAGGCCAACTCAATGGGGTATATTTAAAGCAGAAGTTGATAGGTTCTTGTTTAGTGAAGGCATCCAGAGGTTATGGAGAGAAGGCAGGAGAATGGGGATTGAGAGGGATGATAAATCAGCCATGATGGAATGGTGGAGCAGACTCGATGGGCCAAGTGGCCTAGTCCTGCTCCTATATCTTGTGATCTAATGGTCACCGCTCCCTGTGGCTGCACAGCTTTATGACACTTGATACCTGGGGTCTACACGAGGTACACTGAGGGAAACAATAACTTTCAAAAGAAGATTGTCCTTACAAGAGAAGGATAAAAATAAAAGAAACTGCCAGCTGTTTTCAACATAAACTGCTGGAGGAACTCAGGCAACATCTATGGAGGGGAATAAACATTCGATGTTTTGGGCTGAGACCCTTCATCATTTTGTTTTCATTGCCCAACAGAGATTAATTAGCAAATGTTCAGGACTCACTTTAAGCAATCATGGCTCACTGAAATGCGATGATTGTACTCTGAGCAATACTGATTAATTATAGAATCCAGGAGATATTTATCGGCAGTCGTCTACTGCAGTGACTGATGCAAATTAAAACGTTCTAATGAATTGCATTGCTGTGGTGCAATGGGGACCAATGATAAGCATGTGGAGATCAGAACCAATAACTCAGCATATTGAACACAGATTGATGGCAGACAGGAAAATCAGAGATTAATCTAGTCTATCTGCAGGCAATGAGACTTCTGCAATATATGAGAGAAAATAGTAAATATAGTCACAGACTGGCAAACACTTGGGAAGTTAATGCTAAATCTTTGAAATTCATAACATTTGATATTGGCTGGAATATCTGTACCAGATGAGGTCCATTTTGTTATTTATTTAGAAACACAGAACAGAACAGGTCCTTCCAGCCTAGCCTAATCACAGGGCAATTTACAATGACCCATTAACCTACTGACCAGTACTTCTTTGGACTGTGGGAGGAAACCAGAGCACCCAGAGGAAACCCATGCAGTTCACAGGAAGAATGTACTGCTTACAGATGGCGTAGGATTTGAATTCTGAACTGCAAGATGTCCCAAGCTGTAATAGTGTTGTGCTAACCACTTTGAAACAGTTTTTAACTTTGAAAAACAGACACACATCTTGAGGGTGGAAGTTCCCTGTAATGACACCAATGACTAGAAATTAGCTTTTTACTTGAAGAGGCTTCAGTTGGGGGCAAGATAATGTAAGGGTCTTGTACAGTGTGAATCTATTGAATTCTTTATACCAGAGTCATTCCATTAATGAGTGCATCCACATTCAAACTAATGGCCATCAGGCTCTTGAACAAAAGTAGATAACTACATTCACCTGACCATCTATTGAGATGTTCCCACAACCTATGATCTTACTTTAAGGACTCTTTATCTTGTTATTTCATGTTCCTGTTATTTATTGCTATTTATTTATACTTGCATTTCTACAGTTCGTCGCCTTCTGCACTCTAGTTGATCTTTCACTGAATCTTGTTATTGTTACTATCCTGTAGGTTTGCTGAGTATGACGGCAGGAAAAAGAATCTCAGGGTTGTATGTGATTTCATACAGTATATGTGCTCTGATAATAAAATTTACTTTAAACTTTTTCAGAGACTCATGCTTCCCAGTGTGTCATCTCAATCTGGAAAGACAGATGCACTATAGGAAGCATCCTATCCCAATGCATCACAGAATGTGTGGAAACTGCTCTGACCAAGGCTGCAAAAAGTTGTAGAGAGTGGAAGAGTACTACAATCAGTTCTGACTGCCACTTTAAGGGAAGGATGTGGAAGCTTTAGAGGTGGTGCAGAATAGGGGACAGATACTAGAACATAGAACAATATAGCACAGTAAACAGGTGGATCAACAATCAACTTTCATGAGGGTCTTAAAAGCCAGTAAAGTCTAGGATCCATGGGCACAGCCTCAGAATAAATGGATTCCTTTGAAACCGTGATGGGGAAAATTTCTTCAGCCATTTGGTGCTGAGTCTGTAAAATTCATTGCCACAGACACCAATGAATTTTACAGACAAGATGTATTTAAGGCAGAGATTGATAGGTTCTCAGTTGGTAAGGGGATTAAGGGTTACATGAAGAAGGCGAAGTGAATGGGATTGAAAAAAATATAAAATGTTTTTGAATGCTGCACCAGTCTCCAATGGCCTAATTCTGTTCCTCTATCTTATGGCGTTATAGCTACATGAACAAAGAGGATAAAACTTCCAACATGCTCTCACCAAAATGCTGTACAGACATTGTAAGACATGAAACATCAAATCTCTGCAGCATCAAAATTAATTTCTTCAAGCTTGATGTCTGTGCTTATGGAATTTACAAAGAAAAAAACACCCTAAAATAAACAAGCTACTAAGGAAACACATATTCAGAACATGCTTACTTAAGGAAGAAATGGCCAAGGAAGCAACAGCCTGCATAAATTGGGTGTACAGAGACTGCTACAAAGTTGAAAGTAAATTTATTATCAAAGTACATACTGTATGTCATCATCTACTACGACCAGATTGATTTTCTTGCAGGCATCCACAGTAGAGCAAAGAAAATCAATAGACTCAATGAAGAACTATATACAGACTGACAATCAATCTGCAAAGGAAGACGAACTATGCAAATACAAAAAAATTATAATAATAAACAGTAAATAAATAATACTGAGAACATGAAAGTGAGTCCATAGGTTGTAGAATCAGTTCAGTGTTGCAGTGAGCCACTGTCTTCCCCAGCTGATTGTTTGTTGCTCCAGATTGCATAGACAGGAATTAAAAGGTCGAACATGGTGGGACTAATGTTCTATGCTGCGTATATTTCAATGCAAGGAGTAGCGTAGAAAAGGCAAATGAGCTCAGGGCATGGATCAGCATGTTGACTTATGACATTGTAGCCATCAGAGAGACTTGGTTGCAGGAGAGTCAGGACTGACAGTTCAATGTTCCGGGGTTCTATGCTTTAGATGTGATAGAGCGGGGATGGGGGAGGGGTGACCTTACTAGCCAGGGCAGTGCTCGATCAGGACAGACTGGAGATCTTGTCCAATAAGGCTTTATGGGTAGAACTGAGGAATAAGAAAGGTGTGACTACGTTAATGGGGCTATATTATAGACCTCCCAACAGTCCATGGGATTTAGAGGAGAAAATCTGTAGACAGATTGTAGACCATTGCAAAAATCGTGGGACTCCCATACTGTAAAAGGGTTAGATGAGATAGAGTTTGTCAAATGTGTTCGGGAAAGTTTCCTTAACCAGTACATAGAAATCCCAGGTAGAGAGGGTGCAATGCTAGATTTTCTATTAGGGAATGAGACCGGGCAGGTGACAGAAGTTTCTGTAGAACACTTTGCATCTAGTGATCATAATGCCATTAGTTTCAAGATAATTTTGGAAGAGGATAGGTCTGGTCCTTGGGTTGAGATTTCAAGTTGGAGAAAGGCCAATTTTAAAGAGCCTAGGAAGTGTGGATTGGGACAGGCTGTTTTCTGGCAAAGGTGTACTAGGTAAGTGGGAGACTTCAAAAATAAAATTTTGAGAGTACAAAGCTGTATGTACCCGTCAGAATAAAATACATCTACCTACAGGAAAAATGCAAACAAAGTTGAACAAATACAGACAAAATTTACAAGGATGCTGTCGGGTCTGGAGGACCTGAGTTATAGGAAAGTGAAGAGGCTAGGAATGTATTCTTCAGAACGTAGAAGACTGAGAGGAGCTTCGATAGAGGTATACAAAATTATGAGGGGCACTGACAGGCTAAATGCAAGCATGCTTTTTCCACTGAGATTGTGTGGGACTAAAACCAGAGATCATGGTTCAATGGTGAAGGGTGAAAAGTGTAAGGGGAACACGAGGGGAAACTTCTTCACTCAGAGGGTCAAGAGAGTGCGGGATGAGCTGCCAGTACAAGTGATCCATGTGAGCTCGATTTCAACATTTAAGAGAAGTTTGGGTAGGTAAGAATTTAGAGGGTTATGGTCCAGGTGCAGGTCATTGGGAGGAGGCTGGTTAAATAGTTTTGGCATGGACTAGATGGGCTGAAGGGCCTGGTTCTGTGCTGTGCTTCTCTATGTCTCCAGAGTAGCTCTTACACAGTGAGCAGTAGGGCACTGAGGAGTGTGGGAGAGCAGAGGGATCTGGCAATACAGATCCATAATTCCTTGAAAATGGCACTACAGGTACATAGGATCTAAAGAAAGCTTTCGGCACATTGGCCTCCATAAATCAATGTACTGAGCACCTGATGAGAAAATCTGAAGATACTGGAAGTCCAAGCAACACACACAAAATGCTGGAGAAACTCAGCAGGCCAGGCAGCATCTATGGAAAAGAGTACAGTCGACATTTCGGGTTGAGACCCTTCATCAGGACTGGAAAGAAAGATGAGTCAGAGTAAGAAAGCAGGTGGAGGGGAGGATGAAACACAAGGTGGTAGATTAAACCGGAGGTGGGGGGAGGGAGGGATGAAGTAAAGAGCTGGGAAGTTGATATGTGAAAGAGATAAAGGACTGGAGAAGGGGGAAGCTGATAGGAGAGGACAGAAAGAAAAAGGGGAGGAGCCCCAGAGTGAAGAAGGTGATAGGCTGGTAAGGAGATAAGATGAGATCGAAATAGGAATGGGGAATGGTAAGCGGGTGGGGCAGTACTGAAAGTTTAAGAAATCAATGTTCATACTATCAGGTTGGAGGCTACCGAGATGGAATATAAGGTGTTGTTCGTCCAACCTGAGTGTGGCCTCATCGCGACAGTAGAGGGGGTCATGGACTGACATGTCAGAATGGAAATGGGAAGTGGAATTAAAATGGGTGGCTGCTTGGGATGGTCTCCTAATCTGGACACAGCATATGACCCCAACTGACTCACAGGTGACGTGTCGCCTCGCCTGGAAGGACTGTTAGGGGCCCTGAATGGAAGGAAGGGAGGAGGTGTTGGGGCAGGTGTAGCACTTGTTCCACTTGCAAGGATAAGTGCCAGGAGGGAGATCAGTGGGGAGGGATGAATGGACAAGGGAGCCACGTAGGGAGCGAACCCTGCGGAGGTAGCAGAAATAAAAGCCTGGAATGAAAAGCCTCATCCAGGCAGCAGATGCGGTGGAGTCAGGGGAATTGAGAGAAGGGGATGGCATTTTTACAAGTAACAGGGTGGAAAGAGGTATAACAGGTAACCGTGAGTCTGTGGATTTATGAAAGACATCAGTAGACAAGCTGTCTCCAGAGATAGAGACAGAGATCAAGAAAGGAGAGGGAGGTGTCATAAATGGACCAGGTAAATTTGAGAGCTGGGTGGAGGTTGCAGGCAAAGTGGATGAAGTTGATGAGCTCCGCATGGGTGCAAGAAGCAGCACCAACACGGTCATAACGTAGATGTACTGTAGGAAAAGTTGGGGACTGATACCAGTGTAGGCTTGGAACATTGACTGTTCCACGTAGGCGACAATCAGACAAGCACAGCTGGAACCCGTGGGACTGCCCACGGTTACACCCTTAGTTTGAAGGACGTGGGAGGAGCTGAAGGATAAATTATTAAGAGTGAAGATGTTCCACTAGATGGAGGACAGTGGTGGTGGAGCAAAAATGGTTGGATCTGGCGTTTCCATTCCGACGTGTCAATCCTTAGTCCCCTCTATTGTCGCGATGAGGCCACACTCAGGTTGGAGGACAACACCTTATATTCTATCTAGGTAGCCTCCAACCTGACGGCATGAACATCCATCTCTCGAACTTCCAGTAATTGCCCCCCCACCCTTCACCATTTCCTTTTCCTTCTCACCTTACCTCCTTACCAACCAACACCTCCTCCCTCTGGTTCTTCTCCCCCTTTTCTTTCTTCCATGGCCTTCTGCCTTCTCTTATCAGATACCCCCTTCTCCAGCCCTGTATCTCTTTCACCAATCAACCTCCCAGTTCTTTAATTCACCCACCCCCATTTCACCTATCACCTTGTGTTTCTTCCTTTCCTCCCCCCACCTTCTAACTCTGCCTCCTCATCTTTTTTCCCAGTCCTGATGAAGGGTCTCAGCCCGAAATGTCAACAAGACACTTTCTCATAGATGCTGCCTGGCCTGTTGGGTTCCTCCAACATTTTGTGTGTGCTTATTGAGCGCAGGAGTTAGGATGTTATGTTGAAATCGTATAAGATGTTGGTGAGGCCTAATCTGCATCATTATGTGTAGATTTGATTACCTACCTACAGAGAAGATGTACATTAAATTGCAGAGAAAATTTACAAGGACGTTGCTGGGACTTGAGGATCTAAGTTATAGGGAAAGATTGCATAAGTGTGGACTTTATTCTGCAGAATGTAAAAGACTGGGGAAGATTATTTAATAAAGGTATACAAAATTATGAGGGTTATAAATATGGTAAACGTAAGCAGGCTTTTCCCACTGAGGTTGGGTGAGACTTCAACGAGAGGTCATGGGTTAAGAGTAAAAGGTGAAATATTTAAGGGGAACATGAGGGGGAACATCGTCACTCAGAGTATGGTGAGAGTGTGAAATGAGCTGTTGGTGGAAGTGGTGAATACCGGTTCGATTTCAACATTTAAGAAACATTTGGATAGATAGATGGATGAGAGGGGTATGATCTGGGTGCAGGTCAATGGAGCTAGGCAGATTAATGGCTCAGCATGAACAAGATGGGCAAAAGGGCCTGTTTATGTGCTGTAGTGTTTTGTGACTCTATGACTCCAGTATCTCCAGATGCTTGTGTTACCATTCAAGATCACTATCCTGAAGCACACTGAACATGGGTCTGTGATCTCGGTCAAAACTACCTTGTCTGAGCAAATGGCTTCAAGTGTAAAAGCAGAATGTTAAAATGCTAGAGGCTAAACCCAGACTCGAATTTAGGATCGGGCTTTTCTGGAGAAAACTATAAACAAAGATATTTATTCATCCACCATTTCATGTATGCCAGGAACATTTAAGCATGAACTTCCCTATGTATTACAGTTAGTCTTCAAAGACAGTCACCACTGTTCATGCTGAGCAGCTATTTACAGTGAAATCCCACAAGCAGCACTGAGACAAAGAAAGAGATCATCTGTTTTACTGAGAGAAAGGTCTTGTCCAGCACATAAACTAGACTTTGTTCTTTAAGTAGTAACCTGGGATTGTGAACATCCTTAAGCGGGCAAATAGTACCTAATAAAGTGGTCGCTAAGTGTATGTTTGTGGTCTTCTGCTGCTGTAGCCCATCCACTTCAAGGTTCGACATGTTGTGCATTTGGAGATGCTATTGTGCACACCACTGTTATAAGACATGGTTATGTGAGTTATTGTCACCTTCCTGTCAGCTTGAACCAGAATGGCCATTCTCCTTTGACCTTTCACATTAACAAGGCATTTTCACCCCCAGACTACTGCTCACTGGAGGCTTCTTGTTTTTCACACCATTCTCTGTAAACTCTAGAGGCCATTGTCTGTGAAAATCCCAGGAGATCACCAGTTTCTGAGATACTCAAACCACCCCATATGGCACCACAATCATTCCATGGTCAAAGTCACTTAGATCATATTTCTTCCTCTTTCTGATATTTGGTCTGAACAACAACAGAACTTCTTGACCATGTCTGCATGTTTTTATGCATTAAGTTGCTGCCACATGATTGGCTGATTAGATATTTGCATTAATGAACAGGTGTACAGGTGTACCTAATAAAGTAGCTACTAGGTGTAGAACCTATTGTAAGACTGCTGAAGTGTCAGTCTGGATTGTATCCTTAAAACAAAGTGAGACTTGATGCCACAATTTTCTGTCTTCTGTGTGCAAATGGATGCCACTTCCTCCCTCTTCTTGATGTCATTTTGCAATATTTATTGTGTATTATTAGAATTATTATAATTCATAGTATACTTCATGTATTGCACCAGGCTAAAGGGCTTGGTCCGTGATGTTCCATGTTATATTTTTGAAATATCAGTGATTTAAAGGGTAGGCTTTCGGGAACTGGTACTGATTTCCTGGGGCACATCAGTGACGATGGCATTGAATGGTGAGGTGGAATTAATGGGCCAAGTGGCCCATTCCTGCTTCTCTTTTCTTGCGTTGTTATAATTGCAGTTGACCACCCAACTCCTTCCTACCCCACCCCTAGAGGCATAGCCGTGCTCTCATGTCACATAATCGTCTACAGACTACCACACTCAGGCACTCAGAGACAGCTACTTTCCATGTACAGGCGAAATTCTGGGTGATTAACACATTTCTTTTGGTGAGAACTTGCTGTGTGTAAATTGGCTGTTATGTTTTCCATATCTCAGAACTGCCCACAGCTTTCACTAGCTGGAAAGTCTTTATATCAGCAGGTCTTAGGGTTGATATGGAATACCAAGGCCTGAAGGACAAACTAGAAGTCCAGAAGTCAAGGCCTGTTGGCCGGATCCCTGGGTCAGCTCATCTCTGCGAAACTGCTGGGGCAGTCGAGGACCCAATCTCAATGTGTCCAAGTCCGAATCTGAGCATGCTGGAGGGTGGAAGCTGAAGAGGACTGTGTATGTGTATGGATAAGAGGGAGGAATGATGCTTGTTTTGTTGTTGCTGGTTCAGCTCGATTTCATTGAGTTCAGTGTTGTTCTGTGAGCATTGTGGGCATGCAATGTTGGTACCACAAAATGTGCTGACCACAGGAGGCTGCCACAACACACCCTCTAGTGTTGGTTCTTAGTGCAAAAAATGTATTTCACTGTATGTTTCGATCTAAATAAAATGAAATCTTGAATCTGAGCTTCAAAAAGCCACAAAAATAGCGTTTTATCATTCAATTCAAATTTCATTGGTTCAAAGTTAAAAGTTCAAAATAAATTTATCATCATAGCACCAAACCATACAGAAACAGAATCCTTCAAACTACCTCATCCATGTACAGAAACTGAAACAGAAACAGGGCCCTTCAAACTATCTCAGCCATGTACAGAAACAGAAACACAAACAGAGCCCTTCAGACTCTTATCCATGTACAGAAACTGAAACAGAAATAGAAACAGGAACAGAAACAGGGGCCTTCAAACTATCTCATCCATGTACAGAAACAGGGCCCTTCAGACTCTCTTATCCATGTACTGAAACAGAAATAGAAACAGGAACAGAAACAGGGGCCTTCAAACTATTTCATCCATGTACAGAAACAGAAACAGGGGCCTTCAAACTATCTCATCCATGTACAGAAACAGAAACAGAGCCCTTTGGACTTTCTCATCCACATACAGAAACAGAAACACAGTGCAAACAGGGCCTTTCAGACTCTCTCATCCATGTACAGAAACAGAAACAGGGCCCTTTAAACTATCTCATCCATGTACAGAAACAGAAACAGGGCCTTCAGAATCTTTCATCCATGTACAGAAACAGAAACAAGGCCCTTCAGATGACCTCATCCATGTCTTGCTAGGTTAACAAACAAAAACTGGAAGAACTTAATGGCTTAGGCTCAAACGTTCAATGTTGAAAATAAATTTATTATCAAAGTACATAAATGTCACCATCTACTACCCTGAGATTCATTTTCTTGCTGGCATTCTCAGTAGGACAAAGAAAATCAATAGAATCAATGAAAAACTACATTTAGACTGACAAACAACAATGTGCAAAAGAAGACAAACTGTGTCAACATGCAAAAGAGTAAATAAATAATGCTGAGAACATGAGTGTAGAGTCATTAAAAGTGAGTCCATAGGTTGTGTTCGGAGTTGAGTTGAATGACATTATCCATGCTGGTTCAGGAGCCTGATGGTTTCGGGGGTAATAACATGCAACACACAGTCCCCTTTGGTTAGAAAGATGCAAAAAGACATAGAGTCATAAAGAAGTACAGCACAGAAACAGACCCTTCGGCCTATCTAGGCAATGCCAAAAAAATTATGTAAACTGCCTAACCCAATGACCTGCACTGGGACCACAGCCCTCCATATCCCTAATGTCCATGCACCTATCCGAACTTCTCATAAACGTTGAAATCGAGCTCACATGGACCACTTGCACTGACACTCTGACAACCCTCTGAGTGAAGAAGTTCCCCCTCATGTTCCCCTTAAACTTCTTATCTTTCACCCTTAACCCGTGACCTCTGATTGTAGTCCCACCCAACCTCAGTAGAAAAAGTCTGCTTGCATTTACTATATCTATACCCCTCATAATTTTGTACATGTAAGTCAAATCTCCTCTCAATATTCTACATTCTAAAGAATGAAGTCCTAACCTATTCAATCTTTCCTTATAACTCAGGTCCTCCAGACCTGGCAATGTCCCTGTAAATTTTCTCTGTACTATTTCAACCGTAATTACATCTTTCCTGTAGGTAGGTGACCAAAACTACACACAATACTCCAAATTAGGCCTCAC
Source organism: Mobula hypostoma (assembly GCF_963921235.1). Classification (NCBI taxonomy): domain Eukaryota; kingdom Metazoa; phylum Chordata; class Chondrichthyes; order Myliobatiformes; family Myliobatidae; genus Mobula; species Mobula hypostoma. Next base: position 100,030,390 of record NC_086102.1, read on the forward strand.
CAACGTTTATACAACTTTAACATAACATCCTATCTTCTGTACTCAATACAGTGATTTATGAAGACCAATGTGCCAAAAGCTTTCTTTATGACTCTATCTACCTGTGACACCACTTTCAATGAATTATGTACTTACTCCCAGGTCCCTTTGTTCTACCACACTCTTCGGTATCCTACCATTCACTGTGTAAGACCTACCCTGGTTGGTCCTACTGAAATGCAAAACCTCACACTTGACTGCATTAAATTCCATCGACCATTTTTCAGCCCACTTTTCCAGCTGATGCAGATCCCTCTGCTAGCCATGATAGCCCTCCTTATTGTCCACTACACCCCCAATCTTGGTGTCATCCACAAATTTGCTGATCCAGTTAACCACATTACCATCCAAATGATTGATATAGATGACAAACAACACAGGACCTAGCACTGATCCCTGTGGCACAGCACTAGCTACAGACCTTCAGTCAGAGTGCCAACCCCCTACTACCACTCTCTGGCTTCTCCCACAAGCCAATGTCTAATCTGATTTAATACCTCATCCTGAATGCCAAACAACTGAATCTTCTTGACCAGCTTCACATGTGGGACCTTGCCATGTAGACAACATCCACTGTCTTGCCTTCATCAACTTTCTTGGTAACTTCCTGTGGGATTGGTTAGACATGACCTACCCAACATGAAGCCATACTTTCAATCCTAATCATGTCTATCCAATAGACCATGTCTATCCAAATACTTATATATCCAGTCTCTTAGAATACATTCCAATGGCTTTCCCACTACTGATGTCAAGACACATAGATTACCATTCTGATCTTCCAGGGTACCAATTTTGTCCCTTGTAATCGTTTGCTCTTGACATATCTGCAGAATCTCTTAGGATTCTCCTTCACCTTGTCTGTGAGAGCAACTTCATGACTTCTTTTAAAAGACTTCCTGATTTCTTTCTTAAGTGTTCGCCTGCATTTCTTGTCCTTCATAAGAACCCCATTTGTTCCTACTTGCCTATACTGCTATGCACCTCATTTTTTTCTCCTAAGCAGGGCTTGAAAACCAAGGTTCTCTACACTCGTTATCTTCACATTTGAGAAAAAAAATAAGTGCAGAGCCTCAAAGAAGCAAAAAGAATGTAAATGCCTGCTTAATTAGGATAATAAGAGCAAATGAAAGTTGCTAACAAGGTTAATGGGTGAGAATAGAGGCTAATCAAAGCAAATGCTTGAACTGTTTACTCTTGGGAAGCCATCACTGTTGATTCATACATAGCAAATAGCTGCAATTGAGTAGATACGGCATCTTTCACATCAAAAGTGGCCACTTGTGTATGTTTATGGTCTTCTGCCGCTGTAGCATATCGTCTTCACACCCCCGTGCTTATTCGAGTTACTGTCACCCTTCTCTCAGCTTGAACCAGTCTGGCCATTCTCTTCTGACGCCTCTCACAATGTATTTTCACCCACAGCTTTTTGCTCACTCAGTTTTTCTTTTTTTGTTTTTTTTTGTACCATTCTCTGTAAACTCTGGAGACTGTTGTACATGAAAATCCCAGGTGATTGGCAGTTTCTGAGATACTTAAACCACTCTATCTAGCTCCACCAATCTTTCCACAGTGAAAGTCACTTAGATCACATTTCTTCCCCCTTCTGATGTTTGGTCTGAACAACAACTGAACCTCTTGACCATGTCTGCATGCTTCTATTTATTGTGTTGCTGCTACATGATTGGCTGATTAGATGTTTATATTAACATGCAGGTGTACCTAATAAATTAGCCACTGAATGTATAACCACCAAGGTCAACAGATTAGATAAATATCAGTTTTACTTAGCACATGTATATTGAAACATATAGTGAACTCAAATCAGCAAGGATGTGCTGGGGACAAGTGTCATCGCACTTCCGGGACCACAACTCATTAACCCTAACCGGTACGTCTTTGGGATAGGGAAGAAACCAGAGCACTCAGAGGAAACAAACTCCTTACGGACGGCAACTGGAATCGAACCCCAAAGCACTCTGCTGCCATGCCATACAGTTTACAAACCGCGCCCCCCACCCCCGAAAGACAGCAACTCCGAAGTTGTGGCACTTTCCCCATCCTGCACCAGGAATATCAAGCGTTGGCTGCTGGTAGGGTGCTGCCAGTGAGATGTCACAGGGACAATAATGTTGTGAACCCATTTATCACAAAAAAATTGTATTTCCAAGCTTAGAGTCAGAGTTCAATAAATACAGCATAGAAGAGTGAAGACAGGGTGAAAACATGCAGCCTGTTTTCCCTCAGTTGGGTGAGACTAGAACTAGAGATCAAAAGTTTAGGGCAAAAGGTGAAATATTTAAGAGAAATCTGAGGGGCAACTTCTTCCTTGTGAGTTATAGGGAAAGGTCCAATAGGATCAGGCTCTATTCCCTGAAGTGTAGAAGCCTAAAGAAAGATTATTTGATAGAGGTATACAAAATTATGAGTGGGATAGATGTGGTAAATGCAAGCTAGCTTTTTCCACTGAGGTTGGGTGAGACTAGAACTACAGGTCATGGGTTAAGGGTGAAAAGTTAAATGTTTAAGGGAAATATGAGGAGGAACTTCTTCACTCAGAGGGAGGTGAGAGTGTGGAGTGAGCTGCCAGCAGAAATGGTGGATATGGGGTCAATTTCAACATTTAAGAGAAATTTGGATAGGTACATGGACAGAAGGGGTATGGATCGATGGGACTAGGCAGAATAACAGTATGGCATGGACTGGATTGCCAAAGGAGCTACTTCTGTGCAACAGTGTCTATTGTACCGTGCAACAGTGTCTATTGTACCGTGCAACAGTGTCTATTGTACAGTGCAACAGTGTCTATTGTACTGTGCAACAGTGTCTATTGTACAGTGCAACAGTGTCTATTGTACTGTGCAACAGTGTCTATTGTACAGTGCGATAGTGTTGATTGTACTGAGCACAGTGCCTATTATACAGTGCGACAGTGTCTATTGTATAGTGCAACAGTGTCTATTGTACCGTGCAACAGTGTCTATTGTACAGTGCAACAGTGTCTATTGTACTGTGCAACAGTGTCTATTGTACTGTGCACAGTGTCTATTGTACTGTGCAACAGTGTCTATTGTACAGTGCAACAGTGTCTATTGTACCGTGCAACAGTGTCTATTGTACTGTGCAACAGTGTCTATTGTACAGTGCAACAGTGTCTATTGTACCGTGCAACAGTGTCTATTGTACCGTGCAACAGTGTCTATTGTACAGTGCAACAGTGTCTATTGTACTGTGCAACAGTGTATATTGTACTGTGCATTGTCTATTGGACTGTGCACAGTGTCTATTGTATAGTGCAACAGTGTCTATTGTACCGTGCAACAGTGTCTATTGTACAGTGCAACAGTGTCTATTGTACCGTGCAACAGTGTCTATTGTACTGTGCAACAGTGTCTATTGTACAGTGCAACAGTGTCTATTGTACAGTGCAACAGTGTCTATTGTACTGTGCAACAGTGTATATTGTACAGTGCAACAGTGTATATTGTACTGTGCATTGTCTATTGTACCGTGCAACAGTGTCTATTGTACAGTGCAACAGTGTCTATTGTACAGTGCAACAGTGTCTATTGTACTGTGCAACAGTGTATATTGTACTGTGCATTGTCTATTGGACTGTGCACAGTGTCTATTGTATAGTGCAACAGTGTCTATTGTACAGTACAAAAGTGTCTGTTGTACTGTGCACAGTGTCAATTGCACTGTGTACAGTATCTATTGTACAGTGCAACAGTGTCTGTTGTACTGTGCACAGTGTCTATTGTACTGTGCAACAGCGTCTATTGTACTGTGCACAGTGTATATTGTACAGTGCGATAGTGTTGATTGTACTGAGCACAGTGCCTATTATACAGTGCGACAGTGTCTATTGTACAGTGCAACAGTGTCTATTGTACCGTGCAACAGTGTCTATTGTACTGTGCAACAGTGTCTATTGTACCGTGCAACAGTGTCTATTGTACCGTGCAACAGTGTCTATTGTACTGTGCAACAGTGTCTATTGTACTGTGCATTGTCTATTGGACTGTGCACAGTGTCTATTGTACCGTGCAACAGTGTCTATTGTACTGTGCAACAGTGTCTATTGTACTGTGCAACAGTGTCTATTGTATAGTGCAACAGTGTCTATTGTATAGTGCAACAGTGTCTATTGTACTGTGCACAGTGTCTATTGTACCGTGCAACAGTGTCTATTGTACTGTGCAACAGTGTCTATTGTACCGTGCAACAGTGTCTATTGTACTGTGCAACAGTGTCTATTGTACAGTGCAACAGTGTCTATTGTACTGTGCAACAGTGTCTATTGTACAGTGCAACAGTGTCTATTGTACTGTGCAACAGTGTATATTGTACTGTGCATTGTCTATTGGACTGTGCACAGTGTCTATTGTATAGTGCAACAGTGTCTATTGTACTGTCAACAGTGTCTATTGTACTGTGCACAGTGTCAATTGCACTGTGTACAGTATCTATTGTACAGTGCAACAGTGTCTGTTGTACTGTGCACAGTGTCTATTGTACTGTGCAACAGCGTCTATTGTACTGTGCACAGTGTATATTGTACAGTGCGATAGTGTTGATTGTACTGAGCACAGTGCCTATTATACAGTGCGACAGTGTCTATTGTACAGTGCAACAGTGTCTATTGTACTGTGCACAGTGTCTATTTTACAGTGCAAGTGTCTATTGTACTGTGCACAGTGTCTATTTTACAGTGCAACAGTGTCTATTGTACTGTGCACAGTGTCTATTGTACTGTGCAACAGCGTCTATTGTACAGTGCAACAGTGTCTATTGTACTGTGCAACAGTGTCTATTGTACTGTGCACAGTGTCTATTGTACAGTGCAACAGTGTCTATTGTACTGTCAACAGTGTCTATTGTACAGTGCGACAGTGTCTATTGTACTGTGCACAGTGTCTACTGTATTGTGCACAGTGTCTATTCTACTGTGCAACAGTGTCTATTGTACAGTGCAACTGTGTCTATTGTACTGTGCACAGTGTCTATTGTACAGTGCAACAGTGTCTATTGTACTGTGCACAGTGTCTATTGTACAGTGCAACAGTGTCTATTGTACTGTGCAGTGTCTATTGTACAGTGCAACAGTGTCTATTGTACAGTGCAACAGCGTCTGTTGTACTGTGCACAGTGTCTATTGTACAGTGCAACAGTGTCTATTGAACTGTGCACAGTGTCTATTGTACAGTGCAACAGTGTCTATTGTACTGTGCACAGTGTCTAATGTACTGTGCACAGTGTCTATTGTACAGTGCAACAGCGTCTATTGTACAGTGCAACAGTGTCTATTGTACAGTGCAACAGCGTCTGTTGTACTGTGCACAGTTTCTATTGTACAGTGCAACAGTGTCTATTGTACTGTGCACAGTGTCTATTGTACAGTGCAACAGTGTCTATTGTACTGTGCACAGTGTCTATTGTACTGTGCAACAGTGTCTATTGTACAGTGCAACTGTGTCTATTGTACTGTGCACAGTGTCTATTGTATAGTGCAACATTGTCTATTGTACTGTGCACAGTGTCTATTGTACAGTGCACAGTGTCTAATGTACTGTGCACAGTGTCTATTGTACAGTGCAACAGCGTCTATTGTACAGTGCAACAGTGTCTATTGTACAGTGCAACAGTGTCTGTTGTACTGTGCACAGTGTCTATTGTACAGTGCAACAGTGTCTATTGTACTGTGCAACAGTGTCTGTTGTACTGTGCACAGTGTCTATTGTACAGTGCAACAGTGTCTATTGTACTGTGCACAGTGTCTATTGTACTGTGTACAGTGTCTATTGTACAGTGCAACAGTGTCTATTGTACAGTGCCACAGTGTCTGTTGTACAGTGCAACAGTGTCTATTGTACTGTGCACAGTGTCTATTGCACTGTGTACAGTGCCTATTGTACAGTGCCACAGTATCTGTTGTACAGTGCAACAGTGTCTATTGTACTGTGCACAGTGTCTATTGTACGGTTCACAGTGTCTATTGTACAGTGCCACAGTGTCTATTGTACTGTGCAACAGTGTCTATTATACTGTGCACAGTGTCTACTGTCCAGTGCAACAGTGTCTATTGTACCATGCACAGTGTCTATTATACAGTGCAACAGTGTCTATTGTACAGTGCAACGGTCTCTATTGTACTGTGCATAGTGTCTATTGTACAGTGCAACAGTGTCTATAGTACGGTGCAACAGTGTCTATTGTACGGTGCACAGTGTCTATTGTACAGTGCCACAGTGTCTGTTGTACAGTGCAACAGTGTCTATTGTACTGTGCACAGTGTCTATTGTACAGTGCAACAGTGTCTATTGTACTGTGCAACAGCGTCTGTTGTACTGTGCACAGTGTCTATTGTACAGTGCAACAGTGTCTATTGTACAGTGCAACAGTGTCTATTGTACTGTGCACAGTGTCTATTGTACTGTGTACAGTGTCTATTGTACAGTGCAACAGTGTCTATTGTACAGTGCCACAGTGTCTGTTGTACAGTGCAACAGTGTCTATTGTACTGTGCACAGTGTCTATTGTACTGTGTACAGCGCCTATTGTACAGTGCAACAGTGTCTATTGTCCAGTGCAACAGTGTCTATTGTACTGTGAATAGTGTCTATTGTACAGTGCAACAGTGTCTATTGTACTGTGCACAGTGTCTATAGTACGGTGCAACAGTGTCTATTGTACGGAGCACAGTGTCTATTGTACAGTGCCACAGTGTCTGTTGTACAGTGCAACAGTGTCTATTGTACTGTGCACAGTGTCTATTGTACTGTGTACAGTGCCTATTGTACAGTGCAACAGTGTCTATTGTACTGTGCAACAGTGTCTATTGTACTGTGCAACAGTGTCTATTATACTGTGCACAGTGTGTACTGTCCAGTGCAACAGTGTCTATTGTACTGTGCACAGTGTCTATTGTCCAGTGCAACAGTGTCTATTGTACTGTGCACAGTGTCTATTGTCCAGTGCAACAGTGTCTATTGTACTGTGAATAGTGTCTATTGTCCAGTGCAACAGTGTCTATTGTACTGTGCATAGTGTCTATTGTACAGCGCAACAGTGTCTATTGTACTGTGCACAGTGTCTATTGTACAGCACCTCAGTGCTCCTTGTCAACCAATATTTACAAGGAGCACTGCAATCTGAAAGCACCCATCATGAAGGACACCCATCATCCAAATCACGTCCTCTTCTCGTTACTATCATTAGGACCTCCACCACCAGGTTCAGAAACAGTTACAACTATCAGGGTGAATGGAATGAATCAGCAGAATGGATAACTTCACTCACCTCCACACTGAACTAACACTTTCAAAGATTCTACAACATGTTCTCACTATTATTTATTTACTTTTTTAATAAATTATTTGCACAATAGTTGTTGGTCAGTATTTATTGTGTACATTTCTTCATAAATTCTATTGAATTTATTTATTTTCCTATAAATGCCTGCAAGAAAATCAATCTCTAGGTAGTAAATGGTGACATATACATGGTTTGATAAAAAAAATTACTTTGAACTTTGTAATCTACATCTACCTGACTGTACCGTCTGAAGAGAGGAAACTTCCTTAAAGTTTGAAATTCCCTGTTAATTTCTAACAGAACTCAATCTACCCATGAAAGTCCAGCCTCTGCGGCCATGAGTTTTATTGCTCCCATGGGCTGTGGGAATCTCTGTCTGCAAACTGTCAATGGCACAGTTTAAAATCAAATGAACTGAAACAAAAAGCCAATGCATAACTTCTTGCCTTTATCCTGAAGGAAGGGGGCAGGGGATTGTAATTCAGAGAGATTCTTTGGTGGTTACCGTGGCAATAGGGAAAAAAGGCGATGTCAGTTCCTGGTAGTGGCTTTCACTAAGAAACTAATGTCCCACTGTTATTGCCCAATCAACTGCCAATCCTGTCAACAGCACTACACCAGCAATGAACTCAGTGCCCACCTCATCCCAAAACTCTATGTTAACCCCTCCAGCGACAGCACCAGCACAGATTACCATCGCAGTTTGTGGGATCTTATTCTGTACAAATCAGTCACCGTTACAAATACACGTCATCGAGTACAGGGTTACGACAGATCAATCAGCTGGTTGAGTAGTGTTGCAAACCACCTTGCTCTCAACGTCAGTAAGATCACGGAATTGGTTGTGGACTTCAGGAAGGGGAAGTCAGGAGACCAGACACCAGTCTCATCGAGGGGTTAATGGTGCAAAGGGTGAGCAGATTCAAGATCCTGGGTGTCAACATCTTCATGGATCTATTGGAAGCTGATATTATTTGTTTACTTAGAGAGGTTGGGGGTGTTGTGGATAGTCTGGAGGGTTGTCACAGGTTACAGCGGGACATTGATAGGATGCAGAACTGGGCTGAGAAGTGGCAGATGGAGTTCAACACAGATAAGTGTGAAGTAGTTCATTTTGTAGGTCCAATTTGAAGACAGAATATAATATTAATGGTAAGACTTTTGGTAGTGTGGAGGATCTGACAGATCTTGGGGTCTGTGTCCATAGGACACTCAAAGCTGCTGCGCAGATTGACAGTGTTGATAAGAAGGTGCATTGTGTGATGGCTTTCATCATCCGTGGGATTGGGTTCAAGAGCTGTGAGGTAATGTTATAGCTGTATAAGACCTTAGTCAGACCCCAGTTGGAGTATTGTGTCCAGTTCTGGTCACCTCACTTCAGGAAGGATGTGGATACTATAGAGAGAGTGCAGAGGAGATTTACAAGGATGTTGCCTGGATTAGAGGGTGTGCATTATGAGAAGCTTACTGTGACCTTTCTAGAGTAGGTTACATGGTTGGCATAACATTGTGGGCCAAAGGTCCTGTCATGAGCTGTAGATTTCTATACTCTGAGTTCGATAACACACTGAACAGGCCCTTCTGGCCCAACGAGCCATACCACCAGCACCCCACCTATTTAACACTACCCTTATCACAGGACAATTCACAATGACTAGTTAACCTACTGAGCACCTTTGGACTGTGGAAGGAAACCGAAGCAGCTGGGGAAACCCATGCAGAGGACATAGAAAATCTTTGTAGAATTGAACTCCGAACTCCGGAAGCTGCAAGCTGTAATAACATGGCATTGCTGTGGTGTCTCAATCCTTGAACAATGTGGTGGATTTGGAGGCTCAAGTCCATATCCAGCACATCATGCACTCTACATTCAAAGAATTTCATTGCACCTTGGTGAGTATGTTAAGAAACCAATCTGAATCAGAATCGGTAACTAATCTGAATACAATTGATTTCTGCAAGCAGAAATTTTTCAGATGTTTACAGGGCAGGGTTACGTATTGGCTGCATTTGGACCTGGGGAATCAGCCGCTATAACTATTGTTTCAGACTGGACCTCACAACGACTCAGTTTGCAAGCACAGGGGATATCAAAATCGGTTCCAAGCCAGTGCTGTTTGGGAGTGGGAGGGAAAGCACAGGAAGAAATATAGGAGTACAAAGTAACTCCAGAACTCCAGGCAGAATGGAGATGACTGAATCACTCCTGGTCTGAATCAATCTGTTTTAGGATTGATTTTATGCATGGGATCTGGTCTGTGTAACTATCCTCCACCTACTGTGTTGTGCTTAAGAAATAATCCTCTTTTAGTTGGTAGACTTTGAGACTTTGAGTCTTGATTTTTAATGACTGCTGTTCATGGAAACTCTTTTTAAATAGGCTCAGTGCAATACAGTACATGGAGACATGATTTAAATAGAGTGGGTGAGCTGTAAATAGATGCAGCTTGCTGTAAGACCTGGCTGAGACTGTGTCGATGGAAAAGCCAAGAATAAAAAGAAGCAGACCATTAGTGCTTCCTGATTGCCACCGTATGGGTCTTGAAGTCAGTGTTAGTCAACGACAAACGTGTCTCTGTGCAATGATGAGCAAGGGAGAATCGGAGGCAATCTTAATTCACGTGAAATGGCCGCTTCCTTTTACTTAGAGATACAGTACAGTACCGGATCCTCCTGGCCCAAAGAGACTGTGCTGTCCCAGTACTCCCATGATACCAGTAACCTATTAACCCACACGTCTTTGGGACGTGGAAGGAAACCAGAGCATAGTCATAGTCATACTTTATTGATCCCAGGGGAAATTGGTTTTCATTACAGTTGCACTAAAAGTAATTAAATAGCAATAAAACCAGAAATAATTAAATAGTAATATGTGAATTATGCCAGGAAATAAGTCCAGGACCAGCCTATTGGCTCAGGGTGTCTGACCCTCCAAGGGAGGGGAGTTGTAAAGTTTGATGGCCACAGGCAGGAATGACTTCCTATGACGCTCTGTGTTGCATCTCGGTGGAATGAGTCTCTGGTTGAATGTACTCCTGTGCCCAACCAGTACATTATGTAGTGGATAGGAGACATTGTCCAAGATGGCATGCAACTTGGACAGCATCCTCTTTTCAGACACCACCGTCAGAGAGTCCAGTTCCATCCCCACAACATCACTGGCCTTACAAATGAGTTTGTTGATTCTGTTGGTGTCTGCTACCCTCAGCCTGCTGCCCCAGCACACAACAGCAAACATGATAGCACTGGCCACCACAGACTCGTAGAACATCCTCAGCATCGTCCGGCAGATGTTAAAGGACCTCAGTCTCCTCAGGAAATAGAGATGGCTCTGACCCTTCTTGTAGACAGCCTCAGTGTTCTTTGACCAGTCCAGTTTATTGTCAATTCGTATCCCCAGGTATTTGTAATCCTCCACCATGTCCACACTGACCCCCTGGATGGAAGCAGGGGTCACCAGTACCTTAGCTCTCCTCAGGTCTACCACCAGTTCCTTAGTCTTTTTCACATTAAGCTGCAGATAATTCTGCTCACACCATGTGACAAAGTTTCCTACCGTAGCCCTGTACTCAGCCTCATCTCCCTTGCTGATGCATCCAGCTATGGCAGAGTCATCAGAGAACTTCTGAAGATGACAAGACTCCGTGCAGTAGTTGAAGTCGGAGGTGTAAATGGTGAAGAGAAAGGGAGACAAGACAGTCCCCTGTGGAGCCCCAGTGCTGCTGATCACTCTGTCGGACACACAGTGTTGCAAGCACACGTACTGTGGTCTGCCAGAGCATCTGGAGGAAATCCACGCGGTCACATGGAGAACATACAAACAGCAGCTGGAATGGAACCCAGGTCATTGATGCTGTAATAGTGTTCTGCTAATAGTTACACTACTGTTCCACCCCGCGAGACACACGTGGAGTGTGAATACACTCAGTTATGGTACTCAGTAAAGGACCCCAAGAGCTGGGAGAGAGAGCATAAACCCCATCACACACACACTCACAGAGACACGCACACACACATACACACACACACACACACACACACACACACACACACACAGACACATACACACTCACAGACACACACACACACACACACACACAGGGACACATACACACTCACAGACACACACACACACACACTCACACTCACAGAGACACGCACACACACATACACACACACACACACTCACACTCACAGAGACACGCATACACACATACACACACACACACACACACACTCACAGACACACACACACACACACACACACTCTCACACTCACAGAGACACGCACACACATACACATACACACACACACACACACACACACACACAGGGACACATACACACTCACAGACACACACACACACACAGGGACACATACACACACACATACACACGCACACACACACAGGGACACATACACACTCACAGACACACACACACACACTCACACACACACACACACACACTCACACTCACAGAGACACGCACACACACACACACACACTCTCACACTCACAGAGACACGCACACACACATACACACACACACACAGGGACACATACACACTCACAGACACACACACACACACACACACAGGGACACATACACACACACATACACACACACACACACACAGGGACACATACACACACACACACACACACACAGGGACACATACACACTCACAGACACACACACACACACACACAGGGACACATACACACACACATACACACACACACACACACACACACACAGGGACACATACACACTCACAGACACACACACACACACGGACACATACACACTCACAGACACACACACACACACACACTCACACTCATAGAGACACACACACATCAACTCCTTCACTCACCATCTCACAAACACAAAAACTTATCAAACTTATTCATATAAACACAATTTCTATCATCTACCACATACACTCTCACACAGATAGACTTTCATCATGAACAAAATCTACAGCACAAACACATACATTTTATGGCACACACACCCTTAACATGCACATGCCAGTGATTCATTCCACACACAAATGCTCACACAACATATATAGACTCACCCAAATTCAAACTATCACATTCTCACAGGCACTTTCACAGGAGCTCAAACTATATTATACCATTGAATTTCAACATATACACATAAGCACTAAAATGATATGGCTCACACAAAATCTATCATGCAGGATGGGCTGAATAGCCTGTTTCCTTATTCCCTACTATGTTCGCATACGCAAGCTCAATCAATTCTCCTCTCTCTCTCTCTCTCTCTCTCTCTCTCTCTCTCTCTCCCTCTCTCCCCCTCCCTCCCCCTCCCTCCTCCCCTCCCTCCCTCCTTCTCTCTCTCTCTCTGTCTCTCTTAATCTCTCTCACTCCCCACACTCAGTTCACACATAAAAGACTGCTTTCAGCATAGTAAGTCTCTGTAAACACATCAGGAAACACCAAGGGAATGAAGTCAAAAAGTTCAGTTGTTACCACTATGTGAAATGCTAATACTTTGCCTATATAAACCAGAAGATGTTACTGTAGAAACTGTACTTTTATCGAGGGCTGAAATAACATTTTTACCCATCTTCACTAATCCAATACCAATCTCAGCTCTTTCCACTATTGCAGGGTCATACGAAATTCCTGTAAAGGAATCCAAAGCTCAGGCCAAGACCAGAAGTATTTACTGAAGTTGGTCCGAAAACTCCCAAGTGGATGAGAAGTGTTGCAGTTTTACAGCCAGAGGCTTTGAATGGTTTAAGCCTTCCTTCTAAAGTTCAAAGTTCAAAGTAAATTTATTATCAAATTAACACACACAACACGCTGGAACTCAGCAGGCCAAGCTGAATTCTCGTGTTTGTGATTGTTATTAAGGTACATATATTTTACTATATACAACCCTGTGGTTCATTTTCTTGCAGGCATTTACAGAAAAATAAAGAAATACAATAGAATGAAGGAAAAACTACACTAAAACAAAGATTGACAAACAACCGATGTGCAAAAGAAGACAAACTACGCAAATGCAAATATATAAAGAAAAAATACCCAGAACATGAGTTGTAGAGTTGTCCACAGGCTGTGTTCAGTGTTGTGGTGGGTGAAGTTAACCAAGCTGCTTGAGGAGCCTGATGATTCGAAAGGTCAGACGTGCAATCTCACACTTCCTTCCCTTTCATCTGTCCTCCTCCCTTCACACCTGTCCAGAGAGGACAGCAAGCTCACTCAAAAGCACGGGCAAAAGGGAAACCTGCATTTATATACACAAGTGATTCTGCAGATGCCAGAAATCCAGAGCAACACACACAAAATGCTGGTGGAACTCAACAGGTTAGAAGGCATTTATGGAGAGGAATAAAAAGTTGACATTTCATGCTAAATTTACATAGCACCTTTCAGAAACTCAGGACCTCCCTCTCCCCACACACACAAAGTGCTTTTAGCCAATGAAATAAAGTTTCTTCTGTAGCAACATAGCAGACCCAATCGGGTGATGGAATTTGACGTCAGTATTCTAGATCAATAGTCCAGACTTCTGAATCGGTGCCCAGTACATATAATGCATACACACACTCCTTTCTTTACAAGATGAATGGAAAGCAAAGAAAGCAGACAGCTCCGACCACTGAAACAAAGAATATCTTTAAACAGAGAATAGTCACTTGATGGTAAGGAAAGTGGATCCTATCTTTCTTGATACTGCACTATTCCAGAACTCTGCAGATCCCATGTTGGCACATTTATTTCTGCAGGGCTGCATGCTTCTGAAATTTCCAGAGTTTCTTTTTCTGGATGCTGGAATTTCTTCCAAAAGCTGAGCAGGAAGATACAACAAGCTGTATTCTGATGAACAGTCTCGGCCCAAATCATCGACTGCATATTCCTCTCCATAGAAGCTGCCTGACCCATTAAGTTCCTCCAGCATTTTGTGTACGTTGACCCTCTGTAAGGAGTTTCTTTGCAACTCAGTTTAAAATTAACTTTGTGTCCCCTCATTTGAGATTCTCCCACGAGTGGAAATGAGAATCTTCCCCATTGCAATGCTGCACTTAGACTTGCTGAGTTCCTCCAGTATTTTGTGCACGTTAAACTGCATCATGTGTTCTGCAACCTTCAGTGGGATGGAACAGGATGTAAAGGGCTGAAAGGACTGGCTTTCAAAATAAACACACTCTGTAAATCACAGACCATCGCAGGGAAAGCCCTCCCCACCACTGAGC